>NW_026606723.1:1255000-2455000 GCF_029890125.1 Rhinichthys klamathensis goyatoka | reverse complement strand
AACTTCCTATTCATCAAAGAATAAAAAAAACAAACTAAAAAAAACTGTACAACTGACAGACCAACAACTGTTTCAACATTGATAATAATATCAAATGTTTCTTGAGCATCAAATCCTCATATTATACTGATTTGTGAAGGATCATTTGACACTGAAGACACTGACACTGGTGATGCTGAAAATTCAGGTTTGATCACAGGAATAAATTACACTTTACTATATATTCACACAGAAAACAGCTGATTTACACTGGAATAATATTTAATACTATAACTGATTTTTGTTGTATTTTTAATCAAATAAGCGCAGCCATGGTTAGCAGAAGAGAATTCTTTTAAAAGTATTTAAAATCGTACCGACCCCAAACTTTTGAACGGTAGTGTATATATATATATATATATTATTTTGTATATATAAATGCACACACATGCATGTATATATTTAAGAAATATTTGCATGTATACTTTATTTATACATAATTAATATTATATATAAATATAAATATTTGATATATTAATAACACATTTTTCTTAAATATATACATGCATGTGTGTGTATTTATATATACAAAATAATTATACACATTACACACACATATATTATGTTATAAACACAAACTTTTATTTTGGATGCGGTTGCCCAGCCCTAACACACACACACACACGCACACACACACACACACACACACACACACACACACACACACACACACACACACACACACACACACACACACACACACACACACACACACACACACACACACACACACACACACACACACACACACACACACACACATATATCTCCACTTAACAGGGACACGTAAATGGAAGCTTCAGCGAGTTTGTTTCAAAGAGAGCTTGTAAGAGCCCTGTAAGTGGATGGATCAGACACCCAGATAAACGCACACTTGCATGAGTTCGTGTGGCACCCGTCAGGAATTCTTAGTATTTGTTGAGGAAATGGCGCTTTGTCAATTACGCTCAATAATGCTTTCTGCTGATTTGCCGGAGATAATTAACAACTCTAAATACACCCTCAGGTAAAAAACAGAGGATCTGAGAGCAAATGAAAGTGCAAGAGGCTGAGAGAGTGAAGACAAAGTAATGCAAAAGAGCTGGCACTTTTTTTTTTTTTTTTTGAAACCACAAATATCTCAACCTGCTATTCTAAGGCTGAGCAAATACAACAATATGCCTGGTGTCAGGGCACCACAACACTTCTATAGCTGTATATGCTGCAGTGTACCACTCAAGGTGCTTTCTCTTTGTAGCAGTAAAAAAAAAAAAAAAAAAAAAAAACACTGTCCCACAGAAGGGGCTGCCAGGAAAACTAGAACGGCAGCAGCTGTTCCCCGCATGCTGCTGTGGCTGAAGCCCAATGGGATTTAGCTCAAGTTTAGCTCAGGTAAAAGACAGAATTGTGGGAAATTCTGTATTTATTGCCTATTTTTCTGACTGGAGCCGTTTTCCTGCACACTTTTTCTGGACAGCGTCTGCTACAGATGCAGTGAAAAAATGCCAAAATGCCATTCAGGTGCAGTCTGTAAAGCACCCAGATGTAGGTTGACAAGGATGTCCGAATATACCTTCCATGCCCGTCCGATTTAGGTTTTGTGTCTTCAGCGGAGAAACTATGAGGGACAGGATGTCCTGGACAGGTATGGACTGAATGTGTTGTGTGAACAGCAGGGATTTGTGGAGAGGCAGGGCCTCAGCTCAGGCCTGTCACAGGCTTTAATGCACTTGACTACACTTAACAGAGGCAGCCAGCCATGGAGAGATGCACATGGGAAACACGGATGGCTGGATGGGTTCTGTAGACATGGGCCGGCCTCTTTCTGAGAGTATACACTCAAAACTGAACACAAAAGAGACAAATGTCAAATATAGCTTTAAACTATCCATCCCTCAAAAACAGTCTCTTTTGTGAAGCCTGGATTATGTTGTGACAGGATCACAAAGCAAGCAATATAAACTAAAATGAGCAACATAAACTGTAAATATTGTTCTTAAAACTTCAAAAATAGATCACCTAATAGGTGTCACTGATGTGTAAACATGGGCTTTTATGTGTTGATGCATTCTTTGGTGCCACATTGTGGAACAATTTTAAGATCAGTTTCAGTAAACTGAAACTCAGTAAGTTCTGAAAATGATAGTATGTTTTCATATTACATCATACTCTTTTATCTGAAAAGATCAAGGGGAGTTTGATTCCTCATGATATGACCCTTTAAAAGTTTGGTAAGGTGTCCTAACCAAGCATGATGCAATGTAGCGACAAGTGATAAAAGCTCCATGTAAATCTGTTTTTAACCTAACCAGCCACAATTGTTTGGTTTATACTTCTATTGGGTTAAACTGGATGGCTCCTGCCTACAGTCCAATCTCATTGGTTGAAAATCCTGCTCCAAATAAATGTACATTAATAATCAAATATGATCTGAATAACTACATTTTTTTCACATTTAGTGCAGACACACAAATTGCTTATTAGAACCTTGGTTGGGAAAAAGATATTAAGGAGCGGTCACATTAGCGAAATGTCAGACTAATTGTCAATAGTGTAGCGATTAATGAAACAAAAGAAGTCACTTTCAAACCAAGAAAGATTCAACACAGCGAACATGTGTGAACAATTTACATAGAGTGCAATCTGTGTGGGGAACATTTGCGCTCTCACGTAAAACTCACGATTGTGCAGATTCCTATTGAAATGACGGGAATTCGTAGAGTTTAAACAGCGTAAATGCGACTATATAAAACCTAAATATATGCAAGTAGGAACATCAATAGCAATATTATAAGAATGAGGACTAATCACATTTCAGTATGCAAATATTACTTTGATGTCATCGCCGTCATTACATCAAAGTGAATGGGAGATTTTCCACATTCAATCTTAAAGAAGTTTAATGGAAGTCTGTAAGTTAAAAGTATAGTTCATCCAAAAAAACACAAAAAAAAATCTGTTATCATTCTCATCCTCAGGTTGTTCTGTGGAACACAAAATTAAATTTTATGATTTTTTTTTTTTTTCTATTCAATGAAAGTCAGTTGGGTATACAGTGTTGCTTTGGATGCCATCATTAACAATAACAATCATTTAACAATCATTTATGGGCAAAAGCCATCTTTAAAATAACTTATTTTGTTTTCATACAGGCTTGGAATGATGAATTTTCAGTGAACTTTCCCTTTAAGCATTTCAGTCTGAATGAATTGAAGAATTTTAATAATTAGGGTTAAAGGTTTAGAACAACCCTGTTATTAGCAGAATGTTTGAGGAATATCAATACAGACCTACCCAATGTAATTGACACAGAGCGACACTATTCCTCTGGGTTAAAGCTGCAGTCAACTCTTCCCATCAAGGATCTGATGGTAAGCTGGAGAAAACTTTCAAAAAAGTGAACTAACGGCTCAAACTGATGCCATAAATCTTACCCTCAATAAAACTCATTATCTCTTTGAGAAGATAGAAGCAAACCCCCCTCCCTCCATTCCAAATCAAGCCCGTAACTCTCAGACATGGGGAAAAGTGCAGTGGATGGATGCTTGATTACTGTAATTTATAACTACACCTTTGCAGGGAGCTGTCTGATAATTAATGTCTCAGTTCTGTTATCTCTCATTTGTTTCAAATGGGTAAAGGTGACTCTTTTGGATGTGGGGGAGGGGACACTGGTTATTTGTGTGGGGACGGGTAGAGGGTGAGGAGTCCAGCTCAGGCCTGGGCAGACCCAATCTACCATCATCCATCACTTTACAAACACACACACATTCTCTCTAATTCAATCCAGCCCATAGAGGACCTCCTACGAGGCAGAAAGCAGCCCAGCAGGCATGTGTGTGCTCTTATTCCAGCTTTTTGTAGTGATACCTGACCTCAGATGCACATTGGAGACTTTTAAATCCATAAATCTCGTCATATTCAGCCTGCCTGGCAAGAACAAGAAGCAATTAACAAAAGCATTCACGCAGGAACGCCATTATTAACATTTTCAATTGGACGCCCAATACTGGGGAAAGAAAAACTCATTAGGGCTATCGAACATGCATACAGGTACGCAGTAAATGAGGCAGCTTTCAATTACAGCTGGTTCCTTTCATCAAGACAACTTTGAATATTTACCATAATTCTGCCTATTATGATGAATTTTTTTTTTTTCTTTTTTTTCTCAAGTTGCTAAATGTCACAACATTCCACTTCAAAAGGAAGTTAAGCAAGCATGATTCATATTGTGACACCAGATACAGTAAGTTCCTGGAGCTCATCAAACTATTGACATTTGAATGATACCACAAAGTCCCGATTTCAATCTACAGAGTACTTAAACTACGATAACCCAAACAAACCACTATTAAATATCAAATATTTATAAATATACCACTCCGCCACTCCTGACCTTACCATCAGCTTTTGATTCACATACAGCATCCTGTTCATAGATAGAGCCACAGTACTTTTTGTCAGTAGTACCTTTACAACTTGACTGACGTGCAAAACAGTGGCCGTCAGAAGCACAACAGTGGCCAAATAGAAGGAACAATTCTAGCCCCTTGAGCTACCGGTCTTGTTTTGATAGCTGGAAGTAAAATGTCAGGCTCAACATGGGTTTAGTTTTGTGTTTTTTCAGTGGCAAAAGAAAAAAAATAATCAATCCATATTTTGCCAGGGTACAAAAGCACAAAGAACCCTGGGAAGAGACCCCTGCAGCTCACCCACGGGCCAATGTACCACCCAAGCATCTTGGTGCCTCTCCAGTTGGACAGAGGGAGAAAACTGACACACAAACGGGTGCTATATGTGGGACAGCTCCTGGATATTTAGCAATGTGGGTGTGTTAGAGTTTCAAATAATTGCTAACGGTTGGCCTTAGAGCATTGATTGTCAGCACTGACAACTTGCACAAAGAGCCACCATGTAGCTGTGATTATCTACTGTACCTCTTTCAGAGGGACCTTTTTTGAAAAAATAAAAAACCTTTTAGAAATCTAAGAGAAAAAAATAATCTTGCACACTCGTTTAAACATTTTTAGACAAACACCAAACAACTCAGCAACTCTTTGATCTCAGCAACTCTGTTCTGAACTGGCCATAAAACCACAAACTCTCCAAAGTATAAGAGCTACAGAAACATAAACGACTTCAATGTCTTCAACTCCGTCTATGATGACAACTAACTAACTGCTGAAGCTACAAAAAAATAAAATAAAAAAAATAATGAGAAGTCCTGCTATTGAACCCTCAGTTCTATTTTTCTCCTCATGCATAGTTATTTTCACAGGTCAATTTTTATAAGTGATTATTCTATGCATTTAGTGTACTGCATATACCCTTTACATACATTATTTATTATTCAGATTATTTATTGATATTTACACACACAAATAATATTAATAATATTTTAGATTGCATGTATGACTACTTTAAAATAATAATATATTTATATAGCTTAGTGTTGATATTTATTTGTAAATAATATATGCACATCTACATGTATATATTAATAAACTCATTACGAAATTTGTTTACTTGTTTTATTATTATATACTTAATCTCATTCATTTTGGGAACTTGATGAATGCCAGAAAACAGGATTATTTAAAACAAATAAACGATAAAGCACAAAAACAACATTACGTTATGTAACATTTGAATAACAAATTAAACATTCTCAAAAGAGTAAAACATTATAAATATGATTTTCTGAGCAACATTAGAACCTGTTGTAAAATAGCTGCTACTAAGAAACCTGGCTGTGACTGTGACCACACATCAGTTTTCTGCTTGAAATCACACATCATGTACACTGTGCAGGATCTCTACCAGTTGACATTTCTACTCACGCACTATACATTTACCATTACACCGCCTAGTCCTTTCTCCAACTCTAACAATGTCAAAAATGCTTTCCAGGAGAACAAAAACCTGAAGCCAGCTCTATCTGGCACACGAGAAGCGTTCCTAACATCTGTTGAGAGCAGAGCAATGAGAAATATGTTTTCTTTCTAGTGTCTGTGCTGGCCGTACTCTGAGGAGAATGAGCTGGCGTGTTGCACTGAGATCTTCATCTGCTCGGAGATCTTTGATGTTGGCCTTCCTCGGCTCCCGTTCCCTCCCCCCTTCATTCTCCTCTGTTTATTTAACCTTTACGGAGTCCTCATTAGCTGGCTCACCCATGAGAGTGCACTGGATTGTCAGTAGAAGGCTAAATTAACAGTTGGAGCATTGATGTGACTAATGCCTTGAGCTGGGATCATGTTGGTCAGTATGCTCTGTGTAATTACTTCATCACCATGAAGCAGTTTTCCTAAGTGATTAATCGCATACGGTTTTTTACCCTCCCTACCGCCTTTGCCCCGATGTCGAAGTGCGCCGAAAGTTTGTTATCTGGCTGTTAAGCAGCATTCACCAGGGCTCCCATGAAAGGATTGTTCACTTTAAGGTCTCAAAGCCGCTGACATGTACTGCATTAATGGATTCCATGTCCTAGAGGTGTCTCGCCCAGCGTAGCAGAGCAAAAACCAAGCAGAAGGGGATAAAAAAATAAATTAAAAAAGTCAAAAACCCACCCACGCTCTAATAGTGTTGTGGATATGGTCTGAAAATGCATGTGTGTAATTTGGTAAGTAATTAATTAGGCATGACAAAACATAGACAAGGCGCCACATCCGTAATCAGCGTGCGCCTCCGCCAGTGGGCAGAGTCCGGAGCTTTACAGAACAAAAAGATTGGCTCTCTTTTACTCCCTTCCAGAAACATAATTATCGGCAGGCAAGGTGGCACACAGAGGAATGGTTCAGGGCTTTACAGAGTAAACAGAGGGAGAAAGAGAGCAAGAAAGAGAAACGAGAACAAAACAAGGCAGAAATACAGCCAGAAAAAGCCAGAGAGGATGGTCCCCGCAGAGGTCTCATGCCCCAGGCCGCTGGTCACACTCGCTACGGGGACACATGCTGTCCTCACTGTAGCATGCAGATGTCAAAAGGGAACAGCAGATAGAGACAGAGAAGATGGAAGGAAACAGAGGCAAACAGGTACCATGCTTGTGATCTTTCAGCTTTGGCTGCGCTGAAACCTCATTATCAGACAGAGAGACGTGAAGGTTGGGTAATGAATCCCAGCGCTATGTGTGTGTGTGTGTGTGTGTGTGTGTGTGTGTAAGGGTTGGCTTGGAGGGAAGGCTCTGCGTTTTGGAGCGAGCCTAGCGAGAGGGAGACACATGCTGGGCCGAGCGGACTCCTGAAGATAATTGACAGTTTGCCTCAACAGGTTGCAGCTTTTCACTAATGCGTTCTCCTGCAGCAGGTCGACCGACAATTGATAATTGGGTGGCAGTGGTGGGTGAGATGTCCCCTGACCAAGGCCTTTCTCCACAGCTGGCCCACCCTCAGACTTGTTTGATGGCTGTTGCAGAGATATGGTGGCTCCAGAGGGCCCTCTGGGATACAGTCATCAATCAACAATACTAAAAATAACCTGAGGGGACTATGGCATCACATTGGTAGTTGGTTTATTATAAAAAAAAAAAAAAAAAAAAAAAAAATCAAGAGTAAAAAAAAGTGTCAAAATCCCGACTTAATGAAGTAATAAAAACGCTTTTTCATTTTTTTAAAACCTATGACCAACAGGGTATGTAAAAGACACTACCGATACTCAATATAAAAAAAAAAAAGTAAAGTGTGTATGTGTATGTGTAAACAAGATATATAATGTTTTTAATATTTATATTTTATTTACGCTTTTTTAGTATTAGTAGAATATGCATATCTGACATGCTGAAAGCACAATTACATACTGAAACAACACAACCAGTCTACAATTACCCTAAAAAAAACAAGCATACATACATGTACAGATCCGCTAGAAAGAGCAGCACTTGGCAGGTGTAAGAAATGACCATGATGAGCTTCCCAACCCCAACCACTGGCTGGCCTAATGTATTTCATTCATTCTATTATGGATTGCTACAGTAGTAGGGGTGAATTCAGGTTGACTGGGACACTTTTTGTCATTGAGGTGACTGGGAAAAAGGTGTCCCAATCAATCTGAATTCACTCTACATGGCTAAGTGTTATATTCACTTAAGGTCAAGTTTGGTTTGGATTTCCAGCTAAACTAAAACTATATTATTGTGATATGCTGTATGCCATTACCATGACACATGAGATTTTGGTCACACGACCCATCCCTGTGGCTGTGAATTTTGTATAAAACAGAAAGAAATGGCTGTAATGTTTCCCACACTAATTCTGAAGTGTCCTCCCACACTCTAAACTGACATGCACTTTCCTCAGAACCGACAGCAGCACAAACAACCTCCTAGCACACATTTGCAAAGCAGCTAAAGCCCCCTGAGTGATTCCGCATTTTCCTAGCCCTTCGTAATAACCTGCCGCTTATTCCAGCTCAGGCCTGAAGCTAATGGATTCAGGAGGTTGTTTCCTCTCTCTCCTTTTTTTTTAATTCAATGGCTTCCAGCCAACTGGCAATAAGACACTCTGCTTAGGGTTTAGCTTTCCAACTTCTAAAGTCTCTCCTTTGTTTAATGCGTGGGGAAAAAAACAATTTCCTGATTGTCCTCTACATCCGTAATGAAACATTCAAGCCCTCCACTGAGGCGCGATTATGAGGAGCCAAGAGGGCAGCCGTAGTGAGTCTTCACACTTATAAAGATGATAAATATCACTACTGCCAGCTTCCCTGCTAAATGTTAGCCAAACTAGCGGTTCACC
Source organism: Rhinichthys klamathensis goyatoka (assembly GCF_029890125.1). Taxonomy (NCBI): domain Eukaryota; kingdom Metazoa; phylum Chordata; class Actinopteri; order Cypriniformes; family Leuciscidae; genus Rhinichthys; species Rhinichthys klamathensis. The sequence goes on along the minus strand of NW_026606723.1, from coordinate 2,446,253 downwards.
TGAGTGCTATCAACAAGAATGTCAACTGTATATAGGCACATGGGTTTTCTGAAATATCTGAGTTGGTCAAATGTGTATCTGTAACCATTTTAAACACATTCATGTTGATTTGTTCGAAAAAACGATTAGTGATATGAATGAAATCCAACACATGTTGTGACGTGATTATTAAGACCAAGCGAGCATCACATTTCTCGAATGATAAGGACGTTTCCGTTGAATAACCAATTCAAATGATTCATGAAGAAACTGTATCTCTTAAATGAACCACTTTAGTGGGGTTAAATGAACCAGCTCTGCAACTTTTAAATTAACCGCCTTGGGGATGATTTTACCTTTCTATATCTTCTCATCCAATGTCGGAAGAATTCGACATTTAACAAGAAACAAATCCACTGCGGCATGTTGGTGCGCTGTGTGCCCGCCTGTGAAGGGCATGTAAAAAATGGACGTCACCATTCATCACAGTCGGCTGAATGTACTAAATCTTTTTATCCTTGGACGTTCAATCAATGTTTCTGTGGGTTACTCCGATGGAAAGATAGGCCAACACATCTTACAGAATTGCTCCTATTTTTCCCCTCTCTGTCTGCTCCAGTGAAGCCAGATTAATCTATTTGCATGCATTGATATGAAATCTGTTCCTGAGATTCCATTGAGTAGCAATGAAGGGAGAAATAGACAGGACTATCTTCCTCTTTGAGATCCTTTTGCTTTCAGATTAATCATTCCATGCAAGCGCCTTTGCACATTATAATGCTCATTTCAAATAATTAAGCAGGGCATCATTTCTGTTTTTAAGGCTCTTACTGAACGCTGATTGTTTTTGTCTATGCCTAAATTGGAAAACAGCTCTGCAAGGATTAGGTTTTATATTACATATTTATATTATAATCATCTTTTAAAAGGGCAAAACAACAGGGCACTGGGGAATTTTAGTTCATACATGACATTCTATTTGCAGCATTCATAATATCAGGAGGCAGACTGAAATTATGATAAATAAAAACAATAATTAGCTTAGTGATGATAAATTGTATCTTTACACACAAGTTCCATCCTAATAGCAAAACATCCTGCGTATATGGAATGTAAAAACTTTGCCCTGGTGGAGTGCAGCCAGTGTAGAGTTTCCCATTAGATTTTTCTCCTATAATCTTTATTTCATTTATCTACAAAGAAACTTGGATGATTACCAAATAAGAAAGAGATAGGCTATACTAGCCATAATCATAAGGGCTGGGAATTAAGAACTTGTAAAACAAAACAAAAAACGTGTTTGCCAATGGCACGCAAAAACAAACATACAAACAGCTGATAAATATGAAAAAAATAAAATAAAGGAATAACATAAATGCATTTAAAATAATGATGATAATAAACCTGAAAAAAAAGAAAAAGAAAGAAAAAGAAAAAAAGAGTCAGTTGTTCATTATATAGTTTAGTTAGAACCAATGGGCAGACATGCTTCATCAAAAGTAGTGAAATAATTGTTAAAGACCTTAATAGACAATTAATGTTCGATCTACAAAGTCAATGCAAATTGTTCCCAAGATAGCAATCTGCTGGAAGAACATATTTTATGCAGTGATTCACATAAGAAAAAAAAACTGTCATAGGCAAATGTCCTTTTGGTATATCTAATGCTGTGATTTGATTAGACTTAAAATGTGGTATAAAACCCCACTCCATCTGCAATACAATTAGGTTTTTAATGGTGAACTGGTGATCCACTCTATGCACTGATCTCCATAGGCTTATCTTCCTCTGTGTTGCTTTTTAATGGTAAAATGTTACTGCAATTATATGGTAAATTGAAACCATAATTGGAAACGAGCGCTTCATTGGAGGGACCTAAATCAATCTCGGATGGGCCATGAACTGCTGAAAAAGGTGAGTTCCTTCTCTGTAGAGCAAGTGATCCCACACAAGACAGCAGAGCATTGGCTAATCACGAACTGACGTGAGACAGAGGACTGGAAGCAACCAAGCCTTTACTAGTGATCTTTGGGTGTGTGAAGAGAAAGAGGAGCTTGCACTTTAAGACCCGCCTCACACTGTCATAAACCCTATTTTAGACAGTCAGAACTTTATTACAGTCCAAATTGGAAATGTCCATATTTTTTTACCGCCACCCTGTCGGAATCAAAATCGTTTTTTATTTATCCGAGTTTACAGAGTAATTGGCCCAAAAGTTATTTTGACAACTTGATAATACTAATAAATTATGTTTGTGACGACTGGCAATTGTAAGAACAGCAAAGCAAGTAGCTAAAAATACTCATAATACATGATTAAGCCTAAGGTGTGAATAACTTTTTCACTGAAAGAAAAAGAAATGTCTGGACTTAAAAACACAACTCTTTGGCCTTGTCCACACGGACACGGGTATTTTTATAACCGGAGTTTTTCCTACAGCGTTTTAAAAAAAAATCCCGTCCACACATGCTCGGTCTCCGTCTACATGAAAACGCAAAAAAAACACGCTATCAAGCGCGGTCAAGAGCATGCCACGCCAGCAGGCGGCGATATAAACCTTAACCGTAAAGCCACGTTGGCCAATCAGAAGCGCAAATCTGACGTCAAACACAGCGGATAACGGCGCACACTCTGACGTCGCAAGGCAAAAACCCCGGTTTCACTGTCTACACGACAACACTGTAACCGGCGTTTCTGAAAATCCTCACCCTGGCAGGGGTTTTCAAAAATGTTCGGTTTCAGTGCGTTTTCGTGTGGACGAACGTCCGAACCGCGTAAAAAAAGTCACGGTTATAAAAATACCTGTGTCCATGTGTACAGGGCCTTTGAATAACTGAAAAATATCTTGACTGAAAATACCCAGTGAGTGCATTAATGTGCAATACAGTGCAATACAAACCCTGTGGCGCTCAGCTTTATACGAGTCAGACAAACATGGTGTGATGGTGTGATTGAAACAATCTGCAGTGAAACAGTTCCCTGCAATGCAGAGAAGCCATTTATTTCTTTTGTATTCATCCGGGTCGACATAGGTAGACGAGCCCACTCCTAAAACAGCAAGGCTGTCTACACCACAAACACAAGGCAGGCTTTCAGCAGTAGACAGGCCTGTTCCTTTACATTCTATATAGCAAGAAGGCCTTATACAAAGTCTTACTGGGAGGACTTTTCTTTTTATGTTTTTTTTATAAAGCCATGCTCCTTTTTGACACAAGGCTACACCATTGCTTACTAAAATTGACCATTCACATTAGGGCTTTGGGCGAATGCAAACCTGCCACTAACAAAGAAGTTAATTGTTATGAATACAGGACCAGGCCTGTAATTTCTGTGAGCGCTCGGAATCTATATATAGGGATGAACAGAATTAAATTACACTGCTGTTCCTTAACGATGTTATTTAAATTACATTAGGCTTTGCAAAATCTAATCAATAGTTTTTAGCTTGTTTAACCAATTCACCATGACAAATGGCTGGCCCTCCTTTGCAAAACAAGCACGAAATGTCACATCAAATGGGCCGCAAACTCATGTGGTGCGAAGGAGGGCAACACTTCTGAAGGAGAGGAAGCACTCAGTAATGAATGAGAACCACAAAACCAAAGAAGCATCCCTTACAAAACACCATATGGGCAAACTATCCCCTTTAATTTGCACAAAGTTCACTATTTTAGCAGTGCATAATTAAAAACAATGCTCTATAAAGGATTTGTATCATTTTAACTTTATAAGTGAAATAAAAACCATTTAAGAAGGACTGGAAATGTAGGGATCAGCACTTTCAGACATGCTGTAGTTGTCTATCATTCAGAACCAAGCGTGCTGTGGGTTTCTTTCATTAAACCTGCTAAACAACTCTTCTGATAATGCACAACATGATAAAGAATATCACAGATTATATTTAATCAATACAGTATGAGAGGCAGTGCCAATAATTGAATATAGCTAAATAATTAGTTAAACCATCTAGAACAGTAGTTCCAAGCCAAAAAATGATTTATACAACTTTACAGATCACATGTATAATAATAATAATAATAATAAATTATAAATCAAATAAATAATGTGTCTGAGTTAAATAAATAAATATAGGTGAATATAGTAAATGTACTGCTTTCTGTTAAAGGCTTACATACTAAATATTTGATTAACCTAATTTTGGGCATTGTGTGCCTAGCTCACATATTATAGTACTCTAACTACAGCACTCAAACAGAGTAGAGTTCAGCACTAGCAACAGCACGGCCATGGGTTTGATTCCCACATATCCCAGGGAATGCACGAAGAACAGATTAAAAATGTATACCATTAAGCCAATGTAAGTTGCATTGGATAAATTTAGACCTGCCAAATGCACGAATGTGAATGGAAAGGAATCTGGAAAGGAACCATGGAGTGAAATCCTCAGAGAGACAGAGCGAGTCTTAATCTCTGCTGTTCGTGGTGTTGGCCCTAATACTTGCTCTATGGATCTTCGACCTCCTGTTTACATACCGCACACGCAAAGGGATTGCTGAGGCAGGACAGAACTCCCCTATTAGTGTGTCGTTGAGTGATTTGTTTGTGTCGACTCAAATGTTATTGTTCAGCACGAGTCGTTCATTAAATCCTGCGTCAGTTAAGACCACCTTAATCCGGCCCCTGCTCCTGGGAATTCAAATGACTCAGACAGAGACTGTTACAACCAGGCTGGAGATCTGGCTCCATTGCAGCAACTCACAAACGTAGTCATTACCCAGGACAGAGCTGCTCCAGCCAGGCAGGACGGAGGTGAGGGCACCTTTAATGAGTGGTTCTCCAAGAGAGCAGCTCCTCCAAACAAAATCCTTTCATTTTAGGTCAGCCTCACTTCTGGCCTTTTCACTCAAGCTGCTGGCTCAAGTGAAGTCTAAAAGAGAGAAAATTAGCTGCTCATTCTGACATGGCTGTGAGCGTAAATGCTTATTCAACAAGTCGCTGAAAAACCAAACCCCATCTGACTGAATATGCAACTATGTTCTTCTCACACAGGGATTTATTCCAGTCATGGGGCTACTTTCTGCCTCCTACAACCACAAAATGTGTTTTCAGTGTTGGTTTGGACTGGTAAATGGTAGCATTTATATAGCGCTTTCACAGACCCAATGGCCACCAAAGCGCTTTACATATTGCCTCGCATTCACCCATTCACTCACTCTCTCAATCATACACCGACGGCGGTGTCAGCCATGCAAGGCGCCATCCAGCTCGTCGGGAGCAGCTGGGTTTAGGTGTCTTGCTCATGGACACTTCGACAATTGGTCAGGTGGAACCGGGGATTGAACCACCAACCTTCCGGTTTGTAGACAACCTACATGAACCACTGAGACACTGCCGCTCCAATTTTGTTTGATCAAAAAGACTATTAATTAAATAAAATACAATTATTCAAAATTATTCAAAATAAAAATAAAATACAAAAATAAAATAGGAAACAAATAGGAAAAAATATTTAAATTAAATAAAATAGAAAATGGAAATAAAATATTAGATGTAAAAAAAATCATTTAAATAAAATAAATATGAAAAATAAAATATAAATAAAATAAACAAAACAGAAAATTAAGAGATAAAAGCTTAAAACTGAAACAAAGATACAACTACAAATATAGCTGAGAGCAGCAATTAAGGGGTCAAGCACAAAGACGATAAATCATGCCACCATGGCTGGGAGTATCGGACCAACTGCAACAATGAGCAATTAAAGACACATTCAAATCATTTTAGGCAAAATTGCTGAAAAATCATAAATAGTCTATTCATCTGATTTAATGGTTTATTACTTTTGACCAATAGGTGGAGCTGTGACCAAATTAATGTGGTGGGGTCAGAATCATAGATATCTATATAAAGGCTAGATGTCTCGTCCGCGCTGTTGGCCAATGGTGGTGGACATCAGCACCTGGCGGCCATCTTGTCACAGGCTGCTCGCTCACTCGTAACATTGTGTTTATGGTGCATGTACTTTTTAAATAACCATAACTTGCTCAATTTTCTACCGATTTTCAAACGGGTTGGTTCGTTATAAACGTCAGAGACGTAGTTATGACACTGAACACTTATGGATAATTATGTATTATTTATGTTAACATCCATTATATAGGCTAGTATTATACCCACATTAATAACGTTAATAAGAAACCAAACCGTTTGTAAATCCGTCAAGATTTCAGCGAGATAAGAGGATTTGTGTTCATGCTGATCACTCACTTTACATCAGAGCCTGCCTGTGACAAGATGGCCGAACGGTGATGCCGGAAGTGACTCCGCCGTAAGACATCTAGCCTTTATATAGATATCTATGGTCAGAATAAGGTGACAATGACACACGCAAAGTTTAGTGCTAATATGCCAAAGCATCACAGAGATACAGCCTCAGAGTCGTCTTGGCATCATGCCATCAGCTTTGTTGATGTGGTATACGAAAACGGTTTCGTCTATGAACACAAAATCCATTACTTTTTGACGGTATGATCCGAAGATGATACGATTAGAATTTGGTGAAAATTTAACCAATTGTCTTGGACGAGTTTGAAAAAGTAGGTTTTTAAAGAAAATCAAAATGGCAGACAGCAAGTTCAGCCAACTATGGCAAAATTGGTATATTCTCGGCATGACCAAATTAATCTATTAAGACCTATTCATAATAGATTTATAAAATTTCATTTCAATAGGAAATTTCATTGTTACTTTTGACCACAAGGTGGCACTGCCCCAAAACTTTTTGAGTACCGTCAGGGCATGGTGCTCTGCAATGTGTTCGTAAAATATAGCATTTTACTACAAGATTCAAAATGGCCGATATGGGAAAATTGCGTATTGTTCGACTTGGCATGCTGCACCAAATCTAAAGACAAGAATATTTGATACTAAAGAATCTTTGTGATTTTTGGCCAAACCGTTCAGAAGTTATAAGCAAAAAAGCCATTTTTCATTTCTCCTGACCACCAGGTGGCACTGCGCCGAAACTGTGCAGGTACCTTCAGGTCATGGTTGTCATAAAACACCAAGTTTGGTCAGAATACACTAAAGAAGAAAGAAGGTTGCAGAGATATAGCCTCACATTAATTTTGGCATGCTCTTCGTTGAATTCGTTTGCCTGTTTTTCGAGGACGGTTTGACAAATTAACTTGAATTCCATAGCTTTTCGTCGGCATGGTTTGATCTGAGTAGTTTTTTCGTAAATAGTTTTTTCTGAAAACTCTAAATGGTGGAAAAATTATCATGACGGAAAACGAGGGGCGCAATCAAATCAAATGTAGTTTTTAGTCCTAACGGTTCAAAAGTTATTAGCATAAACATGAGTGCAACTTTGGACAGTTGGTGTCCAAAAGTCTACAGCGATTGAGACTCAAAAATTGCTTTGGTTAAAGTTCAGGCTGTCCTCTATCTGTGTGCCAAATTTCATAACTTTCCTGCAAGTGGTTCTATGGGCTGCTATAGACTTCCAGAGTGAAGCAGAACAATAATAATCAGAACACTATGGATTACAATAGGTGCCTATGCACCTTCGGTGCTTGGCCTCTAAATAATACTCTGAACTAACCAAAAGCAAAGATGAAAGTAATCTACAGACATAAAGAAGCAGTGACATACAGAAGACAATGTAAAGAGAAAGTATGTCCCCTAATTAGCCATAGATTAGATGATCTCTTCTAAATGAACACAACACTAGGCTAATATGAAGTTACTTATAGTGTTTTGATACCTCTAGATGTGCCGTTTCAAACAGACAAACTCAGTTTAGTGTCCATTTGTCTACAAGAGAGCCTTTGTCCTCAAGGGTGCGACCCGGACGGTGGAAATGAGTCTAACCATAACCCAGAGTCCATTGCAGAGCACTGCTCACCCTCTGGCTACAGCGGGACAGCCCATCAAAGACAAAGGGGAAATGTCGAGGTCTGACACATGAGCATAAAATGTCAAAGGGCTATTGAGCTGTTCATTCATCAAAGTAGATAAACTACCTCTCTGCACTTGAGATGGCTATTGAAGTCATGTGCTCTGAGGAAATAGTTTCTTCATGAACAGAACATGCATTTACACTGCTTAATTACAAGTGGATTTCCTACTCAAAAGAGAAGTGGCAAGCTTCAATAATCTTGAAATTAGGAGCATGGGTTTCAGTTGTAATAAAGTCGCAGTGGTTTGTTGGGAGTATGAACGTCACTGAAGGCCTTTCATTCTTTAGAATTTTTGTGGTAATGAGCTACTTTTCTTTTATAGTTCTGCTTGCACTTGACTAGGTGAAGGTAGGGATTTAGTTCGACAGGTGGAGCCACTGGAGGCCGTTCTGAATGGAGTGAGTCTGACAGATCGACCAAAAGCTGGCCGAATAAAGGTCTCAGAAGCGTGCTGTGCCATTGCTCCCCATGTCAGAAGAACAGAGAATTTGGTCTCCAACAGCCACAGCACAATTTATGATTGACTGGTTGGTGGAGCCATTTTTGTTGTTGTTGTTGATTTTTTTTTTTTTATCTTTAGGTGCTAAATCCTCTTAATATTTTTATCTGCCAAACATGCTTAATTCAAGCTATTTCTGCTCCGTGCACGTTGCTTCTTTCCTCTGCTAAAGATGTAAAGAGACGCATACTGCAGATGATGTGGTTATTATTATTTTAACAATTGGCAGAAACGCGGTGAACAGCAAAATAGATACATTGCACTGCAGAAAATGAGAATGCAGCAAATACAATTATTTTTATTTGTCATATAGATGACTCCTACTATTTAACTACACCAAGTTTGTGACAAGTTAACGTGCCTTTTACACAAACATTTTGTTTTCCCCCCATACATTGAGCATTATTAATCAGCATGTTAAATGCATTTCATAATAAACAATGATATAATTTGGAAAATTTACAGATGGAAAGGGAAGACAACTAAACTGTGAAATTACTAGTTAACTTTGTTTTCTGCTCATGTTAAGAGTTTGATTTTAAGATTATGTACATTTTTGTAGTTTATTATTTTGAGCAAAATATAAAAATGGTCCAGATTTTTCTTAAGAGGAAAATCTTGCACCCCCATACAGTACAGTATGCTTTCTTAGTCATAAGGTAGGCCTTCCATGTGCCATATGCATAGGTTTCTAAAAGCAAAAACAGTAATAGCCTGAAAAAACATCTGATCTTACCTTTTAATATTCACATCCAAATCGGTCTCAACTTATAATATTCACATTCTTTGATGCCATCTCTCTCTAGGCCCAAGATTCTCACCTTTGATGACTATTTTGGATATTTTTCCTTCAATGACAATTATGGATTTTTCTTTCTTTTACAAAGTACTTACAGCATCCTCAATGGAAATGTATAACTACTCCAAAAAGGTATTGTCCGGACCTCCACTGGGAAGGAAATACAGAGACCGGACCTCTTGGAACTTTAACTGAATACTCATGCTCTATTTCAACAAAACCACTCAAAAATTAAATGCTTTAACTCTTTCCCCACCATTGACAGAATTTTCCAGTGTTCCGTGTTATCACTGTTATACGGTAGGGGGTGCTATTACGCAATTTCTAAAAAAGTACTGATTCTCAGGTCAAAACACATGTGAAGCAGCAGCAGAAACAAGCGGTAGCATATGTAAGCAGATGAGTGCTGTGTCCGAAAACATAAGCAGTTGACTTATTGCCTCGCTGCCCTATCAGGCAATGACTCTGCAGACAGCGTTTGATGGCATCTCACGAAACTGATTTTGGACAGACTTCTGAGGCAGTGTAACACTTTAATGATCTACAGCAAAATAGAGAGAGCTTTGGCGAAAACTAAGCGAATATTTAATTACTACAATAGTAATTTCTCACTAGAAATTACATCAAAAGTGGAAAACATTGTTTAAAAACTTACATTAACACAAACTGACCAACTTTCAGACACCATCTTTATTTTTTAGCTCAACTGTCCCAGAATGGAAAGCATAGGATTGTGGGATATCAATGGCAGCAAAGGACACATCTATGCTTCCTTCAAAAATCGATCAGATGGAGGCATCTCAGGAGACAGGAAGAGACACTAACCTTTCCTACCTTGGAATGCATCCTCCAGAGGCAGCATTTTTCAGACGCAGCCATAAAATAACGCAATCATCAACATTAAACAGCATATACATCAAATCTGTCTAATGTTGCTGAATAAAATGTCAACCCAGAAAGAGGAATACAACCATTGGGGGTGTTGATGGACTCGATCTACCCCATCTATGTTTTGATCATCGTTCTGAATCAGGTCCAAACATTCTGGATTCTGGATCCAGACATTCAGATCCAGACAGTCTTTGACAAAAATGTGATTTTCTCAGCTTTTTGCTCAAAATGTTGCTTCTTTTTATGAAACATACCCACATTCAAGTGTTAATAAAAAAGAATGCATGAATGCATTTTTTTTAAGCAGAGGGTTTGTTCTTTCATTTTGATATATTGCATGTTCAGACATTCATACAACAAAATATTCCAGCCCGATCTTATGAAAGTGCGTATCTATACAACGAATGTTATTTCTTGTGCCATTTATACGCCAAAAATAGTTTTTGCGGCTATATGATACGCAGTTTTCGCATGCATATGATACGCACTTTATGGCGTGTAATACGCACGCACGCACGCACTCCCCACCCCTCTCCCCCCTAAACGTACCCAAGGGGTTTTCAGTGCGTAGCATATGCACGCAAAAAAAAAAAATTTTGGCGTATCAATGGCACGACATTCGTTGTATAGATACACACGAGACTGTGTTGAATATTCTGGGGGGTATTCTTATGTGAAAATGATCAAAAATGCTGGCCGGGGACAGAGTTAAAGTTAAAATTGCCTGAGGTGTCCAATTCCATTAGTCTAAAGCATTTCCCAGTTCTGATCCTGAAGTACACCCCACATCACACATTTTGTATCTCTCCCTAATCAAACACACATGATTGAACTCATCTTGCCAGTAGAGGCACCAAGACCTGGGTCAATGGGTGCATCACAAAAGAAAGACATCCTAAATGTGTACTGTTGGGTAACCCTAACCCTACACTACTCAAAAACAGGGGTTTTCAAGCCCTCCAAGATGATTTCCTTGCAAAGAACTTTGCAAATATTTTTTATTTATTTTTTACATTTTTGGACAAATCTAACCAATTACTGCATTTTCATTATTACTTGAGTGCACAAGCAGCCCACAAAATATCTTTCTTTCTAAAAAAAAAGTCACATTGCCACATGCTGATGTAATCTGACTGTCATTTTAATTGTATCTTGAGGCAATACCTGGTAGTGTTATGACAAGATATGACAAGAACCACTGGCAAGGCTTTCCCTGAGAGACACGGGATGAATTTTCAATGACTGTCAAAAAAAACCTGTAGAGTGACATTTGTTAAAACGTGAAATCAATAAAAGCCATTGTTTAAACATTACAGCGAGAGACGAGTTGAACGCAGTGACCAATACATTGATCCCTCTTACTTGCTTGGATCTTCTCTCCTCAATAATTTAGATGAAAGAAAACGACCAGAGAAAAGTGAACACACATTAGTAATGGGCCACAATGGGCAGCAGCCCATCTCCCTTTATCTCTTTCATTTCCTCTTTCTCCTGGGCCAAGCTTCCTTTTGTTCTTTGACCCAGTGGCCGTGATAAGTGGCATGTGTGTCCGTTTCACTTCCTCCCACATGCCAATGGGCAGCCATTAGCATAGATCTGCTTCACACCAGGCCTGACCTCTGCCCCTCTCCTCTCCGGCACCGCCAAACCTTCCTAGCTACGAATGTGCCATGGCAACACAACTTCAAAAAGAAAACGTGGCTGGGTAGATGTTACAGAAACAAGATAAATCACCGCTTCTCACCAAAAAGCAACAGCTGATAAGCATGCGGCAGGATAATAACGTGTGTGCGCCCACCTCTAATGGAGGAGCATATCTCAGGGAAAATGGAAATTGGCTTGGCAAATAATCATTTAAAGAGGCATGAGATGGAGGAAATTATAAAACAATCCATGTTTCTCAGAATAGTAAAAATAAAATAAAATAAAATAAAACACACTAGACCATGGCCTTGCATGCAATTAACTATTCCCATGGACCATGTACCCAGGCCTGTTAACCTTTCGCATTTATAAATAATATACGATACCAGAGAGTATGATCCATCACCAGAACAGCACGCTTCACAAACCAAGTACAAACAAACACAGGTACTCGAAGTGAATCCTTTAAGCCCTGAGGAATGTAAGATTTTGGCAGGGCTGACCCAGTCCAATCATAATATGTAGCCCATTTAAAAGACATCTTAATACCTTAATCTGGACTCTCTGCAGACATGCTGAGACAAATTCCTATGTGGTTCATGAACTCTACTCTCAAAATGTGTATCCTGATCCACATTATAAACTCATTTAGCAGCTGGTGCACTTTAAACGTTTTCTGTACTGCATGTACCAGCTTCTCATGTCACTTTACTTTGTGACTGGACTGCATATATAATACAATATTTTTTTATATTTATATATATATATATACACATATATATATATTCTTGTATAACCTTATTTTTAACCTTAACTTTATTTGTATGTCTATATCAAATATGTATTTTAACAAGTTTATTAAAACAGCAAAAATACATAATCTTAATGCAGTAAATTTGCATGTAAAGTTGTACTGTGAAACCTTGACTTGACAGCCTGTAATCTAAAAAATTATACTAGTAATACCACGTCAAAAAATGAGAACTTGGAATGACCGCCAGGCAGACTCCACGACTATTCATACTGATTCTGTGCTGATCTCTGAGACCTATAAAATTTTCAAACATTTTCAAACAACCTTCAAATATCTCATCCTTGGAGGGATAAGGCTGCATTTAAATTTGTATTGTGATCATGGTCCACTTGAATAGCACTGAGTGTATTATTATGAGCTGTGTGGGTGGATGTGGTGTACAGTATGCTTGTGTAAGTGTGTGTAAGGTCAATGAAGCAGGACACTTCCAATGCCTTACTTTAGAACATGGGTTCTAATCATTTTTCTTTTTTTTGTAAATCTATTTCTCTAACAGCACTAAAAGAGATAAAAGAAAGAACCTTAACAATGCACATTGCATATAAGTTAATGATATCAGTGTTGATGACACAAGTAACGGTAATTAGGTGGTTACATGTAACACTTTAAATGAATAGATTCAATTTTTCTGTCTGCATTAAAGAGAAACAAGTAAAAAAAAAAAAATCATTCAATTTGCATTGGAGCAGCTCAATATTTTTCAAAACATACATCCTCTCAGGTATCAAGTAGGTCCCCCCCCCCCCCCCCCAAGTGCACAGACATTAATAGAATGTGTCAAGTCCCAGGGAGGTTAATTATGTGGGTCGTGATCTGTTTACTTATTTAACCAGTCTGTGAGATGCCTACCGCCTGGCTGAGATGGCTGGAACTAGAGCTGAAAGTTAGGATACTAAAACAGTAATTCACTTTATAATCTCCCTCCACTGTCAGTTTATTGTTTTGCCTATGTACCCCAGCACTATCATTATCCCAAAATGAACAATTTTATGTAGGCAAAACATGGTTTATATCCACCATTATATAAAAGTTTGGGTTCAGTAAGAAAGAACTCTCTTATACTCACCAAAGCTGCATTTATTTGATCAAAAAATTATAATTTAAACTTTAGTTTAATATTAAAAAAAATAAAATAATATATAACTAATTTTCAGCAGCCATTATTCTAGTCTTCAGTGTCACATGATCATTCAGAAATCATTATAATATACTAATTTAGTGCTCAAGAAACATTTCTTATTTTTATCAATGTTGCAAACAGTTGTGCTGCTTAATATTTTTCTGGAAAGTGACTTTTCACCTTTTTTTTTTATTAATTCAAAGTCCAAAAATACATTATGCAGGAGACGTTTTTTTTCGATCCCATTCTATTCTTCTATAATTTTTTCTGCATACTAACTTCCTAAAACATTGCAAAAGGCCAACAATTTAATAATCTCTCAGTAAGACAATTACTGGGATAGAAGAAATAAAACCAATGCACTTCGACTGCTTCATTTTTGCAGATGATTCATGTGCTTCTTACTTAAGACAAGATAATTTCCTTTATTTAAAGTGAATAAGACTCTCTCAGTGGCAGCCATATATTCTCTCTCTATCAGCGAGATGATTGTAATCCTAGACAGCACCATTAGTATCTCAAGGCAATATGGGCTCATCACTTCAATGGTGTTCCTCTCAGTCCCTGATTGTCTCGGATATACGCCAAGTTTATGCACCCAGCAGCGTAATGAAAAGGGGACATTCCTCTAATATCATCAATTGGCATCTAGGGCAGAAGACCCTCCCCGTCCTGCACTCTCAGGCTAGGCGAGACTAACTGCGGTGCGACAAGGGTTTGGGGTGGGGTGGGCAATTCATTGCTCAATGTTTCACCCAGCAGAGAATACGACTGTAAAGGGCCAATCCAACCCCCCGCACCATCCATTCCCATAAACCCCCTGACCTCCTGCGCTCTTGGATCAGTTGCTCGTTGGAAAGTGCTTTCAACCGACCCAGCAAATGTATTATAAATCAATTATCTTCTACTATGGGTTGAGCTCTCTAATCTTTTTCTGACATCCAATTAAATAATATGAGAGTAATACAGATGGGATCCCACCCAGTCTATTCACCGTGATGCTAACATGTTTCAGAAACTATTTAAAGAAGATCTATGAATACAGTGATTGATTTTCATTCATTAAATCTTAAGTCCTGCTATAGGCCTCTGCAGCTTAAGCAGCAAATGCTGGTGGGCTGGAGCCCAGGTAAATGCTAACAGCGGATGATCAATCAATGAAGAATATGGCTAGAGAAATTTTATTTAAACAGAGAGAAAAATATACTAATACAAGTTTAGGGATTTTTAACCATTAAAAACATTCAAATTAATGCACATGTTTTTAAGTCTACACTACTTCCAGGTCATTTATGAAATGCTCAAACATTCTAAAATGTCTAATTCAAAATTTCACCCACATTTTGCACATAATATACATTTATAATGAAAAGATTATGGACCCAAATTTAATAGTTTTATGGAAAATGTTACAACTTTGAGTGCCATTAGTAGCAGATCAGGATCTGGAAATTTTGCAAACCATATTTGACTTGTCATGCCCTAACCGATAAGCCACAGCTCTGTGCAAACATAGACATACTGTAAAATGTTTTCCCAAAACATGTGCTACATGAGCTGTGAAGAACTGACTGAATGTAAAGGGAAAGTGTGTTCTGCACTAACTCGGATTCGCTAACTGTTCCGGGTTTTGTTCTAAACACAGTAATTTACAGTGGGAGCCACTGGAGATCTGTTAATGATGCCTTGGGTTTGACTTTTCTACGCGACAGACCTTGCACAGAGTTCTATGGGATGGAAGCGGAGCCCCTGAGCACTTCTCCATTTATCTCTCAATTGCTCTCATGACGATACCATTCTCTATCACAAGTACATAAGAAAGCTGGTGTGCGCACGTGCCTCCCTGGCTTTGGCCCCGTTTACACCTGTTAAAACCTGCCTCTGGGAACCGATCACAAATTGTCAAGGGAGACAGATTGTCATTTACACCTGTTATTTAAATGCGTCTCCTGTGTCCACAATCTCTGGTTTCGTGACATTGCTCATTACATCAGTGTGTGACAGAAAAACAAAAAAACACCACCAAAGTCAGTACACTATTGCTTCAGAAAAATATGTTTACAAAGGACAATATATTGGTAATATATCAATCTATTTTTTAATCATATAAATATGACCTATTCCATTATATTGTATGTCACATTTGCTGTCATCTAACTCTCACTTAATGTTAAAGATGAACAAAATACTTTAACAGTTAAATGTAATCTTTAGCAAATCTCAAAAAATAAATAAATATCAGATTTTTAATACTTCATATTATAATATTATTTGTTATGTCTAAATTTCCTTCTACTGTAGCATTGCAAAGGACTGATTTGAGTTTTTATAGCATTATTATCAATTTATTTACATGAGATAGTTTAGAATTTTAATAACAACCATTTAATCATTTAAGGCCAGCATAACATTAAACTATAAATACAATGTGGTTATGCATTTCTAAACAACTGATCAGATCACCCAAGACGGATATTAATAAGTGTAAGCGTGATATTTCAGTCTCTTATACAAGCATCAGTAAATACATGAACTACCTCAAGCGTACATGTGCGACTTATCTTCCACATATACTAAAAAAACAGGTCAAACACACCTGAAATGGGGCGATAAAGAGAAAATAACTGCTGCCTGCTTGACATCTGTATTTGAAAATGCATACAATTTCTCAATTATGACAGGCTGACAATCACATCTCTTTTGCTTCAAATCCAATTTTCTTCTACTTGTGAGCACAGAGAAGAATCCCTGAGTTTCTGGTGGAAAACTAAAGAAAGCCGGGAGCATCGTTTTCAAGGATGTGCTGCGTAGGCAAGCGGGCGATATAGTCAAACAACAAACAGGGCTAGACTGAGAAAAGTTGGTCAGGTGGTGATGGGGTCTGCGATTGAAAAGGGTGAGGGAGAGCGAGTGCTCCACACTGGAGAGGCGAAGCTGGCGGCAGAGCTTTTTTAATGTGGTATTGATGAGTGAGGTCACTGGCAATGATTAAACTCGCAGTCGATCATCAGCGCGTAGCAGGAGCCCTGCGTACTGTTTGCACGGTGATGAGATGAAAAAACAGGGTGGCAGAATGGAGTGCTACGCTGCACCTTAAGCCTTGATTTAGTGCCTTCATAGGGATTGATTGAAAAGAGCAGCACGTCTCTGCTAATCTGTGTGACGGAGGGGCTCTGGAGGCCCCTGCTGCCCCACACATACTGACGAGAGCTGGAACCAGCCGGTAAGCCGGAGCGTATCCTATTAATGAGGTTACGTTCAGATCAATCAGAACACGCATGCGTATAAACACTTCGCATGCACGATAAGAACATGCAGTCTCAGATACAATTACAAACAGCCAAGTGCAGATACACTAACCTCAATAAAACACAATATTTATAAAAAATACAAATTCACAATATTGTCTAGGTCTACAACATACTATAACAACTCTCTCACATACAAGCTACAAAAAAAAAAAAACCTCCCACCCTTGCTTTCTAGTAGAGATGCACCGATTACAATTATCTAGGCCGATTCCGAATTCCGATTTTTTAGAGTTTGACCTGTCGATACCGATTTTAGCAGATTTCATTTTTTCTAACCACTTTACAGCACACACAAATATTTATTTTCTCTCTTTTCTTTAGTAGAACATTTTACATTTTGCATAGAACATTTTTGAACAGTAATCGCTATAAAATAGGACTATATAAATTACTCCTGGTGTGGGAAATTCACACACATCTAAAGTGCAGTGTTATGGAAGAACCATTTCCTTCTTTTCACATCCAATATCCAACTAAAAAAAATGTATACTCCAGTTCTTGTTAAAACACACCAGACATGCAAATTCGGTGCATTTTGGGCACTTCAAAAGTGTGCTTTAACTTTAATTGAGCGTGAGCAGTGCAGAAAAAATAGACTCTGCGCCGAAACCCGCGCTTCACCGCTGCTCCTGCTCCCGGTGTGAATGCACTCATTGATTAACATGCACGCCGGAAATATTACGCGCTGCTCACGTTTGCGGTGTGAAACGGCCGTAACTCACGAGGTTTCCTACATGTGCGTTCCGTGTGCACGTGTGATGCTGATGTTGCGCGATGTTAATCATGTGGCGCCCGAGTGCATTTGACCGGCTTAAAATCGGCATGTTCGACTGACCGGCCGGTCGCCGATCATGGCCGATCACGTGAAAATCGACCAATTCCGGTCACCAGCCGATCAATCGGTGCATCTCTACTTTCTAGTTACAGTATCTACACAAAACTGCACATGCATTCATTCATTGCAAGTCCCCTCTTTGATTACAGCTGAATCACAGTGTGTGAGTGCAGTGAGAGACTTCCATACTGCACAAGGATCTCATGCTCAGTGCAGTAGAGAGGGCAAGACCTTCTTCATTCATCTACTCAATGGTGCTTAAATAACATCCGTACAGACCGTGTTCAAAGAAAGCATTAGTGTACACTTCGACAAGCTAAGATTTCTACAACATAATTTGCCCTGCGAACGACGTCTGTTTGGCCCCTTCAGAAAAATAATTGCGAGTTCAGTCTTTAAAAACAAATATTCTGCAGAGGCCCTGAGAGTGTTGAGTACTGAGGAATGGCCTGAGGCTGTGGGATTGGACTGGAATGAAGATGCTAATTGCCTAAACGAGGAGAGGCCTTGTGTCATCGCCGCTGACTCTCTCTCACTTCCTCCTGAAAAACTGCCAATTGTTTTAACTCTCTAATTAGCTTGGAGGCAACACCCTCAATGACTTCCAAATTAAAGCAAAAGTGACACTTTGCTTCTATGGCAATGTGCATTGCCCTGTCAATCATGGTTTAAATGAAGAAAAGAAAGCTAAAAATATAACTTGATTTTGACAGTATTTTTAATATGAAAGGTGAGAATAACAGCAAGCACACTGTCTGTTCACATGTTACCCGAAGGAAAACAAAAAAAAATTAACAAGAACCAAATATTTCTAAATATCAATTTAATGTGTACATGATGTGATGCACTTCATAAAATATTGTTTAGAAATTAAATATCAACTTAAATTCATTTATTAGCGGTTTTCAAGTAATTTCTTATCCGTTTCTATTTTAATGTCTATTTTAAAAGCATCTGAGACGAAAATGAGCCATAAGCTTCAGCATACCATTAAGGCTCCTGAGCTATGAAAACAATATTTTCCTTTAGACAGAGTATGTGGAGAGTATTCAGAGAAAATATCTGCCGTCCACATACATTTTTGTGCCCCTAAAAAAGCTGTTAGACTCAGTTTACGCCTCAATATTTGGCAAACAGCTTTGCATATGGCTCATACACAGCAGGCTCAGCAAACAAAAGAATATAATAGCATTTATCTGATCTGTTGCGACGGAATAGGCTAAAACAGTAATAACAGATGGAAAATTATAGAGTAGACAACAACTCCTGTCCAAACAATATCTAAACACTACTATCCTTGCAGGTTAATAAGCAGCGGGCGCCGCACTAAGAAGCTCAAAACCCATTAATTCCACTCACAATCACCTCGGTGAATCCTTATTCCAACCAGACACGCCAATCCACTCACAAAGAGCCATTTCAAAAGAAAGAAACTCTGTTTCATGTCTGCATCTTGTGTCAACATTCATTTTTAGCTGTGCTGCCGCTTCACTTTAAACCAATAAATTCAAACAAACCTTAGAGGGAGAAGGTCACATTTTTTTATTCTCTGGCCTCCCAGCAGGCAACAGAAAAATAATCCCCCACAGCCCTTTAGCCTAAAACTACAGCTACAACACAGGAAGAGCCGCTGAAGCCCCAGGCAGGGATAGATCAGGGCCCACTGCTGCTCTGAGCTATACCAAACCATGTACTGACAAACTGAATTAAGGGATAAGTAGACCGCTCAGGCCAGGCTCTGCTTTGGATTCCTCTTCCTTCAAGAGAATGGCCAGAGATGAAAGCTCAGCTACCATGAGCAAGCAACTGCATGTGGACCAAACCCACATCTCACCTGTAGACTGTAAAAGGTTGACTATTTGACCCTTTGTGGAGCATTCCGTACTTGAGCCTTATTTATTGACTAGTACTGGGCATTGGCACTTATTCAATGTTAATATACTAATTATATTCTTTTTTTTTTTTTTACTGTCTAAGTTAAACAGAAACTTCAACCACAGCATTACAGTAATCGAAATTATTTTAACCCCCATTGCAAATTAAGTTTATTGGCAAAATGTACAGGCTTTCAGCTGTTTGCAGTATTGAAATTGCTAAAAAAATAATAATAAAAATGTTTCAAGAGGTTTTCCCCACATTCAAAAGAAAGTGCAACTTTAATGACTTATGTAGTCTAAAAATGATTCAACCCCTTCATGGCAGGCACCTTTAGTACTTAGTAGAGCACCCTTTTGCTGTTATGACCTGCTGCAAACGAGATGTATAACCAGACACCAGCTTCTGGCAGTGTTTCTGACTGTGATGGCCAGTTTGGCCACTGTAGAATCTTCCAGGACATCTTCTGCAACCAAGCCTTAGTGGAATTTCAGGTATGCTTGGGATCATTGTCCTGATGGCAAGGTCCAATGACACGCAAGCTTCAACTTACTCACTGACGGCATGACGTTTTTCTCCTAGAATTTCCTGATACTTCAATGAATCCATCTTGCCTTCCACACGGTGCAGGTTAAGGGGTCCAACGTGTTTTTGGGGTCCTTGAGATGTGTTGACATGCCCTGACAGTTGTGCTTTTTTCAGTTGCTTATATACATATTAAATGGCAAAGGTGTCATTACACTCTATTCAGCATATTAAGTTTAGAGACGTGCTCCAGAAAAAAAAGTTCACGGAGACGGAAAGGCAGAAAGCATGCCCTGTTTATTTTCTTTATTTTACAAAAGCACAATGTTTTGTTTTGATTGTAAGTGGACACATACAAAATACATTTTACAGTTTATTTTTTTCATATTTCTTATTTCTGTATGACCATAAATGACCATAAATAATTCATTCTTCTTCCTCCAAACATACTGTTGATCCATAGGGCCAAAAAGTTCCAGTTTTGTTTCATCACTCCACAGAACAGGATCCCCAGACTTCTGTGGCTTATGTGATTTTGAGCAAATTGGATCTGACTTTTCATGTGCTATTGGGTCAGTAGTGGTGTGCATCTTGGAGTTCTGGCATGCGTTTAGTATGTGCCTTACTGTGCAAGCTGAAACCTCAGTGCCTGTTGCCACCAAGTCTTGCTGCAGGTATTTCGCAGTCACTCAAGGGTTTTTCCTGAACCTGCCTTGTCAGAAATCTGGTTGCAGCCGTTGATAGCTTCCTCTTTCTGCCCCGTCCAAGTAGAGTAACCACTGCTCCATTAACTTTGAACTTGCGAACTATGGTTCCAACGGTGTCTCTGGGAACGTTTAGTGCCTCTGCTATCTTTTTGTATCCTGTTCCTTGTTCCATATTTGTAACATGAAGTCAACTGTGACACCCAACAAACATAGATAATTCAGATATTTCATGTGTTCTAGCTAAAGCACACCTGGTGAAACTAATGATGCCCTTGATTAGTTGCATCAGGTGTGCTTGAGACAACACCTGTTTAGCAGATTGGTGCTGTTTGAGCGTTTCTAATGAGGGGGTTGAATAATTTTGAGACTGCAGAAGTCATTAAAAGTTGCATTTTCAGTTGAATTTGGGTAAACCACTTGAAACATTTGTTGTGTTGAGCTATTTCAATTACTTTTGTTTGATCAATGCAAACAGCTGGAAGTCTGTAAATTTAACCAATAAACCTGATTTGCAATCGGGGTTGAATAATTTCGATTACAACTGCATAATGTACAGTAATAGTAACGTAATAGTCGTTTTTAAAGATTTACGTGAGTGCTGGATGACAGCAAAGGTAATCTAAATATAAAAACAGATGAAATGAGCATGCACAATTAAACATTTAATACTGATGATACGAATATCCAATATCAGCCAATACCGATAAATGTAAAATAGTATATAGATTAATTTGAATTCATTTGAAGATTAAGCTTCAGATATTAATAAATCAATAATATTTTAGCCAACCCTATAGAATATAATAAATAAATAAGTATCTCTACAAAAGGTAGTGGACAAATACTTACTGTTTAGGGTCAGTATGTTTTTTTTAAATTAATTTTTTAAAGAAATTAAAGTTGGATGAAACGGAAGTTGCGATAGTCTTTTCTATCCTATTGTGACATATATCCAAGGGAAACGGCTTCTCGAACAAGAAAGTAGAGTGGGACTTGATTTTGTCCATCGAGAATTGATTGGATCATTGTGGTTTGCTATTGAGTGACAGGTTGTTCTGCCCTCATGCCGCTGCCCATGTTATAAGAGTAAAGAAGTAATTGCAAGAGGGAGGGAAAGTTATGTTGATTAAAGATTATGAGGGCACATGTATTTAAAAAATATATATATGTACACTGATAAATCATTTATAATAAATACTGCAATATTCTTTATAAAAAAAGGTACATTTTGATTTCATGGTGACTAATACTTTTTTTCAGCAAGGAAGCATTAAACTGGTCAAATGTGACAGTAATGACATTTAAATTCTATTTCAAAGGAATGCTAATCTTTTGAACTTTCTATTCATCAAAGAATCCTGATTTTTTTATAATGGTTTCCACAAAACTATTAAGCAGCACAATTGTTTTAAACATTTATTTTAAATTATTATAATAAATATTTCACAATATTACTGTTTTTACTGTTTTAAA
This sequence comes from Rhinichthys klamathensis goyatoka, assembly GCF_029890125.1. Lineage (NCBI taxonomy): Eukaryota > Metazoa > Chordata > Actinopteri > Cypriniformes > Leuciscidae > Rhinichthys > Rhinichthys klamathensis. The sequence continues at coordinate 2,423,859 of NW_026606723.1, read as the reverse complement.
TGCAGCCTTGGTGAGCATAAGATATTTCTTTCACTTTTGTTTGGCTGTGTACTGTATATACTTCAAAAGTGCTGGTACGTCTACTCCGTCAAACTTTTTTTAATTAAATCTAGGTTTGAAGCACCACACGTGCAATGTTAAAAAAAATTAAGATCTGCATAATGCATTGCTTGCATGCATACCTAATGCTCGTGCCAGCGGTCAAGTATAAACCAAGCTGGTGATTTCTGAATGTACTGTAGCTTCATAATGTACAACACAACTATGGCTTACATCCTGAGAGCTGGCGATTGCTTTGAGACTCCAACGTGTTGAGTTAATGGAGTTTGGTTTGGCTGAGCCGCTCCCTCTGCCAAAAATGCTTCCATTAAAGCGCAGGAATTGGGCAGAGATGGGCTCATTTAAATCATGGTAGAAGCAATCATTCGTCTCCCGCATCCACAATTAGCGCCATCTGGTTTAGGGGCCTCCAACTCTTTAATGAGACTCCATTTATCAATTTGGGAGTGGACCCGTCCTAGTTCAGGTTGAAAAATATCAATTATGCCAGGATATCGCAGCATACTCTGTGTGAAATAATGTGAACGCTATTGTGTAGGTGTGGTGAGTGAGTTGGTGTTCATGGGTTGTCTCTCTTTTGTCTCCAAATTTTTAAGAGAGGCACTGGATGTGTTTGTAAAAGCGTGGAGTGGTGTCTCAGCATGTGTGCGTATGCATAAAAGTCTACGCCTTGGTTGCCCAGGGCAAGGTATAGCCCCTTCTAAAGGCCACTGTACAGTAGACGTCTAGCTGAGAGATATGAAAAGATCTCAGAGAGAGTGCGTACGTGTGTGATGTCCACATGTGTCTATGAAGCAAAGTATTGGCCTTTCTGGGCTGTCAGTTTGGGTGATGTGTATCAGGAGACAGATTGCTGATTCAGCAGGGCCTGGGGGTTCTGGCTCCTCTCTGCAATGCATTAAGTGTTCAGTGGCGTGTTACATCACCTTCATCGGTCTCCCACACTTCATATAGAACAATCTAGAACACCAGGGCGACACAAGGCACCCCTTATTCAACTGCCAACACAGCGCAGGGCGGGCAAAGTGCTTACCTATGGGGAAAAAGAGGAGAGAGAGAAAGAGAGAGAATTTAAGCACCAGCTGCATTATGTTACGGTCAGCAGTACATATTACAGTCAACCATCCATCAGTATAATATATAACGTTCTAGGATTATCTTATCATGAACTGGTAAATTTCTTGTATATAGAAGTTTACTTAACTACAAACACTTTTACGTCTCAAGACGTGATATTAAAATTAACAGATTGCAACAATTCAAAACACTGAAAAAAATTCATTGATTCTTAAACAATAGAAATCCATAAAAATAATTACATTAAAAAAATATGATCATCTGAACAGACAATACTCAGAATTGACACATTAAATACTGAAATAGTTTATCATTTATTAGACAGATTATGTAATTTTTTTAGGGTCTATCATTTTATTTTATTTTTTAAATTTATAAATTGTAATTTCCACAAATTAATAAATACTAATTTAACGAATGGAGGAAATGCTACTATGAAACAAAAAATATACAAAAATGACCTGTGATGCATGTAAATACACTATTAGACATTGTGAATTGCCAAATTAAACTAGTCAGAGTGTGAAAAGTATTTTAAGCAAGTTTATTTAAAAAATAAAAATCCACAAGGCCAAGTGTGCCCATTGTTGAAGACACACCCATAAAACGGTCGAAGAGGTGTAGAGAGAGAGAGAGAGAGAGAGAGGCAAAGGGAGAGAGAGAAGGCAGAGGGAGAGAGAGAGAGAGAGAGAGAGAGAGAGAGAGAGAGAGAGAGAGAGAGAGAGAGAGAGAGAGAGAGAGAGAGAGAGAGAGAGAGAGAGAGAGAGAGAGAGAGAGAGCGAGAGAGCGAGAGAGAGCGAAATGAGGGGGGGAAAACTGTTGGCAAATGAACTTGAAACTGCATGTGCCCTTTAAACCCTTCCGCTGGTGCCAGAAAGATGCCTTCAGGCAAACATTTTACCGACTCTACTGATTTTCTGGCCTCAGCACAATCAGAGCATAGGAGGACATCCGCCATCAGACGAGCTCTGCAAACAAACAAGCCGTGCCGTTCTCCAAATTGCTGGACTTCAGGCCCTGGGAGGCTGCATGGATGCTCTGACTTTGCAATCACGCAATAAAAGACTTTGCAATCTACATCCGATATCAGAAACTAAACGACCAGTTTTCTGACATGCCCATTGCTAATGAGCCCTACAGGTTAGCTTTCAATGGTCAAATTATGAAAGCTTTAATGTGAATAAATTAAAGAGGAAACAAGGAGTAATTCCAAATTACGTAGCAATCTTAAATGGCAAAAAAAAAAAAAAAAACATATATATTTTTTAATATATATATATATATATATATATATATATATATATATATATATATATATATATATATATATATATTTTATATCCGCAAGCTATGGCTTTACAGCGGCAGTTCAAGCTATGAACTTATATAAATATGTGGGGATTCCATCAGCTGCTGCAATCAAAGCAGACATCTAAAATTGGCTGTGAGGAGCAGGTACTAATGCTCAAACCAGGGGGGAGGAAGCGCACAACAGGAGCTGGAGGGATTGAATTATCAGGGTTCATTTATTCCACCGACTCCAGCCAGTGCCTGAATCAAGACTGATCGAGCTTTCATTTATCCTGGGCCCAAAGAGCAATGCAGCTCGGGAGCTAATTCTCAAGGAATAAGAAAAATCCCACTGGCAGAGTAAAAAGAGCAGTGGTAGCAATCTTGTGCTATGACCTCGTTTGTCAAGAAATAAAAGCTGTTCCCTTGTAGTACACAATCCCTCTCTTGGTCAGAGGAACGATTGGGAGATATGTATTGTATCCGAAAGCGCTTAGTGTTAAGTCGTCTCGGTCAGAGTGCCAGCCCCAATAAAGCTTTTCTGGTGAATATGATACACATTCTCAGCTATACATACAACAGAGCCCTTTGGCTTTAGAAAACAGGTTTGCTACACCTTTTGATCAATGAATTTACATGTTTCCATGAATTTGCCAGTCATTCAGATACTTAATTTACTTTAAAATAAAAATAATTCAAAAGAAATTGCACTCACAAAGAACAATTTCAAGCTCATCAAATATAAAAACAAGCATAACTTATGAAATAATAGTAATAATAATTATTATTATTATTATCATTGTGTTTATTCCTTACAAAAATTTCCATGACTTTGTATATATTCATTTATTTTTCCAGGCCTGGGAATCAATTTTATACTTCCATGACCAATAAGGTTCTTTATTTTATTAAAAAATATATAAAGGCCTGGTTTCACAGACAGGGCTTAGATTAAGCCATGAGTAAGACTTAGTTAAATTAGAACATTTAAGTAGCTTTTATAAACATGCCTTAGAAAAAAAACATTATTACTGGTGTGCATCTTGAGACAAAACAATGGCAGTGACATATTTTAAGATATGTCAGTGCAAGTTGCTTTCAGTTAAAACAGCTCAAACATGCATTTTAGTCTTGGTCTAGGCTTAAGCCTTATCTGTGAAACAGGGCATTAGTATAATAAAATTAATTAAAATTAATTTTTATATTATAATTTTATAAATTGATTCTCAGGCTTGGAAAAATAAGCAAGTAAGTACTAAATAAACAACCAAGTAAATTAACACAAAAATAAGTAAATTAAAATATGCTTGTACCAGCCAGCGTTCTCCTTTATTTGACCAATATTATATTTAAGGGCGTATTAACACCTGCCTTGTTTGGTTCGATTGAATCGAACTCTAGTTCGTTTCCCCCTTTGGTGCGGACCTTTTGGGCAGGTGTGAATACAGCAATCGAACTCGGGTGCGGACCAAACAACCGAACCGAGACCCAGCTGAAGAGGTGGTCTCGGTACGGTTCCAAACGAACTCTGGTACGGTTCGTTTACGGTGTGAACATGAACCGACCCAATTGCAAGAAAGCACTGCGCCTTTGGGTTAACAGGCTTCCGTAGTCGGAGATTTTGGCATAATGGTTTGTGTTATTGTTGTTCAATACGCGCTGTCTGGCCACACGATAATGTTGCGCGTCTTTCTGCGCGTCGTGTGTGCATCATTGGAATGGAATGAATGAATGAGTGTGTGCATCAGGACATTCACAAACAGAGCGTTCTCTTTAGTCTAATCGCGCATAGATGCAAAAAAAGCTTTTGCAGTTCATATAATGTAACGATTTACAAGGATGATGCTGCGTTAAACTGGACAAACTTAATCGCAAGCGTTAACATTGACAGCACTTGTTAGCAGTATATACAATAAGATTCTCATTATTTGAATGTGTGAACATAGCCCCTCTCTATGAATCAAAACTTTATACCTTATCCGTCTTCTGCGCAGTTTCTTCATATTGCGTTTGTACAGAATAACACAAAATTAGTAAAATAACAAATATTGCAGTACGAAATATCTCCATGCTGAGCCTTTTTTGCACTTCCTGATTTCCCTACTTGAGAATCCTTGTCCAATGAATGGACGACCTTAGCACACGTGTGGTTTTGTTTACAATTTTTGGTTCACTTGCAAAAAGAGCAGTGTGAAAGCGAACCGTACCAAAAAAAAAAAAAAACATTATTTGGTCCGGACCAAAGCAAGTGAACTATCGGACTTTCCTGGTGTGAATACACCCTAAGTTGTTTTCACAAATGTAAGCAAATGTTTTTCACCTCATTACATTAAGTGGTACGAGAGCCAATCCCAGCGGGCCATGCTGCCCCCTCGGTGAACTCAAAGCGTATGGCGCCATCGCATGTGTCCGCTTTATGCTTCAATATTGTTCCTGGCTAAGTTGTGGAGAGCTTTGAATTCAGTCAATCAGACAACAGCTGGCCTCAGGAGGACTCAGCCAATCGAAGTCCGTGATGCAACCGACTCGCCTGTTCCCCTTTACCACCCAGATCGGCCAGACTAATTAATGAGATCTCAAACTCTCAAAGCAGGCAATGATAAAACAATTCCTTGAGAAGGACTCTGAAGGGTTTTTTGAATGTTCATAAAACCGAGCAGAAATCCCTGACAAAGGCAGACAGCTCTCCAAATGCTAATTTGCAGAACAGGCTGAAGATGATGCAGAACAAGGCTTTCACCTAGTCCCGCTATAAATTATTCATACTATTGACTGCCGAAGCAATGCCACTTCCATGCACTGGGCGACCACGGGGGTGCCACTTTCACACACTGGGACGAGCCAACGAATCTTGACCAACTGTGCCACTCCACAAGGCCAACAGTGCAACGCACAATGAGCTAAAAAAACCACAAGAACACATTGCAACCATAATAAATGATTACATTTTCACCATACGTATATGCATAAAGTACACAAACTTATGTATGTACTTACTCACAAAGTATGTGAGAGCCAGGGTACAATGCAGCCATTGTATACACGGTCTAGAATTATTAATGGATCGCTGCACTACTCCCAAAGGGTTCATGAAAAATAAATTAATGTGTGCTCCTTCATATGACCCACTTTAGTAAATCCCTCTGCAGATAACAAAAAGAGATTCTGGCTCTGGTTCTTGATGAACAGAGACTACCCAGCTAACTTTGGCTAACATTCCCTACAAGTTTGGTTAATGTTTTAAAGAAAACATTTGAATGTAATATTCAAAGAATGTTTTAATGATGTTTTCTCATTTCAAATAATGTTCCTATAAGGTTAAATGTAAACTATGATATAAGGTTTTAACTGTAACATTTTGAGGATGTTTTGGGAATATTGTTGAGATAACAGATTATACAATGTTCTCAATTAAACATTGGCACAATGTTCCATAATAACAGAGGGGGAACATTATCAAATCAATGCTCGCAAAATGTTTTGAGGATATCATTGAGGCCTGAGATGACAGTGTTTTTTTATAAAACGTTCTTGTAATGTGACGTGTTAACAAAACAAGAACATTTTAAATGTAACATTTTCAGGATGTTGTTGAGGTAAAAAGTTTGTAGAATGATCTTTTATAAAACATTGACACAATGTTCCATAATAACAGAGGAGGAACATTATAAAATTAACGTTCGTAAAATGTTTTGAGGATATCATTGAGGCCTGAGATGACGAATGTTTTTTATAAAATGTTCTTGTAATGTGACGTGTTAACAAAACTAGAACATTTTAAATGTAACATTTTGAGCATGTTGTTGAGATTACACAATGTTCTCAGAAAAACATTGGCACAATGTTCCATACTAACAGAGGAGGAACATTATCAAATGTTTTGAGGATATTATTTAGTCCTGAGATGATAAAATGTTTTTAATAAAACATTCCTTTCAATTGACTTTTTAACAAAAGTTGAAAATTTTGCATGAAACATTTTGAGGATTTTTTAGGGATGTTGTTATCTTTTATAAATCATTGGCACAATAGGAACATTATCAAAGCAACATTCATCAAATGTTTCATCAAATGTGTTAACAAAAGCTCATAACATTTTAAGGATATTTTAGGGAAGCTGTTTAGGTAACAGATTGTAGAATTATTTTAACCTATAAAATATTGGAATAATGTTCCATAATAAAAGAGGAACATTATCAAAACAGCATTCGTGAAGTGTTTTGAGGATATTACTCTGAACTGTGTGAACTGTTGCGTGAAATGCGTTTACAAGAGATGAGAAGCTGATTGGGGGCTACTGTAGATCGACGTTTAAAACCACCAATCACAGTGTTATTTCCCTATGACGTATGACAATTTGAAATCGACAAAAAAGCGCAAAGAAAGTAACGTTTTTGTTGAAGAAATCGGCGCAAAATGTCCGTTGTCTAAATTGGCTATTTGACACATTGGCCCAAACAACAGAACTGCTGGTCAACAGAACTGAACTCTTTCACAACTGTATGTTTCTTTTTTTTTTCAGTTTACATATAGCTTTCTCTTATCCTTGATAGCAATGTCTTTCATGTGTTAGATCTTACTTTCTTAGAATTGTATGACAGTCACATTAAATCTGACTATATGTTACTTTTGAATAACAGCTAGATTTGTTTTAATGCAGACTCCAAACTGCCTGTTTCAAGATGATTATAACACCGATGACGCAATAAAGTCTCCATTTACAACAAAGGTAGCCTACTATAATATTGTGTTCTATGCATACGAATGCTATTTTTGCTACTTAAAAGTGTTAATCTTAATATGTCTTTTGAAAGTAAAACTTAATAATATTTCAGTAATTCCTAAAGAGGTAATGGGAAAATTGGAAAGAGCATTCAGTCTAAAACGTTTTCAGTTTTTTGTGTTTCTAGCAAATATGGTATGTGCTTGTAATATCATCGTATGTTGTTGACAGACCATGTTTTAAAATATTTCAGGTAATTACTCTGGTGCTGATGGTCACAATGTAAAGGACACAATCTGGCAACTATTGAAGCAAACATAAACCTGCAGAGGTGAATGGATATGGGAGCTAAAGAGCCTTGTAACTGGTAAGTGGTTTTGTAACTTTTGTTGTAAATCTTCATAGAATCACCTTTATATTATAGTACAGATTATAGTAATCTTGTTTAAATGTTAGGAAAAAATGTTGTTGGTTTAAGAAAGCCAACATATTGTTTCAATATTAATAATCAATATTATTATTCTGATTTCTGAGACAAACATTTTCAACTTTTAACTCCTAGAGCTTTAGTGCTAAAAGCACCTAACACAGACCATAAAGGATCTCATCCAAAAGACATCCAAAAATGAAAATTAGCCCATGATTTACTCACCCTCAAGTCATCCTTGGTTTATATGACATTCTTCTTTCAGACGAATACAATCAGAGTTATATTAAAAAATGTCCTGGCTCTTCCGAGCTTTATAATGGCAGTGAATGGCCGTTTCTGTTTTAAGTCTATAAAAGCGCATCCATCCATGATAAAAGTAATCCACATGGCTCTGGCGGGGTCATAAAGGCCTTTTGAAGCGAATCGATGCGTTTTTGTAAGAAAAATATCCATATTTAAAACTTTATTGACTAAGATAACTAGCTTTAAAATAACTAGCTTAGCATATATTTCTTTCTGCTTTTGAAGTAACCAAACCACTTACCAGCCCAGTCTCAACCCAAGACGTCATATGACTGACGCTTTTGACCATACGTCAACATCCGACGTTTTAGGGTACCCTTTAACGTCAGTTAGATGACGCTATCTAATCCTAACCCTACCCCAGACCTAAACCTACCCGCGTCATCTAACTGACGCTAAAGGTAAAGCGTCAGTTAGATGACGCCCTAGGATCGTCATTTAACTGACGTTAAAGGGTACCCTAAAACGTCGGATGTTGACGTATGGTCAAAAGCGTCAGTCATATGACGTCTTGGGATGAGACTGTGTTACACTTACAGGTATGATTAATTCACTCTAGAACAGGGGTCTCAAACTCAACTTAACTGGGGGCCGCTGTAGGTAGAGTCGGGGTCAGGCTGGGCCGCATCAAGTATTCCACAAAAAAATAGTATTCAAGTATTCCAAAAAAGGAACACAACTGATCCAATCTTCTCAATATTTATTATTAACATTTCTTCTGAACTGTTCCTCTGAATTTGAACATTCCTTTCTGTACATTATTGGTTCTTCATGAGCTGTCCTTCTGACAGTTGAAGTTCATTTTACAAACTTTCTTTGTCTATAACACATATTTGTGATATTTATATTTGCTTATGTCCTTTTTATTTTCTTTATACAACACATTAATGATATTGAATGTTTTTTTTGGAAGGCACATTTCCTTTTATTATACTTAGAAAAACAATTATTGCTTTTGAAATACAAATTTTTGCAGTCATGTCTGCCCGTCTTATTGAATTCTTTTTACACATGTATAGTGTCTCAAATTACTGACTGCACAAATCAAAGCAAACCTTCTTATCAACCTGTTGGACACATATTACAAGCTCAAAATGATTATTCTCACATTGTTTTAGAGCAGGGTCTCTCTCCAACACGTCGCTCGCGAGCTGCCAGTAGCTCGTGGCCTGATTGGTGGTAGCTCGCCAAGGGGCCGTTCACATATCGCGCTCACATATTTTGCGCGCTCAAGTTCGCTATTTCAAATGTAGGCGCGCGGCAAGTGCGCTCATAATTGAAGCGACGCGCTCATTTTTTCCAGGCGCAGTATGTTTGTACTTCGCGGTTATCTATGACAACTATTGACAACAAACCCACCGTAAGCTGTCACGAGACTATCTATGGTAGCCCGTAAGGGATAAAAAAAAAAAAATTAAAACGCGGCACACGCAAACGACGGGCCGCACTAACATTCAACTTTAATGTCAAGTAGGGGGCCACAAAATATCACCCCGCGGGCCGCAAATGGCCCGCGGGCCGCGAGTTTGAGACCACTGCTCTAGAAATTGTTCTATCGCCAATGCATTCAAATGCAGTGCTACTTTATCTGTATCTGATTTAAAACAAGCAGAAATCTGTAAGAAATGTAATGATCCATAGGCAATATAACTGCTGTTATGTCAGAGCAATAGCCTCGTGGGCAGCGGGCGCTGTGACGCTTATTGCTTTGCTTTAGCACCGCTCATTGTCCCTTTCTCCTGTGTTCTACGTTTTGTATTGTCATTTGTGTATATTCTGTAAATAATTATTTCTTCACTTTGAAACTGTAAAACCATCAGGTTATAATTATGGCCTACTAAAAAGCATTCACGAAATCTGTCTCTGTCTGATTCATCTCAACACAAGTTATCAGTAACTGAACCTATTTTCTTTTCTTTTTATTTATTTAACTAAATGTAATACTTATGTTACTTTCCCTATTAGTTCTAGACCTATTAATGGGGACACGTAACAATCTTCTTTTATAGGCTATGAGGAAAAACTCTACCATGCACACAGAGAACAGAGCTCAATGCTGCTAACTGGGTGAGCAGCTGGACAACTAGAAGAGAGAACAGTAGAACACCTATTAATACAGATGACTGGATTACTCTTCTGCAAGAACCAAGACAAGCAAAGACTGATGATGAGCGCTCTGAGCAAACACAGCAGTCAAGACGCATGAGTGACTTTACTGAGTTATTCATGTAATGTTGGACATTTACAGTACACAGAACTTCTAATAATTTATGTGGATGCCATTTATAAACCTGTTAGATTGTGATGTTTTAGTTTTGAGATTAATAAATTGTATGTTTTAACAGTTATAGCAAAGCATTTTTTTTGTTTTTGTTCAAGAGAACATTTTGGGAACAATAATAAAACTTCCTGCTAAAAACTTTATAAGAATGTTAGGGGATGTAATGTTCTAAAAATGTTATGATTAAACCTTTATAGAAGGTCATCACAAAACATTTTTAGAGTGTTCTTAGAGAATTGTATGCCATCTTTTAATAGAACATTCTGGGAACAAAAAGAAAACTACCCGCTGAAAATGTTATAAGAACAATAGGGAATAATGTTCTAACAATGTTAGCATTAAACATTTTTAGAATGTTTTTAGAGAATGTTATCCGATCTTTTAAGAACATTCTGGGAACAAAAAGAAAACTACCCGCGGAAAATGTTATAAGAACATTAGGGAATAATGTTCTAACAATGTTAGCATTAAACATATTTAGAATGTTTTTAGAGAATGTTATCCTAGCTTTTAGGAGAACATTCTGGGAACCAAAATAAACCTACCCGCTGAAAACATTATTAGAACACTGCATGGTAATGTTCTCAGAACATTTTTAGAACAAAAAATGTCTTGCTGGGTAGGATAAAAAAAAAAAGAAGCCATTTATTTTTTATGTAAGAATGAACAACCAGGCTTGTGTAAAGGGAGTCAATGCTGGTTTGAATGTGCATATGGCGAACTAAAAGGGTGTTCACACTCAACTGACAAAAAACCCCCAAAAAAAACTCAGACCCAGATCTGCTGCACAGATGGTACCCGACACTGGACCAACTCAGCTAAATCTGATAGTTGGAGACTATTTTGAGCACGTATGCAACAGAACGCCATTGCAATTCCACACAAAAGAAACCTACCGATTCTTTTAGATGAGATTTTTTCCATTATCGTGAGAGCTGTGCTGTTCAATAAAACGTAGGCATCATCACTTTGCAGCAAGCTATTCTTTCAAAGTGTGGTAAAACTTATGTAAAGTACTGAAGCGCAAGCGGCTATCTGGACCGGCTGATTAGCACTGGGCATCCGGTGCTAATAGGACATAAAATGCAAGTTGACTTCTAAAATCCTTTGTTTTTTAAAGGAGTCATCCGAGACACACGCAAGTTGTTAGTTTGATAAATCGTCCAATTAATAAAACGTCTTCAAACAGGACCCCTGCAAGCACCGCAGGGGCCTGCGCTACACCACCAGTTGCTACACTAATTAAAATCATCCTTGTTTTATTGTGATACTTAAGAAGCAACAGTGATGGCTATGAGTTAAGATCCCCCCTCCCTTTCCGAGTCGTCCTATCAATTTGAATTAGGCGGTAAACAAACAGAGAAGACAGCAGAGAGTAATTACAAACGCACAAAGACAACCCAGCAAGCCATGACACATGCCAATAACAGGAGGGGAGCTTTTGTGTACAATCATTATGATTACTTCATCAAATGCAAGTTTTTACAAGCCGAACAAGTCAAACATTCATATCAGAGCTTTGATGAGAGTGACTGGCGTCTCTCAAGAGCTTGGGCGCAGAGCGGTGCTACAGCATGTGGTCTTTGAATAAACATCTGCAGGAAAATGTCTCTGTCAAAACAAGTCCTTGTAAAAGGCCGCTTTGTTCGACTGCTTTTTCATGCTGAATACCGCAATTGATAAACCGGTAATGCCATTTGATTGGTTAGATTTTCATAGCACTTAAAAAGGTCACCGGTGCCTCTTATCTTTGTGACGTGCATTAAGAATGACAATGGCCTATCATCGTCAATTCCGAGAGTTGATCCAAGCATTTGATATAGCATCGCAGGTGCCGCTGCGTTTACGTGCTGCCATTTGGAATTAGCGTCTTCTTCGGATTTGTAGCTTTAAAGTCAAAGGTGCAAACGATTCATGGCAAGTTTTAGGTATGGAAGATGAAACGGGGCTGATAGAAAGATGTGGAAGAGGTTAATGGAAATTTCAACACCTTGTTTGTGACTGAACCCCTCAGGAAGACGACAAAGGAGGGAGCGTGACCAGGCGCCAACGGCGTAAACTGCCGTCCCGAGGGACGACGTGGTAATTAAACTGATCATTAAAGGGAAAAATGACTTTAATTATTAATTGGCCAAGTCAGAGTTGTCCTTTACAAGTCAAATTTAATTTCCTCTTGAAGCAGCAGTGGCATTTTAAGATTGGCCTTATCAGTCAAACGATTTCACCTCGGGAGGAGTGGATGCAGATGCACATGCACCTGACATGGCCACGGCTCGCCGTTTCTCCTCATCTTCTCTAAACGCTCAGAATAGACCTTTAGAAAAGAAGCTTAAAGTTCCAAACAAGACACTTCCGGCAAGCCACAAGATAAGGCAATTTCCTTAAAAGAGTAGGTTTCCAAACAACAAAAATCTTTTGAAAAATACTGACTTTACACAAAAATGAGCCTGAGTCCCACAAGATAAATAACCCATAAATAACCCAAATAAATAAAGTTTCCATTTTACCTTGGTGCTGTTTTTCAAATGTGATTTACAACCTCCGTTTATAAAAATTAATCTGTCTTTAACTCTAGAGAGGGAATGAATAATCATGCATGCATTATTTAATTTTGCTATTCAAATTTCGAGTTATCATCTTGTGTCAAAAATGAATAATTCTGCCTCGACAATATCAATTTTAGACAGTTGTAAACTTTCAGAATGCTGAAAACTGTTATTAATTGATGGGCACTAGAACACGAGAATGCTTTTAAAAACAGATGGCAAAGTGTCATAGAGCAGACAGTCAGAGGGCTCTACAAACATCTCTGTAATGATGAGAGACGGTAATCAAGAAACGTGAATGCCTCTTTCTCGCAGTAATAGAAGGTCTAAGCCAGGACAATGGCATATGTTCCCTCTCTCTTCTCCTAGCATCTGGAAAAGGTGCTGACTAAGTCCTTCCTGCCTGCCCACCGGGTGCCAGGTGGGACGCTATTTTGTTCAATTTGCATGTGGCAGCTGCATACTTCCATCCTGCTGTGTCAATGCACCCCTAAACTGTGAGGTCTTCTACTGCATGCTAAAAACAGTCAATATATAGAAGAGAATGGCCCATAGGTTTAATCTCTCTCAAACACATTCACAGATTATACTCCCTTAAATGATTTATCATTCACAGGTTCATTACATGACGTAGCCAAACATCCTCATTTCTTTCCATCAAGTAATTTGGTAGACATTTGAATCCAGAGCTATTTTAGTATTTTTTTTCCAGTAAAAAATATCTAAAAAACTTTTGCACACAACTTCTCTAACTTAACTTTCTTTTGTAAATGTTATTGCATTTATGTTTTTATAGAAAAAAGTAGAATAAAACTAAGTTTTTATATAACTTTTAAAATAAAAAACAAGTTTATTTAATAAATGCAACTATTATACAATCCAATACAAGACAAAAATACTGCTTTTTGGCACAATGATGAAAACTCATAGCCAACACCTTGTGGGGCTTAACCAGCAACAGTTTGGTTATTAGCCTTGAGATACACCACACCACCTCAAACAACCCAGTTTCCATTAACAGCTGCTTTTCTCCTGAGAGCCTTTCATATCAGACCTTTTCAGGCTGGACTGAAAAAAAAAAAGCTTGGTGTCCTTCTATAGTTTGCTTTAGCTCATCTGATGGTCTTAAAGAGGATTCTCAAATCTTTTCGGCTGTTGTACCGTCTCTTAGGAAGGACAAAAAAAACTTTTTAGAACTTTTATTTGTGTACCGGTATTATAATACACCTTTTCAGACACTTCCTGAATTCAGCTGCACATAAACAAGGGCACGCTATGCCCTTCAGACCTTATCATTTGAGTGCAATTTCTGTGCCGAACAATGACATTAAGCAGCAGCCCTGATGGCTAGAAAACCGCCCAAGGGAGGTCAGCTCCGTGGGTGAAACTCATCTGTAAATACTTGAGCATTCATACGCTGTCGGACATCAGAGACTGGCTGGCTTCCATTTGACTGGCATTTACATTAGAATTAGCTTCATGGTGCCTCTGAGAATATCAGTAAAAGAACCCTAGCATTTCACCTCTGTGAATGAATCCTCACATGCAAAGCTACGCCACTCATCCTCACAAAGATCAAAGACAGTTACAAGACAGAATCACTTCGCAAACCACATTATTTCATCCATGCTTGCAGCATATGCAATTTGCTTAGCAGACAACACTAACATGGCCACAGGGCCAATGTCGCTCAAAGGGTCTAGAAATGGCCAGATGCATCAGCTGGAATATCTGGTCATGTGAAACGATCACAAAATTGACCACATGGTTTCATGTAATCAACATTGCCATGATTACCATGTTTAAGGCTGCAGTGTTTTGTTGTTGCTGTTTTTTTTTGTTATTTCATCCAACACATTTGCAAAATGCCTCTGTGATTTTTTTTTTTTTCATCTTTGATTTTCCCAAAGACTCTCCCCAAAGTTTCTTGGTTAGCATAGCATTAAAATAAAATAAAATATGAATCAATCAATCATTTAAAAGAATAAATGAATGAATGGATCAATTGATTAATCAATCAAAAGAATGAATGGCTCAATCGATCAATAAATCAAAAGAATAAAAAAATGGATCAATCAATCAAAAGAATGAATGAATGGATAAAAAGATCAATCAAAAGAATGAGTAAATCGACCGATCAATCGAATGAACCAATCGAATGAATGAATCAATTAATCAAATGAATGAATCAATTGAATGAATCAATAAATGAATCAATTGAATTAATCAATAAATGAATCAATCAATCAATCGAATAAATGAATCATTCAATCAATCAATCGAATTTATCAATCAAATGAATTAACAAAATGACCACCGTATTTATACTGTGACAATCAACCTGCCTGTATTTTACCATTGAACACACAGCAGCTTCAAGGTTGTAACTGCATCTGAGACATTCAAGAGAGAAAAAGAAAAATTCTAGCAGCTTAATCAAGATTTCTCTTTTTCTTCCTTGTTTCTTGCTGTCATTATTATCTTTCTTTCTAAAAGCTTCTTAAGTGACGAGTCGGAAATGTGTCCTCCCGAGCTTCGCTTTTTTTGGGGGGCCCCCACTCGCATAGCGTGGCATCTTCCAGGAAGTGCTAAATTCAGTGAGCTGGGTGAGTACTGCCCTGAGAGCTCTCCAGTCCAGCGGGAGCAGACTGACGGCAGGAGGTCACCGCGGCAGATGAAGTGTGTGTGGGCGGGAACGCAAGATAGGAGGAGGGCGTGTGGACCGCAATCTCTTCCTCCTCAGTGACGGGGGTTACATTCGCTTCTTGGCTTGACAAGGGAGGGGGTGGGGCAGAGAAAGGGAAAAAAAGTTCCAGTGGTGACAGGCACTGCCATGTTTTTCTCCTATGACGTGTTCCCAGTGGTATTGAAGGCTGGTGAGGGGAAGAGAGGAGAGATAACCCTGCCTTAAACCACATAACAGAGGCTTCCACATGGTGAATATGTACTTTTCAACTTAAATGGGGCATGGGTGAGTCAGGTTGAAATGATTTGTTTCAGTCCAAGATGCACCTGTAAGGCTGGAGTGCTGAATTACAGAGGAAGGCCAATAAGGTGGTCAGGCTCTCAGCCCTAATCTACATTTAGCATGGAAATGTACGTTTATTATTGCTTAGTTTAATTAAAATCATCCCGGCTGTGACATCCTCGCTAGCCATGGCAGAGGGAGTTCTTCTGGGGCGTGTCGAGGTGGTCCGAACATCTCAGTTGGATGGTCTGGTGCTCTGCGGTTAGGAGCTGATGCTAGCAGACGACCTGAAAATTAATTAGCGCCTGTTCTCTTTCATGTCAGGATTACCTTGTGGGTCGATTTGACTTCTGAGTCGTTTCAGATTGTTCGGGAGAAGAAAAAAAAGAAAAAGACCCACACTCTTTCTAATAAGTCATCTTAAATGTTAGATTGGACCAAGTGCATACAATATTTTGGGACAATGAAAGCTCACTAAAGATTTTCAAAAGCATTTAATGTTCAAAAGAGCAATTGCAATGAGTGAATTTGTATTCACGGGCTCCATTCATTAAGAACATCATAATTTCTAGTCCAAATGAATGAAGCAGAAATACAATCAGCCAAAAAAAAAAAACGTGTTCGGCCCAGATCGGCTATTAGCATGCTCGCAACAAAAACAATGACTACTCAGAGCCGGCTCTTAAAAAATAGCAGGCTCTCTTCTGGCCGTACGAATCAGTACGGATATAGCGATGATCACAACGCAGCTTCCAGTGCCTCTTCTCATAAATGAGAACAATAAAAGCCCTTCAATTACAATCAAACTTAATCAAACTGCCCTTAAAGAGGAGAACACAAATATACATGCATGCTCGCCTGCATATGTATACGAAATCAAGGCAGGCAAAGGCATTAATCAAGACTTACTCTGGGCAGCAAATTAAATAAGTAGACAAAGAAAGTGCGACCCTTGATACCCCAGAATATTGAAAGACCGTGCACTTGGCCACAGCTTCTCATCTATTTATCATTGACATAAAGGTAATAGAGCTTCACAGCAGCGCTAACGATCAACGACAGCCTCCCTCCAAAATAGATGAAAGCTCCCGAGCAATGAGTGGGGCTTCTAAAACGAAAGACAGTGCGGCTAATGAGTAATTAGGCCGTTGTGTAGGGGTACAGGCCCGGGGCTTAAAGGCCACCAGTAATTTGAGGAACTCGACACGGAGATGACACTAATTGTGTCCGTCAGAATGGCATTGATTCTCATTTGAAATAAAACTGGCCCGAGTGCCTTTTTGATGTGCTGTGCTGACAGCTACTGTCTGCCGCCGAGCTGGCTACCCACGAGGCCCGGTTTGCTGCAGAGCCTCCAAATTGGCTCTGCTCATGACAGGAGCCGGTGTTTCTGCTGGACTAGGGAATGTTAGTCCATTGCCTGCCCTTTCTCATTCGGTCTAAACCATCAAATCGGTCTTCGGCTCTTAATGGACTCAGGGATTCATTGAGAAAAGCACATTAAGGAAGATTTAATGCACTTAAACCGAGGAGGTTTAACAAATAGGCTATTTTCATTACCTGTCATGAAAAGGTCTTGGACGGCATGCAAAGTGCATCATGGGAGAGGTAAGCAAGGCCCTGGCTTGGGTGTGGAGTTTTAATGAGTTATGTTGATTTATGGGGTGACTTTTCTTGTTTACTTGCCTTTGGATGCAGGAGTTGCGATTAGGCAAGCAAAAGATTTCACAACTTCACACAAATTCGATGGGAATAATGGTGACAAGTACCCCAAGGCATCATTAATCAGCAAAGAAAAACTGTAAGGCAGAACATTAAACTTCCTGATTTTATTGACCAGAAATGTATTTGATTGTGAACATTGATTCACCACAATAAAAAAAATATATATAGTATACACACACATACTGCTAACACACAATTGTCACACACATACATGACAAATTTCAAAAGGAATTCATATCCTACATTTTTTTTTTATTCATACCCTACAAATTCATATTTCAGAATGATGTGCTGTGTGATTTGTAGTTTGCACAAAAACACCCTGCTGGAGAAGATTAAACTAAGATTAAAAAAGGAAAATTGTTTCAGAGACAAAGCAAATTTTGATGCAAATTAAATACTTTAAAAAAAATGTTTTTAAAGTAGACTATGTTGACTTTGAAGGCAAGAAATTCATAGAAGCTATGGACCAAAATGACAAGCTGCTTAAAAGAAGGCCAGTCAAACATACTTAAAGAAAGTAACTGCGCTGGGCAAAGTATTTTCAAACACAGTACAGTAATGCTTTGCACAAATATTCAACCAGCCTCAGCATGCACAAAAATAAGTTTTGTTGGTGAAATGAATTGACTGCAAACATGGCGACAACAAGCATTCCATCTAAGGTCAACTTCTCAAACTCAACTACAGCAGCTTTGTTTTCTTTTCTTTTTTCCCATGCTGAGGCCAATAGCTATGCATGAGAACAGGCAGTACCGCAAACTGTCTTTCAGTGGTCTATGAGGGAGGAGGGAAACATAACCCATACTACAAAACTCAAATAAGATCAGACCACAATTCCCAAATCTGTTTTCTCACATATTGAAGCTATGCTCCTAAATTTTCATTTAAAGCATCCTTGAACTGTAAAGTCATCCATCTAGTTCTTGTCAACATGACAGAGCTGGAGACGTAGTTTAACAAAAAAAAAAAGGAATGGAAGCTGCTTCTGTGCCAGCACGGCTTCTTTGTGCGGCAGTGAATTAAAAGCAGATGAAAAGACGAAAGCTTTCATTACTTCCTGATGAAAGCATCAGCACAGAGTGAAAAGGAGCACCTTTTACAGGCACGCTCAGAATTGTATCTGCCCACTGAGATCTTCACATCAGCATGTGACTTTTCATACTTTCACCAAAAATAAAAATTCTGCCATCATTGACTCACCCTCATGTCGCTCCAAACTACTTTATGAATAACTTTATTTTGTCCTTACAATAGAAGTCAATGGGCTCATTTTTGATATTTGAATTTTTTTTGGGGGGGGGGGGGGGGGGGGGGGACACTGAAACCTTGTTTCTTCTCAAAGTTCAGGTTTGGAACAACATGGCGGTGAGTAAATGATGATATACTGCAAGTTTAATTTTTGGTAAACTATCCCTTTGAAAACACAAATGCCCTCAAAATGGTTTCCAGTCAGAAGTCAGAAGACAATGTTTAACACTTTATTCTTCACTGTTATTGAGACAGTAGTGAATGTGATCAGAACACAACAAGCCTGGTTCAATATGAGCACCAAGACTCAATGTGTCTGAAAAGCGTGAGATAACCTCTAGGCTTCAGCTCCATAAAGCTTTTTAAGACTATAAAAAAGGCCAATTCGTCAAGCCTATTTGACTCAGTAAGATGTAAATCTACACTACGTGTCTCAAACTTCCTTACAGTCAGCAGTCTTTCACACTTCCGGCTTGAAGAAAAAAAAATGTCTTTTTCCATTGTTGTACATTATGCATGCTCCAGACTCCTCCATCACATCCACCGAGATCAGTTTCACAGATTTAAACACTCATCTCCCCCAGCAAACAAACACACGCTCACACACATGCACACACGGGAGCTAAGAGGTTAGGGCAGGATAACATTTACAATCCGTAATAATAACATAGGCTAGCTGGCACTTTAATCACCCTTGAACTCAGCTTAGCCAGGGCCTTATTGCAGTTATTACAGAGGTAATTCCAGGCACCGCTGAGAATCTTTAGATTTCATTTAAGACTTTTGGGATGATGCTGAGCAGTGACAATGGCTATCCATCTTTCTAAACACTCCTAATCTTAACGGAGGATCCCAGTCTCCGATTGTGCCGTTGATGGATAGCTCTCTGTCCCCCCCCCCCCCCCCCCCCATCCTTTCATCCGGTCTGAGGAGTTTCTTCTACCACAGAACATCCGAGAAACTGTGGCTTTAAATGTGTGGATCTGTAAGGTCTTAAAAAAGCTTACTTTGAAACAGAATGTGGTTGTAGAAATCTCTATACATTTTTGGAATAACATCATAATTATAAGATTTCCTTTTACCATTTTTACATTTATGACAGTAACATCAAAACTTACCATAGAAATAATGTATCTGATAAATATTTTATACTCTTTAATAATTTTTTATATTAAGACATTAAGGAATTAAATTAGAATTCGAAAGGCTCTCTCAATTCAATTTTGAATGACACCCTGCTGCATTATCAGCAGCTCATTAACAGTTATTTTGGTTGTAGAATCAGTTATCGCCCCATAAACAACTAAACTGTGTGTAGATAAAGCGTAAAAGAAGAGTATAAATCGTATTTATCTACAGTGTGTGCATGGCCACACAGAATAATTTTCATTTAAATGCTGTTTTCACTCCACTTTAGACTTCACACTACATGACTTTACACTATTTCATGCCCCCCACCCCAATACAAATGCACACAATTCAGCAAATTGTCTAAAAATGTCATTTTTTCTTCCTGGGAAAAAAAAAGCTTACTGTAACTACATCTGAAAGAGCAGTAATGAAGTAGTGTAAAACTTCATGGAAACGTTTTTCCCCTCCTTTACCTTCCTCCTCCAGTTGAATACGAGAAGCTTTTAGTCATGCCTCGCAGAACAGATTTGATTGGAGAAGTTTTGGCCCTTAGTCATTTACTAGCTTTCACAAGAGAATGTTAGATTTTAAAGGTAACACTATCATGACTTGCAGTCACAAGATCTTCGGTTTAGTCACGCACGCTGAGAGGCACGACTGACTTCTCCCATGGGTCCACCTTCAGGCTCTCTTTGATCAGAAGATTCCGAGGCCTGTTCTACAGCGCTCAAGCCAAACCTCTGACGTCTTAACTACAACAGAGAAAATCACACCTTTTATTTAAATGATGTGTGTACGCTCTGGGTGTATGCTCGCTTAATACGTTGTACCTCAAGCAAGCGATATGGAGAATCATCACAACACAAACAGCAATTTTCGAGAATTTTATGCACCCAGGAAGCCTGAGGAAAAGACAGTATTCCTTCTAGTCTGAGTGTTGTCAGCCTGCCATCTACACTAAACCATCACAGTCAGATTATAAGGCAACTATCTCCACCCTTCTAGGCAGGACCTTATGCACACCGGGAGAAAGACCAGACAAGGGGAAAACAAGCTTAACTGCTCAGGATTCAAGGTAAACAGCTCACATCCCCTCTGGATTTAAGGCAAAGCTGGCATTTTTTGTTCTGAGGTGTCCCTGCGAACAGCGGCAGATAAACAAACGTAGCTGGTTAATGAAAGGAAACTCGATTCACTCAGATATGAGCGGATGTGGATGAGAACCACGAATTGGACATAAGATATTAATCATTTACAGAACTTATTGCGAAGACAAAACAACCCTAGAACAACCTTGTTTAAATGGCAGTTTACAAACCATCTTTTCTGCGGTTCAAACCTTGAACCTGCCAGATTAAAGCTCAGTTTATTTACCACTTAAAAAAAATTCTAGAAAATTTTTCTGAAAAAAGACTGAAATTTGAGTTTAATTAAAAATAGTTTTCAAATTGTATTTTTTTTTTATACAATTCATAATCTATCAAACAAAGTAAAATGATCAATTACACCAAGGCCATAAATGCAAAACATAATTTCACACTTTCACAAAAAAAGAAAGAAAAAAAAGTATTACAGTTTCAAGGTCCAAGGCTTGATTTGTCCACCTCTTCAAGAGTTTAAAAGGCCATATGCTTTGGATTTTTTACTGATGGTTAAAGTACATTCTGATATTTCAATTACTGACCTTTATGCACAAATGTGAGAAACACTCCACCTGATGCATGATGGCCTATTTTCAATGAGTAATGGCCTCCCAGAAGCTCTTTTTAAAGCGCATCACTGCGGCTCAGGTGGCACATTGTTTACCCGCCATTGAGAGAACTTTGAAAGGCTGTTTACTGTCAGTGTGTGGTACTGTGCAGTCATTAAGGAATTAAAGCAAGCTTCAATGCCTAAGGAATTAATAGATAAACGCTTCCACGACTAAATAAACAGACACACAAATCCATCAACCATCAGAGACCTCCTGTCATCTTTCACTGTAAGCCAAACATCCCATCTGTAATTAACTCATTTTGGGACAACATGACAGGGAAAAAAAAATAAAAAAAAAATTAAAAAAAATGAAAGAAAAACAACTCATGCAGATAGTCGCAATGGAAAGTTTGGACATCCCTAATTTTGCACATTTTAATTAGTTAATTTAAATGAACCTGTTAGTGAGCTCATCCCTTAAATAAATAAATAAACAAACAAATAAAAATATATGCAAATACATTTCTGTTCACTTTATGTTCATGTAACTGGCCTTAAAAATCATAAAACAGTGATATATTCAAGCAGGAATCTCAGACCTTTCCAGTGAGGAAATAAAGAAATACACCAATATTAAAATTCTGGCAAATAAGCTGTAATAATTATTTAATATAATATAAATGTTATATATCATTTGATATACAAAACATTAACAGATAAACAAGCAATATTAAAATTCTACTTTATTTTGTCTCAAATTAAAAAATTAAGCACTATTTTTGTAAATGCTATACAAATGAATTTAAGCATCATAGCATGAATATTTATTTTTGATTTTGCTAAAGATTACATTTAACAGTATTATTAAATGATTAGTGTTTTTAAGCATTGAGCATTATTTAACAGCAAAGGTAATTAAAATATATAAATGAAATTGAAATTAACTTGCACAATTACATATCCAATTTAAATTGATGCCAATAACAAAGAATAAGTAAATCAATCAATCAATCAATCAATCAATCAATCAATCAATCAATCAACATAACTTTGGATCAGAGAGTGGAGATCTTACACACCAACAGGATATATATATATATATATATATATATATATTTTTTTTTTTTTTTTTTTTTAACTAACTTCTGGAAAACTAAAACTACTGCATAAAAACAACACCAGTTTATCACATGCAACGACAGTCCAAAACTTCATTGGAGATTTGAAGCGTGACATAAATATTAGCAAATGAGGGAAAATTTGACAAGAACACACTCTCTCTCTCATCTGAATGGTGAAAGTAGTCAAAATGCATTTCAATCAGATTCTTGTTGATGCACCTGCAGAGGTGCAATTTAACCAGGAGGCCTCGGCACTGCAGGAAGGCTGAGGAGGAGTGGGGGGGTAATGAGCTCGGTGCAATTCTCTCATTATCACCATGTCTGTTCTCCCATCTCCATCCTCGCATGCTAAACTGTCTCACCCATCAATCATCTTTATGGTCTATGGGGGGATTCATTAGGCCTGTTATACTTGCAGATGGAGTCAAAAATGAGATACCCCCACATTCAGATGAAGTTTTAGCAGGGCAAAGGGGAGAAAAACTGGTTATTTTGACACGTGGAACATACGCCTAAACATCCAACTATTTAGCTGCTGTGACTGCTGCAGAGGAA
The DNA here is from genome assembly GCF_029890125.1 of Rhinichthys klamathensis goyatoka. Classification (NCBI taxonomy): domain Eukaryota; kingdom Metazoa; phylum Chordata; class Actinopteri; order Cypriniformes; family Leuciscidae; genus Rhinichthys; species Rhinichthys klamathensis. The sequence continues at coordinate 2,400,703 of NW_026606723.1, read as the reverse complement.
GTCCAGAGCCACAAAAGACATGTTATAGGAAATGGCTCAAAATGCTAAAATTGCCATTACTATAAACATCCACAATAATGATGATTTTAAGACATGTGAAAGGAATGTTGAAGCTAAATATTCTCTAATTTTAAGTAACTCACTGCACAGGAAAGCTGCGTACTGTAAGCACTGGTGTCATCTAGCAGTGTTAAAGAGTGCATGGTTTTGCATTTCATACCTATTCAAGGCCGTTTCACACATACTGTAGGTAATAGTTGGAGGCAGAAAAAAAAGGAAAGATGCTCGCGGCAGCATTTAATATACATTTGAGAGGAAGGAATTACAAAACGTATGATTAACTCTGAACCAGAATCAGTAGCAAGAACCCTGCAGGCCTGGAACAAAGAGAATCCATTGAGTCATGTGGAGACAGAGCTACTATATGTACCTTTGCCCAGGTTCATCTGTCATCCCTTGAACCAGACCCCCAAATCCCCCTGCTGGCTGATGCTTCAAATGAACTCCAACTGAGCAAGGTTTGATTTTACATCTGGATTTCATTTATAAAGGAATACATAGACTGATGAGCTGACTATGGTGTTCTGAGTGTTTTTAAGACCATTGATAGGTGGTTGCTATAAAATGAAATGAAAATGAAAATCTGAAATACTGGCAAAAGCAGTGATGATGTATTTAATTCTGAGATGATTAACAATAAGAGTGCCTAAGTAATTGTAGAATGTAACCTAATTTTTGGAGCCTTGTCTCATGCATGATCTAATATGATATAAGAAGGCCGCCACACTAACATTTTGGCTATCATCTCAACAGTGTTAAGCAACACCATGAGCACACAGAAGCCGCTCCACCTACAAAGCTACATCTACACTAGATCCTAAAAATAAATTCACTTCAAATTATACATAAAAAAATGCACAGATGTACAGAAAAACAGAAGGGCCAGGAGGCAGGTCCATTCCCAGCCCAATCCCTGAGGCATTCTTATTTCCTGAGATAGATTTATTTCATAGTGGTAATGAGCATGTTACAGGTGATAAGAACAGTGCTGAACACAAGCTTTACAGTAGTTGGCAGAGGTCTGGCCATTTTTTAAATGTAGAAGCTAAATATGGAAACAGAAAGGGTGTTTTCTCCAAAGTGGCAAAGAAGCCAGTGCCTCTCTAATTCAAACAAGACAATTGACATCAAAGAAATTCAACTAAACCTGTATGCTGCTGACATATTATTGTAGCTAAGTTTGTGCTGAATACAGTGTAATCAGACTTTAGCCATGAAAATGTCACAAGTAACAGAAATAAGCACACATACCAGGGCATGGCAGAACACCTTCCAGGGCCCAGAAAACACCTCAGACCGCAGAGGGTTAAATTACATGATCAAATAGTGTATTTTTCTCTAAAGTAACAACATCAGTGGATAAAAGTTATTAACTAATGCAGCGAAAAAAAAGAGTTACTTTTAATAAGTCAAATTACAGCTAGTAGTAACAAATAAAATACAGACACAATGTGCCCGTTACTGTATTATGAAAGTAATTATTAGTGAAGCAATATGAACTACATGTTTAAAAGCAAATTTGAATTAAACATTGATGTGACTTATGTGACACCAATAGTAACATTTTGGACGATACCAAAAAAGTGACAATTATTTTCATATTACTGCCAAAACTGACATTTATTTATCATTTATTTAGACAAAAAAAAAGTAGATTTTTAATCACTAAAAACAAAAAATAATTATTTTAAATGCTACAAATGAATTCAGGCATCACAACATTCTTTTTTGCTTCATTCGTATTTAATGATGTATCTGCTATTGTGCGTTTCTGGTCTCCCTGCATAATTATCATACATAGCTGCAATAATGTTTTGTTTAATCTGACTTAAACCTTTAGCTTAAGATTACATTTAAGGGTTAAGTTATTAAAGTATTACTGTTTTAAAAGATTTTTTACTTTAAATAAGCAGTAGATGATGGCAAAGGCAATCTAAATGTAAAAAATAGGGGAAATGAACAAGCACAATTAAATATGGAATATTGGCCTAATATCTAATAACTGTTATATATTAGATACCAATAAATGTAAAAAAAATAATCTTGAATATCAGCCAATAACCAATATGATATTAATAAACTGATTAATAATTCCCTATATGTAATGTGAACATACACAATAATTGACATTTTGACATTGTAAACCGTGTTCACCACCATGACTAAATGACTAAAATACAGAAAAAAAAAAAATGAAATGGAAGGGCAAAATAAATGCCTTGTTTTTAAATTTTAATAAAATCACTATCATGTAAACTGGTAAATGGTGTTTCTCATCTTTAAAAAAAAATACCATAAAAAAAAAGAATGTGACCCGGGCTAGCAAAATTAGTCGCAATGAGCAAATTTTCAAAAATGAGTTAGTTATTTTTTACTATTATTCTATATTAAAAAAAAATTATGTATGATTTGTTAGAATCAGACAAAAAAAATTACCGAGTTACGTCTGTTTGAAGTTGATCGTCAGCAGAGTCAATTTTGAGAAATATCGAGTTCAAGTTTTCTGAAGGTTCACATAGCAACCATACCTTAAAATCCCTGGTAATTTAGCACACACCAAGTCAAAAACAAATATGTCCTATATATCAATAGGAAAAATATACATTCAACCTTTTTTTTCCCATGATACCAGATTATCGATTAATGAATGAAACAGACAGCCGATATATTAAGACCTACTGTACCGCACAGATCTAATATAAAGTTACACATCAGATATTTTCCCCAACAGTTAACCAAACATTCACATAAGACATAACAGATAAAGTTTGCGTGAAAACTCGCCAAGACAGATATTTTGAAATACTGTAATTATGTGTATATTGGGATCGCATCTTTATCTGTCAGTCAGCGCGAGTAAGGAAAGGTACTCCTCTCGGAAATCGTACAAATAAAGAAACTTAGATGTGTCATTGCTATTTGGAGCATTGGGATCGCTAGACGAGGGCTTAATGAACTATTTTTTCTGAAAACCTCAAAATCGACCATTTTTCACTTGCTTTGCATGTAGCTTGAAATTATCCAGTGACCAGCGTCCTTTGCCAGCACGGGTCACAAAAAGATACAAAAGCCTTCTGTTTATCCCCAACCCATGATGACTTGGGATGAAAGGACTGAGCTGCCTTTGTTTTTGCTCCTTCAACCTTCACGTAGTATCCTTGTTACAAAACAAAACATACGATCATTAGCCAAAAGTCAAAGTTCATGGCTGATTGACCCTTTTAGCAGTAGTCATTAATAATGACATTGGGTCTGGCATCTGGACCCTAGAGTGGATTGTGTTTCCAAGTCAATCACTCAGGGCCCCAGTCCTTTCAATCGGCAGCTTGGCTGCCGTCTCCTGGGCTTTCTGCATGCACTAATGGGCCAACCTTGTAGTCACCAAGTCATAATCCTATCAATAATAAAACAGGAGGTGCATCTGTGAAAGCGCATCCCTCTTCATCGCCACTTTCCATTTTCTCAAATAAGGTTCTCTGAACCGCCCATCCACCTTGAGCATCCCCCTCTGTGTCTCACACTATCTCACACTCTTCTCAGCCAAAAGAGCTTTTAATTGTGTGTGAAGGAGTTTGCTGCCAGCTTTGGTATTTATGCAGTTTTGCTTGAGACATTTTCTGCATGAGGTACCAAAGGAACCGCGGATGGCATCTAGCAACCCCATAAAAATCTTGAGCTCTAAAGTTCCTCCATTTTAACAGCCAAATCAAAGTCATTTTCAATGTTTATGTGAACAAATAGTCATAAATTAACACAAGGGCTCTTCAGATCAATTTATACACATTCCATTCAAATCATACAAAGTAAAACTTAATGATCTCGTAAATTTTACATGTGCCACTGATCAAACAGTTATTAAAACACTGCTGTCACAATACCAACATTTCTAGTACCAACTGCTAATCTTTTAAACAATCTTAATTAATTATGAAAGATTATTCTTATTCTTATTATTAGTATTAGTATTATTATAATAACAAAATACAATACATACAGTGTATGAATAAGTTGATTGTTTTACTTTTTAAATTTTATATCCATATATAAAAAAATAATTTAAAAAAATTGAATAAAATGGGTTACATGGTCCATGATACCAATTGGTACTTGATACCAATTTCATGATACTCAAGCGTCTGGCCTGAAAAAGACTCTTGGAGTACTCTCCATATTACCAATACGGCAGAAGCATCCCTTAAAATGGTATTCACACTGATACACTATCGTGACTAGTAAAATCTAGCGACAAAATTCCTGATAGGTGTCCCTCAAGCCTTTTTGAAATTCTGGCCAGGTGCCTCAACACAGGTAATGTCTTTTTGTCCATCTATTCTCACAAAGGGTGAGCAATCACACTCTGCAAAGAATAAACATCCCTACCTATCTTTGTTGCCACAGTTTAGACAGAGAGAGCCTAGGACAAACACAATGGAAGTCAAATGCCTTTTGTACTTGCCGAGACGATGCACTGTTGCTATCAGCCTTTCCATCACCATCCCTGGATCTGAGAACACTGGGAGTCATTATAGAACCAAGGGAAGCCTAATAGACTGACTGACAGATATGAACTTTCAAAGACCTAAGGGGCGAGGAAGAAATCAAAAGGATGGCAGAACAATGCAGTTTGCCTGCATGGATTTTGAAAGAGTGCAATCGGATGGAGATCCACAATACGCAAGCTGTGGAAAAATACCCTTTATTGCAGACTACACACTAGAACATGAGTGACTTGGTGTGTTCGACTTTGAGAAAGCCATTGACACTTGTCTCAAGAAAGCATCAATCCATCCATTCATCCATCTTCTCATTTTCGTGCACCAGAGATGGTTTTACCGGACATGCTAGGGGTGGGCGATAGGGGTGTCGCAATATACCGGTATTGACGATAATCGTGATATTCAAAGCTTGAAATATCGACATCGTGTTAATTTAGAGTGTGGCAATATACCGGTATTGGCGATAACCACGATGTTTAAAATGAATAGGACTTTTATTATAACATGACACGTATACTCCAGCGCCAGTTGAGGTGGCAGTATTGCACCCGCTGACATATCAAATGAGAAGAAGACGCAGCGCGCGCCCGCGCAGCCACTCTGGTATGGGAGTTCTTCGGCTTCAAAGAAAACAGCACTTTAAAAGGGGTCGCACACCGGACAAGAAGCGCAGAGAATTCTTTAAAATTCGAACACATTATTTTCTAGGAGTTTACACACACCACCGGCACCATTCGGCGTCTGTCCGCGACGCCCAGCAATGGCTCGGATTTTCAGGTGAGATTCTCAAATCATTCAGTTAACGGATGCGCTCTGACTGAGGTAAAGTGTTCAGACTGCAGACTAAGCAACGATTGTATTTAATTGTACAGTACAATCATAACATTGTAGCCTACAGACATGATCTTAATTTCATAATGTCCTTAAACATAACAATATTGCTGGCCATGAACTGAGAAAGTGCGCGTCAGGTGTGCTACACGCGACGCGGCGCGGAGCTGCGCTTCTCGTCCGGTGTGCGACCCCCTTAAGCCCAATCTGCAGAATGTGTAGCCACCAACCTTTTTACCCATCTCCGTGTCCATCACACTGCGGATTACGCTATTTTACAGAGAGTAAATTGCGATTATTTTACTAGTCATGGAATGGGAAATGTGACATTAACCTGTTAACAGCTGGTTTTTGTTTTCATATGTTTAAATAAAGGGATGATTATTAAGTACCCCGTTTTCTTTACTCGTCTTATTTTTGTATTTGCACTTGATTTGTTTTGTTCAAATCTGCATGACTTGCACCGGCTCAACAATAGGTTTAAGAGCTTTTCAGTTCTTCAGGAAACATTCAGACAGTGTTTCGCTCCAGTTTGAAACCAGATATACTTCACATGCTTGTCTTACTCCACAAAGATGTGCATTCAAATATAAGAACACAAGAAGTAAAAATGCAAAAAAATAAAAATTAAATAAACAAAGTAAAAATTAATTTGACTGATTTGACATTTTTTACCCCAAGGTTTCTATAGATATCGCGATATATCGATATCGTGAATTATTTTGGCCACAATAACCGTGGTGTGAAAAATCTAACATCGTGACAGCCCTAGTGGGCGATTTAATCTTATATCACGATATGAGTAATTTTATTTCACTGTTACGTCCTGTATTGTTTTGGGAGGGTTGTTCTTTTCTCTCTCTCTCTCTCTCTCTCTCTCTCTCTCTCTCTCTCTCTCTCTCTCTCTCTCTCTCTCTCTCTCTCTCTCTCTCTCTCTCTCTCTCTCTCTCTCTCTCTCTCTCTCTCTCTCTCTCTCTCTCTCTCTCTCTCTCTCTCTCTCTCTCTTCGCTATTTCATCTCACAGGTCCTGTGATTGGATGGTGTTCCTGCCAGTCATCGGGTCCACCGGCCACCCCTGAGAACCAATCAGACTCTAGTGGGCGTGTGTAAAGACACGAGCGCGGGAGAGCGTTTTGTTTCTCCTTTGTTTGCTCTCCTGCATTTGCTGTTGTGTGCTCTTGCTTGCTTCTGCTTAGTTTTTTTCTATTTAGAGTTATCGTGTGTAAGAGTTTTCTACTGTTGGAACTTTACTATTGATAACGCTGTTTTACCGCGTTTATGCTATGATTCAACTCTTGATTTACCGGAGATTATTTAAGTCCTTCTCCGATACATAGTGATGGGACCAGGTTAGTATGTCACGTGATTTACATCTCACAGAACGTCAAGTTATTTAAACACACTAGGTTATGAGTGGGTGCCAACCCATGTATTTATGTTTATTAGGTAGCATAGTGGCATTCTACGCTGAAGATATTTTCTTTCCTGTTTTCTTTAACTAAGTTTAGCGTTTGTATTTATTTATTTATTTTCTTTACCATCGCTCTTGTCCCTCACTTTGTTATCGTTAATCTCTTACGTTTGTATACAATTTGTAAATAGATATTCATTGTTTTGAATGTATGTTTGGTTCACGGTTTATTGTATTATTGGGTGTTTTGTTACACCAAACTATTTACTTACTAAAAGCAAGTACGAATTAAGTTATTTGGTCTCTGCCTGTTTCTTAATTTCACACATCACATGTCCATTTTATTGTTGCGTCCCATAACCCCTAGACGCCAGGTATACACGTGGACGTAACATTCACAATAATGATTTATTTCACAATATGTTTATTTTTTCTTTAAATAAGGTTTTAATGATATAAAAAAATGTTATACCATTGAAATTTTATAATTCTTAAAGGGGTCATATATTGTACAAGCTAGTATGATTCTTTAGGGTCTAAATTAAAAGTTTGTAATATACTTTAATTACAAATACTCATTAGTATTGTAAGAAAACACTTATTTTACTTGTCAAAAACAGCTCTGTTTTCAGCACGCCTCTTCAGTGTATATGACTTTAAATGATAATGAACTTTGCTCACCCCGCCCCTCTGTTCTGTGCGTACACCGTTTGTAACACAATAACACAATAACCATAACGCGTTGTTCAGTATAAACCTGGGATTATGAATTATATTGAGAACATCATACATAGAAAACATGCCGTAATGTACCCTAAGTGTAAATCTTAGACGCATTCATTGTGAAGCGTGCAGCTAGCGATTTGCAAAGATTAATATAAATATTAATATAAAGTTTAATAAAACGTTACACTCACTTCAGTTGTTCTAGAGGTTCAGCAGGAACACGAATAGCTGGTACCGATCCTTTTTTCATGAGCAGCTTCTTAGCAAAACCAGCTTTATACTGACCCTCGTTTATAAAGCAGTCTGGTGAGAAATGATTCGCGCAAACATGAGAGCATTGACGTTGCTCGTGGGGAATATTCCCTTCGAAAACAAACTCAGCAACTGCGTCTTCAGCGGTTCGGATTTAGGAACATTAAAATGACTGCTGTGTTCGTTATTACACCCAAGAACAGAACACCACAATCGCTTAGACGCCATTCTGCTCATAGACAGTGCTCCAGCATATCAACAATGACCGCGCCGGTCCGCGCAGACTATGATTGACAGCTCGCTCTGTGTTGAAACGCTGCTGTCAATCAACAATCGTGGGAGGGGCTTCCGAGCGTGTGACGTCACACGGTCGAACGGCTCGATTTGAGACAGGGGAAAACATATAAGGAGATTAAAACAAAAACACTGGATGGATTTTTATCAATTTATGATGGTTGTGTACAGGCACTGCCAACACACATTTCAGTACAATCAACTTGTAAAAGTGCATGTACCATTATATGACCCCTTTAACACCTTTTTAAACATTTAAAAACTAATACTAGCCTAAACAAAAACTCTCAAGCTTACTGAAGACTGTTTTTAAGCATGCCGTTTTTAAACGCAATGCTTAAAAACATAAGCTTTCGTGACGGCGCAGCACAGCAACGTCACATGAGTGTAATTGCGATAGAGACGATGGTCCAAAATCTCTACCGGTTTACAAATTTCTACTGGTTAATCATGTCTACCGGTGCATCGCCCACCCCTAGTACATGCTGCTGCTAAAAATAGCAAAATTGAAGAAAAAAAAAATCTAGATTAACTAGCTGACTACCTGTCTGTTGGACGACTAGTTGACCATCCTGACCCATCCTGAGTAAGAGAGCTCAGCTAAACCATGACACCCACAATCTGGCTGAGATTTTGGCTCCGTCAGGTTACCATGCATGCCGTTCAATTAGCTGGAGAGCGCACACTCTTCCGGGCCCAAATGAAAGCAGACTGTGGTGCATTAGGGGCACTTGCTCTCCATCTGTGAGACAGAACAGAGATGCATACGCAGTGATGAGGAAGGGCTCTGGTGGCTGAGTGGGGCCTCTGGTGCCCAGCTTTTACGCTCAGCTGTTTCCATGCTAATTGCCCAACAAACAGAAGGGCTCAAGCCTCGCCCTTGCACACACCAGGGCCCGAAGTGAGGCGGCGATTTATGGTGCCTGTCTCATTGATGGCACCAGTGTTTGACAGCAGTCCATTAACCACTGCAGAAAGATCCAAAACTGCTACCACAAACGTTCTCCATTCCCACTGGGGCTCCACTGAGACATGATATGCTGTAAATACTACCGACACATGCTAATGAGAACCACTAAAGTTTAAACAGCTAATGTCAGCTTTTTTCCCACATTTAGGTCCTGCTCAAGTTGTAGAGAATGAGATAGCACTAAAAATCAATAGAAATGTGATGTTAGCCTATATTCTCATTTGTACTGTATGTCCAGGGGAGCAAATTGGATTCAGAAGAGTGGTATTTCACTTATGATGAAAATGACAGTTGTCAATGTTTTTTTTTTTTTGTTCTTGCCTGTTTTTTCGCCCAATAATACTTGTAATTTTAATTGAACATAACAGGACATACCCATCAGTCACAAGTCCCATCACAATCGTGCATGCAAATCAGCCGTGCTGATGCTAATGCCTAATGGAAAATGACGGATTCTTCTGTACCTCTGATAACCAACATCACAAACAACTCTATAAACTGTGTTCCTAGATCCCTGGAGCACAGTGGCGCTTGATACCATTATGAAGGAGTAATAAACATTAGCACCAGACCTGTGGTTAGACCCGCTGGAGATGAGATAAGGCCATGGACACCAATGTTTAGCAACAGACACCTCATATTAAATTTATAGGTCATTACAGCAGCTAAGAGAAAACACTAGTGACTCACAGCTACAGCTGAATATGTGTCCAATGACCTCTGATTTTGTTTTCAGTTTATAGCTTCAAAGAGATTTAAACAGGCCAGTATGATGCAATAGCATTTATACCATAGTTTAAGTTTATGATAACTCTCCCTGGTATCTCATTTACTTTTTCAGTGAAGTTTTTGTAAACTGATTTCTGACTTTTCATTGTTATTAATAATGATATCCAAAAAAGAACAAATATATATATATATATATATATATATAACTTTAGCTTCTTTTTTAACTTAATGGATATAAATGAAAAGATAAGATTTTTAATAAACTAATGAAAAAAGCATACATATGCATTTACTCTTAAACTCTTAATAACATGCTTAATATAACACACATTAACATTTATTGTACATGTGACCTGGCCTTATACAACAGAATTACTTAATATCTTCTGGGACAACATTATCAACACGCACAGATTTGCTGATTCAAGACATCCAATTTTTTGCCAAGTAAATGAGGAGGTCATGGATTTGCGTTTGGTGCAGAATGCAAAATCTAATGAGAAAGTGAGTAAAATTTTCTCTTTCATGTTCTTAAATTACCTCACTAGGATGGTTTGACTCAGTTTAGTGCATGAATATGATTCTAAGCCTGTAGGTGAACCAAAACCTTTTTTTCACAAGCAAATCAATATATCAATTTTGTCAGGGCCTCCCGTGATGTTTTCTTTTTTAGCCTGATTTGCCCAAATCATTTTTTTTAAGCTGTGGACAGAACAAGGTCCATCTTATCAGTGCAAACAAACAGCAGTCTAAAATGAAACCGAACAGCTGTCCTAGCAAGGGCAACAACCCCACTGCACTGTCCGCATGGCTGTTTCCCTCCATCTGCTTCATGGCACATAATCATAAGACTCTTAACCGACCTTTTAGTGCTGTTTTGACTGACAGCGTCCTGATTAAAACAAGCTTGCACATGTTGAGACAACTCCCCAGACCAATTACAAATGACCAGCTTATTATTATAGCTCCCTTCTTTCTTTTTTCCACCAACTTCATCTCCTCAAACAAATTTGGGCCGTATCCCCCCGAGATGAGTGCATATATGCTGGTTGCTTCGCTTTCGTTTGAAAACCGCTTCTGAAAACGTATTCCCAAAACATTAATTTGTGTCAGCGTCTGTTTTTGTTATCCGCTGCGTTCTAAATGATTCTCTACGTTTGATCCCTGTGTCCTAATAAAAGTGGATGCTGCTAGACAAATGCTCCTTTAGGGTACTATAAACTGAGAAGTCGATACATCAGGGGAGGTTAAAATTTGCACAAGATGACAGAGATGAAGGAGGGCTTGAGGGAAATGAATGAAGACAGGAGAAACCAGGTCAGACCTGACAGGTCAGAAATAGCCACTGTCCTCCCCAAAGCTCCTGGCGTTTATCACAGAAGGCTGGTCAAGACTTCCAAGGGGCGAGTCAAGTAGATTAGCCTAAGAAAAATGCTTAAGCATATTCATGCCAGCGAGCACATCAGAGTACATTTGTGCAAAGACAGATGTAAAGAAGGTGCCTGCTGATTGCGGACTTTTCCATCGGCAGATGTCGTGTCACCTACGTCAACGACATGGAAACGAGAGATAGAGCTGTCTGGAGCTCCACTGCGCTGCTTGTGCTGCCAAAAGACATGAAACAATGGTGGCCATGTTTAATGAATGTTCCCTTTAATATCCCATTGCCTTTGACATCAATACATTTTGTTTCGACGTAGGTCATCTTTTCGTCTTCAGAGAAACTCAGAACTGCTGTGTCCAGCGCTGTGCTCATTCCACAGTCTGTTAAATGTTTTAAAGAGCACCTCAATCTGGGAAAATCTCAAATTGATAATGACTTAGTATTTTTACAGCCTGATAATATAGAAGAGAGCAATTCATGCTCCCTGTTCAGTCACTAGCCTCACTTCCATAACTTATTACCCTTCTGAAAGTTTAAAGCCTGCCTGGGTAATAAACGAAAGCACTTGCACATGTCAGGGTCTGTTCGAGTGGTGCAGGAGCATTCGTTTGCACTTTCAAACAGCAGGGATGCGATTCTGATTTTGAAAAATGCATTTCAGCATTTAGGCCCTCCAGAAACACGAAACTTCAAGGCAACCATGGTGTTCAATCTTTGATGTCATCGGAGCATGTTATTTTAGGCACGCCAGTCTGGGGATTCGGTGATGCTATATTTTTTCATCGAGTTGGCTATCTTTGCGGGTATATAACTGCTGCTTGTGACTCAGTATAAGAGGAATACCATTGAACACCTTGATGAAGGAGACATGGCTGAATATCACAGGTGGCTGGAACCGCGGGGGCTGCCCAAATCTCCATTACTGACCCTGCAGTGCAAGGCAGCAGAAGGGAGGATGCAGAGAGGAGCGCAATATGGCTGCTTTATTTTCACCTGGCCACACAGTTTGACCCCTGCCAATGTGTCAGCCCTCAGGAAGAGCTTAAAAATAATTAAGAAGCTCCTACGTGAGACGGACTGTGTCCTACAGTGTGGCCACGGAGTACATGGTCTTGCCTTATTCTGTATTTGAATAGTTCAGTCAAAAAAACAAACAAAAAAAACGGTCATTTACTCGCATGTTGACAAACCTGTATGAATTTCGTTCTCCATATTTGTGTTCCACAGAAGTCAGTCATACTTTTTTGGAATGACATGAGAGTAAAATTACACTCTTTTTCATTTTTGGGTGAACTATCTTCTAAGCAATTTCAAACAAGCATAACTAAATATCAGCATTAATGTCCAATCAGATTAAAGGAACTAACTGTAATACAGCGTAACAGATCTTGTAACGCTTTTTGCCTTTATTCACGCTATTCTCAGGAATGTTGTATCTGTTGTATCCATAAGGGTTTGTTTACAGGTGCTGGTCTGAGAATATGTCAAGCCTGGAGCTGCATGTCTGTGCAAGCACTGAAACAATGTGTACAGCTGAATTGCATCAAGCTGTATAGATCAAGCTTTATAGATGTTCACCTGGCAGATCTATAGTTAATGCAGCTTCCAGGGGCCAAGCTCTTGACTGGCGACCTCCACTCCTCAAGCAGAGAAGAGAAGGGTGAGAAATCAGAGTCTCTACAATTCTTGCTGATGACCAGCATCCTACACACACACCCCTCACCTTCACCCACTGTGCACAGGTGGCCAGTTTATTTCAGTTTTGCATCTTTTATAACGTGTACCATACACAACTGTGCATGAACAGCGCAAGCATATCATTTGAATTTGAATATACAGTATCAGCATTAAATTATCATTCAAACCAAAACTCAACTCATGCTGTTCCAAGCCTCCATGATTTTAACTAAATAGATTTGCAATCAAAATATTTCAGCTTTTATGAAACAGGTACTCTTTCACAATCAGACACCTGGTAAAGATAATAAACACCTATGCTTTATACCTTTTGAATCACATTGGTCTTTTCTGCAACACAATGAAAGATAATTTCATTCCTACAGCAGCACATTAATAATTAAATAAGTAGAGCTTCAGAATTTCCTTATGTCAAAAGCCTTCTCTAATTAAAAGAACACTATTATTATCTCATCATTAAATTGACAAAATAAACAGCACTCTTTACACTTTCAAAACTGGATGGCACATGTCATTGTGAAAAACGAAATTATAATGATTAACCTTATTTTAAAGCCTCAAACAGCTGCTAACTTGTGAGGAATAAAAGCTGATTTCACACTGTCAAACTAAAAATCTAAATCTGAGAGGTAGCAACATGTGAAAACACCCTTGTCGGCCCCTACTGACACTCAAAGGGCTGATTAAAGAAAAAATACACTGCATGACTGTCAAAAGTCTGTTCAATCATGGCTTAATAAGCCACTATATCACATGTATAATGACAATTAAAGATATCCCTGTGAGTCGATCGACACAGTTTTCATTAATGCTCACAAGAGCACATTACTTCTAGTAAGTCTTTGAGGTTTCTTCACAAGAATGCACATAATGTCCCAATGAGGTGCTGTTCAATGGTCTGTAAAACCCAAGGGTCGTCTGGAAAACCCACACAAAAGCACAATCACTAGGCTCCCCCAGCAATCCATATTTAAGATACTGAATCTAACTACAATTCGATAACAAGTATGGCATGTTGCAAGTGACCACTAGGGACTCATAATCGGCACAGTGACGGCTTACAGAAAGAAACTCAAGGAGATTAAGGCCCGAACAAACTTCAATGTCAAGGCCCCCTTGCTAATTCTTCTGAACTTGCTTGATGCAACACTTAATCTCTTTATACTCACCTGGACAGAGGGATCAGCTGACAACAGATGCCCAAAGACGAGCGCTCAGGCGTGTCGCAAATATTGGAAACAAAAGTTTAAACGAAAACAACCGTGTTACATCCTGTTGCATCAGATGGCAGCGAGGCTCGGTCGGAGTTGCTTTAGAATTCATCATCCCTAAACTACCACCACTTCAAACATCAGAAAAACAATGTTCCTGCATGATTGATCTTTCTGGCATAAACATTTCTGCGCTTTGAAAAAGTAACTGTGCGGCAGACAGTGAAAAACGGGTGGGAGCAGGCGGGGGTAGTGCTAAGCCACACGACTCGACCGGATTAAAGTCTGTGTTCTGAAGGCGCGTTGTAAAAAAAGATCTACACAACTGCATGTGAAACCGGGTCAAATGGGGGGAACTTGTGTGCGATGAAAACGCTTTGTGTGAGAGCATGAGACGAGCCCTACCACCCTGAACACTGAATAATGATTTCATGCTTGAAAAACAGTAAAAAGTCAATGTCTGTGTTAAATATAGATTTTTCATTGGAATTGTTTGCCCATAATTTAACTTTGTCTATAATTGATCAGTGGTTTGAACACTGTCAGGTTGAATGTCACAGCTCGATATTCTCTTCTATTAAAACATGCCTGTTTTCTGACAAAACAGACATCCATATAATTCAATTGGCTGCTTTGAGAAGATGCTTTTAAAATATTATACTGTACTCCATTAAATAATGTATATTCCAAGTGTTGCTGGTGTGCTGCAGGTGTGGTTGTGTGTGTTGTGGGTTTTGTGTTGTGTTGTGGTGTGTTGTGTACTTTTCTAGAATTTTTTCCAAATTAAAAACCAAATTATTTGTAAAGAAAAAGTCATGTTTAAATGAAAAATAGTGATGGGGCATGTGATATAGTGTTGTTGTAGTTCTCTTACGAGAGTATCTCTCGTACTGCGTAATAGCTTTACGCTAGGGGAAAAACTCTTTTCCACGAGATATTGAAGCCAAAAATTATCCTTAATTTTTTATTAATGTAAAACGCTTTGCAGCAGCAAGCAGACATAGGCGAAACAGCTCGCGCGCCTATTGGTTGCTCTTGCGGCAAATGCAGCAGCCTATCGAGAGAGACTCTGCGTGACGTAATGACCAATGGGGGCAATTCGCGCCCATATCGTCACGTCCCGCCAGAAAGGGCGTGGTCTCACTCTATAAATATGCTCGTTAGGCTGGTACAAGCTGATTTTTATCTCTTCAGCGACGCACACGCATCGCTGGATCCGGAGTGAGAAGCCGCGCCGTCGAAGCAAGCCTTTCAGCGGGACGAGCTCTGGAGTCGCTGGCCTCGCCGCCTTCAACTGCCGTACCTGCTGCGCTTTCCGGCGTTCTATATCCTTTTTATACTCTGTGTATCTTTACTCTGCTGAGAGTGTTTGCTCGCTTACTTGACGCGACTCACACTTCTCTTCACAAAAGAGCTGCGTCTTTTTAAAGATGCCATCCTGTGGCTCGTGCCGCGCCCCGCTCAGCGACGGAGACCGGCACGTCATCTGTGTTTCCTGCCTGGGTGAGGATCACGCGGCTCTCGCGCTCGCTGACGGCGGATGCCCTCATTGCGAGTTTTTGCCTATGGTGACTCTGAGGACTCGCCTGGCATCATTCTCCGAGCCTTCACCACAGCCCGCCGTGGTTCCGCGCCGCAAGAAGCGCCGCGCCCAGCGCGCTCCCGAGCTTTCTCCAGCCCGCCAAAGCTCGCCCGTTCGCCCGCCAGCTTCGCCGGCTTCGCTCGAGTCGCTCACTGACGGACAACGGCCGCGGCCTGCCGCCGCGTCCGTCCACGAGTTCGACGAACCCACCAAGGCGTGTTCTCTTCTGGCATCCGATAGCGAGGATTGGGCGAGCTCCGTGGACCTCCCCTCCGCTAGCGTTTCCCGCCAGACCACTGGTAAGAGAACCGGCATTGAGACTGAGCTGATGCGTCTGCTCTCTCAGGCCGTGGGAAGCATCGGCCTCGATTGGGAGGCGCCCGCGCAACCGCCGCGCAACAGGCGAGCTCTGTGGACCTCCGCCTTCTGTCCGCGAGTCGTCAAGGAAACGGGCCAGCATCAAGACCGCGAGCCTAAAAACCGCGGCTAGCTTTCTTTACGTTATAAGAAATCTACCCCGCCCCCCATGGGCGTGCGTCACCGGCAAATGAGAAAAGAGTGTGTTTTAGTCCCCGCCGAGGCCGGACTAATCTCCATTTCTCAAACATTTCTCAGCTCCTAGTTTGAGCGGCTGAAAATGTCATTATTGCAGCAATGAGCCTGTTGTATAACACGCACACCTGCATACAAACGCCGACACACACAAAACTGTGATGACGCTCTCTTATCTGCTTGCGCTAGTGTAGTTCTCCCTGTGGCCCAGTGGCAGAACCCGAAGCTTTCACGCGAGAGACCCGTGTTCGATCCCGGCTCTCGCAGCAGATAAAAAATTTAGTCTCGCCGCGGCCAGACTTCCACCGAAACTTTTCGCTCGTTCAGTTCCAGAAAATGCGACTGTTCCAGTGTATTTTGCAGTAAACAAGCTGGTACCACGGCCCGCTTGCCTGCACATAAAGGCCGTTTCCATGGCGACCCAGAAAAATCATGTAATCATTGTATTTCTGGTTTTCCGGCCACAGCCGATGGTGTTATAAGTGTATTGAAAATGCCTACAACCCAGGGCTCATTTCTACACACAAACACAGCCCGCCACGGTACAGGGCTCGCACAAATGAAATCGACGCATGTCAATTGTGCATTAAATGTAGTGAATGTGCCCACAACCCAGTGCCCACAAACACTACCACGGTTTCTGTAAAACGAAACCAACACAAGTCTTCCTAGCCTCCTAGGAAATCGACGGTGTTTCAGTCTCGCCGTGGCCAGACTTCCACTGAAATTTTCGCTCGTTCAGTTCCAGAAAATGTGACTGTTCCAGTGTATTTTGCAGTAAGCAAGCCAGTACCATGCCCGCTTGCCTGCACACAAATGCTGTTCCCACGGCGACCCAGATAAATCACATAAATGGTGTATTTTCTGGTATTCCGGCCACAGCCGATGGTGTTATGAGTGTATTGAAAACCCGCTGTCCATGCCCTGGGTGGAACCCACTAAATGTAGTGAATGTGCCTACGTCTCAGTGCCCACAAACACTACACACCACATGTCCCACGGGTTCTGTGAAAACGAAACCAACACGCATTCAGTCAGCTCAGGCCGACGGTGTTTTTCAGTGCAGTAAATGTGCCCGCTGTCCTGCGCCCACATTCACTCACAGACATGTTAAGCCCCACGGGGCTCGCCCCGCTCTCTCTCCCTCAGCAAACTGCTATAAGGGTTTTGAGCGCGGCCAGGCTGCCCGCCGCGATCGGCGCGCCCCCCGCCTCACACACTGTAAACACAGTGTCTGCGTTACAGCACGCCGGAGCTCTCTTGCCGTCACTATGTCTCGGCCAGAGCCCAGATCTCATTCTACCCCTAGCTATTCACGCGAAAGTGTGGGCACAGCTTCCTGGGGTATCAGAATGGGTGCTGAACACTATAAAAAGAGGCTATTCGCTACAGTTCGCTCGACGTCCCCGCCGTTATACGGCGCGCGTCGAGACGACGGTGGAAAACGAAGTATCTCATCTACTTCGAGCCGAGATAGCGAAACTACTGAGCAAAGGTGCTATAGAACCTTTATCTCAAGCTCAGAGCAAAGGGGGCCTACACAGCAGATATTTTCTGGTACCGAAAAAGATGGAGGTCTCAGACCCATTTTAGATCTGCGACAGCTGAACAGAGCGCTTGTGAAGCGCCAGTTCAGAATGCTTACGACCAGGAAAATCCTCGCGCAAGTGCGCCACGGGGACTGGTTTATGTCAATAGATCTGAAAGACGCCTATTTCCAAATACAAATAGCGTCCCATCACAGGCGATTCTTGAGATTCGCTTTCGAGGGCCAGGCATATCAATACACAGTCCTGCCGTTCGGCCTGTCCCTAGCACCTCGTACATTCACGAAGTGCATGGACGCGGCGCTCGCACCCCTGAGACTTCAGGGCATGCGAGTCCTGAACTACTGGGACGATTGGCTGATTCTAGCTCGATCACGATCGGAGCTCATAGAACACAGGGCCGCATTACTCGAGCACCTCGAGGAGCTGGGCCTCACAGTCAATTGGGCGAAGAGCTCACTGTCTCCCAGTCAGATAATTTCCTTTCTGGGAACAGTGTTAGACTCGCTATCCATGACGGCACGCCTGTCACCAGAGCGCGGACTAAATATTCAGCGCGTCGCGAAATCCTTCCGCCACGGCTCGATAGTTCTGCTCAAAAGGTTTCAGAAAATGCTGGGGCTGATGGCCTCAGCGGCCTCTGTACTCCAGTGGGGCTTGCTTCGCATGCGCCCACTGCAGATGTGGCTGAAAGCGCGGGTTCCACCCAGGGCATGGACAGCGGGTCTGTTTCGCCTCAGGGTCAACCTACAGTGTGTTTCAGCTCTGGAACCTTGGAAAATAACCGACTGGTATCAGTCAGGTGTGAGTCTGGGGACCGCTTCCGAGTGTGAAGGTGGTGTCTACGGACGCCTCCACCTCGGGGTGGGGAGCGCTGCTCGAGGGCAGACCGCTAGCTGGCCTGTGGTCAGAACGGGAAAAGCTCCTTCACATAAACTGCTTGGAGATGATAGCAGTCGACAAAGCGCTACGGCGTTTTTGTCCCCAGGTAACAGGCCACCACGTCTTGGTCCGGTCGGACAACATGTCAGTGGTGGCATACATAAATCGCCAGGGCGGCGTCAGGTCACGAAACCTTCGCAGGCTGACGGAACGCCTCCTGGTCTGGGCTCAGCACAGCCTGCTCTCACTGAGAGCAGCGCACGTGCCTGGTCACCTGAATGTGGGACCAGACAGACTGTCCAGGAACAATGTTCCAGCAGGGGAATGGTCGCTGCACCCGCAGACGGTCCAGCTGCTGTGGAAAACATTCGGCAGAGCACAGGTGGACCTATTCGCGTCCCACGAAAACGCTCATTGCCCGGAGTTTTTCTTGAAAAGCAAGGACGCGCTGGCTCATGTTTGGCCCCGCTGCCCCTATATGCTTTTCCTCCTGTCTCGCTCCTGCCTCAGGTGTTGGAACGAATCAGGGAGAACGGATGCCCAGTGCTGCTCGTAGCTCCGCTCTGGACAAACCAGACGTGGTTCCCTGCCCTGATGCAGCTGACCAGCACTGCCCCATGGCCTGTACCATTGAGGAGAGACCTCCTCTCTCAGGCGGAGGGCTCGATTTGGCACCCTCGCCCGGAGTTGTGGTCCCTGCACGCATGGGCCATCAACGGGTACCCGCTAGCCTCCCAGAAGGAGTGTTAAACACGATCGCGCAGGCTAGAGCTCCGTCTACCAGGCGGCTCTACTCCTCGAAATGGTCTGTTTTCTCTGCATGGTGTCAAGCCCAGAGCTTTTCACCTGTGGAATGCGGGGTTTCGGAAGTGCTTTCCTTCCTTCAAGAGCTACTGGATAAGGGCAGGACCCCATCCACGCTCAAAGTATATGTGGCGGCCATAGCAACGTTTGCAAAACCGGTGTCTGGCCAGTCGCTGGGGAAAAACGACTTAGTCGTGCGTTTCCTTAGGGGAGCTCGGAGGCTGAACCCTCCCAGGCCCCCCTTCAGTCCCGACGTGGGACCTTTCCACGGTCCTGGAGGCCATGAAAGGCGCCCCGTTCGAGCCAATCCAGCTGGTTGACATGAAACACCTGTCATTCAAAACAGTGTTTCTCATGGCTCTCGCTTCAGTGAAGCGCATAGGGGACTTGCAGGCGCTTTCAGTAAGCGCGTCGTGTATGGAGTTTGGGCCTAATGACTCGAAGGTCATTCTCAAACCTAAGCACGGGTATGTCCCGAAATCCCTCAATACACCGCTTAGGGCCCAGGTAATTTCCCTGTCCGCCCTTCCGGTTCTCAGTGAGGAGGAGGACGCGAGTCTCCTTTGCCCCGTCAGGGCATTGAGAGCTTATGTGTCACGCTCGTCTGTTTTCAGACAGACGGAGCAGCTTTTCGTTTTGTTTGGCGGGCGTTCCAAGGGACTCGCCGCCTCAAAACAGAGCCTATCCAGATGGATAGTGGATGCCATTGCGCTCGCTTACTCTGCAAAGGGCCTACAGTGCCCCTTGGGTGTCAGAGCGCACTCCACGAGAGGCGTGGCCTCTTCGTGGGCTTGGTCGAGCGGGGTTTCCCTGCAAGATATCTGTACGTCCGCGGGCTGGGCCTCGCCGTCTACATTTATAAAATACTATAACCTTGAGGTACCCGCCTTACAAGCTAAGCTTTTGGCGGTCTAAAATTCAGTGCTATCTGCCCCGCTGTGCGGCCCAGATGCTGAGTTTACTGCAGCCCCATGAGTGTTGACACACGTATGGCCACCCAGATCAGGCTGAAAGCTTTCACCCTGGCTGCGCGTTTTATTGTCATATGATAGCCCCGCTGGGTGCTTTTTTATAGGGAATGACGCTTCCAGCCTCTCTTCCTCCACTCTATGTGAGTTTATGGTGATTATGCACTACATGAGCCCTGGGCTTCGGCCCTTGGGACTTTCGTGTTGGATCCCTGTACGCACGGCGTGTTGCATTGTGTTCCCCTAGCGTAAAGCTATTACGCAGTACGAGAGATACTCTCGTAAGAGAACGTACTCGGTTACTAACGTAACCTCGGTTCTCTCTAGAGAGGGAACGAGTACTGCGTATCTTGCCGTGCTTGGAATACGCTCTGGTTCGCTTCAGCGATAAAAACCAGCTTGTACCAGCCTAACGAGCATATTTATAGAGTGAGACCACGCCCTTTCTGGCGGGACGTGACGATATGGGCGCGAATTGCCCCCATTGGTCATTACGTCACGCAGAGTCTCTCTCGATAGGCTGCTGCATTTGCCGCAAGAGCAACCAATAGGCGCGCGAGCTGTTTCGCCTATGTCTGCTTGCTGCTGCAAAGCGTTTTACATTAATAAAAAATTAAGGATAATTTTTGGCTTCAATATCTCGTGGAAAAGAGTTTTTCCCCTAGCGTAAAGCTATTACGCAGTACTCGTTCCCTCTCTAGAGAGAACCGAGGTTACGTTAGTAACCGAGTACGTTTTTTGTTATTATTTATTTATCTTTTATAAACAAATACATTAGAAGGCCTTGTTATGGTATAGTAATACTTTAAGTAAAGATCATTTTTCGTTTGTTTATAATTGAACAGTGAGAATTAAGGTGCAAGACATTAAGCAAAAATATGCATTATATCACAGTCATGTAACACATCTAAAACGCATCTTCTCAAAGCAGTCAATTAAAGAGACATGATTTAATAATTTAAATACTATACAAGTAAGAGACTCCATTTATGTGCTCAATCTCAATACCCTCAGTCAATTCCTTTATTTTAAAATTTCATAAAATTGTCCGTTAAAATAATCCATATGAGAATGATATGGGAAAAAAATAAGGAAAAAACAAGAGAGATGGAGAGCGAGAAAGAGGTGGAGGAGGAGGAGGAGAGAAAGAGATGAACCATGCTGTGGCACAAGTGCCATTTCCTGTCATGTGGCGATGGTTCAGGGCATTTTTAAAGCTCTCCTGCCAATGAATCACCTCAGTGGTCATTTCTCAGGGGCAAGCACAGGGTCTGCATACAATGCCTGGACAAGGAACAGAGCCAAATATCGCCATCACTTACCTATAGAGAGAGAAAGAGAGAGAGAGAGACAAATAAATCAGCCTGTTCTTCAATGACTGGCATTCTACATACTGCATGTACATCAAAAGCTACTGGATTACCCTTTTAGTACAAGAAAACACTTCAGCTGAAGGTTGCTTAGAAAAGAGCTGCATATGGCCACCATATGCTTCTAAGTTATCAAGACAGCTTGAGATACTTTGGTCACACATTTCAGGTAATTCCAAACCATTCGCACATTTTGAAGAAAACCGAACACATTTTAAGGGTCTGTTAACAAACAAATATCTGCCTTCCATCAATGTGCTATAGGGCAGTTAGCAACCTGTGGTAACATCTGGAGTCCACTCTTGGAAAAGGCCAGATTGCAGTTTACGATTCTAAGAGAACAAGCCCATTGTTGGCACTGTCATTACCCGAGCTAAAAAACTACACAAACAGGGGAAACAGAGGCTGAGTGTTGATTTTATGCATCCTGGTGCTCCTACAGACAACAAAATTGTAGCACTCTGGTAAAATGACCACATCACATATGAATGGATGCAATATAACCTATATTTTTTTAATAAACAACTTCATAATGACCAAAATGCATTCACCTTGACTGTCCCGCCAAAGATTAAATTGATAATTTAATGTGACGATACACAATACCTGCCGTTCTGCTATACAGGTACCTGCTGATAGCCGGCTTTGCGTAAATGCTCTGTGAAGAGCGTCAAAGGTTTCTATTTGCAGCGTGTTTTGCAGCAAATCACTGTTGAGCACGTGAACGCAATGGCCAATCAGGTGTGTTTAAGTTAGTCAGAATTCGCTCAACATGGCTTAAAATTGCATTTTGCAATTTGCAATTTGTGATTCTTTTCATTATAACCAACAAAGTATAAAAACGATTTCAATAAGAAGTGTATTGCACTGCGTAAACAGCTTCATTAATTATAATGGGAGTTTTCACAAGAGTGCAGCTTTGTATACCTTGTGTTGTGATTGACAGCTTCAATGATTATAATGGCAGCGATCTTTTCTTTCTTTCTGTAAATAATATTTTCATGCGGCAAATTACACATTGCAAAGTTTCTGGATTGACAACCATCTTTAAATGTGCAATTGAATCCGATTAACAGTGATAACCATAGCAATGGACGGAACAAAACAATCTGATCCTGTCCAATGTCAAATGATCTGTGCATTATGTCTTGGAGTGTAAATGCAAAATAATAGAACCGCCACTATGTAATGCCTTCCTTATTTTGTTGTTCATTTTATTACTAAATCTTTAAAGCTCCAGTCCGTAACTTTTTTAAGTTAAAAATAATCCAAAATAATTATATTAAAAAAAACTTATTCTGCCAGTGGTCAAAACTATCTGCTTGCCATAGCTAGATTCAAAACGGTTAGCTTGTAATAATGATTTTAATTCCAGTGGTACTGGTGGGTTTCCGCGGGAAATTCGACCATGTCTTTGCATCATGACGTCACACCCGTACACATAAAGAAGGAGTTTCGGCTAGCCGGCTATACTGCGCGTGACGAGATGTTTAGATGTATAGGCTTTTCTCGCAGCACTTTACATAATTAAACTTATGGCATCCAGAAAGATCCAAACAACAATCATCAGTGTCAACTGGAGATTCAGCAGTTATAAAACCCAAAAGACTTCGTACTTCGGATTTAAGGTGGCTAGAGAAAGAGAAAGAAACCGTCTCATGCGAACACAAGGATTTAAACATCGGCGGGGCTTTTGAAAAGTGCGTGAACTCCGTGTTTTGAAGGGGTTCAAAACGGAAGAAGAGACGGCTTTTTTCTGCTGAACAAGTAAGACATTTCAATAGTTCAATCCTGTAACAGTACGTTTTCTTAATTCACACAGTTATGGAGTTTCCTTTGTTGTGCCTTTCTCGTTTTGCTATTATGGTGAATATGAATTCTGAACTACACAGGTAGCTGCTAACCATAAAACACATTAAATTTAACATTAGTCACGCAATGCTGATGTTGTTAACATGAACAATTTGAGAACAAAGTAGGCTATAATTTGCACGGTTGCTGTAAATTGCGTTGATTAAATCTAACGAAGCTTATCATGTCGAATGCTTTTTCCCCCTTAGTTGGTCAGAACAAAAATGGATTTTACTTACTTGTTCAGAAGACATTTTCTTATGAAAATTCTTATGTTGGTCAAACTTTCAAAAAGTGAATCTGTGATTCTGTATGACAGTATCCACACAGCGCGGTGACTGACAGCAGCACTCGCCTCAAAGCACTGTGTTCATCCGCTCTGTTTCATGCCGATTTACAACCCACGTAAAGATAATAATTCCGCGAATCACTGCAGTTACAGATTTCGAACAGAGAGATGGCGACAAAGAGGAAAAGATACGGACTGCAGCTTTAAATCAGTCACTCAGTGACTTTTTACATATAAATTTAATTTACTGACTTTTAAGTATAAAAGAGTTCTAAACACTTTGTTTTATGATCTGTCCTGACAGGGACTATTTTCTTTTATTTCATGAATAAATAGGATGTTAATATTCTAAACTGTTTCTTAGCATTTATTTTGGATTTATTGTCAGTACTGGGCTCGCAGTTCACAGTGGTAGGTTACTTTACTGGGTGTGGATGACTGTGTTCATCCGCCACCACCGAAGACCATTTTTGACCCAGGAAAAACCCTGAATAGTCATGTGATGCAAGCAAAATCCCTAAAAGAATATACAAGAACATGTTTAAAAATGGTTGTAAAATGTCAAGCTATGTTTATTATCAAAGTTTGAAACCATGCCACAATATTTTTTGCTGTAAGAAATGACAGTCTTCACTTTATACAGATGAACTTCAATAATCGGTTTCATGAGCCACTAACTGACCATAAAACAGACATCCTTTAAAGTTTCATTATAATCGAAAGGTCAATAAAACCAGAAGACTCAAAAAGCCAACATTGAATTTCTGTATAAAAAAAAATAATAATAATTCCAGGACTTACGGTCTTTCCAGAGTTTGATCAAATTAATACGGCCATTTATTTTTGAGTTCCTCTCTGCTTGCTAACAGCAAAGTAGAATTAACTGCTGTAGGAGACTTAAGAATGATAATGACTCAATTATACGACATGGCGCTTGGCCAAAAGCAAGAGAAAAGAGGTAAGCTGACTGTATACAGAGCTGCTTATCATCACCTCTGCAAGATCCAGAAAACAATGACATATATCAGAAGTCGTGGTTCAGAATAAGATTTTTTTTTAAAACAGGAAGCAAATATAAATACATGACACACTGGTTTTACTACACTTTATTCATATCGGTTGAGTCTTAGAAGACTAATTCGTTTCCCAGTGTGGCTGCATCATTAATAATTCAGAGAATAAATATTTTCTTAGACTACGGGCTGCAAGCGTGCAACTGACAGATCTGAGCCTGCCTCAAGTGATGAGGCCTTGAGTTAATTTTTACGACGTTTCAATGACTTTCACCTCTGTTGACCCACACTGAAAAAGAATCACAGCAAACATGTTCATCAAGCATGTGCTGATGTCACTGTGGTCTTCAAAAGGCATGTATTCAAGCTAGTGCAAGTCCAAAAAATGCTAAAACCTTTTGATAGCCTCATCATTTTAAGTGGGGCTATCGGCTGTGGGGTCTGCTGGAGTGATGCTTATAAAATTGGGCCCTTACCCAAACTACATATTCATTGTCCGGAGGACGAGGAGTTGGTGACTTTAATCATCAAAAGGCATGGATGTTGTAGCATGTCTTTGTGATACATAACACAAAACACAAAACACACAATGCTTTTCCAGATCGTATTCCAAATTAAAATTATGTTATTATGGTGACAGGACCATGACATTTGTATATGTGGTTGTATACGTGCTTTGCTTAGATTGTAACTAGGGCTGTCAAATGATTAATCACGATTAATCACATCCAAAATAAAAGTATTTTTTTACATAATATATGTGGGTGCACTGTGTATAATTATTTTGTATATATATAAATACACACACATGCATGTATATTTAGGAAAAAAATATTATTTATATATAAAATATTTATATTTATATATAATATAATTTATATATAAATCTATATACAGTATATGAAAATATTTCTTAAATATATACAAGCATGTGTGTGTGTTTATATATATAAAATAATTATACACAGTGCACCCACATATATTATGTAAAAAAAACTTTTATTTTGGATGTGATTAATCACGATTAATCATTTGACAGCCCTAATTGTAACGTAACGTATAACGTATGGAGCTTTTGTAGCTCCAATTCCTAGCTTAAAACCTAACTTTTTGTAAAGGAAAAAAAAAAACACATTTAAATGTAAAATTGTGATGTGCCAGTAAAATTATTGGAAGGCAAGTGTAAATCTGAACTACCAGCCAAACAGGACCACCAGGAGAAAAAAAGAAAACCTTATTGTGGAGTCCTGTAATGGGGTCTCCATTTGATTTGTTGGCTAGAGTGTCTCTCATCTCCCCAGATGCACAGAGCTGGTGTGATATTCCCACACAATCTGTGAGCCTCGCCTGCCATTACGCACAGAAGTGTTTCATTTTGAGCTCATGTGACATCTCCCACTTATTGCGTTCAATCTGTACACATTAGACTATACGCCGAGAGCTACTTGAGGACCTGTCACTGTGCTGTCTAGCATATGCAAATACGCCATACATAAATAATAACGGGTAGGACAGAGCATTAATAATCCAGCACTTCAGGGCAGAATCAGAGAACAGCTGTCCCATAGGAGTGGCAGACACTTGGGCAGGCACTTCCGCCCACGTCCCCTCCCTCCTGCCGGAAAAATATATAAATAAATGAATAAATAAAAAAGACAGTCACTTCTTCCCTCACTCTGCACAGCATTTATGAACAGATGGAACATGGCTCTTGTTAAGGTTTCTATCTCAGCCCCTTGGCCCCCCACGGTTCCCCGAGGTACAAGCCGTCTGGTGAGAGCCCGTCCCATCGTCCAGAGGAGCGGGAGGGTCAATTGGGTACGGGCGTGTACAAATCACCACATCAGATGAGAACTGTTGACAGACAGTTGCGGTGTCTTTTTAGCTGCTGCCCGCTGAGCTAATTAGGGTTATGCGAAAGGAACCTCTGGGCGCTATGCTTTAATTTGAATTCCCTTAAGATGCTGCTTGTCACTGGCCCATCCAGGATTGTACAAAATAAATAAATAAATAATAGTGAACGTTGCACTCATCAACCCGTTTGTGCAAACAAGGACAGCGAGCTAGATGGTCAATGGTGTAAATGTCACATTAATAAAGGCTGTTTACACCTGGTATTAAGATGTGTTTCGGTCAATCGGATCACAAGCGCTAAATACAGATGAACACAGGGTCTAAAACGTTTTAAGCTTGTCCACTTTTTACCACATTCAGAGGTAGTCAAAAATGAATCCGACCTGATTGCTTTGACAGCCACAAAAGACCACCTACAATCCGCCAACTGACCTAATGAATAAAAAATATGGGAAGTGCGCTAGCCAGACTAGAATATAAACTTTGTCAGCTGAAGACCCAAGTTTGGTTTGAAGACGAAAAATGTATCAAGCACAATGTTCTCACCATTGCTGATTTCTAACACACACTAACTGTGTTCGGTGTAGTCTTGCGGCTATCAGCGCAGAAACAAAAGCTGCTGCTTTCTGTATAGTTTTCCATCATTTCCGGTCGCTATCATATGTAAATTGCGTGAGCTTATTTTGTCAATTAGATCGAAATATCTGAAAAAGCCATTTACCTGCCCATAGACCCTCCCCTCAAAGAAATCAGGACAGAAGTGGTCAAAAGTGGACAAAAGAGACGGATTAAAACACTAGGTGTGAACGGAAGTGTATCTCCCTCGTCTATTTAAAACGCTCCCTCGTCGACCAAAACGCATCCTAATACCAGGTGTAAACAGGGCAAAAATGTATCTGTCATATTTTCCCAGGAGGAACAAAAAGAACTCCGAGCAGAAGGCTTTTGGAGGAAAGATGGAGGAGGATAGTGGCGGTGGAGCTCTAATATAGTTCCCAAATTTTATTGAATTAAATAAAGGTTATTCCTCATAAAATTTAAGCTCTGGGAAGAGTTCTGATTGATTAAAGGACCGCATTAAATGAAAGTGTACTGAACTGCAGCAGCTGTGATTGAGCCGACTGTATATTCTGAACTCTGACAGCATCTAAAAGAGGAAGGCAGTAAGAACACCAGGTCAATAGATTAATAGACTATTGATACTCAACTCGAGAGTTCTGTACAGATGCTTTCAAACACTCACTTGTATTTGTGCATAGTGCATTCACACCCCACTGTAATGTGACGTGAGCAGTCAAATGCATTTCTTGGTCAAAATGCACATCATGGTGATGTGTTAATGTAAAGTTAGTTTGTCTTAAGTGAGTGTAAACAGAGAGGGCAAACGAAGTGTTGAAACAGAAGATCTGTTTTTTTAAGCCTTGAAGCGCAAATGCAGTCAACAGACCAATATTAAATCATACAATATGGACAATAAAAGAGAAAACCACTCAAGTTGCTCTTGAATAACTAAAGCCATGGACAGCTAAAATGAACACAAAATAAAGCTTTGAGAGATTGAATGAATGAATTTGGGGTTGTAAATGGGGCAGTACCCCTAAAGGGACAACTGTGTACCTCATCTACTACCCCTAAAAGGTCCATCTTACTGAATCTTATGAGGTAATATGCCCCCTAAAGGTACAACTTTGAACAAGTTAGGGGTATCACAGTAGGTACCAAAATCGCATTTTTTAGGGCATTGTCCCAGTAACAAGCTGTTGTAGCCCTAAAGGTACAATTTAGCATTTTTTCCTGAGAGTTTTAATAAAGAAAAACAAATAAATAAATAAATAAATAAAACAATACTGGTTCCCAGTCAAACTCAGAGATCAATAAATTAGTATTACATTTAATTGGTTTTATTATTTGATTACTTTATCCTGATCTACAAAATACCTAAAAAACTGATTACTTAATTTCTTTTTACTTTAATTACTTGGAATGAATGTTTATTTAAATATTAAATACGTAAAAGCTACATAGCATTTCATTATACTGCCAGATGTACTTAGTGAAGCTGACAGTATCTAAAAGATGTAGAACATAATTAATAATAGTGACTTTAAACCAATTATATCATGATTGTGACACATGAGTTTGTTACATTTTAACTGATGCGTTCACATAGGACTATAAAGCAAACCCGCCTCTATTAGAGATGTCAATCTTCTATTTCACAACATGAGGAAAAGTAATAAATTCCATGTCATGATTTCTCATTTTGTCTCAGAACTCAAAACATCCTTTCTTAATCATTCCTGATTATAATAGTCTGCCTGCTGGGCACCCTGATGTCATCTGGAGGACTGGATGAATTAAGTCATTTATGAAAAAATGTATTTGAGCACATTCCCGACAAGAACATGGAGTTTTCTACAGAGATATTTCCTTTTTGCCAAATCTTTCAGATAAACCGCAGCTGAAATTGGCAGGTGACGTACATCACAGCTTTAGTCCTGTAGCTGACATGCCCTCAAGCGGAACGTGACGGTGTGAAAACAAGAACAAAGTTCCCGCTGCTCATTCCGAAAGCACAACAACACTGAGTTCGAGAGGAGTATAAAAAGAGGGGGCGATATAGTGAAAGAGAAAAAAAGAGAAAAAAAAACTTTCTGTGACAGTAGCTAGTATGGCGTCTACGGGAAGTAAATGAAAACAAGGTTAATACATTCACTTCTCATTATCCCTGCTGGAAGGAGCCACATATATCGAGTAAAGAGCAGGAAATCAAAACAGTGTGAGGTGCAGGCAGCACGCCAGCAGCTCAACAGAGAAGACACACTCTGTTCCTCTCCAT
This sequence comes from Rhinichthys klamathensis goyatoka, assembly GCF_029890125.1. Classification (NCBI taxonomy): domain Eukaryota; kingdom Metazoa; phylum Chordata; class Actinopteri; order Cypriniformes; family Leuciscidae; genus Rhinichthys; species Rhinichthys klamathensis. The sequence continues at coordinate 2,371,090 of NW_026606723.1, read as the reverse complement.
TCCAGAGAGCTTGGAGAAAAGAAGGAAAAGAGAGGGAGCCATCCGGCACGCTCCTAAGCCCCACTCAATGTCACGCCCTCAGAACCGGCTCCCGGGCGGCAAGAAAAAAAGCATTTCAGGTGAATTATGACATACTGATGGTGTGGTAAACTGGTGAGCTGCAAAATGACTATCCAAGGCTTTGGAGAAATGCCGTAAGCTCTGTGCATATGACAAAGCGAAGCAGGAATAAATGCAACCTATATTTTATACAATAACATCCACTCCATAAAATTTTGTGTATATGAAAAGTGACATATAACCCCAAACTTGTCCTATATGAAGAAATGCGATGCGTTTAAATGCATGCAAGTAAAGTGTGTCATTTATTTTGCCTCTAACGGCACCAGACGGAACTGGAAAAAGTAAACGGCACCTTTTTCATTAAAAAAAAAGAATGAAAAAAGAATTCAGCTTGATTTTTCATTTTTATATTCAAGGGTAGAAACTTATTAAACAGCTTGAAAATTCGATCTCTACATGTGGGCAGGAATGAAACACCCCTTTCCACTGATTGGTAAACCAAAGATCAAACTGTACTGTCACCAGTTGTTCCTCAGCTCCGCACAACAGAATAAAAGTCGTCCGCTGCAACAGTTACAGTGTTTCCGCTACATTCATTCTGCTGTGCTGTGGCACACACTTAAAATCATCCCGCCACGGCTGCAGCTTCTCAGTGAGGTCCGATATTAGCCGCTTTCCGACCGGAGGGACTTTTGCAGTTCCTAGAACCTAATGTTCCTATAACCCCTTTTTCCGCGTGTTCCAACCGGACTAAGTTGGGGATTTTTTAGTTCCTCAGACCGTAGTTCCTATAACTCTTTCAGTACCTAGTCTCGAGCGAGGACTTTTTTAGTTCCCTTTCCCTAGGTCTACGTTGATTGGTTCAACTTATAAGTCACGCCCACTGTCAACACATTTTCTTCACTGTTTGTTGCAATTCGCCTATGTATGCTATGCTAACTCATAACTTAAGACAAACATAACGCATTCAACCAGCTAATTGCTAATGCTTGCTAAACTTACCCGTCATTTTGTTTGCCTCCTGCGCTCTGCTCTTCTATCTTCTTCCATTATATAACTTAAGATCATATTACGCTGGAGCCTTCTTCTTCTGTGTTTCTCTGTACAGAACTCAAGCATAGTCTTTAAACGCCGCCGTTCGTACTCGTTATTAAGGTCCCGGCAAGGCAGAACAGGAACATTCCGATAGCCTCCTCCATGCTGGTTTGTTGTTGTTGTATGTGGCGCCGCCGCCGCCGTGCTTGCGTCACTCCCTTACCCCTCCTACCAGTTCCTATGGCCACTTGGCCAGTGCGAACGCAAACAGCAAAACCGAGTTTGGGGGAGAGTAGTTCTTAGAACTGTTTAGAAGTGGACAGTTCCTATAACTAAGTTCCTGTAATTACTTGGTCGGAAACAGCTATTGTGCATACTATTGTGTTATTGTTAAGCCCCACTAAATGCATACAAAACATTGTAAAGCACCATAAAGTTTTCGCACTATATTCCAAGACTTCTGAAGTCATTCAATAGCATAATGTGAGGTAAAAATGAATATTTAAGTCGTTAAGTTAAAGAAAGAAACTCATCTCTCCTCAGTCATTCAGCATTCAAACAGCGTGTCGCGTTCGGTTATGACAGTAACACGACGACACTCTCTTTAAGATGTTCCCATTATTATACTTTATTTGTAGATAAAGGTCTATAGTTTGCATAAAATGACTTTATCTTGCTGGAGTTATAGCGCTTTCTAAATCATATTCCTTTCTCCCGGGTGTCTGTTAGATTACAGCACTGGAGTAGAGAGCGCTGTGAAGTGTTCTTCATGCGCACTGTAACTGAAATTTAAAACTGTTAAAAGAAAAGGCTCTATAAACTGTTGCATAGATATAATACATTAAGCATAGATGTATATAATCTCTTCGCTTTGTGCTTTGAACTTCTCAATGCGAAGCGCTGCACGCTGTGACTTCGCGTTGCTTCAAGTGCATCACTCTGCGCACAGGATGCGTATAATCGCTTTGCCGCTCTTATTGGCGCCTTTCATGTTATCATGCTTAGGGGAGGTTTAAACACCTGGGGTAAGGGGGCGTGGTCAATATCAGTCATGGGCCACGCCCTCTCCCCCTGGCGAAATGGGCCTGCCACCACGGCTGGAAAAAATCCTAGAGGAAACACTGAGTTGTACGGATTATTTAATTGTATGTAGTTGCAATAAATGCTTTATCAAGATATAAATTATTAAATTTGTTGTAAATTAAATATTTTTAATTGCAAAAAGAAAAGAATAATTCATTGTTTTTGTATATTATAGGCCAGGCCTCCATTATGTGTCCTATGTACCTTCACGCAAGAACTGTCATTCTGTCTGTCTGACAACCGGAACACAAGAGACACAATGCATACATACTCTTCTGAGTTTTTTTTCTGTAGGCCTTGATATCTCAAAATGAAGCGCTTGTGCGAGGCGGAAACTGCTGCGCACTCGCATGAATGTAAACAGGACTGCAACAACAAGATTTTCAATTAATAATAATTTACATTTTCGTTTTGTTTCTCGCCAAACCATACAGTATACCTTCAGAACACTTGGAATATACGGGAAAGTTGCATATGATTATTTTATGGCACGTTTGCATCCTCTTTAAAAAAGGCACAAATGGCTTACTTATAGTTGTCTCTGCATACTACTATGGAATAAAGAAAGAATTTAAACATTGAAAAAAATGGCACACATCACCTTTAAGACTGTAAAAAAAGAAGTGCGACACCATTCAGATCAAGGTGCGCCAGGATGCCTTGAGTCCCACCACAAGGCTGACCCACCCACTTGGTGGTTTACAATGAGAGGCACAAGCAGGTATTAAATCTGCCTGGGCCACATCCCTGCAGCCTGCCTCTGCTGCGGCGTGACACCTAATCACAGAACAAAGGCTGTCTGCTAGCCAGCACTCACCATCAATCTCTCTAATGTAGCCAAGCAACTTCCACCCATACGTAGAACCTCTGCAAACACAATATGGGCCAGTTTGCATTACAAACCACATGGGAAGAGCAAAGGGCACTTTGCGCAGAGGGGAGGTGGGCTTTTACAGCTTAGGTATAAACAAAAAGAAAACAAAAAGAAAGGATATAGCGAGGGGGTGATGTATTTACTTTTCCACAGAATTACCACAGGTCCATTTAACACAACCCGCGGCAATCAGCTAAAGTGCAGCTTACCCCCATGCAGCTGCATCTCACTGCTCTGAAATAATGCCTATTATAGTGTTTCGGTAAAGAACGGTCTTGACAGGTAAATGCGTCTCCAAAGAAATGTTCCATGATAAAAACAGTCAGGCCCGGATGCACATTATTTCTCATTCATCATTCTTACAAGTCGTGGAAGGACTCTCATTTCTCCCCTTGGTTTATCGGCAGGCGCGCTACATACTGCCATTGCTCAGCAAATCTGCAGCGTAGCATGCTAATGGAAAACAGTCTAAAAGAAGCGATTTGACTAGAGATTAATAGGCTGACGGAGGCAAAAGCTGCCTTGTTTAGTCTAAAGCAAGAACAATTTTGCAACACAGCACTCATGCTATCACTTTTAGTCTGTAAGATCAAGTATCTAAGATTGTATTATCAAAATATACTGTAATATGTTCTTTTACCATGATATAAAATCAAGGTCATAGCCACCATACTGTAGATACTGAGGGTAACATTTAATTAAAATTAAACATTTAATTTTTGACAACTGTTTTATGATAGAAATGTTGTTGAACAGTAATATCCAGAGTAGCTACTAATGTCACCTTTTTTAATTGAAAAAGTTTGAATCATTTACATGATTCATGTAATTCATAACTAAATGTGATGGGATAAACCTTTTGGCATTTTCGTCAAAGTCGGCAGACAAATAAGAGTGATTGTGTGCATATATATATATATACAGTGTTGGGAAAGTTCACTTTCTACATGGACTAGTGCAAAGTTCAGTTCACAAATTTTAAAATGAACTAGTTCAGTTCATAGTGCATACTTCAAAATTTTGAACTAAGTTCACAGTTCCAAAAAATGAACTAGTTCATAGTTCATTTTTTCCATATGTTGCAGCGAGCTATTTTTTTTTTTTATTATTATTATTGCCACATCCCATATACAACCACAGACAGCAATTATTTTATCGGCGGGCAAAGTTTGCACGGAAATGTAAGATTTCCCATCCTCACCGACCTTGTCATAAAACTCGTTTAAATGATCATACGACGCCTCCTCGCTGCTTGGTCGAGCTCATGCTGCTTTTTGTTTTGATGATGCATGCGGCGGTGCGACACTGGTGGCTTGTGTTGCCAGATTGGGTGTTTTTTTTCCCGCTACATATTAAGGCCTGTTTACGTGTGTTTTAGCCGGGTTTTCGCCTGGAAGGCTCTATAGAAATCTGGCACCCTATTGAACGAAGTTAAACTGAGAGAGCGTGCGTTCACAGACACCAGAATGAACGCGTTCACAGTATCGTTCATCAGGCAGTAATACAGTACGTTCAGTTCACGTTCGCCCAAAATTTGAACGAGTTCATGAACTATCGTTCAATGACGTTCAGGCACAAAACTGTATATATATAAAATTAGCAAATAGGCAAATTGATTACTTTATAGCCTTGTTCAAATTTTATTTTTCTTTATTACACATTTATATCCTTAAATTAAATTAATTACTTTATAAAAAAAAAAAAAAAAAAAAAAAAAAAAAACCCTACACCCCCCCCCCCCCCCTATCCTCGCGCCCAAAAGTTCAAGACAGCCTTGTAAAAAAGTACTCAGTCATAATTTGGAGCATACCGTCCAACCCTAGCCAAACATATGCAATTTTGGCTGATCTTTGAGGAGTATGTGTAATGCCTCACGCTGCGTACGATCACAGTCAGAGGAGAGATATCATGCTGCGGCTGAATGATGTAAAGATATAAGACAGATGCGCTCTAGCCAAGCAGCTAGTTTAGGTCAGAGTTGCTAATCCATACCCACAGCAGAGGGCCAGCTTTCATCTAGTTCCATCACAGCCTTTGCTGCTATACAAACAAACACCTCCATATGCTTCCTCGTGAAGATTAACCTGTTACTCCTCTCCCACTGTATAAATATTACATTCTGTCTCCTTTCAGATCCAGGACAGAGCGGTCGAGGGGATGCTCTATAAATACTGCCTGACAGGCTTTCTGAACGCTATGGGCCCTATCTTGCACCCAGCGCACGATCTGAAACGCAAGTGTCAAAGCGCAAAGCGCAAGTGACTTTGTGGGCGGATCCCGGCGCTGTTGCTATTTTCCCGGCGGGATAAATGCCTCTTGCGCCTGGCGCAAATCTAAAAGAGGTTGGTCTGAAGTAGCTTCATTATTCATAGGTGTGGTTTGGGCGTAACGTGGAATAAACCAATCAGAGCGTCATCTCACATTCCCTTTAAGAGCAGGTGCGCATGTTGCATGGCGGATTGCTATTATAACGGCGGATTCACCAGGCGCGCGTCAGGAGCGGTTCACAGCCGAGGAGACCGACGTTCTTGTCAGGACCGTGAAAGACAGAGAAGTGACGTTGTATTGCGTGTTTTGCGTGCACCTGTAAACTATGGCATAAACCCTCATGCAAACACCCTCAGATGGCACTGTTTATTGACTGTCTGAAGTAGAATGCATGCAGAAATAACAAGAAATTCAACGTTCAAATCAGACTTATCTATCTATCTATCTATCTATCTATCTATCTATCTATCTATCTATCTATCTATCTATCTATCTATCTATCTATCTATCTATCTATCTATCTATCTATCTATCTATCTATCTATCTATCCATCTATCTATCTATCGTGGGTGGGTTTCTCCCATCCCCATACAAATCAGCGTCGGTTAAACAGGCGTGGGAGGAAAAAAAACTAAATTTTCATGGACACCACAATGATTTCCCTCATGTGTTAATATTTTTCCTTGTTATAATGTATGATTTGCAAAAATAAAAACTGCTGCATCTGTGTTGATGAGATAATCAAAGTGTATGCGCGTTGTGCACCCGCTACATTATGGCCAAGCATGCGCGCTTAAAATAGCATAATGAACAACGCGCAACGCGCCACTGACTTTAGACTAGGTTTTTTCTGGTCAGTGGCGCAATTGTTTTATAGAACAGCAAAATAGCATGAGGGAAAGTTTGCGCCGGAACACGCCTCCTCTTTGCGCTGAACCGCCCCGGGGAGCGCAAGTGTATTTCTTAGTTAACCGACGTGCGTCTGTGGAGGGAAAAGTCCGCTTTGCGCGGGTGCAAAATAGGAATGATACATGCGTCAGTGTACAAAGTCATTTGCGCCGAGTGCAAGATAGAGCCCTATGTGTTGAGTCTCCTCTGGAAGTGATGTCTACTGTGGTTCTGTAGACACACATCACATCATGTTATCTCATGATTTTTAACTACTGTAGTAGTGAGTGCTGTAAATTAAAGACCCCATGAAATTGCTTCTTGACAAGTGGAGTGTATTCTCCTGTTATTTTACTGTTGCAACAGGAAGTTCGGAAAATGAATGATAAATCAATTAAATGTATTTATTTATGATTTATTAATCTTAATATAAGCTTGAAATGTTTAACAACAAGGCATCATTATAAAAGTATTATAGATGTTCACTATATTCCATGAATTCAACTCATCAATTAATGCAATAATGGAATGTAATAATGTGAATACATGTCATACTTTTGACCATATATACACACATTAGTAGTATTAGACACGTTAGACACGTTAGTATTTTCACCAAAAAAAGGCTTTTAGACAGTTATTTATATATTTTGCTGTAGTGTGTCAGTAGGAAATATCAGTTTACAGTTCCAAACATAATTGTAATAATCCAGTGAGACTTTTGTATGCAAGACAAGACTACCAATCAAGGCATTTCAGGGAGTTCAGAAACAGTGCGCACAGATATACTAGTGTTGTCACGATACCAAAATTATGACTTCGATACGATACCAGACTAAAATACCTTGATACCGATACTGAATCGATACCATGGGAAAATAACGAAAACAGTAAAAGTAATTAAAAAATATGACAGAACTTACAATTCATTGTTTTATAAATTAATTTAAAAAAACTTATAAACTTTGTTCCTTCCCTGCTTTTGACCATTCCCTCCCCTTTATTAAATAAAATAATAATAATTAGCAAGTGCCAGAGTGTACGTCCTTACAAAGATGTTTGCAACATTGACATTATTATCAATCATGTTAACATTTGCTAACCTTTCACAATTCTGAACAGGTTGGGATGACCAAAATCTTATTTCATGAAACAAGTTATTTCATATTTTTAAATGTAATTTTATAATTACAATATAGATATTTAATTTAATTTTATCTTTGTTATTAAAAATAAGCAAAAAAGCTAATTACAAACAATATGACAAATACTATAAGAGACAAATAAAATAAAATAAAATACAATTTTTGAATGCTACTGTTAAATAGACCTAATAGGCCTTCACTCTATAAATTAACTATAGACTGATTCTTAATAAATAGATAAATTTATTCAGTCAAGCATTGGGTGATTGTCTATTTTCTGTTGTTGTTTCCTTAACATTAATTACACAGAATATTAGACCTTTAAGACCTGCACTGCACATAGGCTATTGAGAATGAGAATGTGACGTCACGTGCATTGCATTGTGAGAAGGCATCGCCATCTTGGAAGGGTACGCTATCCGTTGTCATGGTTACTTCGACAGTGAGACCGAGAGAAATAGCGGCAGAGAGAGAGAGAGCAGCTTGATATCTGTTTGCATTTTTGCGATAAGGCACAGTTTCTTGGGAATAAATGAAGAAGGGGGAAGCAAAAGGAAAGGGGCTCAATCGGGAGAGACTAAATAACAACACCAAGCAGCGTTATTTAGAGAAACTACTTGACATCAACAACATGGACCCGTACGACCTGCTACAGAATGGACGAAAGACCCAAAGCACTACCACCTTTCACATACCCTGACATAGTCAATTACCTGGTTTATGTTATCAGTGCCTAACGTTACTGCCTACACAATGCAAGAGTTCAGAAGCTTTAAGTCATTAGAAGCTTATGAACAATTCTGCTGCGGCTGGGTGCAAGACTTAGAAACCCCCAAACCTGTAACGTTAAACTGCGAGAGTTCAGTCATACTTGATGTTTCAGGCCTCATTCATATGTGGAAATAAATCTGATATGAATCAGATACGTGCATTTGCACCTGCCGTGCAACGTCAAGCGGACAGATCGGACATTCCCCTGTCAATGTGAGTAGTACGTCATTAAAAAAAAAGTGTCTTTTTAAAACATTTCGCGGTACAGATATATCTATAACAAATTAAACAACTCTAGTTGAAAAACAGAGTATTAATTCCGTTTGTTTGTGTTAAATAAAAGGCGAACTGTGCTGAAATGTGTTGCTTTTGAAATCATGCTTTGCTCGCTGTTGCTGCTGTCAGTTTATTGACAAGCAGTTTCTGTAAATAAAGCTGGTGTAGGGTCTGGACCCATCAGACACACACTAATTATTCATTATACAAATGTTTATGAAACTCCAAAACTAACATCCCAAATGAAACGAACACAAGGGCAGAAACAGTGTCATGTTACAGGGCTGATAAGGAGATTTTACGACCTCCAAAGGAATGTGGCCACATGCGCAAGAGAGAGACAAAGAGAAAACAGAAACCCTCTTTAAAACAGACTTCTCTGCATTAATCATAGACTAACTGATCTATAAATGAACATGCATCATAGCATTGTGTAAATGATTTACTGTCTTGTGTACGACCATGTATATACTATGGTATGTATTTTATTATACAACCAGCTAACTGTCAATGTAACCTCACCTGTATCATGCCTCCTACCTAATTAATCCTCATTTAATGACTCACACTTTGATGTACATCACCTTCTCTTAGAATGCAATGTGGATTTGTTATATCTATCTGAGCATGAATGAACAGTCTAAGCAACGTCAGTCTGGGGACAAAGACCATAAATCAACTAAGAGCCACTTTCCCTCTCAGACAGGTCACCTTTCTTATTGGTCAGTCAACCCTTAGGGGTTGGATCTTTCTCAGGCTTTATTAGAGACAGTCCACATGTGACCTCTCTCTTGGGTTTTCTCATCCAGCCGCAACACTGTTTCTGGTGATACTGGGGAACCCCTTCCCCCTCAACAGGCCCCAGGGCCCCGCAGGCCTTGATCCAACCAGATATGGGCTCAAGCAGGAGAGAGAAGACTCTCTCACAAAGAACCAAGGACAATCTCAGGAGTTTGGAACCACGGCTCCAACCAACAACGACTCCAATCACCCACTCTTCCGACTTCCTCACCTCTCCTGGGTGCTCGGCGTGGCCTCAACAGGGCCCAGGGCCCCAGGCCTTGACCAAACCAGCCATGTGCTCATGGAGAAAGATAACTTTCAAACAACTTCCACTTGCCACTGCCGGAACCATCAACGACTTCAATTCTCCCCAACTTCAAGAATTGTTCCCACTACAAATGCAAGTATTCAATTCAATGAAATGTGGAAATGAAATGCTGTTGGTTCTTTTTAGAGTTGGATCTTCTCATAGTTCCTTTCCCTGTTTCCCATTTCATCCTGCCACTCACCTATTTATGTATTTATGTAGGTATCAGTGATGCGCGGGTCAATGTATAAACAACCCGCACCCGACCGACGTTTTCAACTGACCAGCCCGCAACTCGGACCGCAAAAAAAAAGAAAGAAAATATTGTACCCGACCTGCTTCCTGACCCGCATTTTTTAAAAGTAGTAAATTCTCATCGTAGCGTCATTGGCCCATTAGACGTGTAACACAAATGTGTAAATAGCATCACAAGAAGTAGGCTAATTGTTTATTAATAAACATGAAGTTGACGTTGCTGACTCGCAATCTTCGCAGTAGTGAATGCGCCAGAGAGAAATGCACATTTCATACAGATAAGCAGAGAGCAGTCCGTTTTCTTTCGTTTGGAATTGTTCTGTTTACAAGTAGGCTAGACATTTCAATATTAGATATATTTTTCCAGGTCTGTGAAGTAGGCTACCTTATACGCTGAGTTTTGGTTAATTTACGAGACGCGCTCCAGTTCACGCGCTGGAGCCTCCGTGTCGTGATTATCTTGTCTGCTATATTTCTACTTCTTATTTATTAAATCCAGGCAATTGGTTGATGAAACATTGATTAAAAATAAGATACAATTAGTACAAATCGAAATTCACTTTTTTTTCTGTTTGAGGTCTCTGTGAAAGTTTTAAAAAAGTATTTTAGTGCCGCTTCAGCGGTCACGTCCTTACATAGTTTTTTCCTCATAAATGCGAACATGAAAAATAAAATAAAATGAATATTTTATGTTCTGTGGAGAGCCAACCCTTCTTCATCCGGTGGGTAGTATTAGCCTACTTTTGATTTGCGCAGTGTAATTCACAGAATGACAAAAAAAATATTTTGCCTCCTAAAAGTTAAATATTTGTTTTGTCACGCATGAATGTGTGTGTAGGCAAGGCAAGGCAAGTTTATTTATATAGCACATTTCATACACAATGGCAATTCAAAGTGCTTTACATAGAAGAAATTAAAATAATCAAAACAAATAAGAATAATTAAAACAGTTTAGAATAAAAAATAAAATAAAGTAATACTTTAAGGGGGTATGGATAAACAGACGTTTCAATATATTGGTAGCCTATTAAATGCATTTTCTGAGAATTTATAGGCCTATTTCAAGTTTTGACTGCAAATGTCACGTCCATAACGCTGGAATTCCCCAATTTTAAATAATCTATCCTCAACTAGTTTTGTTGTGTTTGTCTACGTATTGTATAATGTTAACTTCAAAATTCAAATAATACTAATATAATTTAAAGATGTGGTAGCATTGGATCTGGACGGGAAGTAACTCTTGGAGTTGGAAGGGGTGTGTCGCGATTCTTTAGGTTTGTGGATCTGAATGTCGTGATTTCGGTTTCATATCGCATATCGTTACAGCTACATATCTTTCCTCTCTCCGCCTCCATCTCTACCTGCAGACTGAGTTTGTGCGTCATCTTCGTGCCAGTTATTCAGCCAATAAAGTGTAGGCCTATGTATTTCATTGAAAATTGTGTCTAGTAGCTACTATATAAATTACAAAGGTTTAATTGACCTCTTTATTTCAAACGACCCGACCGACCGCGACCCGAATATCATTAAAAATATTTTTGGATGACTCGTAACCGCGGGTAACCGCGGGTGACCGCAGGCACCCGCTCTTTTTGGATCAACCCGCGCATCACTGGTAGGTATGCATGTATGTATATAGGTTTGTTTAGTTTATTCATGTTTATGAATTAGTTAATAAAACTTGTGCACTTTATGTATTTGGTTCTGATTCACTGCTTGCAAACAAAGTCTCTTTTACGATCTTGATCTTGCCTAGAGATGTCCCCTACTCGGCTCAATCCAGACGGTTGTCGTGCCGGTCCACTGGGGAGACCACACTGTAGTTGCAGGCGTTGTGTGTGCTGACGCGCCAAGTACACTGCAGCCGTTAACGCCGGACAGAAGAAGATTCACATCACCATATGGAAAGAAGCGTAAATGGATGGAGAAGCATAGGTTACTGTAAGGCTACGTCTTAGTTTGTGCTTATCTTGGTGAAAGCCGAGTACAAATCAGCATGAAGTTTTAACATCTACTCTCGTGTAATGATAATCAAACATGCTCAAAGCGCTGTACATGCTAAGAAATATTTATTCTTCTGTGGCCATGGAAGAAACCCTTTTCTTAGAATAAATTAATAATTAAAAGAGTTTGTTGGACGAACTGATTAATTGATTGTAATGTTTATTTAGCCATGTCAAGTTAATCCAATTAACTGACCCAAATATTCATAATTAACCATAACAAGTTATTATTGATTATTAATATTTCATAGAGCTAAGTTCCTTACACTGGCTAGCATTGTTATTTAGTCTCTCCCGATAGAACCCCTTTCATTTCTCTTCCTTCTCCATATCTTCCAAAGAAACTGCGGCATTTCCCTAAAATGTAAACAAATACTAAGCTGCGATGTTTCTGGAATGTTTAGTCGCGCCTCTGTGAAGTTCTGAAGGTGTTGCCCCTGGCAACCGATAGCGTCTCCTACCATCATGGCCGACCGGCGCCAAATCGGCACGTGACTCCTCACTCTCAATAATGGAACACATACAATTTATTTTTACAAACGGTTGTTCACTTAAGACATACCCGACTGTGTTCACGTAAATACTCGCCAGGACGTACATTTTTACCTAGAATTTTGATTATTCAATCCAAATAATCCACGAAAGAGAACTGAAGTGGCGATCGCATGCTGTGTGAAAGGCGTGTGCGCGCGCTTCAGGTCTGAGCCCGCTCACGCTTTATTTTCTCATGCATGCATGTTTCGTTGTGCGTATATATATTTTACTGTTCTGCTTCCGTTGTTTAGTGAATGTGGAAGCAGAGCTCTGCACACACATCCGGCTCCGGCTGTCACACATCGACGCAAAATAAAGAAATACTGCTCTTATTAGTGGACTTTGTGCTTTGCAGACCTTTTTCATTCTCAAAAAGCAACATTACACACAAAAGAAAGTTTAAAATAAATAAAAAAGTATAGTAAGTCCTCTTTAAAACTTCAAACTCAACTCCAAAGGATCTCAGACCCACCAGAAAGAGAATACAGTGACCAGACTTAAAGCTCTTTAACCAGAATATCAATGGAACCTAAAAAAAGACTAAATGATGAACTACCTTAACAACTTTACACTGACCCACTGGGCCCATGAAAGAGAATAGTTAGGAAGCCAGACTCCACATAAACAAGCCTCAGAATCTATACAAAAATCTATATACCGATTAAATGTTTTACTTTCACCACACATTTAGAATATAGACTCTCTCTTCTCCTGCTGTTCGCACTGTGTGTCCATGTGCTAGCAGAAAAAGTGAAAATTCCAGTATTTGCCATGCACCCAATATTAGCATCATTTGAAAGAAAGCAGCATCTGGCGTACCATCACAGCTCGCTGCTCAACCTCTCAAATGATTTAATTACAAGCCTGCAGTTGAGTATGTATTTTAAGCCATCATTATCTACAGGAGAACACGTGGTTGGAGAATTGTAAATGTGACAGGTTTATATCACATACATAAACGTAATGAAACCATGCAGCAGACCATAGCAAGCCAGACAGAGGGCATACTGTATATCAACTTTCTGGATCTGATAGGAAGTTATGTTCAAGACTCAGGCTCTCTCACACTCTTATCTGACATTCAAGGCTTACATGTTTTATTCAGGTCTAGATATAGCTAAAGGAAGAAAACTAACAAGAATCCTCTGAGGATCGAATTAGGCCAGTTGTTTTATTTGCGCCGGGTCTCCCAAAGCCCTTTTCAACCTTAACTAAATGAAACCTTCGGTCCCACATTACATTTCTACACATAGAAGGGACTCTGAGGCAATTCAGACAGAAATAAGTCCCCTGAAGCAAACTCATTAATGGGGAAAAACTGACAATACATCCTTTCATGTTCAGATCAGGAATCTGGCAATCTAGGGGTTTGGACCCATCCTTCCTTTCTACCTAGCTAAAGTGCATAAAATGATCACAGCCAAGCAGTCCATGAATTTATGACAGCTGACAAAATCTAATAATCCAATTTTAAAGTCACTTCCTGTATCATACAACTTTTATGACTTATTTTACACAATCCAATATGTGAGGTATGTTTCTGCTATATGTAATGCAAGGACATGCCAATCATCTGTAACTTGCTGCTGGCATCCCCTATTGCATTCCCCACTCATTCTTTGTGAAATACAGAAAAATATGGTATACCTACTGATCAGCAGGTGACATTTCATAATTAAAAACCGCTACAGTGGGGAATCTCTTCAGAGAAACCCTGTGGCTTACTAGTTTATTTGCTCTGCGATGACAAAATGTCAGCATGACTCTGTCTTCCTACGACCTCAGTATCGAGTCTGGCCTGGAGACAGAAGAAGCTGCATAAAAGGATAGTCAAACTCAATTTTAAATATGTTTCTTTAACAATACTAAAACAAACAGATTTTTTTTTTTTTTTTATCTCCTTTGGAAAACTTCTTATGCTACTTTTCAAATGCCTTTTAAATTTACAGACTAGTCTAGACCTTAAAGGGTTAGTTCACCAAAAATGAAAAATCTGAGAGATTTCTGTCCCTCCATTGACAGCTACGCAACTACCACTTTGACTCTTCAAAAAGTTCATAAAGAGACCGTAAAACTAATCCATATGAATTGAGCTATCCAAATTTTCTGAAGATATACAATCGCTTTATATGATTAACAGATTTAATTTAAGCTTTTCTTTACATATAAACATTCATTAATGCATTGCACACATTATTAGTTATGGTTAACGGAAGCTCAAGCATGCTTGCTTGACGTGCGAGAACCCGAGGTTCGCAGGTTCCGCAGCACGCTTGAGCTTCCTCAAAAAACGATTGTTCTTTATCGTTTTTTATTGTTCTTTATTCTTTATCTCTCAGATTTCATAACAAATCTCTTGATTTATTTTCCGGTGAACAAAAGTAGGCTATTAAGGGTTTGGAACGACAGAAGGGGGAGTGAATGATGATAGAAGTCTAACCCTTTAACCCAACATCCGATCTAAAAATATGAAAATCAAAAAATATTACACTTTTAAACTACCGTAAAAGTGAAATTAAACAAAGTGAAATTAACCACATCAGATTCATACACATTTTTACACAAGTTATGATTGGTGCTTAGTTGTGGCATAATTTCCACAACCATCAATTTTGCCACTAATAAAAAAATCTAAAGTGTATAGATAAGATGGATAAGATAGATAGAATATTTGAAAAAGAACAGAATATCTCCCTGCATGTCATTACTAATCAAGCTGAGAATCTCAAATTATGTAGAACCTGAAAATTTTATTTTATATGACCACTTTTTCATTCATCCTAAATATACCTTATTATTCCAAAATAAAATTAAAAATGTCATTGCCACCACTAGCATTTTCCACAAAATAATGTGTGTAAATTTAAGATGTAATGGAAATCCTTTTTTTAAAATATATAACAAAAATAATGTACATAAGTAATAAATAAATACATAAATAAACAATTCCCCATTGATAGTATGTCCACTGTAAAAACATTTTTCAAAAAAATAAATACAAATTAAACAAATATCATTGAAAGTGTGAAAAGAGTGTTTATTTTAGGCCAAAAGTGAGCATAGCTGCAGAATTAACCCAAGCGCAGGAGCACAAGAACATAACATCAGTGTGATGAGCTGCTGGATAAAGCACAGAAACAAAAGGCCCTAGGTTAAACAAAAGCAAAACTGAATGGGACCACAAATTATCACATCGTTTTTAAGAGCATATTTGGTATTAACAAAATGTGTGGTTATTATATGAACAGAAACACATTTTTCCAGTGTCATGAAACACAGACTATAAATCGCTATACACAAACCTGTCTATTCAACTTTTGGACCACTGCTCTTAAATAAACAATGTGCAACATCCAAAGCTTTTTAATTAAAGCTTTTGGTTTTCAGCAAAACTTTCCATGGCATGATAATACGAGCAAGCAGAGTCATTTATTTACATGTGCCTTGGGACCCAATTAGAAAATAATATTAATAATCCACATTCCAGTCGCACTCTTTGCATTGCTAAAGAATGATATGCTTTTCATCACTGTGCACATAACCTTCTCATGGGCCGTCAAGTTTTATGGATTAATCCAAGAATGCGGAAAATAAAACTGTCATAATCAGCTTTTCTAATTCCTACATGAATGTTCTCCATGGCAGCCCATGAACCAGTCCGGAGGGATTGTATGGACTATTGAGCGTGTTAATATAAAACAGGATTTAAATGCCTTTTCCCTGGCTGTTTTGCCGAGGATCACAGATTAAAGGAAAAATCCTGATGTTTTCAATAAGACGTTTAATATGAAGGATGACAATCGTTTTGCTCTGATGTTGAAGAGCCTGAAAAAAGCTTCTTTTTTTTAGAGAGAGAAAAAAAATAATCTATTAGCAGTTGCAATTTAATTTCAAAATCGAACGAATGGGATAAATCAAATGGAATGTCTTACAGCTGCAAGGGTTATGTAGTCAGAATGACGGATTGGGGTCCCATTATTCAAGATTTGTTATTCAATAAATCATTGATGTGTTCTATGAATAACCGGAGTGATGGCCCAGGACTGAGGGACTGCTCGGCTGGGCTGCTGACACAGCACATTGGGCCATACTTGAGCACACAATCACATACACATACACATAGTCAGATCCCACAGCCATGATTTATGGCCGTGCGCTGGGTTGTAGTAATACAGTGCACAACCTTCACAACTGTCTAAATAAGAGATGACTGGCTCTGGATCCATATTCCACGGCGTACGCAATGACCATCCAGTGTGGTTTTAGAGAGCATCTGATAAAAGAGCAGAAGATTCTATTGGCCGTAACCAAGACTGCCTGGAGTCTGCACTCACACAATTCTGCCGATCCTCTACACACATTCTCACTCAGGATCAGCCCCTTGTGTGTTTATTAAACATTTTAAAATAATTGATAATGTGTTCACCTCCAAATTAAAGTATAGCACTCTCGGCTCTATCGTCATTTAAATTAATGATTAAATTAATTATTAGCCTTAATACCGCAATATGCGTCTACTGCAGTGACATATAACAGCATGTCAGGGTGTGCAAATGCTGCTCAAAACGCCACGTTCCTCACTATATGAATGAGAAGGGTTTTTAGTCTAAATAAAGGGCTAGTAGGATTGTAAAATTAGTTGTTGTGATTGATCATTTAATAAAATTATTTAATAATCAAATATAACGACTAATACAACGTGTCATCAATGCCGCCTCAGATGTGTGCTATTCAGAATGTGTAACTCCTGTTGTGGACATGTGTAACTCCTGTCGCTCTTCCTGGAACAATGCGCTGCTGCTGAAACACGGCAAGTCGGCAACTAAACCCAAAGAATTCACAATGATTTATTAAAATAGTATTCTCATTATAATGCTATGTAATATGACAGTGCCTAGTTATTATAGTCGTACATTGTTGTTTGAGCTGTACTGAAGCTGAAGCGCTGAATGAACACCGGTAAACTGAAGCCCTTTAGCTAGGGGGTTATTTAACTCAACAAAACACATCCTATATGATATTAATCAGATATATACAAAAACATAATATTACAAATTATATCTACACAAAATGATGCAAATACACAGGTGAACTTGAACTAAGTTGCATGCTAGTCAGAATGTCTAGCAGGTGTGCTCTTCCTTGGAGCAGTCAGCAGCATGGTGAAACAGCAACTAAACCCAATTAATTCACAATGCTTTATTAAAATATTGTTCTCTTTATAATGTTATGTAATATGACAGTCCCAATCATAGCAATTATTAGTCGTGCATTGCAGTTTGAGCTGCATGCGCTGAAGGTGATCACCGGCGGGCTTCCCGCTTCAAATCGTTAACCAAATGCATCCTATATGAGATAAATCATATAAAGGCCTACACAAAATAAACACAATATTACAACTTACATTTGCACAAAACAAAAGGCTGAATGGACACGCAAACTTATAGTCATGATGGAGTAACTCTAGCTGTAAAATGGTCCCAAACATAACTCCAGCGTGCTCGCTTCATTTTTCTTCGTGTTTGCTTTATGAGTTTCGCGGTTGAGCAGCATTAACGTTAATTAACCATTAGCATCTCTAATCATAACTGAAGATTGTTTGGATCCAAGGCAAAGAAACAAAATAATTCATACATGTTATATGTATTAGATTATCTAAATAAAATCTGAGGAATTTGTACAGAAAAAATAAAGTTATTAAATTATATTATAATTCTAATGTTATAACTTAAGTAAATATTTAGTATGTATTTGAATGTGAATATATATATATATATATATATATATATATATATATATATATATATATATATATATATATATATATATATTCACATTCACAATAGAATTAAAATGTTTTAGGATTTCATTTAAAGGTATCTGAATGGTCAGATATTATTTTAAGTAGTTTTTTACATAACTTGGAATGCAACATACGCATGGAACTCAAAATCTCACATACAAAGGTGCACAATATCATCTTTAGTTGCAACTGAATACATTTATTTTCTCTAACACATTTCTCATATAGCAAACTATAACGTTCACTATGTGCTGAATAGTGAATGAGTCAGTCAGTTTTGGACACAGTATATGCATAAATGCTGCAAATGCCTCAGTTGCTTATGTTCTCTTATGCGCTTTGCGGGTTCAGCACTGGGGCGAGATGTCATGCTATGAGCTGAGGAAAAAATTGCTGCTCTCTGTACTCACTTTCCACACTGACAGGACAGCTACTCTCAAGAAAGCCTTGTGCTGATCATTAGTACAACAACTAATGTAGTTACCGGATATTGAACAAACGGACCCATTTCATTCACTAGCAAAATTACAGATCGAATTTGAAAACCAAATAAGATTCATCTGCATTGCAAACAAAAGCTTGAGAGAAATGTTACGGAAAGGCAAGTATATGACTAAGCCATTCTCATATTAAACCCTTGTAAAGATTTACATTATAAATGCATGAAAATCTCAGTACCGAAGATCAAATCAGATGGGTTCACATCAGTCAGGTCATTCGAGGGAGTTGATGTACGGCTGCAGAGATACAGCAGTGTTGACTAGCGTTTGACGGAGGCATCTCTCATTCCGCTCTCAATTGTTCTGCCTTAAGGCTGACTGATGCATCACCGTGAAAGTCAAGGCGTCTCCCTAGCAACAGAGAAGTTACAACAGCTCTTGTCAGGAAACATTTCGATCACTTCTGGCTCCCCAGCGAGAACCAATGTTGCCTCCGCCTCACCTACCGTGAGGCCTCAGCCAGGCCCCCTGTGCTAGGGCTAAACCTGGGCACCGAGACAAAGTCACCACCCCCGCGTCGCCCCGGAGCATCAGACGTTGTCGGAGATGGATAGAGAGATTGCAAATTGAGAGCGAGAAAAAGACTGGGAGAGAGAGAGAGATGGCAAGTAAAAGAATAGGAACAGGGTGTCTCTCAACTGACCCTTTGCAAAGACTCGCTCCACTTAGTTACTGTTGCTACGTCCGACAAGTTTTCGGTAGCAGCCATGGCACTCTCACATCACACATCAATGAGTACATTTACATGCACCCTCATAATGGGATTATAATGGGATTTTGGCAATATTGCAATTAAACTTTACCTCATGTAAACACTAAACAATACTTTGATCAAACTAATGCGATTAAGCTCATAATCGTAGTAAACAATCACAAAAAAAACTATTTTAATTGCAATAAATAGACATGTAAAAACCTTTATTACTGCTCTATGACCATCCTATACACGGATGCCGTGTCTTGTTCAACTTCATGACTGTACTAAAGTTTTCCCTCCATTGCTAAACTATCAACAACTCACTGCACAGTCTCTGCTCTGTATCTTAATGCAGATACTGCCCAAAGAAAGCGGTGAAGCGTAGGGAAACCCGTTACAGCGGCATTGCGATGTTCATCACGCTGCAGAATAACCTTTCAATAAATCCATAGAAATGTGATTTGCATTTGATGCAAGTAGATTAAAACAGTGGCCAGTAACACACCTACTGTACATAAATTCATTATTTGTGCAGTGGGGTATGCGGAAAATTACTATAAAAATAACCACATATCATAGCGAATAATCAGAATAATAAAAATTACATGTAAACGGGAGTGAAAAGGTTTGCTCCTGTCATGTAAAACATAATGAGATCAAGTCATTACTCTGATTATTGGAAATAACCGCACACTATTGGAGCACATGTAAATGTAGTCAATGTTCTCACACAGAGTAAAATACATTACAAAGCAAAGTGGACACTGACAACACGGAGACAGACAAGACCGTGCAGGTTACTTTTGATATGAAACAGTCTCAGCTTTTAAATTTTGTCATTAAGAAATTCGAACAATAAATACCATTTTGTGACTCTTTAATGTGTTGTGACAGATTGCTGAAGCACCTCAGTTCAAGTGACACGAGAACCAATCATCTCTTCCTCTTCACTACTAGTTATAGCATGAGATAAACATGAATGAACATCAGAACAACAGCGCGTGTTTAAACGTCTGTGGGAAGGAGACGGAGACGCAGACAACCTGCTGTGCGTCTTAGCAATGAACAAGCGAACTATTGACTCGTTCTTCCAACCTGCGGTTAGTGTGCCATTTAAATTCACTTGCTGGCTTCCCAAATAATACATTACAACAGCGATAATAAAAAAACGATTACTCTTTGTTAGGGGTGTAACGATATTTGAACCGAACCGAAGAAACGCGATATACCACCCCCGATACGTATCGCGATACTCTCATGGCGAACCGAACACGCTCCGCCCCCTGCTGCCCCGCCCAGCCCCGGCTCATTGCACCTCATGTGTTATGTGTACACAACGAATACAGGGCTGTTGCCTAACCACCATTAACCACATACAATCGCAATAAGCTCAGTGTTTTGTTACTTTTGATAATAAGCAAGGTGTAATCTTTCAAATTATGTCTATTTGATCACGAAATGCAAACAATAAATGATTGTTTTGGCTTTATAGCGATACAGCAACTGTGTAAATTATTATATAACAATAACAAATTAGAGTAAAAACATGTTAATGCAAAAATTGCCTTATGTGCAGTTTACATGTTTTCATACAATTTGTTATTTGAGTGTTGATTATTATTATATCATTTAGGCTAAAAGTCTAGGCTCTGTTGTTAAGCTTTAATGTTATAGTAATGTGCAAGTAAGGACTGTAGTTTACAGCATTAGCAGATAATTTTGTTATTCTTGAGAAACGTTTACTTGTAATTGAATTAATTTAAAGACAAGGACACAATTTGTTCATTAAAGCACTGTTTAATAAAAAATAAAAGCAATTTTAGCTTTCTGCGCGTGTGTCTGTGCGCGCATGCGTGTGTGTGTATGTGTAGGCTACTCATCTCAGACAGCGTGCAAATATTGAGTTCTCTTTCAAGTCTTGCACTAACCCTAACCCTAACCCTAACCCTAACCCTGCACACACAAAAGTATGTAAACATGTCCGTCTTGATGAGTATCCTAGCAGACATAGTCTGTTATGCCTTAAGTGAACTTATATGGTCAAGAAAGAAACTCACAGTATCGTGTAGGCCTACTGAATCAGCTCAGAATTGAATAGCTTTTGTAACTTTAATAAGGATTAATCTTTAATTTATATAGTCAAATATGCAATGTTATTTTACATTTGATTATTTTATTCAATTTCTGTACCTGGAAACTAATGTTGGACCTATCTGAAAAGCATTGTTTATTTTATTAGTATCTTTGCTCTATTGTATTTATTTGTGCTTTTGCTTGTGGTTAGATTATTTGTTCATATTTTCTTTATTTTATTTGACAGTAGTCTTTTTTTCCCTGAACATAGCACATACCGAATCATACCGAAACCGTGAACCTAAAACTGTGATACAAACTGAACCGTGAGCTATTTGAAACATTCCAGCTAGTACAGTGTCACAGTCAGAAAATTAGAGTTCTCAACGGGTCGGGTCGGCCCGACAAACCCGACGGGACCCGCGGGTTCGGTTCAAAATATAAGCAAATGACTCGGGTCGGGCAGATAATTCATGTTGATGTGTCGGGTTACATCGGGTCCAGGCTTTAAAAGCCACGGGCCGGGTCGGGTCGGGTTGTAATTTTCAGGCCCGTTGAGAACTCTATGGAAGATGACTCAGAGTGAGAGGTTTTTGTGGCGAAAAAGGCCAAACCCACAATTTTCGTGAAGACTGGCTGCGAGACTTCAGCTGGTTAAGGTAGTACTGGAAGGAGACGAATTCCACGACCTGCAAATGTTGCAGTCGCTACAGTAACTGTGGGGAACACGAAGTTTGCCGACAGTGCAGGCACTTCACAGTTTAAACACAATACGCTAGTTAAACACAATCTTAGCCTCAAGCATAGAGTATGCGGCGACATGTTAATAAATCAAAAAGCAATGCCACTGCCGGTTGCTTTTAGAAGACAAGAGGTTGTAACGTTATATCAGAGGGCAAAGGCATTGTAATTTCTGCATCTATTATCAAAGTATTTATTAGTAATACACTGGAAATTAGTAGAAATGTGAATATTTGGTTAGTATGTTGATTTACGGTGTGTGCTCCTAAATTTTCTGGTTGTGCCCCTAAAATTTTCAGTTGGGGGCCACTGTGCTCCTAGTGAAAAAAGTTAGTCTGGAGCCCTGTAAATGTACAAATTTATGTTCACTATATACTGATTTCAAAATATGCACACATCCAAAAACTTTAGGAAAGTGCACGATCAGACAAAGTATTTCACTAAAGATTAGCAAAAATCGCCACACTTGGGAGTAGCAGTGGCAGATATTTGTTTATTCTTTAGTGAAGCACTATATACTGACTCTCATCATAGGAAACTGGTAAGTGAAAGGAGACAGCCAGAGAAACAGTGAGGTGAATGAACATGGCTGATTACCTGAAAAAGCAATCCGTCACGATGGGCTGGAGAGTAGATCACTCAATCTGCTCGGTGAGAGCTCAACGGGGGATCAAGAACCAGCCCCGCAGTGCTGAACTGCCCATCTCTCCCCCATCAATCAACCCAACTCCTCCAGGAGTAACAACCAGCCAACAAAACTTGCCGTAGTGACACACAGAGCAATTACAGTTTACACAGTGACACAGTGGTGCTACCCATATGAAACTCACAAACAGTGAAGGGCCATCTCATACTGTAGGGTATCTGTAAAATTGAAATTTAATTTCTTGGCCGTTTTCACTTTCAATAGATAGTATATTGAAGAGAGGACAGGAAAATGAGATCAAAAAGTGTTGAAGTATACACAAATCGCATGAATTCATAAGGATTGTAGTTGGCGATTTCACATGAATTTGTGTGATCGGACTGGTATGAAAATATAGGATTTGTAGGTAAAACATTCACCATGAAGTTTCATCCCTAAACTAAGGATGTGCACAAGTACTCGGACATGACAGCGATGATCGATCATGAAAATGTCTCGGGTTATGACTATAACCCTTGTTCCCTGAGAAGGGAACGAGACACTGCGTCGTAAGATCGACACTTTGGGGACGCTCCCTAAGCGTGCACCTCTGAAGTAAGAATGAAACTAATCCAATCCTGATTGGTGTTGTGACGTAACATGTGACGGCATAACCGGATGCATAAAAGTGACGCTGACACATACACATATCAGCTCCGCGATGAAGCAAGACGCTCTCAGGCCTCGAGGGGCGTGGCAGGACGACGCAGTGTCTCGTTCCCTTCTCAGGGAACAAGGGTTATAGTCATAACCCGAGACGTTCCCTTTCGAGGGAACTCGAACTGCGTCGTAAGATCGACACTTTGGGGAACGAATGCCCACTAGGCCACGCACCGAAGACAGGCCTGCCCCGGAGTTAAACTGATTCAGGCACTCAGCTAGGACGAGAGCACATGTGCGCCAGGCGTACTAGGGAGGTGCAGACTATAGAACCTAACAAAAGTGTGTGGGGTAGCCCAACCGGCTGCCTCACAGATCTCCTTGATGGGAACTCCTGAAAGGAGTTCCGAGTATTACCTTGAGAGGTCCTCTTCTTGGAGGAGGTCGGACCTACTGTAGTGTGTTTTGGATCACCTATTAGGGGCTCCCGGCTATACAAACCATAAGTAGGCCTACAAGGTGCACAATTTGCCTTCAACTTTGGCCGTTAGGGCTCATTCTACTAGAGGCGTCCTTCTATGTCGTGAACGAGTGTCATAGAATCTGCGGATGATAAACGAAAAGGTGCCTCAGCAGTCTCGTTCTCATCCGCGAGATCCTTCTGCGATCTCCACGATCTAAGCCGTCGCGCCACCTCAACGGACGCGGGACCCGAATCGCGGGGATCACGAGCCTGGCCATCATCAGGAAATAATATAACCAAGCGGGAACGCAGCACTCTAATAGGAAGTGATTCACAGTGTTCACAGGCAGCCCTCTCGAGAGCTGACTGTGAGTGCTGCGCCCCTAAACAATACACACACACACAGCTGATGCGTGTCCCCACCCGTGGCACATATATATATATAATCTTGGGCAGGGGTGCACACACGTAGTGTATTGTTCACTCGCCATAATATAGAGCTTTGCACAGACAAACAACACCAAATAAGACAGAGAGCGCTTGCTGAAGAGCGAAAGCTGATATGTGTATGTGTCAGCGTCACTTTTATGCATCCGGTTATGCCGTCACGTTACGTCACGACGCAACACCAATCAGGATTGGATTAGTTTCATTCTTACTTCAGAGGCGCACGCTTAGGGAGCGTCCCCAAAGTGTCGATCTTACGACGCAGTTCGAGTTCCCTCGAAAGGGAACAATGAAAAAATGTATATATTTATATATTGATTGGTTATTGTGGCATTTTGGGTAGTACCTGAGGTCTGACTGGATAATGTTAGACAGCATGTCATCCAGACTGGCGAAATAAAGACAAAGTCAAACTCTGGATTTGAAAGTGCACAGTGATGCCTGGAATCACTTTGATCATGAAAATACAGTAAAGTGCAAGATGTGCAGCACAAATCTGCCATGACATACATAACATAATGAGAACACTATTGTAATAGAATGTTGTAAATGATTTGTGCTGTATTTCCTCATATATAAAATTACATAGATAAACTTCTTTAGTTGGTGGCTGCAGTGGTCACGGAAATAAAGCAGTTCAGCTCACCCTGATCCTGTACCGTGCAAAAAAGTAGGGTGACAATAAAATGAAGTAATCAAATTGCAGTATTCTTTCCCTGATGCACACATACAAAGTATTCAAAAAATTATCATTAGAGACCGTACAAAATCAGATGCCATTGGCTGGTAACATGCTGCTACTTTCCTTTTAAAGACTAATCAATGGGGTTAAGAATTTTCAAAATGAGCATCAGTTACACTTCACTTGACTTAAGAAAACCAATGGCTTGACCCAATCAGCCAATGAAAGGATGTTTGAGGCTAAATCCCAAGCTGTTTTACTTCAGATTAATTAATCTAGAGATATGGCAAAGTATTAGTGCCATTTAGTGCAATGAATATCACAGAGAAAATTCCGTAGGACTCAGTTGCATTTGTATATACCTGTACTAGACATGTGCAAGTATCCAGCACGGCTCAAAAGGAGCTTGGCACACCCTGGCCCCAAATATCAATTGATTGCAAAATTGGTGCGATGATAAATTCAGCTCCAGATTTTTAAGGCGATCATGGTTTTCAGGCCGCTTGATATCCACTTGTTATTTAGAAACTAGAAAGCAGTATTAGAACGTTACCGTGGTCTTCATAAACATTCAAACAATTTTAAACCGTTCATACGCAAGACGACGCAAGAAAATTCGGTACACACAGCTGTATCAGCACGCCATTACTGAACGAAGTTCTCTTTTGTCTTATCACGCTGAAATGGACAAAACACACAAAATTACGTCAAAATGACAGCTTTGGCAAATATCCTCGAAAGCACAGTCTTAATGGAGTTAAAATAAAAAGTCTTAATGGACGTAAACGGTTCTGAGAATATTAGGGATGTCGTCGCGGTGAAGGAATTTAGTATTTGTTAATATTTTGAATTTTATTTTATTTTAGGTTCTGTTTTCACTTTCATTTTAGTTAAAGTTTTAGGTTTGTTGTGTTTTTGCCATTTTTATTAGTTTTTTTTTAAGTGTCTATAGTATTTAATTTTTATATTTATTAGTTTTAGTTTATTTAGTTTTAGTTATTTTAGCACTTTACCTTAAGCTAAATGAAAATGAGAAATGTTGCCTTGACAATCTAGCTTTTTTTTTTTTATTATTCAATACACAGTTTGGATAGTAGAACGCATTTAACATTGAACAAAAAACACACTTCACTTTTAAGAAATCACACAGACGTTACTGGCTTCAGCCTATACACAATGTAGGTTTGAGTAGGCAGTTATTTCACTGACTCTGCAGCTGTCACTGCTGTCATACCACAATATAAGTAGACTAAACAGCATGTGAACTTCCCATAATTGCAAACATTTTAGCCTGTGGTAAGGATACTAAATAATAAATGAGGACCAGGGTTTCCTCATTTTTTTTTTTTTCAGAATTATTTCACTAGTCCACTTAATCCATCTCGTAATGCACAGGGGAAATTTTGTGTAATGTGCTGTAAATATGTATAAGAGCATTACAGGAGCACCTTGTTCCCTTTGAACGAAGTTCGAGTGACAGCAGGAAGAGGAGAGCTAACCATTTCCTGCTCTCATTAATATAAACTGAAAATGAAAAATTCCTCTGAGCACTAACCCTCCCCTCCAGCCCCATTCTGAGAGTGACAGGGTCACTTTACAGGAGATATAGCTTTGGGAAAGGATGCTCAGGGGTTAAAACGGAATCCCATTCGGTATAACGTTACGGATCCTTCATTTCGCCGGTATCTGATGGAGGCCTCCGACTCGGCCCTCCTCAGCCTCTCTATGGAAATACGCCGCTGCCTCTCCCCACAGCCCCCTGCATCCTCAACAGATAAATGCAAGGGAGGGAGACTGAATGAGCCTCTAGAAATTATCCTTCATCCACGCCAGCAAACCAATTACCATGACTACGATAACCCCATTTTCCAAAAGGGGAATGTGGCATGGTGGATGCTATGCCTTTAAGAGTATAAAACTGGCCTATTAAAAGTCAGTCATAGTTACTTTTTTCCCTTGTAATATGCCATTTACCCAGTCGCATCACCCCCCGCCTGCCCGACGTGCTTCCTCTACACCACCCCACCCCCCCACCCCCCCACTCTAACGTCGCCTACCTTTCCACCCCCATAAAAACACATTAACAGCAGTCACACGCACTGCGCCTGGTGTGAAAGTGACATTTTTCTAACAGCACTTCATTTACATTTTCCTACAGTATCTTTAACTGATAAATGTCATTTCAGTTCCTCCTGGCTATAACTCATGCTGTTCGCCGATGAGTAGCTCTTGTTGTGGTGCCAAACTTCTGCTGTAAGCTCACAGCTTTGATTTATTCCTCCTGCCTTGCTCTGACAAACTTCCTGATTTATGCTTTGTTTGGGAAGCTTTTCGATTTCTACCAGCGTAGGGAAGACAGCCAGTGCTGCAGAAAGGTAAGGATTAACGTAAAGGTAGTCAGGGAGAGACATCCTAAATCAAGTTTTGCCATTAGTCTTTGAGGACGTGCTGTAATCTAGGAAATTTATTTGATCAAATTCTCATTTTCTCACAAGTCATTTGCACAACACAGCGAAAAGTAAATTCCGATTATTTCCATCAGTCGGATATAAAAAATCTGACGCTGTAAAATAAATCAATAAATCACTTGTCGTAAAATACATACTTCTTGTGAGTGTACACGTGCACTGGTGGTTCTTGATAAGTTTTGCTTTAAGATTTAGTACTTTGGATATCATTTGGAGACCCAACACAGTACTACAAAACTGTTTACTATACAAAAATAAGCAAGGTTCCTAAAATCAAACATTGAAATATCTCATTTGTTTACTATAAAAAGTACATAA
This sequence comes from Rhinichthys klamathensis goyatoka, assembly GCF_029890125.1. Taxonomy (NCBI): domain Eukaryota; kingdom Metazoa; phylum Chordata; class Actinopteri; order Cypriniformes; family Leuciscidae; genus Rhinichthys; species Rhinichthys klamathensis. The sequence continues at coordinate 2,343,327 of NW_026606723.1, read as the reverse complement.
GTATGAATGGACAAGAACATGTATAAGGGCAAAACTATGCTAAATTAGACTAAGCAGAAAACTAACAACTCTGTAAATGCATAAACATTAGCAGAAGTGTGATTTACATATCAAAGATTAGGCCTACATATCATTTTGTCTTACATATTAGACAACACATGAAACAAACACTGGGTTAAATTATGTATTTTGCTGTTAAATTTGAGAAATGGCCACTTGACAAGTTTATGATCACTGAAAATGTCAAAAATATATTATTATTATTATTATTATTATGAACTGTATAAAACTATAAATAATATATGAAATGTTCATATGAACACACACATGTAGACACATACACATACAGACAATCTTAATTTTATTAATTCATTTTGACATCTTAAATATAAATATATATGCCTACACAATGTGTTGCCTTTTTATTATTTTCATTTATCTTTTTTTCCCCCTCTCATTGTGGTCCATGACTGTTTTTATTGTACTGGTTTTGTCTTTGTTTGTTTTCTAATTTCTAATTTATTTATTTTTATAATCTCTGGAAGAGATTTTGAAGGAGAGCGGGAGAGCCTTCACTCCGATGAGGCGAGTGAAGGAGTAAGTTATACTGCTGTATAAGAAGTCGCTGAGAGCGTCGTTAAGGGTAACTGCAGCAGACAGCGCACACGAAGCGTGCTCTGTGGGGGCCCCGCTGGGCATTACTGGTGTAGCACCACCCCAGCAGAGTACGTCCCTGGGCTAGAGGTCCAGTGGCACCGTAAACCGGCTCAATCTCTTCCATCTCAGATAGGGGTGGACCAGTACTACTTTATTTGATTTTTTATTCTAAACTGTTTTAATTATTCTTATTTGTTTTGATTATTTTAATTTCTTCTATGTAAAGCACTTTGAATTGCCATTGTGTATGAAATGTGCTATATAAATAAACTTGCCTTGCCTTGCCTTTTATCAGAACATGTCTGGGTTTTTGAGTTGTGAGTGACCCATAAGGCCAGAAGTACTAGCCTCTACTTTTTACGGCCACTTCTGTGACAAATACATATCAAAAACAATAAAAGGCAGATTTTAAAGCTTGAATAAAAATTCACAGATATGTATGTATGTATCTGTCAGGAGTTATTAAGCAGAGAAACACACAAGACAGGAGTAGTGAACTTCATCCATCTTGTTTACTCTTCACCTCCGTTCTCACACACATTACGTCAGAACACAATACTTCAGACTTCCTCTTCAAAATAGCAGTCACAATTAAATTGACTTACAAACACAAAATATGCCACTATGTAAGCTCTAAAATATTAAAGATTTCTGTTTTTTTTATCATGTAATACAAACGCCTTTAACTATTTGAACAAAGCATTGTAGCTTGAGTGAGCTCTCTTGGAAACCATCCTAACCATTTCTCTCACTATACAGTAGCAATCCAGCTCATTCTGAAGGTTAAACAGGCCTAAGACGAACGGAAGGCTATGGGACCTTTGCCAGCCTCGAAGATAAATAACTCCAGTAGATATGTAACTCATTCATCTACACCAGGTTTCGCCGTAGTCTGTTTGTGTAGCTCTGTGGAGCTGATCTGCTTTGACTGGCATGCCTCCAAAACTTGCCTGGTAAAATGGATCAGCAGCAGGCTTTCTTCTTTTTTCTTGTTTTTTTTTTTTGCTCAGCGCTGTTTCCCCATCTCTATAAACAGTTACAGCACTTGGCTCTTCACTACAGATCTTTGTTTGCTTTGAGTGTATAATGCTTCTCTCAACACGCACTCTATAGACCTAGCAGGAGTTTCCTTTAGCTCGGGAAGGGTAAAAGGACAGGGGTCTCCTAAAATGCAGGTTGAACCTCTGAAAAATGGAGATCGGAAATCCCAAGGTCACAGATAGAGTTTGCAAGCATGCAGTTTTCCCATAAAGTTCCTGTAAAGCTTTTCTGTAATTTTTTGTTGAATGTTGGTGAATTTAGAAAATGCAGAAAGCCAGGTGCTGTGACCAACCAACCCTTAAAAAACATACAATACAAACTGCTGCTGCTGACATGAGGTTTATCTGTATATTTAGCAGTTTTGAGTCAGGAAAAATGTGTCCTTGTGTTTTTGTCTGACACCAACAAAAAATATAGCAAAGGGCAATTTCTTTTTTTTTTAAACACACACAAAGAGTATTATAATATACAAAGCAAATATTCTTGCAGAATTTATACACTGCATAAAACAGTATGCAGACAAGTCTAACCAAATCTCTATGGAAAAGGGATGCAATGAAAAGAGATCAGCAGTGAGATCAGCAGTGTGTGCAGCGAGTCATGGCTTCCATTTGCACCATTCTGATCTAAATTCCCTCTGCGCAAAGCAAGAACAATGTCCAAGAGTGCAGCAGTGATGGACGTCTGCTGGATCCAATGTGCAGTGACAAGGCAGGAAAATGGAAAGGCAGCAGCATTAAGAATCTGCACACAAGTGGCAAGTGCTGTGTTACACTTTAATTGAGGGTGCTGCATTCACATAATGGCTGGAATAATACCAAGTATTGTCATTTAGAGACACAGAGAAAGTGACAATAGGAGAACAAGATATGAATTCAGACATCAGCAGGGAAGCAAACAAAAGGCTGTTGAGAAATAGTAGAGGAACCAAGCAAATTACATCAATACAAGAGATAAGTGGAAAAGCGGTTAAAATGCAAGAAGATTGAGGTTCCGAGAGAGAAAAACTAAATTCGTCCGTCATGGTTTTAACATGGACGGAATAAGAAGAGAAGTCATAATATCTCCTGAAAAAGAAAACAGCAAGTGAAAAAAAAAATTTGTTAACTCACTCTCAAATTAATAAAGAATCCATTGACATGTATAGAACAGGGTTCTCTTATATTTTCCTCTAATAATGTATTTGTTGATGTTTGTCTTTACCAATTCATTTTTCATGCTACAAAAATAAAACACTGAAATTTTAAATTCAGGTTCCAATTCTAATGAATGGCTCCAATTCTATAAATTAGAATTAAAAAAATATTTTCATATGACCAAAAATAACATAATGCAATAAAGCTAAACCATATCGGCATGAAAAAGGTTAACAGTGTTTATTTTTCATTTATTTTTTTAAATGGAAAAAGTTCTAAAGAACTGGTTCTTGAATCGATTCCCAATCCTAGTAGCACCACAAAGGAGAATCTAAATTGGCTCAAGCATTTTTATGCTTTTGCTACTTTGACATACACAGCCACTAGGTGTTCAATCCAAATGGTTGAAGCATTTGTTATATATGATGTGCTGCCCCTTTCAACCATTTCTTTTGATTGCAGTCTTAAAAAAAAGAACAGATTAATTTATACTGTGGAAAAGACCTGTTTAAAATGATCAACAGATTTGTTTTCCTTCAAAAAAACTAAAATAAATACACACTGTGGTTGACAGTTGACAAACCATTAATGCTTCATGAGAATAACCTCCAGGTAACAAAAGGCCAGATGGTATCAGTACCCAGAATTCCACATCTTTATAAATCTTTCAACGTGCGGTAGAAAGCTTTTTATAGAATTAAGATATGTGTGAGGCTCCAGGCACACAACAGCGAAATGAAGACAAAGGTTCAAATTAAGCAAGGCTCTCTTCTCCACAGCGCACACACATCAAATAAAGACGGTTCACATTGTGTCAGTGCCGTCAAGTACTCCTGGATTTGAATCGACACTTCCTGGGAGTTTTGTGATACTTGGCCGTTAACGCAATCAACTACGATCCTTTCCTGACAATTAACTGATTTAAACACCTCAGGGCTTGGGTTACACTTGTTAAAGACGGCTTAAAATCCTATAGTCCAACAGACAATCAAAATAGTTGCTACTCTTTTTTCCCGGTGGGCTGATGCCAGAACAATCTTTAGCCATAGCGCTGACATGATGAGACAGGGATCCTCCTTGATCATCGGGAGAGTTAATGCACACTCTTTATAAGAAGATATCATTTGTATTCGCCACAACTCAACAGCATCAATTACGTTCTCAAGTGCTGCAGTGTAGGTTTAGCCTGAGCTTTTACACTCCCAACTTAACTCATTATGGCTGTCAAATGTGGGAGAAGCTTATTAAATTAACAAGCTTTTCCACCCAGCAAAGTGATTTAGCTTGATTTACAGTTTGTCAGGGCTGTAAACAAAAACACAGGCTAAACAGATGGGAGGAAAAAGTTAGGCACATAGGCTTGAAAGTAATTGATTGAGATTTCTATCGGCTGTAGACTTGGACTTGTAATGCCAAGTAAACACACCTCAAAATACCAAACTAAAGGCCCATTTACTCTGACAGAGATCTGAAGTCAGGTGCAAATTTACCATTACCAATGTGACAGTTGTTTTCACTGACAAAGTGGATAAGTTTAACTATGCAAATATGCAGCGGTGTAATGTGGCAACTGGCAACTACAAAATCGATGTGAATTGCAGCTTCTACATTGTTTGTCTCCGTTCGATATTAGGGTTAACTAAAACCTAGTCCTATAATGACCAATAATTATGTTTCATGCTATGGCTGATTTAGCAAGATTTACAAAAACTTGCATTTCACAGTTACTAAATTATTAAGTGCTTTTAAAGAATCATTTTAAGTGAGCATTACATGACAGCGAAGGTAACTGAAATGGAAAAATGGAAAAAGGAAATGCACAAATAAATGATAAAAACATTAAGATAACGCAGACAACTCATTCCCTACGTGATTTTTAAAAAAAGTACAAAATAAAGAAATGCTAACTAACCGATTCACACACCAAATAACCGCTAAATGGTGATGTGATAAATAAATAATTGTAACGACTGAGACAAATCAGAAACAATTATTTGTTATATGTAACAAATAATCTTTAAAACTCACTCTGGGGTATATGGTCCCACCCCCCTAACAAGGCCAAGAAGGGTTTTGGTTACCAGGATCTTAGTAGTATTGTACAGTAAGAAAGACATTTCCCTCCCCCGGAAATGAACATTTCTTAGAATTGATAAACAATTAACACAGAGTGTTCACGGGACGAAACAGGTGGATTGATTGTAATATTCATTTTACAACATTAAGTTAATTCTATTAACTGATCCAAATATTCATAATCAATTATAACAAGTTATGATTGATTATTAATATTTCTTTAGAGCCAATTTGCTACATAATTCAGCAACAAGAAGGCCGATTAGTAACAGTACATGTGTCAACAAGTTTGTGCTTATAACTTATGCTTTCACCATATTTCTTCCATATGCCAGGCCACCTAGGCCACCAATTCTTCACCGCATGGAGCACTTCCTCCCATTGCAGGATCAGTCCTCATGGACCGGATGGAGAAGGGCGTGATGGCTCACAGGAGACAGAGGCAAGGGCAGAATGGACACCAACGATGCAGTCGGGAGGGTTGCTGATGATATCTTTCAAAACCGGTCAGCAGCTTCGGCTCTGAACAGAGGCATTCGGGGAGCGGTAGAGAAAGATGGCCTCCCACATGATCAATTATCCCATCTTTTCACACTCTCACCAGCATCCTCCTGTCTCCAATGACCTTTCTCATCTCTCAGATCCAACTTGTCATATTTAGTCCATTATCTGGCTTTAGGCTGGTCTCAGTCTCGGGCCTCACAGCAGGAAGACAAGTTCCTCTATAGTCTGCTTAGACAACTAGGACCTTTAGAGACAAATTAACAGCTCTGACGCTACGCTTTCTATTAAAGAAGTGAGGTGTCAGAAGGCGAAGATACAGCTTTGCAAGTATTTAAAGGGAGGCAAGGATTTCTATCTTTAGATGTATTTGTACACAAGGATGTTGTGACAAAAGAAATGCAAATGTCTCTCACATATTATTTATTTTTATCTAAATATCAAATGCCATTTCAGAAGTCTTCATCTAATGTAAAAGAGATGATGGACATAAAACTGCTGATGTCAGTTTTTAATGGTAAATTAGAATTAGTTTGTCTTCAAGAATGTAATTGCATTACATTGTGTATGAACATAAGATTCCGGATATGTTTTCAAACTGAAAAATGCAAGCCTCATTCTTACGGTTTGTTTTAACCACAAACTAGATCTGTGCAAGTAATAAAATATATAATGTAAAACTGTAAATAAACAAATTTACAAGCCATGTTTCCACATAGTTTTTCAATAAATAAACAATGAAATTTTAATTTCTCATGAAAAAATCATTTATAGGCACCAATATAAAATAAGTACTACTACTAAACTGAAATATGTACCTACAAATAACCACTCCACAACCTTCATGACATTTAATGAATTACTTCACTGAAATGCAGTTGTTAAACTGATTCCTTGAATTTCATCAAACACTATTCTTGCTGAAACTTATCTATGGCCATTGGCCAAATAAAAAGTGCATTCAATATACCGTATAAATGCAATATTCATTATGTTCGGTAATTTTATATCATCAAAAAAAGCATGTATCGGTTATTTAGTGAGAACTTCTGTGTCTCTCATCAATAGCTCATTCTTCTTAGAATAATGCGATGCATCTACTGCCCAAACTTTGTTCACAAAGTGACTTTCTAAAGAGAATTACAGAATTGAGCACATCTAACCACTTGTTTATCAGAAGATGACTTAATGGCTTGTTGCAGAACCATGAAACTTCAATTACAGTTGGGCACTTTGGCTTGAAACCTGGAGAAGCCTCGTGTAGTCATAAGGACCTCCATGTGATTCTGAGAGACAGGTTTTCCAATTTTATGTTGGGGGAATAAGAGGTTTTACACTTTGGGATGTACATCACTGTCATTGGGAATGTGACCCACAACAAAATTGCTATTGATCTGGTGCTGCAATCATGTTAACAAGAGAACACTCCTCGTAGGCCCATGAAGCTATCCGTGTGTGTGTGTATCCATGAGGCTATCAGTCAATGTGCACTCACTTGGCATTTACCATTAATGTCAAAATAACTGACTGAATTGTTTTGAAAATTAATAGGCACACTTTCAAAAGGAAGTTTTAAATGTGCACTCTTTCCCTCTTTGGCCACCATCACAGAGCATTAGGCTGTCAAGAAACACTGGACTTTTTCTATCTAAATAGTAATTACTTGTTCGCTCCCATCAACCCAGCCCATTCTGCAGCACTTTACGGAAATAATAATCGAGACGTGTTTTCAAAAAGCTGTGCGCTAAGTATGACATGCTAAGCAGGTGGGTCTCAGCTGCTCGCCATTCCTTGACCATTCTTTTCCCCTCACATGGCGATTTGTTCAATAAATTGCTGCTTCAAGCCATTTCACGTCCTAACAGTAGGGCAATTAGACATGTGTGCACGAAACCTTCCAGTCTCATTAACATTAGCTGAGAACTGTAAAATGGAGGCTAATGGGAGAGGAATGAGCTGGATTCATGAAGCAGCTCTAGCGTTGGAAGACATTATGGGTTCAGGGATAGTCATAGCATGGGCGGCGATCGATCGAGTGCTTGAGTTGAAGTGACGGTATTGCTTAGGTTGCACGTCTCTGGACTGGTGTGAAAATGATAAATTTAAAGGCCTGTTTGGCAGGGTAATTAAAACGTTTAGACTACACTGAGCTGTCGTTTTTCCTGGTAACCGTTTGAGACAAAGTACCTCAGATAACCTTTGTTTTAAACACTTTGCTTGAGGATTTGCTGGCAGTACAACAGAAGAGTCCTCCGAGTGTCTTTATTAAACGTAGTATAAGTGACAAGCTTCTGTAGGCTAATTAAGTGATGATGCAAAATGCATGGTACCTAGTATAGTGTTGCCATTGTTAACTAAAACAAACTGTTAAATGTTTCTGTTAACTGAAACAAAACTGAAATTAAATCAAATATAAATATCAGAAGAAAAACTTAACTTTAACTAAAATTGGTGCAAATAAAATATAACTGAAACCGGAAATTATAAAAATAGAAGTAGGGCTGCCCCCTATTAGTCGACTAAACATTAGACATAAAATTTGTCAGGAATTGACAAAGTCACACAGTCCGTGACGGACAGATCGTTAACACAATTGGTCCATGAGGTAATTATGTTGGGCAGAAAATCCAAATGTATCATTCATCAACCTCACATATGGCTTATCAATTGAAACATGCAAGTAGTAGATTACATTAGCAGTTTTATATGGCCACTTGCTCTAACATTAACCTAGATAAATGTGTGCTATAATTGGGTGCATATCCAAGTGTTCGTGCAGAGTGCGGAAGCTACATTAGTACTACACTTGCTGCTTGACGTTTATCTTAACGTGCATTTCTCTCTATAAACGAATCCACTACTGCGGAGATGACGAGTCAGCATCGTCAACTTCATCTTTGCTTAGAAACACTGGTTTATTAATAAATTATTGAATTGTACAGACAGTCTCCTTTGTTTTTTGGGGGTTTTTGACATTCATAATCATTACTTTTGCCCGTGCTTTATATGTGTGCGCTTGCTTAATTTATTTTTTTAAAGCTCATTACTATAGTTTAGCATTTCTCTGTAATGTAGAACAATGTTAGCATGTTACATTTAATATTCTTTTTTAACCCTTTAAACTGAAACCATTTTCCAATGAAAATAGCAGAAACTTTCAGGAGCGCAGAAACTTATCAACGCTGCCCACCAGTGACATTTAGTAATAAAATAGCTTTGCTTCTGAATCGCTAAATTATATTTCTCAGCAATGAGGGGGTAACATCGCTGGTTTTAAGAAATTAAACTCACAGCTTAGTTGTTAATAGAGAGAGAGAGAGAGAGAGAGAGAGAGAGAGAGAGAGAGAGAGAGAGAGAGAGAGAGAGAGAGAGAGAGAGAGAGAGAGAGAGAGAGAGAGAGAGAGAGAGAGAGACGCTGAACAGACGCAGGTGTGCATTTCTCGTCTATCTCTCTCTATACACTACAGTATGCAAATAAATGCTACAATTCATTCATTCAAATGAATTCTTCTTGTCGGGCGGTACTTTGCCTTACCTTACATCATAAACGTGCGACTCGACTAATGACTACTAGTCGACTAGAAAAATCTTTAGTTGGGAGCAGCTCCAAATAAAAGCCCATTCAAAATATTAACAAATACTAACAGTATCTAAATAACACTACATTTGCTATTACAGCTCTCCACTTGCATTCCACTTTAATAAACATTCATAAAGAAATACACATACACATTTTTCATTCAGAAAACTAGCTGCAAAATTAGCACCAATATAAAATTGGAAGGATTTGACCAAAAAAGTATTTATAATCATATAATATTGGAACTATTTTGACAAATACTGCAAATGTGATTTCAAATGTGACATCTCAAAATCTCAATGCTGCTGATATTACAAAAAAAAAAAAGATCAAAAGCATAAATATCACATTAAAGCAGCAGCTCTCAAGTCAAACAGGGATTGTGAAAACTACAAACTTGCGAACAATGACTTTTGTCTCCAAATGAAGTCACGTTTTGCCTACACCAATGTCTGTAGTTATTCTAAGGGTTCACACTGGTTCTTTTTATAAGAACCAAACTCAGAGCTCTCTCATTTAACCCAAAGGTTCCAACACATAGTACTTTAACTTTAAAGTGAATTTTTGGTCCACTTCAGCAGTAATCGGGTCTCAGTGAACTTTTAACTATTATTATTAATATTGAACCTTGAACATTTCACATTCACAAATGCACTTTAATAGTTAACATCGCTATGAATTTAAAGCAACAACATATCATGAGCATCATGTATCAGATTGTGTGTTGTATGTGTAGTACAAACAGGCAAAGAGAGCACTGGCCTTTCACTTTAAAGCAGGCTATGTATTTATTTAAAAACAAAATGCAGCCTTTAAATGCCTAAATTACGCAGCCCTGAAAAGGAAGCTGTTATAGTCTTAGCAGGGAAGTGAAGAAAAGCCAGGTATACACTAATTTACGCTATAATTATGCCATTACTAAGGTAAGTTAATTACTCTCCAATCAACCATGAATGACAATGCAACATTATATTAAGAGACCCCCATGCACCTTTATAAACAAGTACTATTCTACCTGGATTTGCTTTCTACTTTAATTACAGCTCTGCTTATGAGAGGTCACGTTGTTGTGGTGCCAGTACACATAAAGCTCAAGGGTTAAATAAACAACAAGCACGAGTAAATGAAAGCTCCTTGGCCCACAAGTCTCGTTCTCAAAGCCAATAAGTTTGACAGGGGTCAGATTAACCAAGCTTTAAAAACCATCATCAGGCCTCCGGAGAGCCCTTTTCCCTTGCATTTATTTCAGGGCTACAGAATTCCCTGAGCACAGAGAGATGGATGCACATGAAATATTAACGGAGTGAAGTAAGAATGCAAAGTGCATTGTCCTGAGACTTTAATTTTACATATCCTTACAGGGCAGTTCTTTCCTGCTGTGCTTGTTAAATTAAAGAATTATGAAGTCCAGCCTGGTACGCAGAGCTTCGGCGGGGGAATTAGAGGCTCGCCGTCATGTGACATACAAAAGCGGCTGGAAGCAGGGATCTCATCCCAAAGAGACATATGGCAAATGAGAGCTTTACTATGTAATCACACAAAACAATACATCCTAAATGCTGGTTCAGGGTTTTCTCGAATGTTGGCCTAAAGCTGTCCAACAACAGTAAAACAGCCCTGAAGCTAGGGCTGTATGATGCTATATAGGGCCTACTATTCAGATGCAGCAATACTAACGATCCTGCTTTATCATTTATAGAGCAGGGCTCCAGACTAACTTTTTGCCTTGGTTGCACTGGTGCGCCTAACTTTTTTATTTAGGTGCACTCAAATTTTTCCTCGTCTCGCTTCGCCTTTAACGCCACAATTTCAAGGTCACCTTTTTATCACGTTCCATATATTCATGTATATTATGTAAATGCTTTTAAACAAGAATAAGGTGTAGTTTTTTTTTAATTTGAAGCACAATTATACTGTATATAAAAATATAAATCTTTTTTAAAAAAAAAATTAAAGTGCTGTTTTTACATTGTTCAAGTTAGGGCAGGATATTGACACAAATTTCACAATTCGATTCAATATTGATTATATTGGATATCAGGTACAGTACATGGCAAATTTTCTCAAGAAAAACAAATCTCAACTAATGCTGTAAACTGGGAGTCAGTTGTAGCCCACTATGCTTCATTAGCCTACTATAATATTGAAGGTAAAAATTACCTGATTTGTACACAAACACCTAAATTACACTTTTTTTTATAATAATTAAGTTATATGAAATATAAACATTTAAATGGTGGCTGCATAAAAACTTGCCAGATTTTTTTCAAACAACATGCATTAAATATTGAAAAACATAAAAAATTATAATGAATATGTAATATGGTGCATATATTAGGCACAATGCTCCTCTAGAGTTAATTTTTCTAGCTAGCTAACGAGTTTATGGGCACTGGATATGTTTTTTCTGAGGTAAATGTGGCGTTACATTACATTGTTTACAAGCGTTTTGCTGACGTCTTTCCACGGTTGAAACACCGATTGAGCGATTCCATGTGACATGATACGGATTTCGATAAGTTGTACTGTACTCTATCTTTTAACACACTTTCAGATGCTCGTTCATGTTTATTTCGCGCTGTAACTGGTATTATTGAGGCGGAAGAGAAGATCATGTGCGCTCCGCACTGCTGCTTCTCTTGAGCTGAGCTGAGCCAGAGCGATCTCACGCCACAGCGTCAATACACTATTTTTGTTTTTGAATTTCGTAAGAAAATGGACCTAATTTGAAATCTGAGACTTTGTTTCATATCAATAGCAACAAAGCACAAAGATTATTGCGATTTATTGGATGGGATGCTCGCTACAATGTTCCATTCATTCATCAACTGATAGCCCAACGGTTCGTAAAAATCAATGAGAATCGAGAAATCAATATTTTTTACCTAGTTCAAGTAGCCTACATTTTTAAAAGTTTCTTCGTCGTCTGTTTTCCTGCGTTTATTTAGCTGATGCTGCTGATTGCCATAACTGATTCTCTGGTGCTCAGGTGACAGGTCGCAATTTATTTCAATCACACTGCACGGAGCATTTTAGTCCTACAGGAATATCTGAACCACAACCAATCAGAGGCAAAGACCCACCCAATCTCTATCTCTGATTGGTTTAGACCACGATATGATCCAACCATGCGTGCAAGGAGAACAAAAGACTCGTTTGTGGAGAGGCAGCGGATGCGATTGCGATCATGCGAGAACGTTAGGTGCACTGATGCGACCTAGGAAAAATTCTTGTCGCACCCTTACAAATTTTGGTCGCATGTGCGACCAAATTGGTCGCACTCTAGAGCCCTGTAGAGTGATTTTTAAAATTTTATACTACAAATCCAACAAGCAGCAGAAAGTAATAATGTTAAATAATAGGCTGTTTTTGCACTGACACTAGTCTTTTCCATTTCTAAGACCATTTCTTATAATCAATTTTCTATTGTTTTGTACTGAAGTTACACAAAACAAAACCATAGTAAATAAAAAAGTACATTTAATTTTTTTATTGCATTATCATACCTAAAGTTTTACATAATTGCTTTTTAAAAGATTGTCCTTAAATGCTCTTAAACTTAAGAATACCAAGGCAATCACTCAGATGTTCGAATCCAAACTTATCACTCTCTGAGAGTTTGTATTATATCTATGATTTTAAATCATGGGATTTTCTGCATGAATAAAAGCATATCCTCTAAACAAATAGTGGCTGACAAGCTTCCAGGAAATCAGTAATGATATTGACCTCTAAGAATAAGTTACAGTGCTTCTGTTTCAGCAGAACACAATTTTCTCTCTAAGAAAATATTGAAACTTAAATATATCACTGGGCAGTAAACTGTGCCAAAATGGCTGCAGTTCATAAGCTCACAGCAGGAGGTCACCTCCGAATCTAAGAGTTTAATTTACACACTCTACTTTTCCAATTTTCCCTTTGCCCTAACTATGAATTTCTTTGTGACAACAAGTAGCCAGACTGTGGTGTGAGAGCTGGAACTGAAAAACTGTATCCATCCCTTGCAGAGGACGTCAAGACACCAGTGATTTAGCTCTATTCTGTCTGGGGAGATGGAGGGAAGCTAATGATGGATGTGTAAAAGTAACATTAGTGATGAAACATGCAATCACAAACACTCTATATAAGAAGGACATACAGATGGTGGCTCAAAGGGGGAGGTCCTGCATCAAGGATAAGCTGAACGCTGCACATCTGTCAGTCTACAGCAGTCACAGTGGGACCCACTTTACCGCATCTCCTCTATTAGCCGTCCTAGCTAAAAAGGGCCAGGCCTGGGCTGGCAGCAGAGCTGAGATCAGGCCCACTGGGTGTTTAGTACAGATGATTCATCAAATCCTGCTTCATATAGAGGAATTCAATCAAGGGACAAGCAAGGGTAGAGTGCACGCTTGGCCTTTTAATAGTAACAAATATTTCAAAATGCACTTACAAGCCTAAGCACAGCACAATACAAATTGCATGCCTGAGATAACTGCACCAAGTTGACTTATCACAGCGTGAGCAGACCGAAAACAAACTGAAAAATGCTAGGGCAGTTTTTTTTTGTTGTTTTTTTACTTCTAAAAAAAGAAAATACTTTATAGAGTTAGTTCAGTGCTTGTGGTATTCAAGAACGAGCTCTTATCCAAAGTTACTTTGGGCCTAGGTTTCATTACTGGAGCTCAACATAGGGATGTGCACGAATTTTCGATCTGTAATTATTATTCGAAAAATAAAATACTATTCGAAATTAACTTTTTTTTCCGCAGTTATAATTAAATGCACTGAGTGGCGCTGTGGAACGTGTTTAACAAGTGGATTGTATTTGATCACACAATGTCGTCGGCTGCCTAGCGAAGTTTGGAATTACTTAGATGAAAATGATATTACAAAATGGAATTACTTTTAATCAACTATTAATGAAACTGAGTTATCATAATATCACCACCACAATGAGAAATTACATGAAATCCAAACACCAGTCGACTGAGGAAGCAGTCCATCACTGCATTAACGACTGCAGGTAAGCGGAGCTGTACCCCGAGGCCGAGGGAATCGTGATCCGAGATGATATCTTCTGGTAGCAAAATTATTTTGAGACATATGCTTCCTTTAAGTTTTGTTGAGGGAGACAGTTTTAAGAACAGAAAACGCAAAGTGCTGTAAGTAACTTCACTTCACAGTCTCTGCAACGTGTCACCGCAGTGCGATTTCTCACTCAAGCATGTGGATATTATTGTTTTTCTCAACATGAACGTGAAACAATATAAACACGATAATGCTGACGCGAGTGCATATGTACGTTCTGTACGATAACTGCAGTCTGCATTATTAGCGGGGTTTTTTTCCGTTCGTGCTGCATGAGCTTATGCTTTTGTTCTAAATATATTTTTTGTTTACACATATTGTTAAATGTTTTCAACTAAAAGAAAACCTTAAGATATATAGTAAGCTTGTTGTGTATATTGCCTAATGTAAGCTTGTTCAGAAATGGCGACAAACTTAAAAAATAACATATTTCTCGTTAAACGACATTTAAATAAACGAATATTCGATTTTTTATTGAACCCGAATATTCGAATACAATATTTCTGAAAAATGGCCATCCCTAATTTTAACCAGGATAACATTTACCTCATTTGTCCCAAATATTTGAATAATACCGCTTCAGTGCACACTGTATACGGAGAGCAGATTAGCTGAAAACTAGGAATGAGTTTACTCTATTCCTCATATATAATGCACAACAAGATTCTCCAACTCATAGAATTGAATTGTATTACCGGTATGTATGCATCTCATTCTGAGTATGAAGAAAGAAGAATAAGGATAGAATTTTGGGACCCAGATTTACTAAAAAAGCTATGATAACTTTAGATATAAAGTGGGTCATGGCTTGCAGTGAAATGTCAAAATTATAGCATTTATGGCAGCTGTTCCAACATTTTCTATGGCAAAATAAAGTAAAATTAGGCCATTCCAAAATATAATTGATGATTTGTTTGGAGGTGCAACACTTTTATTTTTTCCTCTCTCTCTCTCTATTTATTTATTTTACTGTCATCACCTCTTTCTTTAGGTTTAGCCACATACCCAACTCAGCAAGGACACTGCAGCTTTCAAAACAAGTTCTGCGTTTGCAAATTATCAGCTTCTGTGCAATCCACTTCTTGGCTGTCTTGGCAGGATAATTCATAATCTCTAAAAAAAGGGGAAAATAAAAACAGCAAGGGAAGAAAGAGCCACGTTGCAACAAAATCTATCTGACAGCAACAAATCAGGATGCAGACACAAGAAGTCTGCACCACAAGCATGCATCCCTGTTTCTAACATTAGACATAAAACCCATGCAAAGCCGTTAGATTGTCGCAACTGAGCACCAAGCACACTGTATGTGATGCTCTTAACTCTCAGGAAAAATGAACACTATTACATTTTTAGACCATTCTTTTGTACTTCTATGGTTTGTTTGAATTGCAACAAATATTTCAAGGAATTTAATAAAGCTTTTTGAGAGCTGCATAACTTCTGCTGCTTTAGGTTTTTCCATTGCTGAATTTTTCGAATCTTATTCTGCAAGCAGCAACAATTGAGCTTAGTGTCAATCAAACAACACAATCTCCATCAGGCTGTCAAAGTATAGGGCTGGATTGACGGCTGATATGGCTTCCCTAAGCTGTCCCTTAGGTATAACGATTCAATGGATTAAAAAATCCAGCCAATGCAACTGCATCGATCTTCAAATTGACTATTATATAATAAATCATTCCAATCAGCAATAATTTATTTAAAATGATAAATTACAATACTTACATATGCGTACTAAAAACATGCACATTTAAACATTTCAATAAATTATATAAAATTCATAATTTTTAAATGACGACGAAATGAAACAGACACTTAATTACACAGTATGCAATTTTTTTTTTATATCAGTTATTGACCACCAGTGATTCGTTTATCTTATTTATTTGTCAGGGATCTGTCACTTCTGTCTAGTCTATTTCTTGGTTTTGTGACAGAGCACTGACACTCCTGTTTTGTCTTGTCTGTGTGCCTTGTTTCATGTAGTTTCATGTCATGTTTTGTCTTGTGCTGTGTAGTAGGCAGCTTGTGTTTACACTAGCTGTGTGCTTTCATGTAGTCATGTTTTGTGTGAACACGTGGCTTATGAGTAATTGGCTCCATGTTCATGTCTCGTTTTGTGTGAGCACATGGCTTGTCATGAGTTTCCTTGTGCCATGTGCTCTCCTGTCGATTGTCTAGCCCCTCCCATCTTGTTACCTGATCATTGATTTATTTGCCTCACCTGTCCTCCCTCGTTATCTGCTTTGTTTGCTCTCCCTATTTATTCTCCTTGTGTTTTCAGTCCTGTGCTGGTTCGTCGTCTAAGGGGGCTTTCACACTGGCAGTTTAGTTCGGAACGGGGCACGGTTCTCATGAAAAATCGCTAATGTGAACGCTGTCATGGGACCCGTGTGCGCACTGGGGTATCGAACCTGAGACTACCTGGAGGAGGTGGTCTGAGTTCGGTTGCTCCCGAACCGTGGCGTGGTTCGCGTGAATGTGCAAGCAACACGGACTCGGGTGCGCACTTGTTCAGGTAAAGTATCCTGCGCATGCGTGACACTGTCGATATCATTGTTTCCTCAACACACGAGAACCATGAGTGGCAGGGGAACGTTGTGGGACACAGAAGAGGTGAGGTGCCTCATTCAAATATGGGGAGAAGAAAACATACAGGAGCAGCTAGACAAAACTCACAAGAATGCAGACGTTTTTGCATTGCTGAGCGCCAAGTTAAAAGAGTTTGGATTTCACAGAACTAGCGTTCGTTCGGGAGTAAGCATGCAGTGTAAACAAAGATACAAATGCATTTCTTGCACTCTGCTGTCTTCTCAAAAAAATCTTCTGCTTGCAGCAGAAACACGGCATCCCCTGGATATGTGCTGAATTACACCATGCAATGAACATAAACGCAGTTGTCGTTCACTATGCTGTGTATAATAGCACCAAAATAACAAAAAAATTAAAACTATGCTCAGTCGCATTGTGTTCTCCATGCATTTTCTGTGTGCGTTTGAGATGACTGCAAACGCACCTGGGTTCGATACAATTAATTGAGTGTGAAAGCAGGCCAACGCTGCGGGGGGCGCCGCCGGGAACAATCGCGCTCGGGCCGCAGCAAACGAGCCCAGTGTAAAAGCCCCCTTAACCTTGTCTGATGTTGCCACATGTTTCCTGTCCATGCCGAGTCTAGTTGAAGTCTTTCCACCTGTCTTGTTTTCCCCCGCAGGGTAGTTTTTGTTTTAATTTTTTACCTAATAAACACCCATTGTTCTGCACTTGAGTCCTCGCTACTTTCACCTACCCAAACCCTGACAGAACGAACCAGCCATCAGATGACTCAGCAGACAATGGGTACCTTCCTCTTCCCATCTCCCTCCAATGGGGCCTCAGTGAAGGATCAGATGGTCAAGCTTGTCCGGTACATCTCGCTTCGTCAAGAGGGTCGTAACATCAAGGACTTTGCCTTTGACTTTCTGGCTGTGGTGGATGGACCTCAAAGAGGTTTTTAACACCTGCCTCACAATGCCCCTCAGCCCTTGTGAGATGGGAAGGCTGGGGCACCTGCCGTTCTGGAAATTCGTGTGTCAGTTACACCAGCGTAGGAGGGCGGAGTCCCTTTGTAGCACGAATTTCCACCACACTGACTGTTCACCCCTTCCACCTGCAGTCAGTGAAATCCCCAGCCCTCCAATGACCCATAAACAGAGGAGGAAGAACGCCTCCGCTTCATCCGCCACCTCTACTGAGTTAAGTGCTGCAGCGCCCCCAGTGGAGACTGAAGTGGCTGCAGTGCCCCCTGAGGCGGTAAGTTCCTTGTTACCGGCTCGCTCTCATAAACGGAGGAAGAGGAAGAAAGCTTCCTCCGCATCACAAGGCCTGGAGGCCATCCCAGGGCCGCCAACTCTTCCTGTCTCAGACACTGAGGCTGTTCTCGTCAGTCCTGCCTTGGCCAAGAGGGTGATTTTCACTTTTTATGCAGTTGCTGTCCTGCGTGCCTGGGCAGCACACGCCTCCAAAATGTCCGTCTCCAGTCCTATTGGCACCCCGGATGCCATCCCTGAGCCGCCCGCTCTCAAAAAAACGGCCAAGAAGGCCATCCTAGAGCAGCCCGCTGTTGTCGCAGAGCCATCCGCTCTCTCAGAAACTGCTATGGAGGACATCCCAGAGCAGCCCGCTGACGTCCCAGAGCTGTCCGCTCTCACAGAAACGGCCAAGGAGGCCGTTCCAGAGCCGCCTGAGTGTCTTGCCCTGCCTGCTCCACCCAAACCCATGTGTTTCCTTGTGCCATGTGCTCTCCTGTCGATTGTCTAGCCCCTCCCATCTTGTTACCTGATTATTGATTTATTTGCCTCACCTGTCCTCCCTCGTTACCTGCATTGTTTGCTCACCTTATTTATTCTCCTTGTGTTTTCAGTCCTTTGCTGGTTCGTCGTCTGATGTTGCCTCATGTTTCCTGTCCATGCCGAGTCTAGTTGAAGTCTTACCACCTGTCTTGTTTTCCCCCACAGGGTAGTTTTAGTTTGTTTCGCTACTTTCACCTACCCAAACCCTGACAATATTAAATAAATAATGTATCATTATTAATGCAATTTAAATTGATATTCTATATTAAAGTGTACACTATCTATCAAGGCTCCAGTCTGTAACCAACTGGTCGAATTTTACAACCTATTTTCTTGCTGGTGCGAATATATTTTGTTAGAGGTGTTGTTTGTAGTAATGTCCGAAACCATAGTGGACGTTATTGAGTGCACTCATTCAGTCCCATGAATTCATGAGTGTACCACTGATGTACACTCAACAGCTAGAGAATACCTATAATGCACTGTGAGGGTTGTATTGAATGAACAATGGTGCAGGTATGACGTCAGAACCCGGAAGTCTAATTCACCGCTGGTTCTTTCGAGATTTTCCTATGGGGTTTTTCGATTTGTGTGTAAAATGAAGACCTGTGGTAAACATAACTTGACTATACTTTGAAGTCTTGTTCTACAACGTAAATTACACATGTCCATTTCTTGACTGTTTACGTTCACTTAAGACATAACCTAATATGTTTACTAGGATACTCGCCTGAACGAACAAATTCACACAAAAATTATGTCAACATGCCCGTCTTGGTGAGTATCCTTGTGAACATAGTAGGTAATGTCTTAAGTGAACGTAAACAGTTGAGAAAGACAATGCATGTATACAGTATCAGTATATTGGGTATGTGCTTTATGTGTTAAAATGACAGCAGCCTAATATTCCTGCTGTCTGTGTTTTTAATGTTAATCAAACAACAAAAGGAAATCACTCATTGCTCTTGACTGGATAGCTTTTGTAACTTTAATAATGATTAATCTTTAATTTCTACAGTAATAAGGGTGTCACCGAAATTAAGTCACAATCTCGAACTTCGAATTAAAAAATGGAATCGTCGATGCTGTCACGCCCCCATGTCACGTCCGGTCGGCGTGCCAAGCGGAAAAAAACACGTTGAAGTGCTGTGAGTCAACCTCCTCTAACTTAGCAACAGCCAGTCAAAAGATAGCATGGCAACTGCAGATGCAGGAGACCCATCGACAGAACTTGAACCATCTACTCTTTCATTGAAGTCGCCGGTGTGGAAGTATTTTGGATTTCCAGTGAGTTATGTTGAAAACGTTTGCGTTCAATGTTAGCGCTTCAAAAAAGCCACAGTTTGCAAACTCTGCTATGTGCGTGTACCATATTCTTCCACTGGCAGCACGACTAACATAGCAGGGCATCTCCGCAGGCACCACAAAAACATAGATTTATCTGTTAAACCAACAACTGTTTGTTTGTTTTGTGAACTTGAATGTCATCTTCTGTGAAGAAGACTGCAGTTACAAAAGAGAAACTAGATGGCAGGTAATTTTGCTTAAGTTTCCAATTGACTAAAGATATAAGTTATTATATTATATTATAAGCACTTTATGTTGTTAATAAATGTTTTAAATTTGACAATGTAGTGTGGTACATTGCGAACAAAGATCAGATATTATAGTGCATAAAAGTCTAGTCTAAAAATGGCATAGCAACCTGTGCTTTAAAAAAAATAAATGTAAAAATCGAGAATCGAATCGAACCGTGACCTTAGAATCGAAATTAAAACGAATCGAAGATTTGGAGAATTGTGACACCCATATACAGTAAAGATATGTTTTTGTTTTTCATTGGATTACTTTATTCAATTTCTGTACCTGAAAAGCACAGGTTCCCTTTCAAGGGAACTCAAGCTGCGTCGAGACGAGGTGGGAACGCCCTACGTGATTGCGTCGTGAAGCACGTGTATAATCAGTCCAATGGAGAGATGAGACGTCATAGGCGGGTGACGTCATCGACCAGGAAACTATAAAGCACACCTGAAAACAGACCGCGCTAGCTTCTGTGCCTTCAGCAAGCGCTCTGTGTGATCTTGTCTCTGTCTATTTTAGGGCTGTAGTCAACCAAAGAAATCCTTAGTCGACCAAAGTCTTGTCCTGCGCAACGATTAGTCAAAAAAAAAAAAAAAAAAAAAAAAAAAAACGCGATGTTTTGATTGAACAATTTTTTACAATTGTCATAGAGCATTTATAAAACAACAACGAAAAAACATCAAAAATACATAAAACTATAATAATAATACAATTCTTTGAAAAACTGCAAAAAGTGAGGAGCTCTGTCCTCCTAGGTCTATAAGTAACAGTCACAATCGCGCACCTGACCACACCACACGCTACAAAAAATATAACTGCTATCTGCCACAATGAAAAATCCTAACAAAAGCTCTCGTTTATACAGGCTGTAGGCCTATATTCTTCTTTACTTTCAAAGCTATGGGTTAACTTTTGTCCAGCCGATCTAGGAGTTTTAAAACAAACACACACAAAAAACCAAAGAGCCTAAAAAACATTCCTAATAATAATAGGCTGTATTGTAGGACCGCATATAGGTTTATTTTCGTTTTGTTACATTATTTAGGCTATTTTCAAATGCGTCAAGTGTACAAATAAAAACAAAAACATATCAAGAAAACACAATCTATTAAGTCAGCATGATAAAGCCGGGACTGCTCACGTCTTTTGCGCGCTCAAGTTCGATTTCAAATGTAGGCGCGCGGTGTGCCCGCTCATGATGGAAGCAACGCGGTCGCGGTGCGACGCGCTCTTTTTTTTCCAAGTGCGTCCACGCCGCATCGAGATAAAAACATATAGTGTATAAAAACCGAAACAAGTAGCGTTCTAACTGAATGAATACAGCTAAACTACCTATATCCCTTACTGAGCACGAAGCAGCAGCGCAGCCACCCACAGGTGCGAACCGACTGTTCTATGTGTGTGCGCTAAACTGTGGCGCTGTTACAAAATAGCCTAAATTAAAGCATTTAAAGTTGGGGATAAACCATAGGCTAATTATATTTAGAATACAGTAATATATAACTGCTTATAAAGGAATAAATATCAAGGAGTAAATCATTGAAAAATTCTTTCTATTGGTAAAAAAAAAAAAAAAAAAAAATGCGACTGGTCGACCAATAAGAACGTCAGTCGACCAAGAGGGAATCGACCGATTAGTCGACTAAACGACTAAAGTTGACAGCCCTAGTCTATTTATTGTTGTTTGTCCACAAGCATATATATATATATATATATATATATATATTAGACAGGAGTATGGAGAGCAAACAGCCTTGGATCGCGTGTTCGTCCCTGCCCTCGCTTCATTACGAGTGGGGACACACGCGATTCATGTGTTGTCTGTTTGGGAGTGGAGCATGCACGGTCAGCTCTAGTAAATTGGGTCTGACTGTGTTCATTCATAAATTCCCGACGTGTAACATATGCACTATCGAGAGTTTTAGCTCTGCTCTTGTTGGCTTTCTTCTCGAGGGAAGAAAGTCAATAAAGATTTGGCTCGGATCTCGCGTTTGCCGAGGCAGCGCGTAGATTACGGGTCTGCAATAAAGATTCTGTGACTCGATCTCGGATCTTGCGTGTGCCGAGGCAGCGCGTAGATTACGGGCTGCATAAGAGTCGTGGCTCGGATCTCGCGTTTGCCGAGGCAGCGCGTAGATTATGGGTTTGCAATAAGAATCTATTGGCTCAGATCTCGCGTTTGCCGAGGCAGCGCGTAGATTATGGGTCTGCATCTCTACAATAAGAATCTATGGCTCAGATCATTTATGGGTCTGCATATCTGCATAATAAAGTGGTTCTTCTCACGTTTGCCGAGGTAACGTGTAGATAAATGGTAGCTAATATCTGAGTAGACGGGAAATTTCCCTTTCTCTCGTTCTCTTATGATTGTTTGAAAACTAATTTTGTATTCTTTATTGTTTGAGATTATAATATGAGGTCTATATTAATACACTATATTCAGCCTTTAAACTAGACCGTTTCTACTTGTCTGGTTGATATTTGGCTGCATTTAATTTGAGAAAATTAAATATGTACTCATCTAATCTTTGAGTTAATGTCTGTATTTATAGGCTACTATTCAGCTTTTTCACCCAGACCATTTCTACTTGTCTGGTTGATATTTGGCTGCATTTACTTTTTGAGAAAATTAAATACTCATCTTATCCTTGGAGTTAGATGTCTGTATTAATATAGGCTACTATTCAGCTTTTTCATCCAGACCGTTTCTACTAGTCTGGTTGATATTTGGCTGCATTTAATTTTTGAGAAAATTAAATATATAGCTACTCAGCTTATCCTGGAGTTAAATGTCTGTATTAATATACTATTCAGCTTTTTCATCCAGACCGTGTTTACTTGTCTGGTTGATATTTGGCTGTATTTAATTGAGAAAATTAAATATGTACTCATCTGATCTTTAAGGAGTCATTTATTTCTGAGGAAATAAATGGTTGTTCCCAGGAGGAAATGGATAACACCTCATTATATGGTGCACATCTCCCTTCGGTGCCCTCCAGCGAGTTCTAGTCTCAGAGTTCTAGTCTCAGTAGTCTAGTCTTAAGAGGGGTCAGTTCGGTTATTTCCTGCCGGTCATCCGTTTCAGGACGCCGGATTGGCTTCTCAAGCTATACTAAAGACCAGTCTCGAGAGGCTGGTTCCTTTTAGTAGTCTCAGCCATAGTCATTTTTGGATAAGACATATCTGAGGATAGTCGTTATCTCGAAGTAGGCTTTGACTAAGAAGAAGTCCTGATGCCGAGGCTATCAGGCTTCTGAGGGTGGCCCCCTCCGGGCAGAGACGGGTTCGAGAATCCGTGTCTCCTCGGTGCCCTCTGGGGGGCGACTCTCTGAGGAGGGTCGCAGCGCTGCCAGTTCGGTTGTTCCCTGCCGGTTCGCCGTTCAGGGCACCGAGGTGTCAGCGTCCCCAAACGATCCTCCGAGGAGGGTCGTAGAACAGTCAGTTCGGTTTTCCCTGCCGGTTCGCCGTTACAGGGCACCGAAGTGGCTGTTCGACCAATACCAGAGGCCAGTCTTGAGAGACTGGTCCCCTTAGTAGATTTCTGGCAGCGTGGAAGCTACTGTTGGGTCCTGCTCACTATAGAAAAGGGTTACAGAACTCAGTTCGGTTCTCATCCACCCATATTTCTAGGGGTCCTCCCTACGGTGGTGGACCCCAAACAGGCTCTGGTTATGTTATCATTCCTGGGAAGCGACTCTCTGAGGAGGGTCGCAGCGCTGCCAGTTAGGTTGTTCCCTGCCGGTTCGCCGTTTAAGGGCACCGAGGTGTCAGCGTTCCCGAACGATCCTCCAAGGAGGGTCGTAGAACAGTCAGTTCGGTTGTTCCCTGCCGGTTCTCGGTTACAGGGCACGGAAGTGGCTGTTCGATCGATACCAGAGGCCAGTCTCGAGAGACTGGTCCCCTTAGTAGATTTTCTGGCAGCGTGTAAGCTACTGCCAAATATATCTCATTGGGTCCTGCTCACTATAGAAATGGTTTCAGAATCCAGTTCGGTTCTTCCGCCTAGATTTCTAGGGGTCCTCCCTACGTGGTGGACCCCGAGCAGGCTCTGGCTATGGAGCAAGACGTACAGACTCTTCTGCGAAAGGAGGCTATAGAAAGGGTTCCTCCTCCCAGTAGGGAGTCAGGGGTTTACAGCCGTTACTTCATCGTTCCAAAGAAGGATGGATGCTTACATTTCAAACAGATTGTTCGAGGACTGGTTTGTCACAATAGATGGAAGGACGCGTCTTTCCATGTAGCCATCCGTCCTCCACACAGGAAGTCCCTGAGGTTCGCTTTCGGGGGCGAAGTGTACCAATATTGGGTTCTTCTCTTCAGCCTAGGTAAAACTAGGCCAGTCACTCACTGCGAAACAGTTTCAGAGACTGGTGGGTCTCATGGCAGCTGCGTCCAACGTAATACCTTTTGGCCTCCTGTACATGAGACCCCTACAGTGGTGGCTCAGGACCAAGGGGTTTCTCCGAGGGAAATCCGTTTCGCATGATCAAGGTCACGCGGCGATGCCTACGTGTCTTAGTCATGTGGAACAAACCTTGGTTCCTCGCCCTAGGCCCAGTGCTGGGGGCTTCTTGTCGACGCGTAGCTATCGACGGATGCTTCCCTCCCAGGTTGGGGGGGGGGGGCAATCATGAGTGGTCGCTCGGCGAAAGGTCTTTGGCAGGACCATCTACTTTCTTGGCACATAAATCGGCTAGAGATTATGGCGGTGTTTCGATCTCTCTCTCTCTCTTTCTCTCTCAAGCACTTCCTGCCAGACCTGAGAGGTCAACATGTGCTTGTCTGCACAGACAACACATCGGTGGTCTCGTACATAATCCAGGAGCAGACATCCTGTCGAGGCAGGGGCCGAGGCCCGGGGAATGGAGACTCCACCTCGAGGTGGTGGAACTCCTATGAAAAACTTTGGTCGAGCAGAAGTAGACCTCTTTGCATCTTAGAGAACACACACTGTCCACTATGGTTCTCACTCAGTCAGTCAGCTCCTCTGGGCCTGGACGCTGTAATGCAGACGTGGCCGAGGTCACGTCTGTACGCATTTCCCCCGATCTCTCTGCTCCAGGGAGTTCTGGAGAGAGTTCGCCAGGACGGTAGCCTGGCATGCCAGACCTACATCAAGATGTTAGGTCTGGGAACTCTCCATTGACATGCCTCAATCCGAGGGGCGGGATAAACGGTTACCTTTCAAAATCCCTCTGCACGCAATAGGATAGCGCTACAACCAACCAGAGCAACAAACGGTTGTGGATGAGTGAGTCCCATGCGTTTTTCCACCAGCGGAGCTAATTGATATATTAAACTTTTGCCGTATCAGGTCGGCAAAACTCCGAACACATCTTCCTTTTTTAAGAATGACTTAAGTGACGTTCTCTTAACTCCAAGTCCTCCAGAGTCGCGGCCAAAGCCGATTCGAAAGACCGCTGCATCTTCATTGTTTTCAAGTAGCAGGGATATCACCTATGGAAATCACGCGGAACGTCATGAACTGTGCCGTCATTGTGTTAAGCCCGCCCGCCGACTCTATACACGATGTGATTGGCCCGACCAGTTTTTGGTTTTTCCAGCTCAAAAGCCTATGGAGAGTTGCTAGACCACACTGGCTGCGAAATAATTTTCGCTGCCGCTAGGGTGCGTCTAGATTTCTAGGCTACCAGGACGGGCCCTTCTTCTGTTATTAGCCCCGTGTTGGCAGGCCCGAGTATGGTTCTCGGACCTAGAGTCTCTCCTCGACGGCTCTCCTCTGGAGATTCCGCTCGGGGGGACTTTTTCTCTCAGTCGAGCGGGTTGATCCTTCCCCCCGCCCAGAATTGTGGAAACTTTGGGCTTGGCCTCTGAGGGGGCCCAGCTCATAAGTTCAGGTCTCTCAACTGAGGTTGTTGAGACCATCCTCAACTGCAGAGCTCCCTCCACGAGGAAACTCTACACCTTGAAGTGGAAATTGTTTACTTCCTGGTGCGGAGAGCACCAGCTGGACCCAGTTATCTGCCCTGTGGTTGCAGTGCTGGAGTTCCTGCAGGAGCGTTTCTCCGCAGGTCTATCTCCCTCCACACTAAAGGTGTACATGGCAGCCTTAGCTGCTTACCATGTCCCTTTAAGTGGTGTATCCTTGGGGAGACACCCTGTAGTACGTTTCCTTCGCGGCACTGTGAGATACTAGGAGTATGGCTGCCTCAAAGGCTATGACTTGGATCTAGGCTCCACTCCGAGGTCTAGGGTGCTTGCTTCTTAGTGTGCGCAAGGACATCACACAGAACAGGCATTTGTCATATGGCGTCGTGGGTATAGGGTTCAGACCACGTCTCGACTCATCTTGAGTTCCCTTAAAAGGGAACGTCTCAGGTTACGTATGTAACCCTGGTTCCCTGAGAGGAAACGAGACGCTGCGTCGCCCTCCCATACTCCCTGCATGCCTGTGATCGACTTGCTTCGGCCTATCAGAAGCTAGCGCGGTCTGTTTTCAGGTGTGCTTTATAGTTTCCTGGTCGATGACGTCACCCGCCTATGACGTCTCGTCTCTCCATTGGACTGATTATACACGTGCTTCACGACGCAATCATGCAGGGCGTTCCCACTCCGTCTCGACGCAGCATCTCTTTCCCTCTCAGGGAACCAGGGTTACATACGTAACCTGAAACGTTTTCAACATTGATACTGAAGAAATGTTTCTTGAGCACCAAATCAGCATAGTGTATTAGAATGACTTCTGAATGATCATGTGACACTGAATATTGATTCAGAAAATGTATCTTTGCCATGACAGGAATACATAACATTAAAACTGTATTTTAAAATAAAAATGTATTTTATTTTAAATGGTAATACTACAACAGAAGCATGTACATATAATGTATACACTTTCTTAATTCTGAAGAACAGAATTCAGTATTATGAATTATTCCAGATAAAAACATATACACTTGCCATGATATCACTATGATGTCATCCCATACTATGATGTCATCCCACATTGTCATGATGGGTCCCTGTTAATGTGGGGCACAGTGGAGACAATGTCATATTCATGGTATTCCTCCCTCTTCTGACCCCAATACTCATTAGAACGACTCTGGCATGAATGGTGCATTATCTGGCGTCCATTCCTCTGGCCACCTCTTAATTAATTTACCATAGTGTACACACATTCTGTGGCAACTCCTCGCATGCTTTGCTCTCACATTGTTCCATAAAATTCAATGTCTGCTCACAAGGCTTACGCCGCTCTCCTACTCTCAAAGGAGCGGGGTCAGTGAAGCAGGTAGTGTTGCCATGGAGACAACTTTCTAGTTTATTTCAAGCACCCAGGATAGGTTGTAACCTTGACCCGTGTTATTATCAATAAGAATTATTGTAAACCGTCACACTCTTAAATCGTGCAGCCGCGGTTCGGTTCCAGAGAATGAAGACGCCAAGAGAGAGAGAGGGGAAACAGTGGGCCTTTCATTAAATGGTGAATGAGTCAGGGATCTTCTGAAGGATCTGCAGGGGTCTGCGATTGCCGCAACTAAAGCAGTGCCTTCACCCTGTTTGCTTTGCAAGGCCACTCGCCGCCGTGAAAAACTTCGCTTTGTGCCCTGACCCCCAGCACCCCACTGCACTCTCTCCCACATTGTCATAGCCCATCCTCTGGGTCTCGATTCACGTGGGCAAACAAAGCCAGGATAACAAGCTACGTAAATGCTAACTAGGGCTGCACAACACTGGAGAAATATATTTGATAACTCGTTAAATAATGTAATATTCGATATGAGAATCTTTGTTTAAAATAAATGTCAATTATATTTAAATATGTTTAAAACTGAAAATAATATAACAAACATAAGTGTTTCACATCCTTTTTGTGAGAAGAAAGCATCCCTACAATTTTTTTAAGTGAAGAGCAGTTTAACTGTAGCATTACATAAAAAGTAAGTGTCATTTTAACATCAGTGTATACGCATTTCGCGATTTGTGCATTGTGATTTGTACATTTACGATACTTCAATAATTTTGATATATTGTGCAGCCCAAATGCTGACTGTTGCCCAAGGTCTAGAATGTGGATTCTGTCGTGAATCAAGTAAGGTAAGTGTGCGGCCACACAGAATTATGATGGGGGTCAATTCAGCTTCAGAAAACAAGGACAAAATTCCGCATTTAATGTCATTCTCTTTCTAAAAGGGCACTTTAAATTCTTTATGTCAGTACTGGGCCAACTCTACATGGTTATTATAATGCAAGGTGACATTTTAAAATCAATATACAGTATGTGAACCTAGACTTTGCTTTAATGCAAAAGGACTGAAAAGGGTTTCAAGGGATGTCTTTTCAAGTGTAAAAACAAAGCCAACCATGCAGTTCACACTGATAGAGCTTGTATACTGAAAAAAAAGTGCCAGATTTATTTTGAATAACTTTTTCACTCAAATTTTAGTTATACTTTATTGTATTAAGATGCCATTGTTACAGTGTAATTATACAACTAAGTACCGACAACATGTGCTACTTCTATCTAAGTTTAGGATTAGATTAGTGTTTGTTTAGGGTTATTTGCTTGTAATTATGCATAATTTACTGTTCTTACTATAGTAAGTACAGTACATGTAAGATATAGGGCTGGGCAAAAAAATCGATTTTTCGATTAATCGTTTTTTAAAATGTGGTCGATTCAAAATCGATTCTCAATGGCCACGAATCATTTTTTTCCATATTCAGGGCTCGTGGTGCTGCGTCTTCTCACTCTGCACAAGGCAAGCGTCAAGCGCTGCAGGCGTCGATACACACTCGTGTTTCGGGACATGACGGAATATTCACTTGCACAATAGGGCCAGCATTGCATCGTAACTAACGTTTATCGTTTTCATGTCTTTATAAGTTTTACCAGTTTAAACATTCAAGCAATTTTAAACTATTTTAAACTATCACTCTCAGAGATGTTTTTCACTGCGTGCACATACAGTAAAGCCTAAATCAGCCTCACAAACAGCTCGCCAGTAACAAAAGTTCTTTTTCGTGGATTATATCGCTTTAACAGTTAAAAACACGCAAAATTATGTCAAAACTCTGGTCTTGGTGAGTAACGTCGTAAAGACAGTCGGTTATGTCTTAAAAAAGCCTAAAACGTGTGTGACAGACAGTATAATGAAACAGTAATGGAGCCATGCCATGCACTAGTTCTTAAAGTGAACGCAGCCATATGTGTCTGTCATTAATTTTGTTGTCAAAACAACATACTATAGCATTAATTGTAAGGAATCAGAATTAATCTCCTATGTATTTAATTTAGTCAGGACTAAAAGACTATCCAGTGTTATTTTACATTGGATTACTTTATTCAGTTTCTGTAGTATTTCTGACCTATCCAAAAAACTTTTTCTTTTTATGTCTCTTTATTTGTGTCTTTATTCTATTGTATTTATTTGTGCAACTTTTTCAATTTAATTCAAAGATTGAAATCAAGCTTCCATGTGTTGCATAAACTCTTAACAAAAAAATTACCCCATTGTAAAAACAAACATTTAGGTGAGATCAATGTAATAAAAAATTGTCTAAATATTTATATATATATATATATATATATATATATATATATATATATATTTATCTATATCTATCTTAAACATAAAATAACCTGATCCTGTTTGATCAAGGCGTGCGACTGTTCTGACTTGTCCAATTTTCAGCATCAATTTTGCATCTTGCATCAAAATCCTGTCTATTCATTGTATGCATTTAGTGTATAGTGTACCTAAAATAAAGAGTTTTATATACAGGTTTGTGGCTCTTAATTTCTTTGTATTAATTAACCACTTGTAAACTTATGTCCACTGTTCTTTTTTATAAATATAGGATTTGTATTACATCTATATTCATTATAGTCGAATCGAGAATCGAATCAGGAATCGAAATCGAAAATCGAATCGAATTGAGAGCTTGCGAATCGAAATCGAATCGAATTTGAACATCTGAATCGATACCCAGCCCTACTAAGATAAACGTAAAAAATAAAATAAAAATAACAAAGAAATGGGAAGTAACACATTGAATTAAACATGACATTTTGCAGTAGAAAAACTGAAATACTTTATCTTGTAACATGTGGTCCGATAATCTTTGTAAAAAATGATTTCTTTAAGTGGTAAATAAAACAGTGCACCATTAGTCAACGCTACAATATTGTAAAAATTGTCTCCAAAGCCGAGCCCTTCAGCCATCTGTAGGCTCTCTGTACCTCTGTAGCAAGATGGTCTGGAAGCAAACAGAGAAAATCCGTCACCTCATCCTCCTCAAGCAGCAGTACTCGGTTTTTCAAGCCTGACCACGGTAGGCTGCCATTGGCATCAATACTCAAAGAGAATAGGGAGGAGGGATGGCAGCTTCTGCTCGAATTAGTGATACTCCACATTCGCCCCAGAGAGCTCTGAAGTCACGGATGTGCAAAGATAGGATTACCGCCAAAGATATTCAAGCCAATCCTTGAACACCCACAATTATAGGCCGAGAGGCACAGCCATATACGCTCATAGAACAGCAGCACTTGATTTACTTTCTTCTGTACTTATACTGAACACAAATCAGTGGCGTTATGCAACACCAGCTGTTGCCTCCCTTCAGTAACTGCTGCGTCAGAGGGAGATCGCATTGTCGCTCTTAAAGGGAGCCACAATTCCATTTAATCCTTCCAGCCCTTTAAACCATCACTGACTACATGCGCACAATGTGTTTTACACAATCTGGACAAAACACCCCAAGAGACCCTATCCTCTCAGTTTACAATTTAAAAATAAATAATATTGCCATTGTGGGAGGAAG
Source organism: Rhinichthys klamathensis goyatoka (assembly GCF_029890125.1). Classification (NCBI taxonomy): domain Eukaryota; kingdom Metazoa; phylum Chordata; class Actinopteri; order Cypriniformes; family Leuciscidae; genus Rhinichthys; species Rhinichthys klamathensis. The sequence continues at coordinate 2,312,569 of NW_026606723.1, read as the reverse complement.
CCCACTAATTTACAAAATAAAAAATAAACATCTGGGTTACAGTGAGGTTCTTACAGTGAATGGGGCCAATCCGTAAACATTAAAATAGTCACCATTTCATTAGTACACGAGACTTAAACAATGTGTTAAAAGGGTCATATAACGGTACATGCACTTTTACAAGTTGATTGTACTGAAATGTGTGTTGGCAGTGTCTGTACACAACCATAATGATAAAAATCCATCCAGTGGTTTTGTTTTAATCTCCTTATATGTTTTCCCCAGCCTCAAATCGAGCCGTTCGAGCCTGTGACGTCACAAGCTCGCACGCCCCTCCCACGATTGTTGATTGACAGCAGCGTTTCAACACAGACCCACCCTCGCTCATGAGGGAGCTGTCGATCATAGTCTGCGCGGCGTGGACCGGCGCGGTCATTGTTGATATGCTGGAGCACTGTCTATGAGCAGAATGGCGTCTAAGCGATTGTGGTGTTCTGTTCTTGGGTGTAATAACGAACACAGCAGTCATTTTAATGTTCCTAAATCCGAACCGCTGAAGACGCAGTGGCTGAGTTTGTTTTTGAAGGGAATATTCCCCACGAGCAACGTCAATGCTCTCATGTTTGCGCGAATCATTTCTCACCAGACTGCTTTATACACGAGGATCAGTATAAAGCTGGATTTGCTAAGAAGCTGCTCTTGAAAAAAGGATCGGAACCAGATATTCGTGTTCCTGCTGAATCTCCAGAAGAATGGAAGTGAGTGTAACGTTTTATTAAACTTTATATTAATATATTAATCTTTGCAAATCGCTAGCTGCACGCTTCACAATGAATGCGTCTTAGGTTTACACTCAGGGTACATTACGGCATGTTTTCTATGTATGACGTTCTCAATATAATTCATAATCCCACGTTTATACTGAACAACGCGTTATGGTTATTGTGTTATTGTGTTACAAACGGTGTACGCACAGAACAGAGAGGCGGGGTGAGCAAAGCTCATTATCATTTAAAGTCATATGCACTGAAACGGCGTGCTGAAAACAGAGCTGTTTTTGACCAGATAAAATAAGTGTTTTCTTACAATACTAATGAGAATTTTTAATTAAAGTATATTACAAACTTTTAATTTAGACCCTAAAGAATCATATTAGCTTGTACAAAAATGGCATTATATGACCCATTTAACAAGATTTTTCAATGAAAAAAAAAAAAAAAAAAACTCTAACCATACTAAACCTTTACAACCATTTCAGTGTAGTTATATCCCGTTTTGTAAATATCCAACTTTGTAAAACCACTATGTAAGTGTTTTTATAATATTACAAGCATCATTTGTCTGCGTCCCTATTCACTTCCATTGAAAATGTCTCACTCCAACCGAAAGAAAAGGAGAGATTAATTGAAAAAAAAAAGGAAAGCTTTGAAGGAAAGCTTATTTTGCCTTGTTAATGCACCCCCCTTTATCAGAGCATGGGCTTTTTTGTGTCAGCAATACAGTACATGCCTGAATTATAGATTTCTTGCAAATTAAAACTGCAGGCAGACTGTGTGCTTTAGCCTACTGACAAAACTGAAACCCTGGAAGTTGATGCTTGGCGCTTTGCAGATTTGAAGATCAGTCATTCTATTGTGCGCCCTCTGGACCAGAGGGAAGCAAGCAAAAAAGAGGATCTGTTTTTTTCCCAAAGCATTTTCATTCCCGTTTCCATCCCAAAGTAGCATATTTCTGTCCTCCTAAAGGAACTGCTTCCAAAAAACAACTCTGCTGTGGTAACACAGACCAAAACTCTAATTACATTTATGGGCTTGCTTTGCAGAAGTCATAATTAAACTACCTTTATTATGCAAATTAATGGGCTGATTTCAAAGAATTAATTACCCTCGTCCAAAGTTTGATTGGTAAATGGCTGTTTTCTGGTTCCAGCTATTTTTGCTGCTTTCTTTGTACAGTTGGAGCATTTCAGACTTAAAATTCTGAGAGGAAAACCCTGCAAAACGGCTTGGAAAACAGAAGTGATTGCTTTCATTTTGATTATCAATACATGCCACTTCTTAAGTGGCAAGATCATTTCTACAACCCCATACTCGTGCAGTTGTAAATGAATAAATAAACAAAATTAAATTAAATGCTGCAACCCTTTTCTTATCACATGAGTGCCTTTAATTGGAGTCATTTGCATCGCTCATCTGATAGGACTAACTTAATTTGAAAGTCTCTGTTGCTTTTAACCTACATAGAGCTGAAGGAAATCAGTGGAGTGAAGTGATGAAGCTTTAAGACAAAGACTCAACTCAATTCTTCCTTTTTATTCTGAAGGAGTCCACATAAAAACCCAGCAAATGAAATGCAAGAACAGAGCAGCCACAATGGACCGCCTGAATGGGCTGAAATGAGTTAGCTGAACATAAAGAAGAGGATGAATAATGACGGACCCCAAGACCCGGTGGATTAGTGGCCAGAGGGGGTGGGGGGTGATTCTGGAACCTGAATGAGAACTCTCAGGCCAATCAAACCAAACTCTTAACCTCTGCTGGCGGATGACCTCGAACATAGAAGTGCCTCTTCTCCTTCTGCACATAATCATGACTTAAGGACTCGAGAGATAATCACATACGCGGTTTCTGTGGAGGGAACATATTTAGACTCTGGAAGAAGTCAATATTCGCCTTTTAAATAGGCCAGAATGTAACAACTCGCCGCATTGTAAAGCAAAGCTAGACGGCGGGCGCACATACGTAGCTGAGAAATCTCAATTTGTTACCAAAAATATCATCTAGTAATTTAAGACTATCTGTTTTTTGTCATCTAGATTTTGTTCTTTCTCAGGTGTTGTCCCACCATATGTGTGCTATCTGAGAATTGCACATGTTAATGCCTGTTGTGACTACTTTCTATAAAAGCATAGTAGGCCATACTTTTACTATCTGAGAATGTATGACATTATGAAGCTGTGCCAAACACTTAAGCACATGATAAGCACATCAAGAATGACATTCTGAAATTGTGACAAACACTTAAAGAAATGTCAAGCGCTTCAGGAGCAGAGCGATAGGATACAACAATCCTCTGACCATGCTGAGAGACAGCTTGAAAATATAAGCAGCCCTCTTTTCCACCTATTTAAATTTAACCGTTAGGTATACGAGATGACAGATTGCAAATTTTTCGCTTGCGTACCGTAGCTTTTATCTGATAGCTACAAAAAAAGAAAGAAAAACAATAGGATAGCATAAGCAAATTACTGTGAGGCTTATATCTTCACTAAGCTCATTTTCCACTGAAATGCTCTTCCAACATCACAGATAAGGCTAGGAAAACACTCAAAGCTCGACATCTTGTTCTCTGACAGGGTGGATCAGAGCAGAGCTCCTCATGCACAGATAAGAGGGGGTTAAAGCAGAAATAAAGCCAACACCAATCCCTCAGACTCCCAGTGCGGATGTTGGGTGCGCCAGACGGGAGAGCCAGGCCCCCAGAAGGCTTCGTTGGCGATGTTCAGCCACAGAATTGCTGTAAGTGCCTCGTTAAATGCCGAAACCTGGAAAACAATCGTGTTAATGAGTGAGAATGCCAGACGTCACAATGCATTCAATCCAGCGGGGCTCTGAACCTGGCCCCTGGCTCCTCGGCCAGAGCTAAAAAGACACAATATTACAATTAGCATGCTGATTAGCACCTGCCCAGACTCACTGGGAATGACAGGGGGCTAATGACAAAGTGAGCCAGTGTTGTATGTCATGTTCATTGGTAAATATCAACCACTTGGTATTCAGTGTGCCCGCATATGTGCCCTCTTCAGAAAAAAAGGAATTGTTTAGTTGAAAGCAAGACTGAGGGAGACAGTGGCCACCGTTGTGTCTCATTATTTCCATCCATGTCTGAAAATCAGAGCTGCAAAGCCTTTAATTGTCCACAACATACATTTAATGAGCAGCTTTTAGACACAAAACGTCCTGTCTGTAATGTTTTATCACTAATGACGCAACTTGCTTTTCATATGAGAGGAGACTCAAACGATACTCTGAAAATATCTACAGTAACAACAACAGCGGGAATATCTGATGATGCAAAAAGCAAAGAAACTCTCAGAGGGTGGGTCGGGTACTGTCTTTATATGCGGTTAAAAGGGCAACCTTGTGAGATTACTACATTCCCTGTGTTGAGTTTATTTTTTATCACAGCATTGTTTATCACCTCACTTCCTGTTCCCAGTGAATCAATATGCAGTCAATCTCGAAGCAAGGAGAACGCATCGATTTGGTTCTTAAGGCTGTACAACCTTTAATCTCCTGAAACGTCGCCGAGCCCCTGAATGCTTTGAGGACACTTTATGCTGGACTGTGCAAAAGCTAAACAGGGCAGGAAATCTATGCACAATCAACAATCCAGCCTCTTACGGCTAACCTAAGGGCAAAAGGTGGAGCGTGTTTTGGCTCTGTTGAGGCAACCTATAAGCTGAGATTTAACTCTTTATTGATTCTCCACGGGAAATTCAGGTAATTTCCCTGCATTTGTGCAGAGTGTGTCCATTTTATTGGTCATCCCTATGTGAGTTTCAGTTGCACAACGGTGCATAAACTTAAAAGTGTCACTAAAACGAAATCTAGTGTGTATAGTGTGTATCACTTGAACTCTGATTTGCTGTGAATACATTCAAAATGTATTCTACCATTCTTTTCTCTGATTTCGAGTGGAAAGGTAATTATTTCTATGAAAGAACATGAAGATGATTTTTGGTAATAGGTTCTTCATGAGGGTTTTTGTGGCAGGCATTGTGAGATGCCAAGGCCATGTTAATGAATATGTACACTGTCCGCTGTTTGATAAAGTTTGAAATTAATTAGTGGCTGCTAAACAACTGAACTCATCAGGCCTGTATTTATGAGACAATACCCCTGAGTGTTTGGAGAATAATCCAGAAGTTTGAGCTGCTATCCATTATTAATTAAACAAGGACAAGTTAGTTCTCATGTTCTATACATACCACTGAATTTAACAGCACAATGAGTCGCATTATACTCTTTTATACCAAACCCTGATCAGGCTTTTGTTCAGATGAAAGCCACTAAAACAACTTTGAAGAAAATGAAGACTACATTGAAGAAAATGAAGACTACAGCAAAGCACAACAATTTTGCAGCATATGCCTTGAGAGTAAGTAAACAAATATGTCTATCAGGCAGATGTCTGTTTTTCAGCAATTTAAATGATTCGTCATTTTCAGCATTATAAGAGAAAGATCAGACAACTAATTTTGTCAGAGAACATAAATGTAGTTAATTTTGTCATATTTTTCTAATTTGGTCTTATCAGTCTAACTTAGTCATTTTAATCATTGTGTATAATGGTTAAAATTATTATCACAAAATTATTTAAATTGTTATCTTGATTAAAGAGCACGATTTTTTATCATGAGAAATTTATTTTTAAATTTCATCAGATTGCACTTTCACCTATGAGCACAAATCAAGGGAATGTCAACTCATTTGCATGCTTTATTTTGCGCATGTTTAACTTATCTAGTTTCCCGATTCATAAAATTAGGAAACAACAAAAAAAAAGACTTGCATTTATTCCGCAATCAGTCACAAACAATATGGTCAAGAGCCATGTTTGGATTGATTACAGTTCATCACTCAGAATGTTTGATTGCAGATTTAGTCGCAGCAAACTGCACAAGTGGCCTTGTGAAGAAACATAGACTGGCTGTATAACACACACATGGAATAAATAAACTCCAGCATGCATGTTTGTCTGTGTTTTCATATCCTCTGCTCTTTTTCTACAGTGTAGGGAGAATGTGCACATAGTTGCCCAGTTGCGAAGACTAAAACACTGGGCAGATTTTTTTTTTCCTTTTTAAGAGGAAAGCTCTGATTGGGTGATTTCAACTCTTGACATCTGGCAACCCCAAGCATAAAAGCTTGTTAAAAACAGTCTATAATATATATATATATATAAGTTTTTTTACTAAAAAATTTTTCGTCAACATTTTTTTTTAAAGCTGAACTATTATTAATATGACAACCCATCTTTAAAAAACAAAAACAAGGGAAAAAACTTGATTAAACTCATGCAATTCTTAAACCTTAATGACGTTCCAAACCTGTATGACAATTTATTCTACAAAACACAAAAGCTGATATTTTGAAGAACATCGCAACTGTCTCAGTTTGTTTGGACCTTAGTTGCTGACTTTCAATGTTGCATTTTGCATCTTCTTTTGTGTTCTACAGAAGAAGAAAGTAATACAGGTTTGGACAGATTTTTCATTTCTGAATGAATTACATACACAAAATGCAGTGGTCTCATCACTTTTCATTCAGATTGCAAGCTCAAAAGGAAGCATACTTCTTGCACTGGGATTCAAGAGCTGTAAAGGAGATACTACCAACATATTTTAGTGTTTTCTTTCCGAATAATGCAGATGTTCAAGAACCGTTTATGAATATGAGTGCAATGAAAATTGTTTGCTTCCAGTAATTTTTGTTTAAAACAAAAATTGAACTGGTTCTCAATAATTTTGATCCTACACTTAAATATAATCTACTCATTACACAGAAACTCAGAAATCTGTAATAAAACTTCAATGGATCTACAGGGTTCATTTCCAGCTTTCTAAACACTCGTTCTTCCCTCTTGCCATCTGCTAAGAAAACATGAATAAATGGGTGCATTATTTAGCAATTAACGAAAAGTACACTAAGTGGGTGATTTTAATGATTCATAAAGTTATTTTTGCTGGAAATGACATTGCAGGACCTAAATAGGCACTCTGCAAGGGTTTATTGGTTGGAACAAGACTGAAGCACATTTATTTGGACTGCCTAAACAAGTGATGACACCGAACATACATTATATTGCACAAAAAACCGTGTGAGCGTAACAAAACTCAAACAGACTCAGGGTAGTACAAAGTATCCACCTACCACATCCAGTGCACTATCACTCCCGATTAGAGACTACACGCACGCCCCACTCTTAGCACTTTATCATGCCTTAAATAGGGCTGTGGAATTATAAAGGAAGTCATTAGATTTAATTAGACCAATTAGATCCAAATTGGAACAGAATGATGCGGGTACATGCCACCAAACAACATGGCACCGATATAGTGAATCCTAATTGAAGTGCAGACTAGACAGAGGAAGGGATAAAATACAAACAGCAACAGGCACATTTACGAATAAAATTTAGCCTCAAAAGCAACAGAGACACCATTCCCGACCCATATATGCATGCATCAATCTCACAGAGAACTGGGGACCACACTGCCTTTTTTGTGATTGGCAGTGTTTAGAAGAAAATTACAGGCCTCCCTCCCCACAGGTTCAGCTGATTATTCTCAAAAGACAAGCCGAGCTCCACCATAATCTCCGTGTTTCCATGGGGTCCTGATTGTAGCACAGCCCTGGAAGTTTGATAGAGCAAACTTCAAAGGAATGAGCGAGGTAAGGTGCCTGCTCTCTCGGGATTGCGGTTGTGCAGGCGAGGGTATCGAAGCATGAATTATCTATTAGTGTGACTGATATTACAGCAGGGGCCCTATTTTGAGGCTGAAATAGACATATATATCATGAACTTGTGGCTGCGTGGCATTTTTCGTGCTGCCACTAAAGGCTGATAATCTAACGGAGTCATTAGACCACTCTTATTAGACCACATTCGATGAGCCATGGATGCACATAAATGTTACACGTCAAAACACACAGCACAGTTGAAATTACATAATCCACAAAAAATACACATCTTAAAAAGGAAAAATGAGTCTATTCATGCGGGAAAAGTACTAGTGAATCCATAGTGAAAAAAAAAAGTACGTTTAACTGCATATAAGACTTTAACCTTCCATGAAAATCAGCATGAAGACAAAACTGCCAACTGAGCGAGCTTTTTTTAGGCAAATTTCAAAGAAATGTGGGAGGAATCTCAAAGATCTGCAATAATATTCAGTGTGCACAGGCTCAGCATTTGGCAGACAGTTGCGCTTGAAGAGAAGGTACTAGATGATCCAAGAAAAACATTGTCGAGTCCCCCACCAGCCCCTTTCACAACAATGTACACAAGGCCAAACACTTCACAGCCACAATTTGCAGAACACAATAATGAGCGCAGCACATCACTTACTTATACTGCATAATTTTCAAGCTGTGAAACGAGACCCTGTGGAATTAAAATATGGCATTTGTATGGAGATTGTATTTTTGTCATCAACCACCACTTGCTTTGTGGACAACCATCCCAACTGCTTTAGAATACCACTGGGAAGGGAAGCCAAACGTTCCAATACCTCTTCAAACTTTCATTCCATCGTTATCCCCTCGCTGTCTCTATATTTGCTTTATATTCATCTGACTCGAATTTCACATGCTACTGTATGCCCTGCACCATAATCTTCCAATGCTACAACAATTTCCTCTTTTCTCAACCCAGAAAGGGTAGCTTGCCATCCTATCTGTGCCTTCTGTCTTGTTACTGTTCAGGGGTGACTGTCTGACCTGAAGAAAAAAAAGCCAGATGGCTTCTTTAACTAAGCTCTTGTCTGAAGCCCAAATATGTCTGTTGTCAGCACAGTAGGGGAACAAAAGAAGAACCCCTAAAATAACAGGATTAAAAAATCCAGATTGGGAAGATTTTGTCTACATGGCATAAGCACACATGAGGAGAGTTGCTAGTCCATTGCATGAGCCTTTAAGACCCTAAGGCAAGCTAATATCCTTTATTTCATCACACTTATCACAAAATCGTATCGAGTATTTAAGAATCCACAAATTAGTGGATTAGACATCCTAGCAAAAAAGATGATTAAACAAATCTTCATGCGAGACAACATTGGTGACCGGATATTTGAAAGTCTAGTTAAACCGATGACATACTCACAAAAACAGATATTTTAAGCTGTAAATATACCATTTAAAAGTTGGGGTCGGTAAATTATTATTTTTCTTTCATTATTTTTGAAAAGTTTTGATCAAAAGTATTTTATTTACCTAGATTGTTGGAGTGTATTGGTATATACTGTATATATAGGCAACAGTGTATGTGTTAGCCTATCATTTAGCCTATATTCTTCCACACGTAAAAGGCTTTCATGGCAGCAAATTGCTGCTGCGCTGTACTCTAGGTCAGTGTTTCCCAACCCTGTTCCTGGAGGCACACCAACACTACACATTTTCCAACTCTTCCTAATCGATCACACCTGAATCAGCTCATCAGCTCGTTAGTAGAGACTCCAAGACCAGAAATATATGGGTCAGAAAAGGGAGACATCCAAAATGTGCACTGTTGGTGTGCCTCAAGGAGCAGGGTTGGGAAACACTGCTCTAGGTAACAAACATAGTACCAAAATGTTTTGAAATTTTTAAATATATTGATTGAATGAAAAAAAATGTTGGATTGCCTTTTGATTTGTAATGTTATTCTGAATAAAAGTATTATAATATTACAAACTACAGATTTATGTATATAATAACTATATATTATATAATTATAATATCATTAGTAATTACTATAATTAGTAATATTTAGCACTAATGCATGAATATAGATATTACAAATATAGTATAATCCAGAGTAGAAATATATTAAATTACAAACAGTAAAATAATGTAGTTATACAGTACTGTTCTGTATACCGTAAATTGCATTACATTACAATTTGAATATATTTTTAATATTGCTGTCAATCAATAAAAAAGTAATAAAAATTAAATTCTGTAATTAATCACGATTAATCGCAACTAATATCAACGTTTTTAATATATTTTTAAATTGTAATAATTTCCCATATAATCTCCAAATTGATGTAAAAAGTAAAAATAACAAAAAAGGTAAATACTTTCAACTTTCATTTTTGTTAAATTGTATAAGTTTCATGATTTCAATTAATTAGGCATGCTTTATGATTATTCAAATTACAGAACATCATTAAAGTCCCCGTGAACCGGAAGTTGCAAACGACTTTTCTCCAGTGTTGTGACGTATTTCCGAGAGAAACGGAATACTAAATGAGGCAAAATGGTGGGCGTGGCTTTTTCCCAACTAGCACCTGATTGGATCTAGAAAAGTAGGTGTTTTTATTCAGCCTGTCTACTGTCAGTTGGAGGGGCGTGATTACGGATGTTAAGAAGACGCCCAAACCGTGAAACCTACGTCATCAGGCAAGGTCCTCCAACGCAGAGGGGAGGGGAAATTTCAGATTTTGATTAAAGATTACGAAGCCAAAAAAAATTTTTGTGTGGATTGACTTGCATGGATGAATTGTTCACCACAAAACGATCAATTTAGGCAAACAAAGTAAGTATGGTAAATTTTGAATTCATGGGGACTTTAAAACAAAGTCCAGATTAACTGATTTCAACAGCTGTGCTGCTTAATACTTTGTGGAGACCATGACTTGTTTTTTTTTTATTCTTTGAAGAATAGAATGTTCAAAAGAACAACAATTATTTGAAATAGTACATTAACAAAAAAAATTCTGTCACTTTTGATCAAATGCATCCTTGCTTAAAAATATATACACAAAAGCCATTTTCTTTAGCTTTGAAATGGTACAAATGTTAAGAACCAAACCACTTTTATAACAAACTCAGTAGATAAACAACTGGTATTTGGCAAAGTGCAAAATGATCAAGCACAGCCTGAACATTTCTACATTCCAATTTGCAGATCTGACTTGTGCGCCGATTCAGTGCTCGAGCATCGCTGTGAAATGAACATAACTACCCTCATAATAACCACACCACAAAAATGGAGCTGTAGCCAGAGACATTCACGCATTAAAGGTGACACTTTATTCTAAAGTGGTCACAGAGCACACATAAAGAAACTTCATAAGATGCTCAGCAATACCTTTAATGCAGCATATGGACAGTTCATTCCTGCTCTAAAGGACACTCTGGAAATGCTATGCTGAAATAAACTAAATCTCCCTAGGCCTGGAGTCTCTTCTTTATGTAAAAAGCACAATAACATGTCTTTGCTGATGGACAAATCTGACGGGGACATCAGTGGATGACAAAAATGACTGAAAGCAGCTTATTCCCAAACATATTGCGAGTCCATCAATGTGCTCTGAGTGACCGGATTACTGAATATCTGTTCAGGGAGTGCATAAAAACACATGATTACAGGCATTTGGGGCTTGATGTCTGCTATTCTATATTAAAGACGAATAGATTATTTTACAACACTGTTTTAATGCATAAGACGGTAAGAGTAACCATGTATTTTTCAATAATATCCATGTTTTGTAGTTTTTCCTTCAATTGGTTTATATTTGCTTCAGCGTAAAACTTCACTGTAATCAATGGCATAGCGTCTGGGCATGCAGGGTATGCACGTGCAAATGGGCCCGGGTGGATTGAGGGCCCGCCCAGGGGAACCTTTTAATTAAAAAAATAAATAAATAATTAATTAATTAATTTTTAATTCATGTCCACGATAAATATATTTTTTTATGCATGTCATCTGCAGAAATTTCCTGTTTCTCCATAATTTCTTGTGCGCATTTATTATTTTTTGCACCCCGCAGTTGCCTTAGAACTACGCCATCATTTTTTTAATGACGCTACATGACCGCGCCAAATTAAAAAAGAAAACACTTTGTGAGGTTAGTGGGGAGATAAAACAAAGACTTGTCTCCAGCCCTTCCACAACAGTTGATCGCATTCCATGCAGCCTTTAAAAGACAAATCTCTAGGATGACAACAGTTCAAGATTTGGCAAGTTTTTTAATTGTTGAGAACAACTATCACATCTAACTTCAGCGTCATGTGCACCATTTGAGTTCTCTTTCTTACCATTCCTGTTACTGTTCCTTAGGGGTGAAACGGTACACAGAAGTCACGGTTCGGTTCATACCTCTGTTCAGACATCATGGTTCAGTACGAGTTCGGTACATTGGAGGGAAAATGGTAAATGGACTGCATTTATATAGCACTTTTACAGACCCAATGGCCAGCAAAGCGCTTTACGTATTGCCTCGCATTCACCCATTCATTCACTCACCGACGGCAGTGTCAGCCATGCAAGGCACCATCCAGCTCGTCGGGAGCAGCTGGTGTTAGGTGTCTTGCTCATGGACACCTCGACACTTGGTCAGGTGGAACCGGGGATTGAACCACCAACCTTCCGGTTTGTAGACAACCTACATGAACCACTGAGCCACTGCCGCCCAAAATGCAGAAGGCAATTTTTTTTATTGTGAAAAAATCAGTTTTATTAATAAAGTAAAGGCATAGCACCAGTTTATTTGTAGTGCATTGACAATATTTTTATATAATTAGTTTATTAATTAAATTAATAAAAAGACCTTGAGATATGTTTGGTAATTGTACCTGAATGAATTTAAAATCAATGTGCTATATTTCATATCAATATATTTGTTTTGCTTAATTTTAATTAACACTAACTTTATTCTCAATCTCATCTGAATTATACATAATTTATTTCTGTATAAAATAATACTACCATTAAAAAACACATTTGATTTTCTTTTTTAATCAATGTAGAATGTGTAACTTAAAAATAAACAGATTAGTGCTCTGTTTGAGGACAAGAAATGAAAACCAATGCAATATGATGAATGTCCAAAAGATGGCACCCATAGACTGTTTTTAAATGGGTTGGATAAATAGATAAGATAACAGCTGTCTTGACTCATGAATGTTTTGCTGGTCAAACGGAAAAGATATATAGTTCTGATTTTTCCCCTCCCGTTTATCTACAACTCAGATCTAGAATTCCGAAGTGAAATAAAGTAGCGCTGTAATAATTTTTATTAATTAACCCGAGAAAGAGAAGTAGAGAGAGAGCCAGAGAGAGAGAGAGAGAGAGAGAGAGAGAGAGAGAGAGAGAGAGAGAGAGAGAGAGAGAGAGAGAGAGAGAGAGAGAGAGAGAGAGAGAGAGAGAGAGAGAGAGAGAGAGAGAGAGAGTGCGCGCGCACGCAAGTGAGTAACCTAATATTGAAGCTTGTTGGTTTAAATAATTGTAACCCAAAATTGCGATCTTAAAGAGGCCGGCGGGTCCCCACCACTCGCCATACTTGTCCTTAGTACTGCTATCTCTGACTCACTCACTGGACCGTAGTCGACCTGACAAAAAACTGCATACATACAGAGAATGTCTAATAGAGAGCTTAAGTCCCTTCCCTCCGCTTCCGGCTTATGGGACTTTATTTCGGAAAAAATATGTATGGTAGTCAATGGCGAGAGACAACTTATCTTTTTATTCCGTCTGAACTGTGCCCTGTATTACACATGATGTTTGCCAATTTAAAAGATAATTATGAAAGTCAAGAAAGTTGCAGTTTGTCATAAAACAGAAGAGTAACAAATGTGAAAATCGCTCAATGACCTACATCTCCCGGAAAGCGCAATCACGAGCAATATCTGTTGCTCGTATGTGTGCAGTCTGGTACAAAACACTCAGGCATGACGGCGTAACGTTACGATTATAACGTAAGACTATAGAAAAAATTACAGACGTTAGCTTCAGTAAAGTTAGCTTCAATCATTGAGAGAAAATGTGCACCTTTTGGGTTTGTAGTCTTTGTAATTACGTATTTTCAGTCTTATACCTCAACAGGTTTACATCAAACTGCGACTTTCTTGACTTTAAAATGTATCTTTTAAAGGCACACTGTGGAACTTTTCAACCTTTATAATATATTACCAAAACCCATTGAGATGGTACATCGACTTACAATAGGTTGAATGACACGTCTGCCGAAGCCCGAAGGTGTCTGTATCGCTTTTCCTAGCACTATGTAACTTCGGGGTTCGGGTAGGAACCCGAGCACAAAAAGAACTAAAAAATTCGACCGCTTTACGGCATACGTCACTTCCCCCACCACCCACAACTTCCTCAGATTCTGACGTGAGTGCTCAACTCGCGTTTGATTGCCGTCTGTATGTTTTCGTCATGGCCGAACCAACAGCTACAAGGAAGAAGGCAAAGGTTTTGTCAGAGGACACTAAAAAAAAGAAAAAGGCATAGTGACAAATGAAAAGCCAGGACGAGGATCACCATTGGTCCAGCGTTCGCTCGCTGGCGTGAGCTACAGGAGGAGGATGGGTGCCCGACCGATGCTAACGCTTGCCTGCACACAAATGCCGTTTCCAAGGTGACACAGATAAATCAAATAAGCAGTGTAGTATTTTCTGGTATTCCGGCCACAGCCGATGGTGTTATGAGTGTAATAAAATGCCCACAGCCCATTGTTCATTTCTACACACAAACACAGCCCGCCACAGTGCAGGGCTCGCACAAATAAAATCGACTCATGTCAAATGTACATTAAATGTAGTGAACGTTCCCACGACTCAGTGCCCACAAACACTACACACAACATGTCCCACGGTTTCTGTAAAACGAAACCAACACACATAAGTTACAGTCAGCTCAGGCCGACGGTGATTTTAGTGCAGTAAATGTGCCCGGCCCGCCGTCCCGCGCCCACATTCACTCACAGACATGTTAGCACTAAGCCGCTCGCTCTCTCTCAGCAGACTGCTATAAGAGATCGAGCGCGGCCAGGCTGCCCGCCTCAAACACTGCAAGCACACACAATCTAAAGACACGGGAAGCTGACCCACTGTCTATGGGCGGACCGGTTGACTTTTTGTTGACTTTTGCGACAGTGCTGCGGAGCTTGTGGCCTCTAGGGACGCTAGACGTGAAAGTTACAGGTCGAGCGCCACTAGTGGCCAAAAGTTCCGCAGTGTGCCTTTAAATTGACAAACATCGTATGTGTAATTCAGAGCACAATTCAAACGAGATCAAAATATTTGTTGTCTCTCGCCATTTGTCACGTTTTCTGTGTTTAGTTCAGTTTTGCGTTCTTGTTTACCCTTGTCTTTGTGATTTTGGTTCAGTCCTGTTAGTTTTCCCGGTCTGTCTAATTTAGTAATCCCCATCACCTGAGTTCAGTTAATTATCCCGTTAGTCCCCGTTCATTTAAGCCCTGTGTTTTCCCTCAGTGTTGGTTGATCGTCGTCCTTGTATGGTTGTTTTCACTGAAGTCTTGTTCTTTTGTTCCTGTATGTTCCAGAAAGTTAAATTTGTAAATAAGTCAACTATACTGCTATTCCTGTGTCCTCGTCTTCAGCTACCTGCAACAACCTGACAGAACGATCAACCCTTTACCGAAAAGAAAAAAAACGAATATGAGCAGAAGGAGAAAAAAGAACAAGATGAGCCCCATTAAAACACCTATCCTCTTCCAAGAGGAGCACTCTCTAGAAGAGTATGCGGGGCTGTACCTAGAGTTATATGATGATGTGACTCAGAATGAAGAGGAACTGAAACAGAGTTTCTGGGGTGGTCTAAAGGACCCGCTAGCCCAGATAATTCTGGTGAAGGACCTCAGTATGTCCTTTTTGGAGTTTGTGGATCACACACTGTGGGCGTGTGGATCCACATACCTCGTGGAAGATCTCCCACTCCAACCGGTTCCAAGTCCGGTCTGCCCGCCTGAGCCCATCCCCTACCCACCAGAGCCTGAGCCCATCGCCTGCCCGCCAGAGCCGGAGCCAGTGTCTGCTGTTCCTGAGCCGGAGCCAGTGTCTGCTGCTGTTCCTGAGCCGGAGCCAGTGTCTGCTGTTCCTGAGCCGGAGCCAGTGTCTGATGTTCCTGAGCCAATGTTTGTTTCTGTGTTTGTGTCTGTCCTTGTGGCCGCTACTGTTCTAGTGGCTCCTGAGCCGGTGTCTGTTCCTGAGCCGGTGTCTGTTCCCGAGCCGGTGTCTGTTCCCGTTCCGGAGCCGGTGTCTGTTCCCGTTCCTGAGCCGGTGTCTGTTCCCGAGCCAGTGTTTGTTTCTGTGCTTGTGTCAGTCTTTGTGGCTGTTACTGTTCTAGTAGCTGCTAAACCTTGAGCCGGGGGGGCTATACGCCTTCGCCGTGGTCGGCCAAAGACCCACGGAGGCCTGAAAAAAGATCACCACCACGGCCACCCAAAGGGTCCTCACCGCCACGGCCGCCCGAAGGGTCCGACAGCTCCGCCCTGGATGCCCGAGGGTCCGACAGCTCCGCCCTAGACGCCCGAGGGTCCGACAGCTCCGCCCTGGACGCCCGAGGGTCCGACAGCTCCGCCGTGGCCACGCTCACAGCCAGCTCTGCCGTGGCCACGCCCACAGCCTGCTCCGCCGTGGCCACGCCCACAACCTACTCCGTCATGGCCACCCCCACAGCCTGCTCCGTCATGGCCACGCCCACAGCCTGCTCCGTCATGGCCACGCCCATAGCCTGATCCGCCATGGCCACGCCCACAGCCCGTTCCACCCCGGTTCCCCGAGCTACCAGCTCCGCTCTGGAGGCTTCCCGTCCCTGCACTACCATGCCCTCGTCAGCCTCCAGGGCGCCCACCCTCCCACCCCTTTGGATGTTATACGGCGCGAGGACGCGCCTTTGGGGAGGGGGAGGTTCTGTCACGTTTTCTATGTGTTTAGTTCAGTTTTGCGTTTTAGTTTCCCCCTGTCTTTGTGATTTTGGTTCAGTCCTGTTAGTTTTCCCGGTCTGTCTAATTTAGTAATCCCCATCACCTTAAATTTGTAAATAAATCAACTATACTGCTATTCCTGTGTCCTCGTCTTCAGCTACCTGTAACAACCTGACACCATTGACTACCATACAATATTTTTCCGAAATAAGGTCCCATGGTAGTCGACCGGAAGGGGAGGGACTCTCTAAAGTCCGGAGCTCGCCTAAAGCGGGGCTACAGATTATGTGTCCCTAAAGAACCCGCGTATCTAACAGTAGTTAAGTATTACATTAATTAATTTGCACGTGAGTTTTATTTATTTTTATACTGTGTATTCTCCGTGTAAATTCATGCACCGAACCGTGAAGCCCGTACCGGTTCGGTTCAATACGAATACATGTACCGTTCCACCCCTACTGTTCCTTCAGGAAAGCGCTTTTCAAAGCTGAATCTAATAAAAAATTATTTGCGGAGCACCATGTCGCAGAACAGACTATCGGGACTAGCAATTCTTTCCATTGAGAATGCACAAAGCCGTGAATTAAACACCAAGGACATCGTGGATGAATTTTCCTAAAGAAAGGCCCGGAAAATGCAACTAAAATTAGTGAGTAGTTTTTTGGGCCACCGTGCTAAGATCGTTTGTGTTTGCATTGCATGCAGTAGTTTAGTATTATCATTGGCTGAGTCTTGGTTATTTTAGACTTTTTTTAGTTCCATTCTGGGGTGCGTTTCCCAAAAGCATCATTGGCTAACTATGATCGCAATTTCCATTGAACTCTATAGGTAACGGCAGAACTTGCGACCATAGTTGGCTTTGGGAAACACACCCCAGGTTGTGAAAAGTTGTTGGGTAGAGTGGGCTTTATTTATGGTATTATTGGTATGGTATTTTCTTGATAGGCTACAGTGAACATCTATAAATGTATCTTCGATGTACTTAGGGGGAGGGGTCTAGGGAAGCCCATACAAATATTTTTGGCATATGGGCCCGGGACTGACTTGCTACGCCACTGACTGCAATACTATGTAGATATGCAATACTGGTTCTCTGCACATGCACAGTATCTACTTAACTAATGCGGAATTCTACACCCATCTGTATAGCTCATTTGTACAAAGCCCCTAACGGTAAACAGTCTGTGATTACTGACTATATTTTAGGGATCAGTCACAATAGTCCAACAACCACCTATTTAACACTATTTTGTTTCTTTCGCTGCCATGGACATAAGTAACAAACCACTTGACTTGACTCAAGATTTATAAGGTAAGGCTACTCCATTTGTTCAATATGTGCCAAAAAACAATCAATTCTCCTAAAATGTTTCAAGTGAATCCAGATCATTAATAAACGTTAAATGCAATTCTAACCTGCCTTTGATACTGACATGAAAACTACGATCCCTGTGGCAAGTTAGCAAATACAAACACTATTTTTAATCTGATGTTGACCCAAGACATGCCACTTCCAGAGTACTGAGAAATTCTTGCCGTGTGGTTAGATGAATCGCAGATCACCCCAGCGGGCCACCGTACAGCATTTCACCAGACAGAGATTACAGCCTGACCTATTTTGTTTTATAAGGAAAAACGAATCCTTTTGACATAGTAGGTCAAATGGCTAAATTTTTTCATTGTAAAACAAACATTGCCTGTATGCACTGCCTTTCACATTTGCTCAAGTGTGACCTGATAAAATAATATTAATAAACCCTAAGGTAGTGTGAAGGGGATAGAATGATGAGTGCCAGCCGTGCTGATATAAAGCCCCAGCAATCTTAAATAAGTAGATGAAACGGGGAGTGAGATACAAATTGTAATGTACCCAATGATTCAATGTCAGACCACAATAAAATGACAAGCGCAAAAAAATAGGCTAGCCAAGCGCTTGTACATTGGCTGTAATGAATGGACTGAAACTCCAAAAGATTGCGTGCACATTTATCTTTTTGTCTGCATGCTGCGACTCAAAGCTACAAAAAGCTCTGAACAATACAAGCTGTGAACAAAGAGAACTATCAAAGAACAAATTGTTATACAGAAAGAAGAGCCAACAACTTCCAAGCCATTTAACATCTTCAATGGATCCAACAAGTTCAATTCTTGCTGGATGGACTAAATATGTAATCCAGCGTCCTGAGATTTCCGAACTATGAACAGACCAACCTCCAAGCATTTGACTGTGCAGTGATTTCTGAACCAAAGAGTCATCTTTTATCTTCATGTGTACTGCAAGAGGAAAAACTCATTGGTGCTTATCAGAGAGCACTAAATCCTTATTTGTACAGCTAGAAAATAAATGGATGTGCTTCCCAAGGGACCTTACTTTATGATAACAATTACAGTACATATCTTCTGTCTCTTGATGGGAAATAGATATATTTTGAGAAAAGAGCAGCGATTAACCTTATACACAAGACATCTGAGTGGGTGAATTGGTCTTAATGGTAATGCTAATGGGTGCTAGTAATCTCAATTTAATGAGAACTTGCTAAGTGTGAGCTGCAATATAATGATGTGTTAAACTGCTCTATCATCAGCAGCTCTCCAACAAAGGATGGGATGTGGGAAGTTGTAGTGGTGCGGTGTTTCACAATTTGACCCTTTGGTTCACCAGCTGTCTGCAAAACAATTTCGCAGTCACACTGAGCGTTAAAAAAACGGTCTCAGCTTCCACCAAGCGTCAAGGTGCAACTGCATAATGACAGATTATAAATAATGTTCAATGAAACAACTCAATGATTGAAATAAATTGCCTTTTTTGTCTGTCTCTAAAATTAAAGGAAACAAATATATAATACATAAATATGTCAAATGAATATTTCATATAATCTATTTATCTGATAATGTAGATTAAGATATGAATTAATAAAAACTTGTCTGATGTCTGAGAACTGAGAAAGGAACTGTCTGAGAACTACTAAAATGCAATTAAGTGTCTGAAGCATTTTTTAAAGCACGTTTTGTTTGATAGTCATCTTTTGGGTGATACATGGAGCGGCTGATTCCATGACAATGAATTCTTGGGGATTCTCTTACTCAGCAAAGAAGCATCCCGGTTTGGCTTCTGTACAATAAAGCATCCTTGTTGGATATTTCACCCAAACAAAGAGCAATTTAGAAGAAATTAGGATCAAACAACTCATATGCTGGTCAGCAAGGCATGTATTTTGCCTTTGTGGCCTCCATTGTGCAGAAACAAGGGAATGTTACAGAATTTTAATCAAGACACAACTGCCTTTATTTACTGAAATATATACATAATTTAATCCATGAGCCATGTTCACAATGGGTTTGAATAGGGGCTTTTGTCTTTGTCAAAGTCATTGAGTTCATTGATCATCTAGTGGTTGAGTTTTGTATTGCTTTCAGCATCTTGACTCATCAATCATTATCATCACGTCTGTCAAAGTGGTGTTTAGGTTGAGGCACCTAACCTGACCTTTGCTTAAAGTATTTTTCTCCAATTCAAAACATCCAATCCAAACGACAATTTATCTCTCGCTGATTTTTTAATCATGACACGCACAGCATTTCATTTTCAGTCACCAAATAATTGAGCCATGCCATAAACTTAGCAACTGAGCGAAATGTTATAATAGAAATATATGCCATATGACACCATAAGAATGTCTGTCATCGCCTCACACACCACACGTATAACAAAAACATTACCAATAACACCAGTAATCTCTCTATATAGCCCAAACTGAAAGAATTAAGAGAGCTCTAGTCTCTCCTTTCGCTGTCATTTTTACAGAGCAAAGCAACCAATCAATAGCGAGGCGGGCATGGCAGATTCCAGCCGTAATCCTCAAAATATTCTTATGTGGATTAGCTTCTCCCCCAGCCATTTTCATTTTCACTCTGTAAGGTATTAGTCTGACAGCCAAGTGGAGCAAAACAAATAATAGACACTTCAAATGGGAAGAAACGTCTAATAACAGCAACCTGGTTAAGCTGCTGCTTGCCTTTTCTCTATTTCCATACTTGTTTGCTGCAGGCCCTAAACAAATTATATGTGCTATATGTTGTGTACTAAACGTTCATCTAATTTGAAAGCAGTATCACTGGCTAATGGAAAACTAAGGGATTCCTTGAAATGTGAGACTATTGTCAAAGCAGGGCTAAAGCATAAACCTCTGTCCTTTACATTCAAAGACACTGTGTGGAAACACAAAAGCACAATTAAACAATGCTTAAAGCCTCCAAACAATGGGCACAGAAGAGACTCCAATCATTTAAAGAGTCAGAGGGGGTAGTAAGAGTAAATTGATGGAGATTTTGTACAAGTTTGGAAGCAACAGTGATGGTTAGCTATATAGGAAATGCTAGAGGTCACATTATAAAAGGCATTAAAGTAATTATAATGGTTCAAGTCAAAATTATAATTAGAAAAGGTTTGTTTTCTCTAGCACCGAGGGTGCTAATGCAAACATAGTTCAAACCCTTTATCATATATCATATCATAATATTTTGCTACAGTCATGTAAACACAAAAAAACACACTGTTATACATTTAGGCAAGAGTCAACTGTTTAATGAGCATAGATATGCCCCCTACGTAATATGCCAGTTTCTGTTAGAAATATTGACTGCCACCAACACACAGCTGGTCAAGTAATGATAGGCTAACCAACACAAAAGGTTTGCAGAAAAAACTGTATTACTCATAACATTATACTGACTCCACACTAAAAGACAAGTGGTGACAGATCAAATAATAGATGATAGTGTAACATGTCGATTTCAGAATGATTGCAAGATCGCTATAATAATTTGTCTATTGCGCAAAAATCATTCTATGAGGACATCAAGAAACTCGATAAGAAAACCGGTTTTTCATGCTATAGCCTATCTCTCTACACTATCGCTGGCACCAAGCACAGCAACGAAACGCATAAAGAAAGGTAAGGGTAAAGAAAGTCCCTTGTTTTGACACGATGTGATTTTCTAATCACGGACTATTTCTCCTAAGTGAAAGCAGGTATATGATTGCACACGTTGTCTGAGCATCGTTATCCGGAGGGATAAAGTCATACACCATCTACACACTGCATACGAGCGACTACAAGTTACAATTGTCGCAAAGGGACAAAACGCTCACGAAGAGATGCTTAGCCCATATGCAGCTTCTAAGCAGAAGCAGCACGAGCATCGACCAAGACGTTATTATTTTTCCAAGCGAAGAGACCTGCACTTGTTGACTACGTTTGAACACTACGAATTCTGTTGACAAGAATGAATGGCATATACTATGACCCAGCAAACAAGGGACGTCCCCCGGACGTTTCAAACGTCCCCTTAGGTCCGCATTAGGTCCGCTTTGTAACGTTCCCGATCGGACGTTCGGAGGACGTCCGCACTTGGTCCCATTTGTAACGTTCGCTGACGGACATTCCGATGACGTTCGCATTTGGTCCGCTTTGTAACGTTCGCTGAAGGACATTCCGATAACGTTCGCATTTGGTCCATTTTGTAACGTTCGCTGACGGACATTCCGATGACGTTCGCATTTGGTCCATTTTATAACGTTCGCTGACGGACGTTCTGAGGACATTTGTCCGGGCCAGTTTGCGAACGTCCCTATTTCGTCCCTCACCTGGCATTTCCATGACAACACTTGCAAAATCCAGTCGCCCATGCGTTTGCCATCATCAACTGACACTTTGCAACTCAGACAAACGAATGATTAAACTAAAATATAAATGCAAATATTTGCATTAATTGTAAAATTAAGTTCATGTTAAAAATGTTAGTGTTTTAATGTTAAGATAATAACTTTCATGTAAATTATATCACTAATTAAAGATGTAATAAAACCACGAGTCTGTTTTCACCCGTTATAATTTAAACATCAAAAACATGAAAATTGATTCAATTGAATATGAGCTATTTATAAAGGCTATTCCACATGCACGAAGAGGTTGAATCCCAGGAGCTCTAAAAGAATGCATCGACTTCAAATGATGAATGCAGCCAAGGAAAACGTGAAGAATGAAAAATTGCTGGAAAGAAAGTGGAGAGTAACACGGTAAGACAAATAAAAGTATCCTTAACATTTACCTGTCAAACTGTTGGTCAGGCGAAGGTGACTGGTTTTATTAAAAATAATATATTTTAGGAAAAATATTGTTCTAATTATTGATAGCACATGCAGATCAAATAACACAAAAAAAATTGGAGAAACAAGCAAGTGACGATCAAATCATAGGATCAAATGCACCTAAGCGAGTGACGTCATTCCTTATGTATGCGGTTTGTATCACAGTCTATGGTTTGTATCCATGGCAACGCTCAGCTGCGTAGCGTAGTGACAGTTAACGGTCCTCCTCAGACGCAGCCTTATTGTGTTTTCTCTGTCCGTCGTCTGTCTAAAGGTATTTTTAATTTTTAGGTTATTATAAATTAGTTACCATAACCACTGTCCGTCTTTAAATTATATGAAAATGTTACCTTTTAAAACGTTTGCTGAAGTTGTCCGCAATGTACCGCTGATAACCGTTATGCCTAACACTACGAAGCTAACGTTAAATGTAGCTGAAATGAGACAACGTTATATTCCATTTGGATAAAATCATAACTGAATATGTTTATTTTGTTGTTTTAGGGCCAAAGGGGGAGAATTGCCATCGGATTAATCCCACAGCTGACCGACAAACACACACACACACAGCTGCCAGCGCATTTGAAGACACATGTGAACTTCGTTTCAGCTGGAAACTTGGCAACTAGACACGCAACACACACACACGCACTTTTTTTGTTTATGAAAATAAAAGTATTTTTGTTTCCTGATATTCCTTGTTGTGTGTTTGTTCCTTGGTTGTTCGATTTTGTGTTATCAGACTAATGCTACACTATAAAAGGGTCTTAAGATGTTAAAAGGACTTCTAGTGAATGTTCCGTAAAGGTCCCCGAAAGTTTTCTAAACGTCCCGCGAACGTCCCCCACGACGTCCTGCGAACGTTTAAAGAACCCTACACGAAGACGTTCAGGGGACGTTCGCAGTGGACGTTCAGGGGACGTTCTGGGGACGTTTTTTTGTTAGCTGGGGACCCTCTTCTATAAAGAATAGTATTCTATAAGGAAAGCGGGTATAAAATATAAGAGCGGGTAAATAAAAGGTCAGTCTGTTAGAGACTGCGTTGAATGACGGAGGAAATTGGCAGTGCCACGAGCAACAAAACATCCCCTAAGCAGCGAAGACCATGCGAATTATTCTAATGTTTTCCAAAATGTGATGTGTTTGTTTTAACCACAGCCCCTAAAGTTTGGATATATCAAGAAATGAGAACAGTAGGCTACAGAGAAACAGCGCGCGGATGCAGCCAGTTTAGAGCGAGCGGTCACACTCAAATGCGCTACTCTGACTTAAAGGGACGGTTCACACAAAAATGACACTTCTGTAATTTATTCGCCCTCATGTTGTTCCATGTGGAGTCCCAAAGCTGTATGACTATATTTCTTCCGTGGGGCACAAAAAAGACGCAAAAATGTTAGACTGACAGCCTCGGTCACCATTCACTTTCATTGCATCTTTTTCCATAAAATAAAAGTGAATGGTGACTGAGGCTGTCATTCTGCCTAACATCTCCTTTTGTGTTCCACAGAAGACGGATTTGAAAGAACAAGAGGAACAGCAAATGACGACCATTTTAAATCTTAGGAGAAGTGTCCCTTTAAAATAAAAACATAAGGTGATAAACAAACGACGTTCATGGGTATTCCTAAACTTATTCCTTAAACTTAAAGGAACTTATTAACATGCTTATGCGAGCTGCATGAAGCCGATGCATCGCGTTCCGTGATGCAGATGCAACTGCTGTATCTTTTCACAATCCATTCCAATGACTTGCAAGCTCGCAAGGACTCAAAACGACTGCAATTAATAAAATGTGATTCGAGAACCAAAAACAAGAACAAATGTCACTTAAAGAAACAAATTGATCAACAAATCCATTACAATAATCCATTGGAACAGAAGCTGTTAGCCTATTTCAGAACGCAGCTTTGCGTTCAATAAAGGTCAGTGTATGTTTCGCTCGCCAAAAGGCTGCTAATATAGTGAAAACATATTTACAATGTATCTGGTTCTATCTTTACCGCATCTAATTTGCTGGTGAAACAATTTCAGTTTATGTAAGGAAGAGAAACATCCCGCTTCCCCCGCACGAGAGACCCGCAGGAAAAGCAATTCCAGACTTTATCGCGTCAAAGTTAACAGAAATGAAAAGAAAACCCACATTTCACACGACCGCTTCAGTTTCGACAACACATATGTAACTTTGTAACCCGTCGGTACTTTGAACTATCACTTTCAACCAAGACGCCACACACTGTGTAGGCTACAAATCTCCGCAGGCGGCGAATGTCCGTCGAGCTGGCTCAACCATTTTTGCCTTAAAATACAAGCAGATTAAAGGAAAAGCACAGTTCCTACCTGTATGGATAGCTGCCGAAATGGTGAATAAAATGAGGAGAGTAGCGAGAGATCCGTTGCTCGTGTTCGCCATGTTGGACACCTGCTTCATTCTGAAGCTTGTGAGTGAGTTGAGCTTCACCTAGAGCAACGGGAGCTGCGCGTTATGAGATGCTGGGAAAGGGCGGGAACAAACACCCATTCAAAAGAACGTCAATGCATTTAATACAATCCTTATAGCCTACTGAACCGGGTCTCTTGATGTTATTGAATAGATTTTTTTAAAGACAAATTTGTTTGTTTCTGTAAAAACACCCTGTTGATCAGAAGAAAAAGGCTTCCCTGCCCCTCCAAAAAAAAAGTGCAATGGTAAACATTATATTTTTCGGCAGAATGTCATCAGTGCAGTTATTATAGGCTACAGTTAGCCTACTGTGTTTATTGTTAATAAAACTATAACTTAAACAATAAACAATTAAACTGTATCAATATGTATATTTTGGATATCATTCAAACTATCATAATAATAATATACTAATAATACAATTTTCAGTGGTAGCCTACTAATACCACTGTAGCTGTGCTAACTATAACAACATATTTAAGTAGGAACCATGGTTACCATGGGTGTTCACAATGTGCAACAGGATAAGGTCTTTAAAAAGGGTGCCTCTAGTGGCGTTACCTCTGTCTCTTTCGCTTTCTCTGAACACATGCACAGACATAAAAAAAAAAATCTTGAATGGAAGATTGGAATGGAATAGGTATATTACATTAGAAATATATTTAGGATTAAGGATTAAATATTAACCGTGTTAATTTGAAAAAGGTATACTGTAAATGCACTCAACTTTTTGAATGACATTGGAATAAAACACTGTAAAAAAAAAAAAGATCAATATGTTACAACATATGTTATAACATTGCTTTAACTCATCAAAATAAGTTAAGCAATTTTCAACTACAAGATTCAACTAATTTTTTAAGTCCGTTTTAATGTAATTTAAGTTGAAATGACTTAAACATCCAAGTTGAATGTACAAGTTGAAGGCAGCAACGTTTTTTTCAATGCAAGTAATGCAAGGACTAGAGGTAAAAAAAATGAAAGAAAAGTAAAGAAATTGATTAAAAAAAAACAATTGGAAATATAGCTGCGAGCAGCGATTACGGGCCCAAGCCGGTGGCACCGCAACCCCGGTGCCTTTAGTTACCTAAAGGCACCGGGGTGGCGGTACCACCGGCTTTGGCCCTTCATCGCTGCTCGCAGCTATATTTATATATATATATATATATATATATATATATATATATATAAAGCCGGTGGCACCGCCACCCTGGTGCCTTTAGGGTTATTGTGCACGACGTGCAAAAACGTAACCCTGCTTTGACTGTCGAAAAGAAGTGTGCTGTAGAGCTTGTATCAGTGTGGGCTCTGCAAAAGTGTGCATTGAGGGCACATATCAACCACAAAGTATGCGAGAGCAACCTTCTGAAAGGTCAGGTCTACATCCAGGTCTACATCTGCCGTGTGTTTACATCATAGTAGTGAAGTTTGAAGCAATCAGGTGATTTCAAAGCTTTTTGAAAGTGACAGACTTCCTGCTGCCAGTTGGTGGCGCTATAACCGGGGTGGCGGTGCCGCCGGCTTTGGCCCTTTCATCGCTGCTCGCAGCTATATTTATATATATACACACACAAACACACACACACACACACACACGTATATATATATATATATATATATATATATATATATATACATAAATATATATATATTGTTTTTTTAAGAGACAAGACAGAATATTACTTGCCTGATCTGATTAGAAAAATAGTGTTTGTGTGTGTGTGTGTGTGTGTGTGTGTGTGTGTGTGTGTGTGTGTGTGTGTGTGTGTGTGTGTGTGTGTGTGTGTGTGTGTGTGTGTGTGTGTGTGTGTGTGTGTGTGTGTGTGTGTTTGTGTGTGTGTGTGTGTGTGTGTGTGGCGTAATTGAACAATGTAGACATAAAAACATACTCCGTCCTTTTGTTCATACAGGACATTATTCAAACTGCAAAGTGTTTACTTATATTTGTGTACACTTGCAATAAAACACAACATTGTGCTTTTGTCAAGCTATAAACTCTTGTCAAACTGTAAACTACAACTGTCACCCAACCAAAATCTCTTACACACACACACACACACACAGTTTAAAAGCAAAAAATATCAAACAATCCTATTTAAAAACAGTCTGTGGGAGCCATCTTTTGGACATTCATCATATCGCATTGGTTTTCATTTCTTGTCATCAAACAGAGCCCTAATCTGTTTATTTTTTCAGTTACACATTCTACATTGATTAAAAAAGAAAAATCAAATGTGTTTTTATTTTATACAGAAATAAATAATCTATCATTCAGATGAGAATAAAGTTAGTGTTAGTTCAAATTTTAAGGAAAACAAATATATGATCTGAAATATAGCACATTCATTTAAAATTCATTCAGGTTCAATTACCAAACATACAATCTTAATGTAATTTAAAGCAAACAATACATTTAAAATATATGGGTTGTATGACTATTTTTTAATATAAAAAGATATATATCCAAAAAGACAAGGCCTAAAGTTTAACAAGGGTTAAACTCTTATCACTGTAACAGACACAATCACACACACAATCACACACACACACACACACACAAGTCAAATCACTTACATTTTACATGCAATATTGACTTTTTTTCTGTTTCAGCAGCGAAAATAGTTAAACAAAGATCACAGCAGAACCATCGCGCATCTCACAGCAACGCGTTCTCATTACTGAATGATTCAGCATTTTGAACGAATCGGTTGACTCAAAGATTCAATGACCAATCAATCCATAAACATCTATCTCATTCATGAATGACTCAGTCGTTCAAACGAATGAATCAATGACTCGCTCATTAAGACGGTCGCCTGGCGACACCTAATGACGGTTTAGTGTTATGTTTAAAAGTATCATTCTTTCCAACGATTGTTAATTAACTCATATTTGAAACATAAGCTATATTTATATATATACATACATATACACACACATACACAAAAATAAAATAAAAACACATTTGAAACGTGTTTGCTTACTAAATTGTGAGCTGAACGAAAGTTGCAGCAAATATCAGCAACAGGAGTCAAATTTCATTAATCACGAGAGTGAAGAGCTGACTGAAAAGATGATGATGGAATAGGCTATTTTATGTAAAAACGCCTATTTAAGCGAATCTGTCATTGTACTCTTTTATTGTTGTGTTTTCCGTGAAAAATAATAGACTATTGAACTCACAATTCAAGCAATCGGCCCCCGAAATTGCACTAATTTTAGTGACACTAAAAAGTATGCGGCTGCACTGGCATTCATAATGGTGCGCGTCCATGGCGACGAGCGAGCAGAACAGAGCGAACGTTTAGTTAATTTCTACTTCCATAGGAATTCATTCGAGCGCCACCATTTCAATGTCTGTGCGGACGTCCATATTATACTTTCGCTTTCAAGTTAGTGTTTTTAAACCCCCCAGCGGGAGGTTTACACAATTGGTTTACACAATCACACGTTGATTAACCGGTGGGAAAATATTCCCATAGTAACATCCCTAATATATAAATATTTATAAATTCAATAGGCCTACCTGATTTTGAACACAAGAGGGCAGTATAGCACTATATATGATTTGGATTATTATTATTTTTGACTAAACAACCATTCTGGCTGTTTTTAAACTTAAAAATAATTCTTAAATTGAAAAAAAGGAATAAAATGGGTTTAGTTCTAATATTTGTATAATTTTATATAAAAATAAATGGTGTATAATTACATTTTAGAAAGATATGAGACATGCCCTGATTCTTTTTTTGACATTACTTGAATCCCTCAACCATAGCAAAACCGTTTGAGATATTCAATATCTGTTCACAATTTAGCATCTTCAATGTATTTTCATCATGTTGAAAAAGTTTGGCATGAATAAAATAAACTACTTAGGAGGAGTAGCTAAAAACTCAGAATCTGAAATCCACATTCAAACCAAAATATCTGACTTCCTGTTGGTCGTAGCTAATTACGGTAAATTAGAAAGTTGTCCGGCTCGAAGAGTACAATATACATATCGAGTTTTGTTACTGTAGATAAAACTAACCCCCCCACTTTTGTCAAAAGCATTTAGAAAGTGACACACTTCCTGCTGCCAGTTGGTGGCGCTATAACTTTGACTCACAATAGTCACATCCATGTGATCGGCCTCTTACAGCGATCACACTGTTGAAGTTTCATCAAGATCAGTTAATGTATGCAGAAGTTATAACGCACTTCTTGTTTGTTGTTTCTCGCCATAAATTCGTTTCCTCGCCACGGCCAAACCGTTCGAGATATCAAAAATCCCCTCGCAAACTTTCATCCTCAATGTCTTGTCTTCATGCTGACCGAGTTTCGTGCCGTTTGTTTGAATTCTCTAGGAGGAGTATTTCACATTCCATTGCGTGTGTTTTACCAACAACCCTAAATAGCCGACTTCCTGTTGGGCTGGGGTAAAAAGTAAGAGTGTGAAGTATATATGAAACGAGGAGATCTACATGTGTACCGAGTTTCATATTATTACATGCAAGCGTGTTTGATTTATGGACCATGTTTTCGGACCCCGTTCCAGGGGGCGCTGTCGAGCCCCCCTGCCACGCCCGGGTACCATCTTCAGCCCGGCCCTGATGGCCGCGGGTTCTGACATGTGTGCAAAGTTTCAGGAGTTTTTGAGCATGTTAAGGCCTCCAAAAGTGTCCAAAAGGTAGCAGAAAAATAATAATAATAATAATAATAATAATAAATATAGCTGCGAGCAGCGATTACGGGCCCAAGCCGGTGGCACCGCAACCCCGGTTCCTTTAGTTACCTAAAGGCACCGGGGTGGCGGTGCCGCCGGCTTTGGCCCTTCATCGCTGCTCGCAGCTATATTTATATATATATATATATATATATATATATATAAATTATATATATATATAAAAAAAAATATATATATATATATATATATATATCACTTGCCTTACCGGATTAGAACAATGAAAACAATAAAAAAATAACTAGGGAATCACTAAACCGAGAGAATTAATCTGTTTTGATGATACACTCAAAATATTACACAAGCAATTCTTTAAATTTAATGATATTCAGAACAGAACAAGAATAAAAAAAAACTATAATTAAGAAATAACCGAAATAATTGAAAGCGAAAGTGAAAGTAGGTGGTGTTTGGCTCACGTAACTCTCTCATTAGAATCAAACTGTTTCAACATTTGCGATGTATTTGGATGCTAAACTATTCTTCATTATGGGCTTTGTACTTCACTCAGGTTTCAATATGTGTGTGTGTGTGTGTGTGTGTGTGTGTGTGTGTGTCTGTGTGTCTGTGTGTGTGTGTGGGTGAGGTGCGGGTGCGGGTGCGGGTGCGATTGAACTGTTACACATAAAAACATACTCCGTCATTTTGTTCATAGAGGACATCATTCAAACTGCAAAGTGTTTACTTATATTTGTGTACACTCGCAATAAAACACAACAAAGTGCTTTTGTCAAACTATAAACTCTTGTCAAACTGTAACCTACAACTGTCACCCAACTAAAATCACACGCACACACTGTCTAAAAGCAAAAAATATTTATCCAACCCCATTTAAAACAGTCTGTGGGAGCCATCTTTTGGACATTCACCATATCGCATTGATTTTCATTTATTGTCCTCAGAGCCCTAATCTGTTTATTTTTCAATTACACATTCTACATTGATTAAAAAAGAAAATTCTAATGTGTTTTTATTTTATACAGGAATAAGTTATTTATAATTCAGATGAGAATAAAGTTAGTGTTAGTTCAAATTTTAAGGAAAACAAATATATTGATCTGAAATATAGCACATTCATCTCAGGTTCAATTACCAAACATACAATCTTAATTTAATTTAAAGCAAACGATACATTTAAAATATATGGGTTGTATGCATATTTTGGAATTTAAAAAAAAGATATATATCCAAAAAGACAAGGCCTTAAACTTGAACAAGGGTTAAACTCTTGTCGCTGTAAGAGACACAATGATTCAGCATTTTGAACGAATCGATTGACTCAAAGATTCAATGACCAATCCATAAACATGTATTGTCTCATTCATGACTGACTCAGTCGTTCGAACGAATCATTTGAACGAATGAATCAATGACTCACTCATTAAGACGGTCGCCTGGCGACACCTAATGACGGTTTAGTGTTATGTTTAAAAGTATCATTCTTTCCAACTCATATTTAAAACAATCTCACATTATTTAATGCATTGTTATTTTTCAGTGTAAACGATTTAATTTGATCACCCCTACCTAGAGTAACAGCCATATAGTGTCTTATTATTCTAAATAATTGAATTTATTGATCAAATTTACAAATTAAAAATGAAAGATGAAGCATACATTTAATAAGACTAGACTAGGGGTGCCCAGCAGATATTACAATTGGCAGATTTAAATATACCATGGCCCCCCACCGTCAATTTGGTGTGTGTATAATAAAATCATTTAGTCACTACAATTAAAACTTGAACGTATTTGCTTACTAAATTGTGAGCAGAACGAAAGTTGCAGCAAAGATCAGCAACAGGAGTCAAAATTCATTAATCACGAGAGTGAAGAGCTGACTGGAAAAATTATGACGGAATATTTTGTGTAAAAGCGCCTATATAAGCGAATCTGTCATTTACTCTTTTGTTGTTGTCTTTTCCCTGAAAACCGGAAGCAATCGGTCCCCGATATGGCGCTAATTTTAGTGACACTAAAAAGTATGCGGCTGCACTGGAATTCATAACGGTGCGCGTCCATGGCGACGAGCGAGCAAAACAGAGCGAATGTTTTTTCATTTCTACTTCCATAGAAATTCATTCGAGCGCACTGTGAGCGCCACCACTATAAATGTCCGTGCGGACGTCCTTACTTTACTTTCACTTTTAACTTAGCGATTTAACACGTTTTACACGTCAAATAACCGGTGAGAAAATATTCTCGGAGTCACATAGGCTACCTAATATATTTAAATACAATAGGCCTACCTGATTTTGAACACAAGAGGGCAGTATAGCCCTATGTATTATTTGATATATTTATTTTTTTAACTGAATAGTGCATCCTGGCTGTTTTTAAACTTGTACATTACTCTTAAATTGAAAACAAGAATAAAATGGGTTTAGTTGTGATATTTGTATAATTTTATCTAGAAATAAATGGTGTATAATTAAATTTTTAGAAGATATGAGGCTTTTAGTGTTTATTTTTTTTTTACATGATTTTAATCCCTCGCCATAGCAAAACAATTAGAGATATTCAATAGATATTCACAATTATGCTTCTTTAATGTATTTTCATCATGTTGAAAAAGTTTGGTGGGAATAAAATAAACCACTTAAGAGGAGTGGGTAAAAATGTAGAGCCTGGTTTTGCAAAACATCCACATTAAGACAAAAATAGCCCACTTCCTGTTGGGCTGGCTTAAAGTTGTTTGGCCCGATGAGATCTATATACCGAGTTTCATAATATTACATGCAAGTGTGTTTGATTTATGGACCAAATTTTCTGACGAAGTTTATGGACCAAGTTAATTTAATTAATAAACTAATTATATAAAACTATTTTCAATGCACTACAATTCAACTGGTTATATGCCTTTACTTATTAATACAACTTATTTAAAAAATACAAGGCGTAAGACATTTATTTTCTTTTTTAATGCAGGCCAAACAACACAGCAGTCAAATGGTTAATCTAGCCCCCCTCCCCCTCCCCACACTCACAGACACACACACACACAGAGACGTAGGCTCAGAGAGAGAGAGAGACATAAAATGACAATTTTCAAACCAAAATATCTGACTTCCTGTTGGTTGGAGCTATTGAGTGTAAATTAGAAACTTGTCTGGCTGGAGGAGAACAATACACATACCGATTTTTATTACTGTAGATAAAATTAATCCCCCCACTTTTGACAAAAGGTGGCGCTACTGAGCCCTCAACACGCCCGTTTCTGAAACTTTGCACATGTCTACTGGCTAATAAATGAGATGTGTCTGTCGAGTTTCATGCAATTTTAAGCAATTTCAGGCATGCTAAGAGTCTCAAAAGCATAAAAAAAGAATATTAAAGTTTGATGCGTTGCCACGACAACAGTATCTAAGATATCAAGAATCCATTCACAGGTCTACATCTGCCGTGTGTTTACATTATAGTAGTGAAGTTTGAAGCAAATCGGGTAAAAATAAGAGGGTGATTTCAAAGCATTTAGGAAGTGACACACTTCCTTCTGCCAGTTGGTGGCGCTATAACTTTGACTCACAATAGTCACATCCATGTGATCGGGCTCTTACAACGAACACACTGGTGAAGTTTCATCAAGATCAGTTAATGTATGCAGTAGTTATGACACACTTCCTGTTTCACGTTTCTCGCCATAATTTTGTTTCCTCGCCACGGCCAAACCGTTCGAGATATCAAAAATCCCCTCGCAAACTTTCATCCTCAATGTCTTGACTTCATGCTGACCGAGTTTCGTGCCGTTTGTTTGAATTCTCTAGGAGGAGTATTTCACATTCCATTGCGTGTGTTTTACCAACAACCCTAAATAGCCGACTTCCTGTTGGGCTGGGGTAAAAAGTAAGAGTGTGAAGTATATATGAAACGAGGAGATCTACATGTGTACCGAGTTTCATATTATTACATGCAAGCGTGTTTGATTTATGGACCATGTTTTCGGACCCCGTTCCAGGGGGCGCTGTCGAGCCCCCCTGCCACGCCCGGGTACCATCTTCAGCCCGGCCCTGATGGCCGCGGGTTCTGACCAGTGTGCAAAGTTTCAGGAGTTTTTGAGCATGTTAAGGCCTCCAAAAGTGTCCAAAAGGTAGCAGAAAAATAATAAGAATAATAATAATAATAAATAATCCTAAGGAAAACAATAGGGCCTTCGCCCTTTGGGCTTGGGCCCTAATAATAATAATAATAATAATAATAATAAATAATCCTAAGGAAAACAATAGGGCCTTCGCCCTTTGGGCTTGGGCCCTAAATATGAAAGTGAAGGTCTTGAATATGACATTACTGGAAGCACTGTTAGGTGTAATCAGTTCAAAAGTATTCAGAGAAAAAAAAACTTCCTGTTAGATATCTCTTCCCTCAATATGAAAGAGACTTCTCATCAACATAATTATGTTGACTTTTTAATATAAGTTAATTGGGTGCTTTCTCAAATTGACTCGCAGTTGGAGCCAGGGTTGCAAAT
The DNA here is from genome assembly GCF_029890125.1 of Rhinichthys klamathensis goyatoka. Classification (NCBI taxonomy): domain Eukaryota; kingdom Metazoa; phylum Chordata; class Actinopteri; order Cypriniformes; family Leuciscidae; genus Rhinichthys; species Rhinichthys klamathensis. Next base: position 2,278,367 of record NW_026606723.1, on the reverse strand, counting down.
TGATAAGGTAATCCAGGTAGCTCTCCCCTTGGTGGCTCATTATGCTAATTCACTTGGAAGGCTCACAGGGCAAGTGCTTTGATTTTCTGGAGATGAACAGGAATTAAAGAAATGTTTATACAAGACTCAAATTTTGATGATACACCCTAATACTTATGGCTGAACATGCTTTTCCGTGCCTTCCTGGCTCAAATTCTTAGGGCATAATGACTGATTGTTCCTGGAAAAAAACAGATAAATTTAGAAACTATGAAAAGAACAAAAGTAGATGAAGTGCTTCCTCTTGAAGATTTTCTCCCTTAAGGATTATCTTCTTTAGTTAGACAAAGATCAGGGAAAAGTTTCTAACATTAAGATTTCTAAAGTTTTGTTGTATGATTCAAGGTAGCAGGATCAAAGCAACAACTTAAAATGTTATGCAGTCATGATATACATAAGCACTCTTCATATAGCCATATATGCTCTGTTGTCAGTGATGTAAAATACATTTTAGAGTACACCTTTCCTTTAAAGAATATCAAAGCCTGGGTAAGATGAAAGAAACCCCCAAGAGGGGACAACAGACTTCACAATCTTATGTCAGATCCAAACAGTCATGTTTTGTCCTTGCTGTCCTAAAGGTTATTTTTCTTTAGAAAAGAAAATCAGTATGAGAGCTCTTTAGTTAATGAAATCTTCCTGTTATTTATTGATTTGCCTCAAGGGGTTTGTTCTTGCTTGCAAATAAGTGATATTCATTTGGTATCAACACTAGAGTGCACACATTGTCCCATGATACTGTCTCAGCAGGGCTCCTCTATAATTATTCATTTAACGACTTTCTCAAAGCACATGATTGTGACGGGAAAAAAGGTATTAAGGATTTGTACAGTAGACACATTTGGCTTGGGGGCTGACTATATATTAAAAGGGTTGTCACACTATTAAAATATACTATATTACAAAGCAGTATTGGTCTAATAAATATAGGCGTTCAAAATATAATCTACGCTCATTAAAAAACTATAAAACAGTAGCCTATAGAATAAATCCTATGCTTCACATTTTAGCATATTGTTTATTAGTATACCGGTAACTTTAATATATTTATCAGATTAAAGCTGCAGTCCGTAGTTTTTCCTATTTGTCGCCATCTCTGTTCAAAATCTGCAATTGCAGTTATTCTCGGAATTATCAACTTTACGTGGGTTGACGGCACAGCATGGATGAATCCAATGTTTTGAGGAGAATGTGCGGCTGTCAGTCACCGCGCCGGTGTGGGTCGGAATCACAGATTATACTTTTTGGAAGTATGACCAACATAAGAATTTTCACCGGAAAATGTCATCTGAACAAGTAACATCCACTTTTGTTCTTCTGACCAACTACGGAGAAAAAAGCATTGCAGTAAATCGCGCTGATTAAATCTAACGATCGCTTATCATATCACGTCAAACCGTGCAAATTATACTTTGTTCTCAAATGTTAATGTTAACAACATCAGCATTGCGTGACTACATTTAATGCCCTTCCGATATGTATACTTGTTTTCGCATGGGCCCGGTTGCAGTCTCTTTTTTTTTCTGTAGCCACTCCGAAGTCCGAAGTCTTTTGCATTTTACAACGGGTGAATCTCAAGTTGTCACTGGTGATTGTCATTTGAACCTTTCTGGATCCGCCATCAAATTAATAAGTTTAATTATATCAAGTGCTGTGAGAAAAGGCTATAAATCTCCACCTCCAACATCCTCACATGCAATATAGGCTACTAGCCGAGACCATAGACCAGTGGCGTAGGCAGAAATTGTATTTTGGGTGGGCCAGTGAAAATGTGACTGGGCCTATAGTTTTTCCTAGAAAAAAATGACTTCAATAATAATTAACATTAATAGACAAACTGAAAAAAACAGTTACACCTTTATATTCGGCAAATCATCATGTTCAACCAACAGAGCTCAATAAAGGCTGGACAAACCAGTATAGAAAATAACCTGTCTATTTTATTCAGGCTATTCAGCAGTGCAAATACAGTTCACCCGAAAATAAAGTAAGCTAAAATAATAATATCACAGTTAGATCGGCAGATAAACCCGCGTCAGGCTGACGGGGAGAGAGGGGAGCAAGAAGCGGCCGGCGCCAGCACCTGACTAGCCTTCTGCTGGGGTAATGAGTCGGAAGAACTGGGCTGGGTGGACTCGGAAGATGAAGGCAGTGGTGTGTCTTCTTCCTCAACTCTTGCTTTTTTTCAAATAGCACATTAAAGAAAGTTGTTTAGCCATTATTGTGGCAACGACGCCGCTGAGAGTTTTCCAGTCAGAACCCCCAGCAACCATAGCAACCGATAACGTTCCGGAGAGAGGGTTTCTACATCTTGCTTCACCAGTTAAATTTTATTCGGAAAACAAATTAAACACACACAGCAGTCAACAATAAATCATGTATATATTAATATATTTTCATAAATACATCTGAATAATAAAAATAAACTAAACATGTATTTTTATCAAACTTGCCTGGGCGGGCCAGTGAGTAATGTGGGCGGGCCAGTGCCGCCCTGGCCCAATACTGGCTACGCCCCTGCCATAGACTGAAAAAAAAAGAGACACCTTCTCTATGTGTACAGATTTGACGTAATTTCCCGCAGAAATCCACCAGTACACCACTGGAATTAAAAACATTATTCAAAGCTTACTGTTTTGAATCGAGCTAAGGCAAGCAAATAGTTTTGAACACTGGCTGGTTATGTACTTGCTCAAAAAATTATTTTGGATAATTTTTAACCCAAAAAAGTTACGGAATGCAGCTTTAACTAGTGAGAAACAGTAAAACAGTCATTTTTGGGGGCTTATCTAAAACATTTATAAACTCTAAAAATGTTCCTTAAATGTTCTTCAGAAATAGGTTATGTGGCATAGCACTGATTATCCCTGAAAATAATTTCGACTATTCCTTTTTTTTAAAGTAGGCCTGAAGGCACAAATGTAAAGTTCATATTTTTGTTAAAGCGCTTACATAATAAAACAAGCTGTAAAGTGGACTTTATTATTTGTTTATTTTTTGTGGTGGATGTTGCTTTGTGTGATGTGTGACTGGTGGAAACTGCAATGGGGTGAATTGATCACTTGGAATCAGCTATGGAGTTGATTTTTTATTTAAATGTTTTTACCTTTAAAAGGCTGTGCCGCGTCCAGTGACACTATCACGAAATATGATTTTTCAAGTAGCCAGCACTAGTCAATATAGCTACGATTATGCAGACAGTTCATATCTGCAGCTAAGAAAACAGAGGTCACATAGGGAAAAATGTGTTAACATTTCAAACATGCTAGTAGTTTTACATTATTTGAAACTGCTACGGCAGCAGTGAAAAGATAATAGGGCACTATTTGCTTTTGACGCACTGTGTCGCGCCCTTTTGCCGGTAGATAGAGGGTGTTACTGATCATGATGCTCGGGATCTGTGATGATCATAATTCCCTGGATCTGTGATGATCATAATTCCCTGAGTTTATCCTGATGGCAATATAAAGAGACATTAAACTCCAACAATCTTTTGAAAACAGAGTGTTTTAACCACACAAACAGCTCAATTTGAAAGAAACGCCCAAAGATTATTACTGCTCCTTTCAAGGGTGCAAGAATCAGTTCCCGCCCCGAGTGTTAAGCCAAACGTGATTGGTTGTACCTAGAACGTGCTACGATTGGCCAGCTCAATGTGGCCGTTATCTGATTGGCTTGCGTAAACGGTGGGTGGAGTCCACTTATTTGTGGATTTGTCTGCACCTTGATGCTAGAAGTGTTTCAAAATCCACAGATGGGGATTTACAAATGCACAAGAAGCTATTCACACAAATGTGTGCAGCGATTTACAAACGCACAGAAAGCGGTTGACAAATAAATGCCAGGCAGAGTTGTGTTTGTAAAATAATAAAACATTTGTAAATATTTTTTTTATTTGCACATCTCATTTTATTTATTTGTGAATTTTATAAATTTGTGTGAAACTCTTTACATTTATTTGTGGATCTTAATCTTTTTATTTGTGAAGTTTATAATTGTGAAACTCTTTAGATTTACAGGGTTTTTCCTGGCTCAAAATGAGGCGGAGGTGGTAAAATTGTAACACTAGGGGGGTCCGGGGGCATAACTCCCCGGGAGAAAATTTGGTACATTTTAAAGATAAATTCATTAATCTGGTGCACTTTGAGTCACTCGAATCTGTTGTTAAAAATAAATAATAATCCACCCGCCAACCACATATTCTTTGATTTAGATATCTGCATCTGATCATCACATTACAATTATTCAATTAAGCATGATAATATGGTAACATATCACACAATTAACATTTATTTAAATTAAAAGTTCTTCTTTTGGCAAAATTACATTTTCTTTATAGCCTAAACAGAGGCTTTACTCCCTTTAAACTTATAGTCAATGTTTCATTTTTGAAAACACTCTTATCGGAATAATTTTTTGTACCTTTATAAAGGGCATTTTCCCCCTAATTTTATTTAATGTATGCTCTAAATTTCATTTAAAATTCTTACATTTTATCAATACATTCAATTAAAATAATAAGACACTAGGCTGTTACCAATCAAATTAAATAATTTACATTGAAAAATTATAACTGTATTAAATGAGATTATTTTGAATATTTTTTGAATATACAAGGAATGTTGAAAAGAATGATACTTTGAAACTAAACCGCCAGTAGGAGGCGGTCGTCTTAATGAGCGAGTCATTGAGTCATTAATGTAAACGATTCGTTCAAACGGCTGATTGATTCAGAATGAGGCGGTTTACTAATGGGCAATTGAATCTTTGACGATTAGTTCAAAACGCTGAATGATTCAGTAATGAATCATGGATGAGTGTTGCTGTGAGACGCGATATGGTTCTGTTTGGAACTATTTTCGCTGCTAAAACAGAACAAAAACAGTCTAAAAATGTAAGTAACTTAATTTTAACTATTTGTTTATTGAACTGTTATGAAATTAATATCTCGGTTTCAATCGTGATGGCATTCAGGAAAACAGCACTCTGGTCGTGTGTACCTGGTGCCAACATTACCCCACGTTCACTGTCGTAATCATCATGAAAACAACGTTGAAATATTGGTTTTAACTTAACACATACATGGTAAGTAATTATATAGTAATTATATAACACTAGTATCATGTTAACACGTGTATACCCCCGGTTTCACAAAGAAGGCTTAAACTTAGTCCCTGACTAAAATGCATCTTAACTGAAAGATTTTGTCTCAAGATGCACACCAGTGATGGTTGCTTCTTTGGTAATCGACTTTATCTCACAAATGCTGTTGACTGAGTTTAACCTAAATTTTGGTCCTTGACTAGTGATTCCTCTTATGCTGAAATGGTGCTTTGTTGGGGGTAAAGTATTTAATGCTGCACATTTTAATTCTAGAAGGACATTAATTTGTTAGTATACAAGCCTAATCTGGTGTTTTTAATGATAATTTCTCTTAAAGGTAGCTAATAGAAAAGTTCTGCTGCTTTACTTATGGTATGCAGAAACAGAGTTAAAATTAGTTTGTTTAGTTACTATTTTAATGTTTATGATCACTTTAGTATAGTATAGACTAGTACGCTTACTAGGCTATAGTAGTTTAATTTCTGTATGTCTTCAATGGTGTGTTAATGTTAAACATTTAGTTTATACTTCATTCCAACATAATCAGAAAGATCTAGGCCTGGAATGTTTTTTGTAAATAAAATCATTTAGCTACTTCTGTCATTCGAGTATTTATGCACAAGTGATATTTTCAGTCTGAGGAGCGGACAGGAAATGCCAAAGCTTGGTGAATCTGATCCGAACATGTCTGTCCTCATAAATCTTGTAGAAACTTAAAACTTCACTGGATTGTAACAGGTTGGAAAGTTATGCCAGATTCCGCTACGCACAACATCTATTTCCTATACTGCTCTTGCTCTTAAAGTGCTTGGGGAAATGTGACATTGAGACATACAGGCCCTTAAACGACAGCCATCATTTAACACTGACTCAACTTGAAACAAGTTGGTTTCAAAAAGCTTTTCTGTTCAGGACTTGTGTCCCCAAAGGAATCTGAAAGGGAAGGCTAAAGTAACTGAGGTGATATCAGGAAGAAGGGGGGATCACAGAGGGAGAAAATGACAGTTTCCTCCTGATATGTGCTGTCTCCAATATGAGGACATGATTTAGGAAAGAATTGTGTCATTCAGTGATTTCTGCTCCAGTCAAAGTGTGTGACAAGTAGAACAAATTACCAAGGTGTAACAGAGAGTGTCTGGACACCTGCACATGCCACAACATTCATCACTGTCAGAGAGAACCAGTTTATTATGAAATGCACAAATCATTAATCTGTGGTGGACACAAAAGGTTTTCTGTACTGAGATAATGAGGATGACAGTCGCTGCCATTGCGTAGTGTTTTATGGAAATCACAGCAGCCTGTTGTTCATTCATTGCAGAAGCTTGTGATCGCACATCCGCATGGATCATTCTTTCACAAGTTTGATAATGCGCTGGGTGGAGGTGCCCCTGAGAAGTCTGACCAATGTCATTATTATTGTTTTTTTGCTCACTTTCCTTCAGTGTCCTTTTTTCGTCTCGAAGGGTATACACCCTATGTCGGACTATGTGAATATGTGTCTTTATGGACCTTGTTAGGTTGCTATTTGTCTTTCCTGTATGGTACACAACCGCCCTCTCATAGGCATATAGTCTGTTGCTGCCCTTGTAACTAGGCTGAGGGCTCAGGCTCCCTGTGGCATATTCACAGTGTGTCTGGAGGCTAGTTATCTAGGCAGCTTGTGGCTTTCTCATGATTGGCCCTGGTAAGCCTGACACTACCGTAATTTCACATTCTTAGCCTTATTAGTGCATGTAGAAGTTTTCTTATAGCTTGTTTTATTTGCATCATGTTAATTAACTTCATTCACGCGTGTTTGTGCATGCAATTTTCTAAGTGCCACTGTTTGGGACTTTGAAGAAACAGGCCTCATTAAATTAGTTGTTTGTCCAAGCTTAATTTCTGCTTAAAACTTCTTTATGTTGAAATTTAGATCATTCTTGTTAGCATTTATAATGCCTTTCTATTTTGTTAAAACAATCTGCTATTAAACCAACCTTGCAGAATCCCACAGTCTAACTTTTTTTATCTTTATGGACCTTTTATAGCATAGCAGGGTTATGGTGTTCAGAATTTAATTGAGAATACATAAATTAAAGCCTTTAATGAAACAACAAAAGACAGAGAAAATCTCTTACTGCACCTGACTAAATAACTTTTGTAACTTTAATTGTAAGGATTGACCTGTATTTAATACAGTAAAGACATAGTAATACAGTTCTGTTTTACATTTGATTACTTTCTTTAATTCCTGTAGTATTTTTAAATACTACTGTTAACTCTTTCTCCGACATTGGTGAGGTTTTCCGTCATTTATGACACAACTCTTCTCCACCATTGTAAGTTTTTCTGGCAATGTTTCCACTGTTATACGGTTGGGAGTGCTATTATCTCGATCGAAAAACAAGCGAAGAAGAAGCAGATCATCAAACATTCAATAGCATAAATTAAAACTACCTAACATTACCGAATGAAATATCGAACCCATGAAAATGCTGGTGGGGAAAGAGTTAAAAAAAACGTTATATATATATATATATATATATATTTATATGTGTGTGTGTGTGTGTGTGTGTGTGTGTGTGTGTGTGTGTGTGTGTGTGTGTGTGTGTGTGTGTGTGTGTGTGTGTGTGATTCTTCAATTCTGAATTTTCTCCAACACTTTTTTTATAGGAAGAGAAATAATAGGGTGAAGGAAGAGATCCGATAATGACACACGTTTTCAAACTCAGAATGTGTTCTGTCATTTGCATGGCTTTGAGCTACAAAACTTAAGTTAATTTTGGTTCCTTATTTCTTAGGAATTAGTGACCAAGACAGGCTTGCATCTCTTATAATTCTGTGCTGAATGTGTTATACAAATTTTCAGGTGTTTTGTTGCATAAAATAAATGTGGGTGGACTGTATAAAAGGGAAGACTATATATAAAAAGGATTTAATGATCATAGGCGAGCACTGCTTAAGTGTTTGCACTGCTTTGGCAGAATGTGCCGTCCTTGGACATTGAGAAATAGTTACCATCGCCCCATGAGGAAAACTGCCAAGATTACAGCTTGACAGCAAGAATTCAATGATCTTTTGAGCATACCTCAATTCTCAGAGCGTTGTAAACTTCAGATTCAATACAGGTTTGTTGGTCCTTGAGTCATATAATCTAGCAGTGTTGTGTCAGCGGTGTAAGAAAGTGAATACTTTTCCTCAGAGGTTTCACTGCAGAATTTAGATGACCTTTTTGTCCTTTCCCTCAACTAGGTTAATTATTTAAAAATGTAGAGCCAATAGAAATGTATTGATTAGTTTTCACTATATAAGCTTTGCCCTGAGTTAAATTCATGCCTTATCAAAACACATTCCTGGTTGATTCATTTTCTGCTCCATATCTTATATTTTCACAGTTGCACCAACCTAAAATGGAATCATAATGCATGCTATTGTATTAAAAGTATTGTTGCAAATAAATTCCACTCTCTCCGACTGCGCTAATGCACCTGCATTATTGACAGAGGGGTGAAGACATGTAGGTTGACCCACTGTCTCTGGAGAGGAGTAGTTCACAGTGTCCTCTTGTAATGTGGCGTTGTGAGGTCAGCAAAAGTGCAGGCCACTGTCACTCTGATGGGAGGTCAAACCATGCACGTGACCACCTCTGCCCTGAGAGACTATGTGCTTCATGAACAGGTTTGTTGCACATTATGAACTCTGTGAGAACAGAATGAAAAGCACTGCAGCAAAAGAGGGTGTTTTCACATCTAGTTCGTTTGAACCCTCCAAACGCTCTCGGAGCGGTTCAGCGTGTAGCCTATATGTGAACAAACCAAGTGTTCTCAGACCCCCCTAAAGGGACCAAAAAGCGAACCGTACTCAGTCTGAGTACGGTTCGTTTGTGGTTCCATTTGTGGTTCGATTTCTTTGTGATATGTAAAAGCGATGAGGTCCCGGTGTTCTGACGATTCATGCTACCCATCGAGATTTGCTACTTACTGGTTATGCGCATGTGCAGACTCAGTTTTTTTTTAACAAAAGGTACATTTTCGTGTTATAATGTAATTTCTCTTTAAAAAAATGCTAACTACCATATGAATATTTGTACGGTCAGCCAGCTGAACAAGAATAACTGAAAGTTTCAGTTACTAAGGAAAGGTGTGCTTTGACAAGTCAAAGATAAATATTTGATGACAATTTTTTACTTTTCACACCGTTTTAAAAATAAAAACAGTAGTCCACAGTATACAGTAGCTACTCATAACTTAGAATTGTATTATTGTATTTCATATAATATTAATCGACATTCTTTGTGATCGATTTGCGCTACGGTAGCATTTTTCGACAAGGCAGCACAAATCGTCAGAACACCGGTCTACTTTGCGTTTCATTTTAACATATGTACTGCTTTTGAAGAAATATCTTACTATCGTCTACAGTCTAGAGACTCTAGCCTATTCAATGCAGTTCTGGCGCCTAGGTCCCAACATGCTGTAGGCCTACAACACGAAATACATTCACTTCACATGTTAACGCAGCGGTAGAGTTATTCGCAATCATGAACGTGTATAATTTGCATGAGTAAATAAATGCATAACATAAAGTTGAATAACATTTCATTCGCGTGCTGTTCTGAGCGCGTACACACTCTAGAAGCTTGCAGCGCGCGAGTACTGAGCTAAGTTATCTTTCGAGTCTTGTTGGGATTAAACTGTCAACACTCAAAAAAATACATAAACACAGTCGGTTCTATCTAAAGTGAAAGTAGACAGTTGGAATACGGATACGTGGGTGCTTCTCAATATCTCTCCTCGTCTCCTCCGTCCTCCATCTTATGACCTGGAAACCGATCGAGCTCAGCCATCTTGAAGGATATCTCAATTCTCTAATTGCACTGCGAGGAGTCGAGGATCGAGGAGTGAGGAGGCTTCATGAGGAGTTATGAGTGAGGATACACGGATGTATCCTTTGCGGAAGTGTTTTATCGACTAAACATGACGCACGTATCAATTCTCCTCCCCCTTCACGTCGGTCACAATAATTTTAATTTATACTTTGCCTTTGCAGTTTATATAAACCACACATATTTCAACAGGGTATCTTGCTTTATTATTATTTATTACTAATTTCTTAAACAACAAAACTTCTACAACATAAGGGCAGATCCTTTGAGCGCTGCTGATGACGCAGTGAAGTGACGCTCGAGTGATCAAGTATTCCAATGTATAAAAAAGCTTTCATTCGATTCTTCCGTCCTTCTTTTCTTTCCTTGTAGCCTTCCCTTGCATCCTACAGGGGGGGAGCTGAGACGCGAGGAAAGGAAGAGAGGAAAGGAAACGAGGATGCACAAATAAGAAATGAAAAGCACCCCGTGTCTTTATCCGTGCTGCGTGAGCTCTTAAAGTGGCAGCAACCAAATAGCCTACATGCTGCCGCTAGTCCTTAAAACAACAAAATAGAAAATCACTCACTGATCTTAACTGAAAAACTCCAGTAGCTTAAATCAAAATCAATGTATAATTTTTTACAGTGAAGTCTATGTAGCATTTTATTTTTTACATGGGTTTATTCAATTTCATATTTGAATGGTGCGGTTATATACACCTAGCCTACTGTGGCTGAAAAAATAAAGCACTGTTTACTTCATTTGTATATGTTTTGTATTTGTAATGTGCAGCTTTGTTCTTATTTTTAATAACAAAGATAAAACAATTTTTAACAAAATATTTTTATCTTCGCCCACTATCCTACATGTTCTGTCTTTCATTTTTCTGTTATATTTTGTTACCTTGCAAGGCTTAGTTTTTAAATAGGGACATAAGTGTGGCTGTACTGCTCTGTCACTTGCAAAATAGTAAAAACAACATGAAAAGAATTGTGATAAAATCATGAATCGTGATTTTCCTGAAAAATCGTGATATGATATTTTTTGCCATATCGGCCACCCCTAAAAGAGGGTATAACAGAAGAACAGCGTTACAATGCACGTAAAAGTAAAAATAAAATAAAAAATGACAGAAGTACATGAGCACCCATGACAAAATGCGTTGAAGTGGGGAGTCTGCTGAAATGAAGGATTCCTGTCCCTTCTACGACAACCTGGATGAAATTTTGGGTGCAAAGCGCTTGTGCTTGTCTGACAGATGTTGTCGAAGGTGGAAGTGTGCACATGCAAAATGCACATAAAGCTGGGATCGGAGTTCTTTTGAGGTTGTGGTGTGAACAAGAAAGGGTCTGAGATCACTTCAATGCAGAAGAGGATCAAAAAAGGAACCGGGTTCTCTTTTGAGTCCACTACATTGTGAACACCAAAAGGACTTAGGTCACTTTCGGCTGGTTCGCTTTCTGGTTCATTTTAAGTGAACTGGGTTTGGTTCTTTTAAAACTAACTATATGTGAAAACACCCAGAGTGTCCAGGACTTCAGTGCAGAGTTCATTGCCGTCCATAGTAGGGCTGAGCGATTTTATCGATTCTGCGATATAAATCGATATTTTTTCTCCCAAGAAAGTATCGATTTTTAGGCCGCGAGTATCGATACATAAGTCCCATTCAAATCCCCCGTGTTAAACCCGTTCGCGTTGCATGAAGAGTGATTTGGTCAGCCAGCCGCTAGTGGCCAGCTGCGCGCGTGCATCGATATTGACGAAAATCCAGCTGTATTCAAACAACAACTTAGCTCTCCTTGTTGGCTAGGCTCCTTGCATGCTGGCTAGTAGTTTTTTTTAAAGCTGGGTCTCCGAAATTGACAGCGCTGTGTTGGACAGATTTGTGCAGCGGTGTTCCGTGAGTGAGAAAGTGCGCGAGGTACGGATGAGTGTGTGTGTGTGTGTGAGAGAGAGAGAGAGAGCGAGAGCGAGGTAGTGCTGCGTGAATGCGCTGCGGCGCTCTGCAATCAAATACGATTTTAAATAGGCTTAGTAAAAAAAAAAAAATGTAAAAAAAATCGTATTCGGTGGTGGAAAACGCCGGCTTTAGGCGCATGGTGAACGCGATGGAGCCCCGCTATCCTATTCCAACCCGCGAACACCTCATCAAGGTTTGCATTCCCAGGCTGTACACTCAGGCAAGAGCACACGTCAAAGCCTCCCTGGCCAGCGCGGAGAGAGTTTCCCTGACGTGCGACGGCTTGACCTCGCGCACAACTGAAGCACGTCACATGTTCAGTGTCAAGCTAAAAAAGCTGTCAAAGAAAAGGCAGTGCAAAGAAACTGTTCACAACAGGCCACTTGCTGCACCTTTTAACTCTCCATTGAAAAGTAAATAAAGTGCAGTATTGCAATTAACAAAGGCTTATAAGCTACAGTTTGCACTGTTGTCTTTCAATAAATAGAACTAATTTTCTCTACACATATTTGATTCATTTTGTCCAGCATTTGCAAGCTGTACTCTCTGCCCAGTCAGAGACATATATTGTGTAAATGATGTTTTCAGTTTTCAGTTCAATTAATTCAATCCAAGTAAATGGAAGACTCACAAGATGTCACCAAAATCACTCTGTCCCCTTTAAATCTTTCAGAAAATGATGTAAGTGTATCGAATTATATCGAATCGTATCGTTGGCTGAATATCGTGATATATATCGTATCGTCAGCCGAATATCGTGTATCGTATCGTATCGTGAGATTAGTGTATCGCTACAGCCCTAGTCCATAGTATAGCAGTCTAACACAAATGTGCTAAAAGTAGTGATATGCACTCACCCACTTTACTTTACCATGCGAAAATGCTAGCACCAAATATCTAGATGGCCAAATGTATATTTCTTTTAGACGAGCTAAAACGATTCTGGAATTGCGAGCATTTATGTAAGTCTCACTTGACCTGGTCTTTCAAATCGAGTGGCTGCAGTCCACTTCACCCTCATCTTGAGTGTCAGTGTGAGAAGACATTTTGCTCTAATAGAGGGTCCACATAAGAGACAGTTCCTGACCTCCATTTGCCTCTAAAACTCACAGGACACTCTTTTAAATCAGAGAAGGTGCTGACCTCCTGTATGCCCTGAATTAAAGAGGCACTGTTACTGCTAATGCACCTGCTCAGTCACTCAAATATGTTTCTAGTCGGTGAATGGATGATGAAGCACACCTTTAAATGTAAGTCGCTTTGTGTTCAAATTCATATTTTAATCAAAATTCTGTAGGCATCACTTACAGTAAATGTTTCAACCTGATAGATTAAGGTAGTATTCTTCTGGATATATGAATTAATATTTTGAATACTTTGAATTTTTAAGTATAATCCACATTGATTTAATTTATTCAATTAAAGCCTCCTACCCAGAGAATGTATTTTTATTAAATAATGAAAGGTTGCTACATCTAAAAGGGCTTTGTTTATTTCAGCCACTATTTTACTTGCCATCATGTTTTGTGCATTCATGAACTTTGGAGAGGGTCAATCAAGTTCAGTGCTTCTCCATCCTGCAGTACACTTCAGAGACAGATCTAATAGACACACGAAGAGATGAAAAAACATTTTGTTCCTGCCACAGACTGTGTTGAGTGGCAAGCTGCTCGTCACAGCCTTCCGGTGCTAACCGCCAGATCCGTCAAGCCAAGCTGATTGCCACACCGGAAAAGAATGACAGTGTATGTAATTCCCAACAGGAGAGTGGGGACCAGGGGCCAGCGTGTACTCTGACTCCAAGTTTCAGGAGGAACTAATGCTGAAAAGACCCACGAATCGCTCAGACAGGATGCTCTGGCATCTCCAATTTGTCCAAAGTGAACAGGAAAATGAGAAGACTGGCTGGGTGATCATGATTTTAATTATCATTCTGAGACTGACGTTTTATGATACTGTATGAAGCAATGAGTCAGTGTCTGCTTTATAGTTTTTCAAAAATATTGTCAAACAGACACAAAGGTAATCATTATTGTTTCAGGACATGCATTTTTTTTAAGTATTATTATATTTCCCCCGAGGTCCACTTACGTGGTTATTCGATTTCTTTATGTATAATATTATTTATATATTTCTGATATTTTTGACATGAAATGTTATCCTAAATGTATAAGTGCAAACTTATTGATGAATCATGGATTATTACTCTGTGCCCTAGTTTAAAATTATGTTCAGATGATTAGTGCTTTAAATTTAATAAGTCATTTTTGTAAAAAGGCGTAAAAGTGATCTCTTTATTAAGTGTATGTCTTATCTTGTAGCTCTGTTTGGTGCAACTAGTGGTGTAGACAATACACACTTTACCTTCAAACTCTGCAATTAAGCACTTGTTCTGAGCTGTAGTGAGGTGGTTTGTGGGATTGTGATGTGATGTGATACCCCTCATAATCATAGTTTCTTTGAGACCACGGACCGTCACTCAGGCTTAATTTGACAACATAGTAAAAATAGACTATGACTCAAAAGCAGTGCATCAGGGATCCTTTTTGTGATTGTGTGTAATAGGAGAGCTCTGATTTTAATTATGCGACTCATAGATGGGATCAATGGCTAAATCAGAGAAAGTATACAAATCCTCGTTATGCATTACCACACAAAACATTAAACTCTGCAACAATGTTTCATGAAAAGCAACATTATGCTACTATAGACGTAATTACAGCAGTCATAAAGCATCAGACAGTTATGTTGCTGAGCTAATTGATGCATTCATTACATTCCTTTAGGAGACGTGAATGGGCCATCAGTATAAATGGGCATTACTGTTTTGGTAGGGCCTTTGCTAATTACATATCTACATTATCTAAGTCTTAGATAGACCAAGTTAGATTATTGTATTATTTATCAGGGAACAGCTTGTGAGGTTCTAAATTTAAAGCAAATGCAGAGTTTTTATAAATTGATGGAGCTGTATGTAAAAGCATACCTCTCTCCTTCTGGAAGCATTTCTTCCCTTTACTTGGAGTTCTGCTCTGAAATCGTCAGTGTAGTGTGAAAAAAAAACATGTTTATTTAATGACTTTGTAGAAGGTTGAGTATCCCAGATCTATCCTTGATTATAATCCTAGTATGAAAAATCTGTTATGTGACTCGTTACGGGAACAGACACTTGCATTATTGATGTTGGTACAAATGTTCAGTGATTCTAATTATTGTTGTTTTGGCAGAAATATTGACATTAAAACTCCAAAAGTGACTGAATTATTCACATCCAGAACAAAAGGAATTTAAAAACAATTTTGCTGACAAGTTGTGTATTTTCCAATGGAAAGAAAATAACAAATAATTAAATTTCACATGCTTTATAGACTTTTTTTGTGTCACGTACTTGTGTCGCAAGGCTCACTGTATTTGCTATGCATTATCCCCATTGCCTGGAGAAAGAAAGCGTTTTGAATAGAGGTTTGTTGAATTTTGATGGCACCATCTGGAAAAGTGAATTTTAAACAGAGCACTGTTCATTTCAAAGGACAAAATGTAAAAATGAGTAGGGTTCGAGAGGAAGATAAGTCCTTCATTGTCAGACTAGATCTATCTAAATTAAATCAGTGTGTTCATTGGGAAATTCTTGTTGAAATGTGGAATGTGACATTTTCCTACTTTATAATAGCATGTTTCTAAGTTGGTGGGAATGGATCATGAATACAGAGCAGAGAGATGTCGAAATGAAACGGTCTTTCATGTCCAAGCTAAATGACTTGTCTTGTGTTATGTGATACTTGATGTTTGACAAGACTTTTTCTGTTACGACAGCGTAGTAGTAAGAGCCTTTATTGGTGGATTTTATAGATTTGTTTTTTTGATATACATCATAAATCATTAGATATTTATTTTAAATGCTTTGAATTCCTGTACTATTGTAATTGTTCAAGAATGTTTTTTTTATATATACTGTAGTGTTTAGTATGAACACAACCAGAAAAACTACAAGTATAGTTTAATGGTCCCTATTGCATGTACACTTGAAAAGAGCCACAGACTTTTTGTTATTTTTCAACTTTTGGAATCTGACAGCTCCTTAGCTCCTGTGGCCTCATGGGATAGAAAAACTGTCCACTGGTTCCACACTTCAGACTATTAGCGAATGCAGTAGGTCATCCGGGTTTTGTTCACCTACTGTATCATGAATACTGAGCATTTTTGGATATTATGCAATAGTAAATGGTGCAAAAGTAGTTACAAAAGTGTGATAATGAAACAAAAGAAGAAAAAAACATTTTAGAAGAGCTGGCACATTGTCTCAAACTCACCTCCCAGTGGTGTTCACCTTTAAAGTACAGGGTTGATGGGTAAACCTAGCATGACTACCATCTTCTAGTTAAATCTGAGCATATACTGTATAATAGAAAAAGCTGTGTGTTGACAGTCACATCTTTTTCTTTGTATTCTGCAGCAGAGCTGCGGAACAGCGAGACAAATGATATGGTGGCTAACAGGAAGTTAAACAGGAATATTTCTCAAGCCAATGGGCCTGTTTACACTTGGTCAGTTCATGCGTTTGCTCTGATTGGATAGCTATCCGATTGTAAAAAGACCAGTTGTAAATGCCCTCCGAAACGCTTTCGAGACAGATTTAAATTCGATCACTCAAACTACTTCAGGAGGTGGTTTGAGACAGCCTGGGAAAACCCAGACAACTTCAGGCAAATTTAGATTTGCTCTGAAAGTTAGTCTGGCAAAGAGCTCATTCAAACCCATTTCCAATCCGTCGAAATCGAGGCACCAATCAGTAACGTTGGGGCGGGCTTTACATGATGACGACAGCGCTGGGATTTTGAAGCAGATTTTGTAGCCTACATTACAAAGATGGATGCCGCCGTAGAACATCACTCGTTCGAATCAGCTATCGCGTCTGTTTTAAGCGATTTGAACGTTTCCTTTTTGTTAAAAACCGAGCAAAGAACAACACTCGGAGATTCTCCGCCGCTCTGCATACTTCATCTCCTTCATCGCTCTGATTGGTTTTAGGTCTATCCACGACGTCCGTTGGTGACGCCCCTCTGGAAATGATTTGTCTATGATGCTTTGCCAGACCATAACTCAGTTACAACTGAGAATGGTCTGGTTTTAACCAGGCTAGGTTTGAGACGCATTACAGACTAAACTGGACAAGTGTAAAGGCAAGGTTGTTGAAACCACATAAATTGTACTCCTCCCAAAATGGTAAAAAATAAACGTGTGAGAGCGTGTTATATGTAAGGGATAATCCACGGCTAGCCATGCATTAAAGGATTTTAATGCACGACGTAGAGGCGAAGAACCACCCGACGCGAAGCGGAGGGTGGTTGCCTCTACGTCGTGCATTAACGTCGTGCATTGACGTAATCCATTTAAAAAGAAGTTAAAGCAGTAACTGATGTTTACAATGTAATTTTTTTAACAGACGTGTAAAAATTACGGTTATTTTCTTAAGTTACGGCTCGTTAGTTCTAGCACTCTGTCCGCTTTAAATAAAGTAGAGCCATCGGATTGCTTTTATTTGAATGAATTATCACATTTATTTTAATTCATTATTAAAAGAGAGAGACAGAGAACTGAAAGAGAAGGAAGAGAGAGAGAGAGAGAGAGAGAGAGAGAGAGAGAGAGAGAGAGAGAGAGAGAGAGAGAGAGAGAGAGAGAGAGATGCGTGCGCGAGTTACCTGTGCGCGTATCTTCTTTAAAGTCTACAGTCCCCTCGTTGCTTAAGCATAGCTAACTTAATGATTCATGGATTTATTAAAATTATTTATGAATGACAGGCAACACTGACAGTGACAAGGCAATCTTTATTTGAACTAATCATGTCATTTATTTAAATTAATTAGCTGTATCTGTATGTCAAACCAAACTTTTACGCGGATGATGAACGCTGGTGTATTTTCCATTTTTCCTGTAGCGCTTTAAAACTGATTTAAAGACGGCATTGCTTGACTTGAAGTCTTGAAGCCCATATGATGTTGTATTTTGTAATGTTACGGTTTATACCTGCTCTGAGACACATCAAACTTGCAACACTGTATTCGCGTCCAGCGGTAGACTCAACAGAGGCATAAAACTCCCGCAATGTCTCATTTAAAAGAGACGCAGAGTAGGTCTCGAAATCACAATTGTTCTGTCTTTGACGCAAAAAGTCACTGAAAGTGTTAACTGCCCATTTAGTTGTCTTTTTCGTATTGACCTCATCTTTGTCGTCTTCGATCTTATCTAGCTCTGTCTTTTCCCTCAAAAAAATCCTAAAACTTAAGTAGCCTAATATACAGTATTTCGTTGTCACCCTGCCTCTCCAAATGCAAAACTGACATTAACAAACTGCAATAATGCAGTAACAGCTGAAAAAGTACTTGGGCGTGTTTTATTTTATATTTACCGGTCAGTAATGCAATCGCTGCTGTCTGTCCCATAGAAGAACAATGACAGCCAGGGTATGTTTTGGAACTATTGGGGCTTGAACCACGTGACAGCCGTCGCGGCGACATCAAAGAGCGTCGTAACTCTTTCTCTCTATTAAACGGTTTTACTGCACACCTTCCAGCCAATCAGAATCGAGTATTTAAACAGCCCGTGGTATAAGTTATAGTAACACATGACAGCGCTACTGCAACACGCATTGCCACAAATATGGCCTGCCGGAGATGAGTAGCTGAGTATCTCTTCAGCAACTGAAAGTTCGGTGTCGCAGATGGTATACATGATGCAATCATCTTCATTAAAAGTAGTGAGACTAAATTCTCTTTCCAGTGCTGATGCCGCTTTCTCTCCTATTGTTGTTTTTTTATTTTTATTTTTTCTGATTATAAATTAAAAGGAAACTCACATGCTTTCGTTGATGTGCACTAAATTTGTATATAGTGGGGGAATTGAAGATTAGATTTATATAAATTTTGATCAGATAGCTATCCGATCAGTAAAAGCACATGAAGTGACCAGATGTAAAAAGACACAATGTACTTTAGCTAGTGTTTGACACTTTTTATGGTCCAGGTTTGCATGGTATGTCAACTCTCAAACATTGGTATGTAGAATACATTATGCTTTACTCCATATATATCTATATATATATATACAGTATATATATATAACAGACTCCCAGTGCATAATAAAAGATTTCAGGCAGGAAATATGACAAGGTGTCATGTTTTCTGAATAAGGACGGGTGGTTAGCCCCAGAAAATATTGCGATAAGATTGGTGTGAAATCCTTGCGTTTTTCTGAAAGACTTTTAACTGAATGTGTAACTGCTGTACCTTCTGATTTTAAATGTGCTCTGGATAAAGAATTATCTGAACAAAATGATGATGACAATGTAAAAGACTTTCCAGAATTGGAAGCAAAAGTTGGTGTGGTCTCATGGCAGGAGGAGGAAGGAAAACTGCTCACATTTAGTACTCCAGAACTAAAATCCTTTTCGTGAGGTGGGCAAGAAATCAATGTATTATGTCTGTGTAAAAGTAATGCGTTTTCAAGAACTGAAACAAGTACGTGAGTCAAAATGGCAAGAGATATTTGGTACAGATCTCTCACCCAAACGCAGCTGGAGAACTTTATATAAGATGCCTACTGATAAAAGAACTGGTGATTTACAGTGGAGGATCATACATGGAATATTAACTACAAATAAACACAAAGCTCACTTAGATTCCAGTGTTACTGATACTTGCCCTTTTTGTCCAGAAACTGACACTATCTTTCATTTGTTTTCAGAGTGTAATAGATTAGAGCCACTTTTCCGGATGTTAAAAGAGTGGTGTGATATGTTGGGTCATGTTTTTAGCCAAGAGAGTTTTATTTATGGTCCTACGTATGGTATAAATCAAGGAATGTTGATGTTTTTTTAACTATTTGTATGGACAAGCTAAATTAAGTATATGGTTGACAAGAAAAGCTAAGATTGTGGGAAAAGGTTCCACCAATATTGTTTTAAAGGTTTGATATCTGCTCGTTTAGTGGTTGAATTTGCCTATTATAAACTTGTTGGAAAATTGGTAACCTTTGAGGAAGGTTGGTGTCTAAATGGAATTTTATGCAAGATAAGTGATGGTTGTTTAGAAAAGAAGTTTTTCCATTAAATTTGTATTAATATTGTTAGTGTGTGTATAATTGTGGAATTATGTTAAACTTTTTTAACTGTAATTAAAGGTTTTTGTAAAGTCAAAAAAAGTCTATAATAAAAGATGCATAATAAAAGATTTCAGGCAGGAAATATGACAAAGTCCAAGCAGCACAGATGCTGTTGCTACCATGATAGACAGTGTGGATACCAGTAGTAAATATTAAAGTTTAAGATGCAATTGTTGAAATGTTATGAATATTAGATTATCTATAGCACATTTTGAGACAAATAGGGATGTGAGGACATTGCTTTTCCCACCGGTTAATCGACGTGTGACAACACGACAACAATTTCGAAATTGCTAATTCAAAAGTGAAAGTAAAATGCGCACGGTGTGGAGCAGAGTAAGCGTTTTCAATTAATTCCTATGGAAGTTGAAAGTGTCGCGAACACACACACGCTCCGCGCCAGTGGACACGCACATTTATGAATGGCCGCGCGCATTTTACTTTTATTTAATTAGGGCGAATTCGGGCCTGGCAATTGCTTTAATGGTGGGTTCATTATTATTCTTAATGAAAAACACAACAAAACAGTACAATGACAAAATCGCTTAAATAGGAGCTTTTAACATTTTGCTTTTAAACCATATCTTCCTCCATCGTCTTTGAGGCGAAATGGGCAAAGTGAGGTGAAATCGGACTCCTGCTGCTGATCTGGGGTGCGTTTCCCGAAAGCAGGGTGCGATTTGCCGGGGGGGATGCGTTAGATTTCCCCCTTTCTGGTCAAAGTATCCCTGCCTCTGCTTAATTATTTTTATCCCCGGTGGGGATAAATTTATCCCCCCCTCAAAGTGATCAGTGCTACTACACTAGTGGCGAGACGGATCACAAAACTTATCACGGATCCGTGGTTTGATTAAAGTCAATTTTATTTAAAAATACGCTACTTTGGCTGGCTCGCTGTAATCACCATTCTGCAGACTTGCTCAATGTCCCGCCCACGGCGCTATCTGATTGGTTACTCCTCCCGAGTAATAGCCTATCAACACTTGCGAGACTGGGCAGTGGAGCTGTGTGTCGGAGGCGTTTAGCGCGGCGCGGTAGATGCATCTGTCTTTTCTATCATTTCACTGTAGCTCAGGATCGCGATGTAACGTTAACGTTGTTACTTTAACAGCACAGCAATACAACTGTTTCTACTGTGATGGTTTAACTTCGCAATCAATCCATGGTTCAGCAGACTGATAGAAGTAGCCTAGCTCTGGCCTAGCCTAAACTAAGTAAAGCGCTGTAATGTGAACTGTCAGTGCGATAGAACAATAAAATCCGAAATGGACCACCCACTGGAAAGCTGCGGATTTTCCCACTGGAAAGCAGAAAAGACTGTTTTCCTATGATGCAAAGGCCTACACTATAGCCTATTTATGTTTAAGTTGACACTACGTTGTGCCATTTAATTTTGCCATTCATCATAAATAAGTGTTTTGACATGTCAAGCCGAGTGGCACTATCCATGGTCAGGGCCGTCGCTATAGTGGATGAAAGGTGGTGACAATTATAGGGGCCCCCGCTGCCCAGGGGGCCCCACAAAATCCAGCAGTTATACTATTTAGGACCCTGTAGTATGAATAATTCTAATATTTATATTAGTTGTATGCCTGAGATGTAAATGAAAACCACAAAAACGTGCAATTTGGGTAAATATTTTTCCAAATATCTGCTTCTCTTACCTCCATAAAAATGGTTTAGTCCGACCTAAAGTATTTATTAATTATTCAGTCAGAATCAGTGACAAACATCAGATGGACCCAATAAAATTGTAAGTCCCACCCCAGCTCGTGAACAGAACCAATCATAGTTGAGGCGGCAGCCTGAAGTTAACGATGAACTTGGTGGAAGAGCAGGAGACTAACTGACTGAAAAATGTCAGGGAAAAGAAAACATAAATCAGGTACCAGAAATGCCAGTAAAAGACGGAGAGGGAGGCAAGGAGAGTGGTTGTATCCCAGTCGATCAAGGCGTTTTTAAAGACCGGTAATATATTGTTATTTCGCTGGGAATTAGAAAACTTCCGTCTACAGTCTGCCGTGTACAGTCATTTTTTATTATCGGTGCGCGCCGCAATCGACCGAATGATTACGTGGTCTAAATTCCTGTCTTTTTACACTATTGTAACTAGAGTTTTAAAAAAATTACACGAGTCACGACGCATTGCATTATGCATCTGACCTGCCGGCTGATGATATTTAAAACATCGAGAAAATACGAATACAACACACTGCACTTGGATGAATAAATGTATTCGCTTTATTTAATAATATTACCAGTTCCATATTATCTTTATTAAAAAATAAGACAATGAATGTTTTTTTTTTTTTAATTAGACTGCATTCTTGTCAATTTCTAAATGTTTACTTTTTGATTTATGAATTATAACAGACTGATGGGGAAAAAAAATTATTACTTTTTAAAAATTGGTTTTATTATTATTTAACAATTTCTTGCTTTTTTGTTAGTTTTTATTAGTTGTAATTTTTATATAAACATTTAACTTTTAAAATAAAGGTTTTGCAACAACATCACCATCTTCTGTTATGTGGGCCTCCATGTTCATCTATTGTACAGTATATGATATTGGTGGAGGGTGGTGGGGGCCCACATCAATATTTTTTCAGGGGGCCCCGAATCCTCTAGCTACGGCCCTGTCCGTGGTACTGGGAGGGGGATTTAATTCTTGCGTGTTTTTTCGTTGTGCGTGATCACAGTTCATATAAGCTATTAGAGTAAAAATATTGCGTTAGGCTACTTCATGAGTTAATAAGAAAAAAAGATTTTACAATTCCTGCAAGTGCAGTGATGAAGTTCATTTTCTCATGATTTATTTTTATGAATAAAACTTTTTCAAAACATCCCCCCCCCTCTGTTTTTTTCACAAATCGCACCCTGCCCGAAAGCATCGTTAGCCAACTATGGTCGCAAGTTGGTCGCAAATCCCATTGAACTCTATTGGTAACGACGGAACTTGCGACCATAGTTGGCTAACGATGCTTTCGGGAAACGCACCCCTGTGCTGCATTGTTCAGCTCAAAACTCCCTTGCGGTAATTTTGAGTTGCGCAATAGCGCGATATGCGGCATTATCGACATTTGTTTTGATTTGATCTTTTAATTATTGCTTTAAAAATAAGTGTTACATTTATATAGCGCTTTTCTGGGTACTCAAAGCGCTTTACACATGGAAGGGGGGAATCTCGTCACCCTCCACCAATTTGCAGCATCCACCTGGATGATGCGACGGCAGCCATATTGTGCCAGAACTCCCACCACACACCAGCTTACTGGTGGAGGGGAGACAGAGACTACGTTTACACGTGGCCGGTTATTTTCATAAATGGACATTTCACCCTCTCCGTTTTCAGAAATAACATCGTGCACACCTGTCAGTTTTCAGGAAAGTGTTTGTTTACAGACACGAACCCGTGTATATGCCATCAAGAGCATGCCAAACCTGTAAGTGGTTGTGTAACGAGAGGCTCAAGCCCACGTTAGCCAATGAACAAATCGATTTGCAAGGTCGCACTTTTGATGCAGGTGCAAGTTATGTCGCATACTGTGACGTCGGCTGCCTAAAATGCCGTTTTCTCAGTTTATATGCAAACGGAGTTTTCCAAAATCTCCACTTTGGCTGGAGTTTTTAGAAAGAATCGTTTTCAGAGGCATATTCTCAGTTTGCGTGTAAACGAAGGGCACAATTAAACGAAGGGAAATGTCTCCGTTTTTCAAAATAACCATGTACGTGTAAACGGAGCCAGAGTGATAGAGCCAATCCGTATGCCAATCCGTATCCAGTATATATGGGGATGATTAGGAGACCAAGATGGACAGAAGCCAATGGGCAGATGTAGCCCGGATGCTGGGGTTACACCCGTACTCTTTTTAGAAAGACATCCTGGGATTTGTATTGACCACAGAGAGCCAGGACCTCGGTTTAACGTCTCACCCGAAGGGCGGTGCTTTTTGACAGTATAGTGTCCCCGTCACTAAACTGGGGCATTAGGACCCACACAGACCCCAGGGTGAGCACCCCTGCTGGCTTCACTAACATCTCTTCCAGCAGCAACAGTTTTTTCCCAGGAGGTCACCCATCCAGGTACTGACCAGAATAATCCCTGCTTATCTTCAGTGGGCAACCCGTCTTGGAGTAATTTCTATAGTAATTTGTATAGTGGTAATTTCATGTCATTTTCATGTTAAAAGTGTATTTGTTTTCCACCACCAGGTGACAGAAATGCTCCACAAGAAAAAAAATGAATTAATAAAAATGAGAAATGTATCTTGTTTAAAGTTAAGTGTAGTGCACAAATGTAGAGTTAAAGTTGCTATATGTAACTTTTCTTCTAAAATGAATCCTTTTTTTATTGCCTGTGTGTGAAGGGGTTGTAATCACACATTACAATGATCCACTTGTCAGGTTTTGCTATTACCTCTGAAGGCCAGTATTCCTATTTTTATGTGAAGTCTCCGGGTCGGATTTTCTGCGAAATCCATCGGATGTGACGTGCATGCGCGCTCCCGAGCCTCTCTCCTTTTTATATACAGTCTATGCGACGGCACTGCAGCTAACGACATGGAGTCTGATAACACCAAAAAACGACCTGCCTCCAGCACAACACACACTCCAACACAAACTCCACATAAATATAAAAAACAAAACAAAATTTATCTGCAAACATTTATCTCGTCAGGCCAAACGTGAATCGGATCGACTTAGGACGAAAACATGGATCAACATCGGCAGAGCGTTTGAATTATGGAGAGACCTCCGCTATTTTTATTGTGGTAAATTTCAAGTTTTCAGATATGCTGAAATAAATAATGGTAAACTGTAATGAAATAGCAAGGTAAACTACAACATACATGAGACATGAAATGAATACAAAAGACTGTTCCAGGATAACAAAAAGTAGGTGCTTTAGGATGTAACTTTTATTTTATGTACCAGATCTACTGTCTAACATCACTCATCCCACTACTATCATATTGTTTATAATACACATTTCCAGACACGTTCAGTACAGTAATGTTAATTACTTCCTACGATCTTACTGTTACACTGAAATTGTTCAGTCTAGTTCACTAACCGTTTTCGTTATCATATTATAAATTCACCTATGTTGACATTGCTGATTGTGAAAGATACACGAATAGTTAGTGAAATGCCTTATGCTAACACCACATGTCGGCTAAATGCAGTCAATGTAACGTTATCATGGTACGAGCATGGAGTATTAGTTCAACGTCAAGCTGATAAAAGTAGCCTATTATTGTAACGTTGCAGTGGGAGTTTACATGAGTTTCCAGCATGTTGTGTGATGCTTTCTCCGGTGTGTTGAAAGTCTCAGTGTGGCCATGTAATATGTCCATGAGTGCTCGCTCTTGAGTTCGAGCACGAGCATGAGCACGAGCGCTCTTGTAAAAATTGGTTGCAATCTGAAACATCACCGATAGAGGCCGCTAAAAAATACATATAGAACCATTAAAAAAATTACATGTTGAAAAAAATATTTAGAAATTAATTCAGTATTCAGGGATTGACTTGACAGGTAGTGTAGAAGCTACTGTATCGTTCATGCCTACCCTAGTATACAAACAATATATATATTTTAAATCATCATACCCTCATTGGGATTGAGCCCCCCTAAATGAAACTTCTAGAATCGCCCGTCGCCTTCCTTTTTCAATTGCTCTCGTTCCTGTTGTGTGTCCTTAATGTGGCAACCAGATTGAGCATTTACTCTGAGGAGGTGGGTCGGGGGAAACAACCCTCTCCAATAATTTGTTATAATGGACAGTAGAGAACTCACAGTAAAGTTGAGGTCGAGAGAGGGGGAATAGCTTTGGGACAGGACTCTCTGTGTGCTCAACACAGTACAGTCTGTGCCACAGCTAAAAAAACACATATCGGTATCCTACAGCTACACCAATGTAAGGTTGTGCAATATTGACCAAACCTGATATCTTGATATTTTCTGGGATTTTCTCGATAACGATAATTATAATTATATTACCTCGACAGGTTTAGGACTGCTGTGGACAGCTAACTCCTAATTTTTGTTAATTTTCTTCATATTCTGTGTGGTTGTCATTTCACAGCAGTGATATATATTTTTTTTTACCTTTTATGGGCTTTTTTTAACCTAATTATTTTTTAACCTAATTAAATTGTATCCATCATCTTTTGTGTCAAATTCTTAAATTTAATCAATAGATTTAGTGGCGGTTCTAGCTTGTATGGCGCCCTGGGCGAACCACCCCTTCTGCCACTCCTCACTCCATGATGGGCAACAAATGAAAACACACACACATATTTATGTGCATAACACCATTTTCAGGTTTGACTAATGTTGTGACATAATTGCAAAAATATGATACTTTAGTACAAAAAAAATGCTAAAATGTTAAAGGGGACCTATTATGCCCATTTTCACAAGATGTAAAACAATTATTTGATGTCCCCAGAGTGCGTATGTGAAGTCTTAGCTCAAAATACCCCACAGATATTTTTTTTATAGCATTTTAAAATTGCCAAATTTGGGCTTGTGAAAAAACGCACCGGTTTAGTGTGTTTCCCTTTAAATGCTAATGCTCCCGAGTCCCGCCCCACTTTTTCCGACGAGAGAGGTCCTCTATAAGCAGTAGGCTATCATGTAATACATACATAAACATACCTGAACTCCTATAGCGAACATGAAACGTCTTCATTGATAACTGAGTACCAACAGACTTGGTCAGCGGTTTTGCGTCTGTCTGGCAAACAATATCTCTTGTTTGGCTGCTCTGTTCTGATGTGCTATAAAGATTCCACTATCAGCACAAAAAAAAAAAAATAACAACATAGCTGGACAGACTCATGGTGCTTTCACATGCTATCACAAACTTTAACTAAGTTACTAAGTCAAAGTTAACATGTTACTGTGAGCTTGACAAATTCAAAGGCAATTTTGAAAACAAACGTGTAATACTTACTTCTAGATGTTTAGCTGGATCACGAACAGTTGGCACTGCTAACCCTTCAGGAGCAACTAGTAAATAGATAGAGCTATGTCGATTAATACATCCAGCTACACAACACCGACAACGCTTGGGAGACATTCTCGTCAGTGCAGCTGGCGGATGTGTACAACTGTCAACTCGCTATGAACTCGATCAGGGCGGTTCTATGTTCAAACGGCAGTTTCTGTCAACACTCGTGGGCGGGGCCTGTGGCTTTAGTGGCGTCACTAAAGCCGCATTCTGAAAACAGGTCGTTGGGAGACACTGCTTATGATTTATGGGGATTTAAAAAAGGAGTGGGTGGATTTTTATCACTGTAGGGTGGTTGTGTACACACACTGCCAACACACATTTATGTCCAAACAAGTGAACTTTGCATAATAGGCCCCCTTTAAATTATTGTAATAATAATGATTTCATAATGTCTAAACATTAAAAACTGTTCAAACACATTTTATCTAAATGAAAAACTTGGGAATGGTGTATGAGCCATTGAGTATCCTCTGCTGCCATCTAAAGACTGTAGTTGAACATTCATTTTGCCAAGTTATTTCTCAGTATTGGGCTAGAATACATGAGCATATACAGAATGTGTTTGCATTTGTTTTTCCATTTACTTTTGAAACCCTATATCTAAGTAATATCAACGGATAAATAGGCTTTATGCCGAGCGTCACGTGACCAAGCCGGAAAACAGATCACATCGCTTCCGATTCAGGTCTTTTGTATGTGCTTCATGAAATTTTTTGCGGTTTTACTCAAGATAACTTAAAAGGAGCAAGCAAGAATGAGCATAACCAATGTCCCTCGCATGTGCAGATTGATATTTAAAAGTTTTTTTAATTTTTCTTCTTCACACTAACGTTTAGATATTTAAAGCTGCAGTCCGGCATTTTTCCTCTTTGTCGCCATCTCTGTTCGAAATCTGCAATTGCAGTCATTCGCGGAATTATCAACTTTACGTGGGTTGTAGTTCAACACCCTCGACACGGCACAGCGCGGATGAACACAGTGTTTGAGGAGAGTGTGCAGCTGTCAGTCACCGCGCCGATGTGGATATTGTCATTCAGAATCACAGATTATTCTTTTTGGAAGTATGAACAACATAATAATTTTCACCGGGAAATGTCATCTGAACTAGTAAGAAACATTCACTTTTGTTCTGGTTCTGACATTGCAGTAAATCGCGCTGATTAAATCTAACAATTGCTTATAAGTTATCATTTCACGCAAAACCGTGCAAAGTAGCTATACTATGTTCTCTAATTTGTTAATGTTAACAACGTCAGCAAGCATTGCGTGACTACATCATGTAATGTCCTTCCGATATTATCCTTGTTTTCGCATGGGTCCGGTTGCAGTCTCTTTTTTTCTGTAGCCACTCCGAAGTCCGAACGAAGTCTTTTGCATTTTACAGCGGGTGAGTCTCTAGTTGTCACTGATGATGATCGTCGTTTGAACCTTTCTGGATCCGCCATCAAATTGATAAGTTTAATTATATCAAGTGCTGTGAGAAAAGGCTATAAATCTCTACCTCCAACATCCTCACACGCAATATAGCTTATACTAGCCGAGACTCCTTCTTTATGTGTACAGATGTGACGTAATGACGCAAAGACATGCTCGAATCTCCCGTGGAAATCCACCAGTACCACTAAAATTAAAAACATTATTACAAGCTTACCGTTTTGCATCGAGCTAAGGCAAGCAGATAGTTTTGAACACTGGCTGATCATGTATTTTATCAAATATGTATTTTGGATAATTTTTAACCCAAAAAAAGCTACGGACAGCAGCTTTAAATAGCATAAAACACCAATAACAAAGTGAACTTAGTAGGTTAGCTGATTACCTTAAAAATCCATAGATATCGTAGTTAGTTCTTACAGCCGTTAACACTTTCTCTGACAAGCGGATGCAATAATACCCGGTTTCCGGTTTGGTCACGTGACGCTCGGCATAAAGCCTATAGGGGAATATCACGCTGATACGTAGTACTTCCGCATTCAGTGATCTTTGTGCACTGCCACTTCCGTTGAATCACCGATCACTCTGGCGAACTGATGACGGACTACACTAAGTTTATTTATACGGCATCCCTGGTAAATTAGTCTGATTCACTAAAGTGCCGGCTACAAACAAACGTGCTACCTTGTTTTATTTTAAAGTTTGGACCTTAATCCCGGCGAACCACTTTAATCCACTTCTTCCTTATACTCAATTCAGTCGGGAATCCATGAGAACTTAAGTAGGGTTAGCGTTGTTGGTTAGATTTACAAAGTGGAACAGAGCAGTGACATCTAGCCTTTGTTTCAGCCATTGTTGAACTGTGTCGGAAGTGGACATGCACAAAGTTGACAAATCTCGCCCATGAAACCCGGAAGCGTGATAATCCCCTATTGGACTCGAAGGACAAGAAACTTCTATACATCTTATTGGCAGCAAGTAAAAAGGCTCTAACGAGGAGATGGCTCAAACCAGAACCACCAACAACTGATAACTGTTGTGCAAGACATCTACACATAGGCGTCGATTTCGGTGGGGACGGTGGGTACGCGTCCCCACCAGATTTCGTCATGAGTCATTTTGTACCCACCACTCTTGGAAACATTGAGGCACGGTCGGATGTACCTAATACAAATAAAACATCTCCAGTTAACTAGCAGAGCATTCATTTAGTTCGCTCTTAAATAAGAGATCTAGCTAAAATGTTTTGTTTTTTAACTCAAGCTGAGCGCTCGTGTCCGCTGCTATCAGTGTCGTGGATACAGTGTTCTCTGTGGCTCGCGCACAGTCTTCACTCGGACGCGCACTTCAATCTATCGCCGTTGCGGAGAGACTCTGTATATATTCATTCCGGTGAAATTACAAAATAAAATGCACACAAACGTGTCCCTGGCTGCTTGATATAGACTGTACTGATGAACATTATTCAGTTTTGAGAGAAAAAAAAACTATACCGAGGGCGGATTAGAACCCGTCACCTCTGACACGCTTGGCAAAAGATCTACCACCAGACCATTTAAGAACTCAAACAAAAAAATTTGCGGATCGATGCATTTATTTACGGGTTAAACAGGCTGCAGAATTTGTACCCAGCACTTTTGAAAATGCACTTCCGAATGCGTCTCTGTCCCCACCACATTTCAAACCAAACTGACGCCCGTGCATCTACACAATGGAAAAACTGTCCTTTTTACTCAAAGTGCAGAGGGACACTTTCTATAGGATATGGTCCAAGTGGACGGAATATGTTAAGCCGGCTAGATCTGATTTTTTGTAAACACTGCTGCTTTTTACTAATTGTGCACAGATTTAAAAGTTTAAATGAATAACATAAATAATATGGAAGTAATTTGGTTTTCCCGCCACGGTGCCACCCACACTTCTGATGTTCTTGTAATAGAAAGTAAAAAATGGTAAAGCAACGTAATACTTCATATGTCAAACAATTGTAAAATTCAACATGCTTTCTCAATAAAAGTTAATTAAAAAAAATAATTTTATTTTCATTTTAAAAGTGTTTGCAGTAGATTGCAGCAATATACCACTAAACCATGGCACATTTTTAATGTTATCACAATGAATGAAACTATTTTTTTTAAATGTCGCTATTTTATATACATGTATTCTATATATTTAAATTATTAAAATTGAGGCAGATCAAAAATGATCATAAATACCCCAAAACTGCACAACCTTTCAACGTGTTTCATAGTTCCCGGCGCGTTGCAGATCAGCTCAATCCGAACAATTGTAGTTAAAAAGTATATATATATATATATTTAAAATGACCTATTGTTTCGCTAGATAAGACCCTCTGATCAGCTGTGGTCGTGCACAGCCGGTTGAAGCACTTCAAAGACCTTTGAAACTGCATTGATTTGGACTTCAAAACGTTGGTTTCCATTGAAGTCCATTATTCTAAGAAAAATCCAGAAATGTTTTCCTCAAAAAACTTTTTTTTCTCTTCCACTGAGGAAAGAAAGACATGGATATCTTGGATGACATTGAGGTGAGTAAATTATTAGG
Source organism: Rhinichthys klamathensis goyatoka (assembly GCF_029890125.1). Lineage (NCBI taxonomy): Eukaryota > Metazoa > Chordata > Actinopteri > Cypriniformes > Leuciscidae > Rhinichthys > Rhinichthys klamathensis. Next base: position 2,247,241 of record NW_026606723.1, on the reverse strand, counting down.
AAATTTTCATTTTGAGGTGAACTAATCCTTTAAGTGATATAAGCCTATTTTATTATGCATAATATTTTACTCATAATGAGTGATTTTTTACACGTTCCCCTCTTCATTTTCCTAATTTAGACTCCTGATGGCTTAGACCTTATTTTTCTTATCCATAATTTCAATTTGTGTTGATTTAGAACTTCTCCCGCTCTACTGATAGCCTGGGAAAACCCAGACAACTTCTGGCAAATTTAGATTTGCTCTGCAAGTTAGTCTGGCAAAGAGCTCATTCAAGCCCATTTCTAATCCGTCGAAATCGCGGCCTAAGCACGTCAGAGACCGCCAGAATGGGCGCTGCTTATGGCTATATAAGCCCACCATTTCGCCATAGTATCAGGTTAAATCGACTGAGCGCAAAACCCCTGACAGACTGCAATAGTGCGGCAGGCAACGCAATACTCGTTCCCCACTCTCAGGGAACCGAGGTTACGTTAGTAACCGAGTACGTTCCCTTTCGAGAACGGTCACTTCATATCAAGGTTATTATAGTTTTGTATTTTTAAATTCGTTTTCATTTTAATATCATTTTCAAATTTCCTATACATTTCAGTTAGTTTCAGTTAGTTTCAATAATGGTTTTGTTAGTTTTAGTTTAGTTTTTATTTTGTGAACACATTTCTATTTAGTTTTTATTTAGTTTCAGTTTTAGTTTTAGTAGGCTATAGTTTAGCAAAGTTAACAGAACACTTCCAGTTAAATACATTTAATTTCAGAAAAGTTTAATGTTCGCAGTTTATTAACTTGTGTGTGTAAGGAACTTAGCTATAGGAAATATTAATAATCAATAATAACTTGTTATGATTAATTATTAATATTTGGGTCAGTTAATTGGATTAACTTGACACGGCTAAATTAATATTACAATCAATTAATCAGTTCGTCCAACGAACTCTTTTGATTATTAATTTATTCTAAGAAAAGGGTATCTTCAATGGCCACAGAAGAATAATTATTTCTTAGCATGTACAGCGCTTTGAGCATGTAGCAAGATCAAGATCGTAAAAGAGACTTTGTTTGCAAGCAGTGAATCAGAACCAAATACATAAAGTGCACAAGTTTTATTAACTAAATCATAAACATGAATAAACTAAACAAACATACATAAATACATAAATACATGTGTAGGAAAAAGGAGTGAGAGATGGAATGATGTAACGATGGAGAAGATCTATCTAACTATGAGAAGAACCAACAGCATATCATTTTCACATTTCATTGAATTGAATACTTGCATTTGTAGTGGGAACAATTCTTGAAGTTGTGGAAAATTTAAGTCGTTGAGGGTTCCGGCAGTGGCAAGTGGCAGTTGTTTGAAAGTTATCTTTCTCCATGAGCACATTTGGTCAAGGCCTGGGGCCCTGGGCCCTGTTGAGGCCACGCCGAGCACCCCGGAGAAGTGAGGAAGTCAGAAGAGTGGGTGATTGGAGTCGTTGTTGGTTGGAGTCCTGGTTCCAAACTCCTGAGATTGTCCTTGGTTCTTTGTGAGAGAGTCTTCTCTCTCCTGCATGACTGCATATCTGGTTGGATCAAGGCCTGCTGAGCCCTGGGCCCCCGTGGAGGGGGTTCCCCAGTATCACCAGAAACAGTGTTGCGGCTTGATGAAAAACTAAGAGAGGGAGGTCACATGTGGACTGTCCCTAATAAAGCCTGAGAAAAGATCCAACCCCTAAGGGTTGACTGGACCAATAAGCAAAGTGAAATGTCCGAGTGGGAAGGTTACTCTAGTTAATTTTCGAGTCTTTGTCCCAAGCATGGTTACCTTCATTAATGCTCAGATAGATATAACACATCCACACTGCATTCTAGAAGAAGGTGATGTACATCAAAGTTTGAGTCATTAAATGAGGATTAATTAGGTAGGAGGCCTGATACATGTGAGGTTACATTGACCGTTAGTTGGTTGTATACCAGGGTACATACCATAATATATACATAATAGTACACAAGACAGTAAATCATTTACACAATGCTATGAAGCAAGTTCATTTATAGATCAGTTAGGCCCCATCCACACTACTGCGTTTTAGTTTAGAAACGGATAATTAAAACGAATACGATCTCCGTCCACACCAGTTTTTTAGCTGCGTATTAGAATTGATCTCCGTCCACATTAAAACGACTGAAAACGCGGATCACGTGACCTTTCGCCAACACTGGGCATGCGCGCACCGGTGTAAACACAACTTCATTGATAAAATGATCCCACCATGCTCTGGGTTAACCCCAAACCGACGCTCCATGTACGGTCAACGCCGCCGCTGCACACGGGAATTGTCACAGATCGCTCGAATAATAGCTTGATTCCGGCGCATGTAGGCAGTTATAGCGTTGTAAAATGCTGAATTTACTTGTACAACAGCTGCTACAGTAGCAAAGATATAGGCCTACGCCATGACTGATGACACCCAATCATAGAGCCGAGCGTGAGCCTCTACTACGTCATCGTTTCTAAAGTTCTCCGTTTTGACCCGTCTACACTAAAACGCCCTCCGGAGATTCAAAACGAAAAACGGGTCGGCAGCGTTTCTAAACTTCTCCGTTTTGGGTCTCCGTTTTTGCCGTTTTAGTGTGGATGGGAGGTGCAAACGTAGCAAAAGGTCTCCGTTTTTAAACGAAAACGCAGTAGTGTGGACGGGGCCTTAGTCTATGATTAATGCAGCAAAGACTGTTTTAAAGAGGGTTTCTGTCTCCCCATTGTCTCTCTCTTGTGCACGTGGCCACATTCCTGAGGAGGTCGTAAAAATCTTCTTATCAGCCCTGTAACATGACACTGTTTCTGCCCTTGTGCTCGTTTCATTTGGGATGTTAGTTTTGGAGTTTCATAAACCTTTGTATATAATGAATAATTAGTGTGTGTCTGATGGGTCCAGACTCTAGTGCAAACCTCTTAATAATAAAAAATTAAATAATTGTTTGAGATTGAACAAAGAACCAAACAAATACAAGTTAAAAGTAAAAAATATTAATTCATACTCATTCATATTAAAAATGAAATCTTAAAAAAGGTGTATAAAAAAAAAATATATATATTATTGTATGATTATTATGATTATTCTTTTATGGTTATTTCTATGATTAATCCTTTCAAACATTATTCTTGTATTGATCCATATATGCTTTTTGTCTATTGCATATTTTAATATCATATAGGCCCTACTCATAGTTATACTCGTATTAATGTGTTCTATTCAGACCAGACATTTAGTTTACTTTTATTACTTTATTATTTGTGGGCTAGACGTGTGGTCTAATATGTGTGGTATCTTGTTTAGTTTCACATTAAATGGTTATTTAATTTTACTTGGAATTAAGGTACAGCTGTAATTTGAATAAGCCTAAGAACTAGACATGATCTAGACATGATGGAAACGTATTTTTGCTTCTTAGGGCTGGTTAAAAGACGCGGGCAGTTGAATGGGTAAAAACCGCAAGGTCTCGAGACGCGTCTTTTAAAAGTTTAACTTATTTTAACTTGAGTGCCACGTTTTTAGAACGTCATGTCATGCAATAGACGCTGCAAAGAACGCGAGACTCAAGCACAACGGTCAAACATTGAAAAATAAAGTAGCGCAGTGGAATGGACAAACGTGATTGTCCGGTACAGGATGAGAGCTTATTGATTACAAAACCTTAATTTATTTTTGCTAATTATTATGAGGAGATTTTTTCTCATTGGTATAGGCCAGGGAGCTCTGGGAACCATACCTGGGTCTTCCAGATGTGGGCTATTAGGAGGACTGAGCATCCGTTTTCCCAGATCTGCTCGATGACCTGAGGAATCATCGAGACGGGAGGGAACGCATAAAGCGGGCGTCTGGGCCAGGAATGGGCCAGTGCGTCCCTGTTCTTTGAAAAGAACATTGTGCAGTGAGTGTTGCTTTCTGAGGCAAAGAGGTCGACCTCTGCCCTGCCAAACACACTCCAGATCAGACGTACCATCTGTGGGTTGAGAGATCACTCGCCGGGGGGAGTGTTGTCTCGAGACAGCATGTCCGCACCCAGATTTTGGATGCCCGGGATGTGAGCAGCTCTTGCTGGTTGGCTTTTGCCCCGAGGAGGAGGTTTCTGGCCATGACATACAGGTTGCCTACGGCATTTCAGCCAGTGCTGTAGGGGGCGCATATGCAGTAATCCCAGTTGGAGTACTGACGATGCCGTGGTCATGAGGTCCAAGAACCTCTGAAACTTCTTGAGGTGCGTGCACGCACCTGCCCTGAAGGAGGCTACCAGCCGTTGGATAGAGAGAGCGCGCTCTGGCGTGAGCCGGTCTCTCATCCGTGTCGAGTCGATAACTGTGCCCAGAAAAGTTACGTTCTGGCTGGGTGACAATCTGCTCTTGGTAAAATTGATCATGAGCCCGAGGCATTCCAAATGACTGAGGAGCCAGGATCTGTGTGTTAATAATTTGGTCTTCGACTGAGTCATTATGAGCCAGTCGTCGAGATAGTTCAGCACGCACACTCCCCATTTTCTCAGGGGAGAGAGCGCTGTGCCTATGCACTTCGTAAATGTCGGGGTGCTAGAGACAGACGAAATGGTAGGACCGTCTATTGATAAGCCTGCCCCTCCAAGGCGAATCTCAAGAATGGCCTGTGATGGGGCATTATCTGAATATGAAAATAGGCATCTTTCAGGTCCACTGTGAAAAACCAATCCCCCGAACTTGCGTGAGGATTTGTTTGGTAGTTAGCATTCTGAATGGCCGTCTCATGAGGGCTCTGTTCAGAGGTCTCAGGTCTAAAATGGGTCTGGTGCCGCCATCCTTCTTTGGTACAAGGAAGTAGCGACTGTAAAATCCAGATTGGCTCAGCGCGAGGGGAACTTTCTCTATCGCCCCTTTTGCTAGCAGATTTTGCATTTCGGTGCAAAGCACGTGAGCCATGCTGCTTCTCACCGAAGTCTCGACGACTGCCTGAAATCGCGGGGGTCTGCGAGCGAAATGGAGCAAATAACCTCGCTTTATAGTGTTCATTACCCAACTTCGGGGATGGCTTGCCAGGCCTCGGCCCGTGTGGCTAGGGGTTGAATGAAAATTGGGGGTGGGCCGCCTAGTATAGGGGGACCTATTACCCTTGTGTTGTGTCTGTTTTGTGCACATACTCTCTGCTGGGCTGGCTAGACAGGTCTCGGCCCGACTGTACAGAGATAGAGTGACAACGGGGTGGGACTGGCAAGTCGAGAAAAGCCGTCCTGTCCGCCTCTTTGATGTCCGTGAGGTTCAGCCAAAGATGCCGCTCGAGCACGATCAGGTTAGCCATACCTCTGCCGATGGCTCGAACCGTGGCCTTCGTAGCACGCAGTGCTAGGTCCATGGCACTGCGCAGGTCTCTAAACGACTCAGGATCCGGGTCAGACTCCGAGCCCAAGGTCTGACACGGCCACGGTGAAGATGCGAAGCATCTCCGCGTCTGAATTAGTCCTAGTCACACTCACACTCGACTGGGAGAGGGTGGCGGGGTCAACTGAGCCCGACCACTCTTCTTCAGATGCAGTAATGGAGAGGCTGTCGTCGCGCTCTTCGTCCGATCCGCCGAAGGAGAAGAGACTCGCTGGGAGGGGCGCTGGTCCTCCAGAGTGAACAGGACTGGCGCAAGGGATTGCGATAGAGAAAGCGAGGCACGCGGGGACGTGGCCGGCGTGGGCTCACTTATTTCCATGTGCTCGGGCTGCCGTTGGCTGCAGCTCTTCTTCTTCTGCGGCTGAAGTAGGCCGGGAAAAGGAAGGCCGAGTGGAGCGGTGTTGCCGCCTTCCTTGAAGAGAGTTAACTGCGTCCGCAGCATGGAGATTCGCACCGAGAGCAGCTTTCGGCAGAGAGTGCAGCTTCCGCGTGGGCGGCTCCCAGGCACGTGGCGCACTCCATGTGCCCGTCCGCCTCGTGCAGAAGGGATCCGCACGAGGTGCAGGAAGAGCAAGGGATTTGAAACAACGCTCGCTCTAGAACTTGCTCTTTCAGAAAACTGTATGTCGCGACGGCGAGCACACAGTTAGCAGTGAAAGGATATATGGCGTGTTCGCCGGATGGCCACAGGAGAACGGCGACAGAAGAGAAGCGGCTTCTAGGAGAGTGAAGAAGGCACTGTCCGCTGTATGCAAGGCTCGTAGCTGAGATGGCTTGATTCCACGGTGAAGGCTTCGGATGAGGCAGAGACGTAAAAGGTCGCTGAAGGAGATAAAATCTGATACTATGGCGAAATGGTAGGCTTATATAGCCATAAGCCGCGCCCATTCTGGCGGTCTCTGACGTGCTTAGGCACCTGATTGGTTCGCGTGTCTGAGCCGCTTCGCCATAGGATGTGCAGTTGCTGCAGCACAGCCAATGGGCGAGCTAGACGCTCTACTGTGCTTGCTGTGCAGCTGCACTGTGTTTTAAAATATAGGCTTCAATATTCTCGTGAAAAAGGAGTTTCCCCGTATTAGCTACGCAATATGAAGTGACCGTTCTCGAAAGGGAACTCCGATCACGCATTTCATTGTTGTTTTTTTGCACGGGCGCTACTTGCCGCCCCCGTCAAGATGCCGCCCTGGGGTGCGATTCCCGTTCAACAACATAATTCGCTGCTTCACTACTATAGTACGTAGCCTGACTACGTCAGACTTCCTACTTCCGCTAATTTCATTTCGCTCCTGTAGTCAGTCTGAGATAGCAGCCTATCTTTCTGTTTTCCACCGGCCTGAAAACAGCCTGGCCAATCAACGAACAGAGGGCGGGCTGAAAGCCGTGACGTAGTCGGTAAGCGCCGTGTTTAAGATTAGGTCAGGGAAATCGAAAACGACCGCTGATATGGAGACGCGGATGCAATTCGCTCTGTTGTGGAGAATATTCCCGGCATTAGCAAACTGAAGCCCGAACACGAAGAGTGTGTATTAAACATTTTGAATGGAGGTGATGTTGTGGCCCTACTCCCTTTGGGAAAAGTTTAATTTATCAACTATTACCGATCGTCAGCGAGAAACTGGGGAGCCTTTTGACAGGTCAGTGTCTCTTTTCTTTTCCAGGTCTTAAATACCGTAAAACTTCAAATAATAGCCCGGGCTTTTATTTGCCCAAATCGTCGAACTGCACCGGCTTGTACTTGAGATAGGCGTCTAACTTATATGAGACAGGCCTTTATAGTTGAGATGTTGTTCATTGAGATGTTGTTCCTAGAGTCTATAATCTCTAAAAATCTCCAAATGCTCCACGTGAAACCGCGGTCTTCCGACCTCTTACTATCTTGTCGATTGATTTTTATGAATATGCGCGAGGGAGAGAGAGCAAGACAGCGCTCGTGTTGTTTGTAGACGTGGGAGTGCGCGCGCGCGGCCGGGGCTCTCTCTCTCTCTCTCTCTCTCTCTCTCTCTCTCTCTCTCTCTCTCTCTCTCTCTGCTCGTTTGTGCCCTGTCAAGCGCAGCAGTCATTCTATTACATCACTCACAGATCAAAAAAGTCGTTTACAGCCATGTTCACTCGGGTATTTCGCTCGCATCATCAAGTGTTTACAATGGAAGTTCGATCATAGATTTGAGTTCGATGCATGATGTCTGTGGTTCGATGGCTGTGTCGGCGCATAACATATGTCATAAACAAACTTATCTGATTGGCTTACGGGTAACCAATGATTTTAAACTTCAGTACGCGCCCCCTAGCGAGAGAGAAAACACTTCTCTATTATGCTATCCCAGACTCTGTGTACGAAGCAAAGTGAAGTAGCAGAGTCTGGTATTACCAGGCTATATAGTACGATGCATCGCTGAAAAAGTCAAATTGCTAGTCACGACTGATTCCCGAAACCATATTGTCGCAAAGTGGTTGTTCAACCATGTTGGTTTATGACGTCACGCACGTGGTGGAGTAATAACTACTTTTAATGAAACTGTTTGAGATTGAATTAACGCTAGATGTTTTGATATAAATTACAGACATGACATCTGAGGACTATTTTGCTTTATTTCCAGATTCAATCATAGGCTCGTTCTTACATAGTAGAGCATGTTCGCACATGCACACTCTTTAAAAATGATGCTTTAAATCTCTTGACAAACTAAAAGACTTAAATGACATTTGTATGTATTCTAAATAAAAGATACAGATTGTACTGAATGTCAGCTTGCTTATTTGGCTCAAGGGATTTATCCACGTCATGCAAACAAGAAAATATGCTTCTGACCACAGGTCGAGAGCTGTCGTTCCAACCACACAACTTTGCGATGCTGTTTGCGAGTGTTTGTTAGAACTATGGTTTCGGGAAACACCGACTCGTTGAACTATGCTGATAACGACTGAACTTGTGACCATAGTTGGCTAACGATGCTTATGGGAAACGCACCCCAGGGCAGTGGCCCATGTCGCCCATGCCTAAATCCACCACTGCTTCCGGTGTAATGTAGGGAATAGTAAATGAGTGTATAGGGGGAAATTTTGAACACAGCCATTGAATTTCAACCAATTCATTCAAACGGCTAAATGATTCAGGAACGAAGCATTCATACGCTCCATTCATTCAATAAAGAAACACAGCCGTGTGTTGCTCAGAGATGCGAAACAGTCCTGTGGCTTTGTTTAGAATTATTTGCAAAATAGAGCAAAAAGAGGTAATATTGTGTCTAACATCACTTAATATTAACCTCTTGTGTATTGAACTGTTGGATAAAATCAAAATCACATTTGTAATCATGCAGATATTGGGAGAAAAAACAGCACTCTTCGTGTGATACTGATTAACTAAATTAAATTATATATAAATATAAAAGACATACAGAGCTATTTTTTCCACTTTATCTTGAAATTTGAGGATATTCTAAATGCTTTTTAATAGACTATATCAGGCAGTGAAAACGTGCACTCTAAACGCTCAAGCGCACTAGTCTAACCTACTAGACTGCATCACGTAGTGTATGCATGCACTCTCTAAGTGTGTTTTTGTAAAGTGAGGGACATACTCGATAATGTCAGATCGCACATCGTTAAAACAACAATCACGATATTATTGTAGACGTAGACGATATATATAGGCTAGCCGCTAGTGTACACCCCTACACCAATGAGACAGATGCTACTGTACAGATCCTTCCCAGTTAGAAAGCACTATGCACCAATAGAGGAGATCAGACATTATGGCTTTCAGAGCACGAACCAGTCATTTCAAAAAGGTTGATGTTAGCTGGTTGACTGATGTTGTTTCTAAATTAACTGCCACCACAGTCTATTACTGTCTTTACTAGCTTTTTAGTGAAAAGCCTTATATAATACAGCTGTCTGTCTGTGATGGATATAAACTCATGATAATAAATGTCAGATTTAGGTTTAAAAAAATGAATTAAATAGTCTTGTGTTGAGGCGACCCTGCTAGCAATCCTGGGAATGGCTGAATGTAATCTCCAACACTAAAATTAAATTAACTTTTCATTTTATGGACCATGGAGGAATAACACTTAATTTCCCAGAATGTTTTACCCGAAATTTTGATATTATTTATGTTAATAAAATGTATCTGGTGTTAAATAATAAGAATAAGAATAGTTGTTGTTGTTATTTAGCTTTTTGTGGCTGTTTATTGTTTTGATGGAAATTAACCTAATTTAATGGAATATTTATAAAAAAAAAATGTAAGAAAAACACATCAGGAATAACTAGGGATAATTAGGTAAAATTAATGATTTGATTTGATTTGTACAGTATATTCTCAAAAAACGGAAATATAAACGTGTTTGACTAAAATCCCTTGTTTTTAATTTCTTTGAATTGTGATTCAGCAAATTTCTCTTCCTGTCATTTCAATTCCAAATTTTAACATCCTGTGGAGCATGGACAATTCCAATTCCTGCTTATGAACAAAAGGAAGCCAGTTCTTACATTCTGCATTTTGCTCAACTCTGCGTGACTGCTCTAATCATGACTTTAAACAAACTAAAGATTTCTACAGTTCCACAACTGTTGTTTTGAGCTAAAGCCTGAAAGACAAGCACTTCAAACACTTTTTACAAGCTAAATGCACTGAATCAAAACTTGCAGTAATGGGCTTCTCAGTTATTTGTTATATAAATCAAATTAGAATAAACAGTAAGTGTATGTCCTTAAATGTAAAAGAAGAAAAAGACCGAAAGCAAACTGGGAGTCAGAAAGAACCCATCAGCTCAAACTCATTAAAAACTAGGGACCAGCACACACGCCTGCACTAAAACATTCTTTTCATTATATCTGAGAACCTGTGGTAGCCTGGTAGGGGAGTTTTAGACAGTCTAGGTTGTTAACTTTATAGTTTTCACTTGGACCCCATTGCAGTTAATTATTGAAAACAAAGTGTGGGTGAAAAAGCAAGAATATAATGTCAGAGAGTCCGTGTTTACAAGCTTAGTGGTTTTAATAGCTGTAAATTTGGTTCCCTAGGTCCTGTGTCAATCTGCATTATAGAAATCAATATAGGAAGTACACAAAACCTGAAAAAAACATAACAGCTTTATTGTCTTCTAAAAATATCCGAACATTTGCACTAGAAAGCTGTGGATTATCATTAACTTGAAATTATGTTTTCATAAATTAGATCTAAAATGAGCCGTGTTTATAGAAGTTTATGTAAACACATGAGCAAAGAAGAACAGAATGTTTAGGAGCTAATTGGAAGGTCCTGGTTAGCGAGCATATCTGCGCCCACATCTAGTTATTAAAAGTTTAGTGTTTAACTTTAAGCAACTACTAATGAACTTTTTACACATTTGCTGAATTCAGCCCACATACACTGTTATCTCTAATTCCATCTGCCAGTAGTGATCTAGCGGTCTCCCTTTTACCAGGTACATCTGTGCACATGTCAGCATCACCCCAGGCAATGGAAATGGCTCGGTCACTTTGCTAGCAGGACATATGAAATGATTACCTCTAAAGCCCAATCCAACAAACAGTGCTTGCAACCCAGTAAGGGATGCCAATTTCTCCATTATCCACACAAAACCTGAGATCACCCTCCCTTCAGCAATGCTCACCTTCTCCCTCCTTTCACATCAGTTGTCAATATACCTCCCATGGGGTAATTTGCACTTTTAAGATCGGTTCCTTATTTTTTGGGAGAAGATGTTGATGTGAATCATTCCTGTGCATAAGTATTATTATGCATCCGTTTGTAAATTAGCTAGTGAGTCGGGAAACATTTGAAGCCAACATAATTCCCTTGTCAGTCATCTGCCGTTTTTTACTATGCTAAAGACCCACAGTCCATTTTCCATCTGCCTCTCTGAGTCCTCATACAAAACAATGAGTCCCAGGGTAGCCCCACTGACTATGTTATCAAAGACGTACAGTATGCGAATGTAAATGCACAGTTCACTGCCGTTATGACAAAGCACAGAGCGGATTGTAAACAAATAAACCATGCACGCACTGGTATTTTGGAAGAAGCGGGACACTTGGTGTGATAGGGGTGTGGGACTGTGTTTGGAGTTTGTCTCATGTTTACTCTTGGGGCTTTTGTGCTTCTTGGACATCTGCCACAAAAATATGTGGCTATTGTTGGTGAGCTGCAGCCATTGTTCAAAAGCATTGTTTTGCTTATCCTTGCTCTTTCACCACTACACTTCATTTTCAGTGACCGTTTTTTCTCAGATTTCAGTCCCTGGATCCATCCTGCTGTCTGTTCCTTTTTATCTGTTTAATTCCCTAGCCACTCTTGAGGACTTTGGAAATCTTGCTTCAGATAGGCCGTTTAATTAAAATCATAATTAAAGATGATCTAATCGAGAGAACGCACCTGCTGCACTTCAGGAACAGTGAGCATTGGATGGATTACAGTTGCTAGTGTTAAGTGGTACCTTGTTCCTAGGTTTTAATGGCAAATGCTCTGTGAGAATCCTACACCATTCTATGGATTTATTTATATTACTTGGATTCTTAATTTAATCTTGATCACTCAAGACACTTGAAAAAACATCTGGGAGTTTGGATTTAAGTGAAAGTGCAGAATTTTTTTTTTTAAGGAACAACCAAACAAGAAAAATATTGCTAGCCTAACTCTGTCCTCATATACAGTATGTGCATTTTAAACTTAATGAAGGGTGTTGTTTTTATTTTTATACTATCATTTTGAAATGATTTTTCTCCAACCCAGGATCATTTTGGGTTACATTTCTGCAAAATGATAATATTGCACTGATTCTTGCACATTTTGTGGGACTTTCAAAGCAAAATATTCAATGAGTGCCTGGTGCTTAAAATGTGTCCAGATTTCTCCAAAACAGATGAACCTGAATGTGGAAAATTGTATTACAATGGTTGTAGTCTACACTACAGCTAAGAAATTAAATGTCTGGTGAGTGCCGCTAAAATGTTAACCCTGGAATCTTATCACATTGTGTCTGGTTAGGACACAGTGACAAGCAATGTGTCGGCCCACACCAGACACGACTACGAGAAGCGGCAAAATCTATCAAGAATCACAGCCAATTAGAAGAGCATGGGGGCGGGCTCTCTCTGCAAGAGCACGACACTCACAACGAAATGAATAAGTAGCCTACATGATCCAATTCATATATATTAAACCATTTTAACATTATTAAGAAAATACTGAGTGACTGAAACAATCTTTGTCATAGAATAATTTGTTCACACTGAGTTCACAAGATCTGAGATGATCCATATCCATTGTCGCTTTCAGTACAGCAATAAAAGGTCACGCAAATATATATTCAAACTCACATTGCGATTGCACTCTTTTTTAACATTACATAAAGCACATAAAAAGTAGGCTACCTGAGATTATCATTGTCATACGTTCAGGGACGTGCACAGGAATTTTGTGGGGCAGTTGCTCTGACCTGAAAAAAGGGCACTACCCCCAAAACTCACGGGCTATATGAAGGAATATATTCAGTTGAATTTCGCCCATACAAATTGCCTTATCTGATCGTGTTTATGTCCAAACGCAATGCCTCATATTATGGTCTTATTATTATTTATAAAGATTGCAAACGTCAAAGATGACAGGTTTATGATATACAACTTTGTAAACAGTATACAAAATGTATTAACAATATGTTAAATGTCACCAAAATACACATGAGAAAAAGAGTTCCTCATATTATTGTTTATTGTTTTTTAATTATTATTTTTATTTTTTTATTTTTTAAATAAATAATCTGGATTGAATTGACAGATGGGGAAAAACTCGCTTCTAATAAAAAAAAAAAAAAATCCTTTTTTAACCTTTTGGCTTCCCGTACATTCAATTGTGCTTTTTGCTAATCTGGGCAACTACGCATGATTTGTAGTATGATTGCGTAAAGGGAACAGGAATTCCGGTAAGGAACAGAATCGACTGCTAAACCCAGTGCCGATCCTGACCTCCCCCTGGGGCCCTAAGCAAAATTCTGCTAAGGGGCCCTCTACCTGACCTGTGATGTCGTGAGCTATGTAAACCATTTGCCATTGCCACACAGTCACACCTGACACTTCAGTGCTCCCAATACAATCCTCCCTCCTTTAACCAAAACAGTCAAAGAATAAGTACAACAATATAGAACAGAATGAGGTTCAAACACACAATATTTATTGAATAGAGTATTTTCTATAGAATGTTAAGATAATAAGTGAATATTATTAAGTAAGTGAATATTAACGTAAACATAAATAAGAAGAAAATAATAAATTATAACCCTGAGCTTTGGCTTTTGGGATTAACTTTGGTTCTCTCTACAGCCTGGGCATTTTCGGCATCAGTATGCTTTTTAAATTTTTTATTATGCATGTTGAAGCAATTCTTGATTTATGGTTATTATTTACTGAGGGATGTGCATCCATTTTGACCAGTATGTCCAGCTAATCAACATTTTAAATTCAATATAGCCTATAAATCAATAGTCAATCAATGTCAAATTGTCAATACATTGCTTTCTATCTTGCATAATTAGTGCAGTTGTTTAGAGTTTTTAACTACACTGAGACTAGATAATCAGTGTCTTGTTTTAAAAGTATAATGTGTACTTTGATTGGGAGTGCCATCATTCACGTGCATGCATGTATTGTACAGTATGTCTGGTCTCCACATATTTCTGCTTGAAAAATGCGAGTTTCATTTCGGCAACGCGCATATGAACGCACGATAACACACGCGACGCGGTTATGTTTTCCGAGCTGCAGTAAACAAACACAGTTGCATTTTGTCGTTTATCAAAATCAAACGTAATAAATACTTGTATTTTACTCTCACTTTTGTCAGCCACAAAGTGATGCAAGAGATGCACTGCCTGCCCAGCTAGGTTAGCAAGACCGAAAAACATCAAACTTTGCTGACATCAAACTTAGAGAGGAGAGAACACAAGTTTACCTGATTGTTGTTCCCGCAATTCACTCTCATGGTTTTTTTCTTCTTCCTCTTTTCGTGACCAGAAGGATAGTTTCGCTTCATTTTGTCGTGGATGTTGTAGCTACACATTTGACGGCGCGCTATGACTATGACACGAGATGGAGGCGTGGCCTTAATTTGCGTGGCCCTACGCCGGTCGCGTGCAGTCTATGGTCGCGTGCAGCGTTTGCCCTTCATACTGACTTTCACTTTCGGTGCCCGAATGTAAGTGAATGAGGCTTTGCGATTTTTTTTTTAAATCTAGGCCTACGTGAAATTCTGCATCCATTGTACGATTTAATTTTTTTCTCGGAAGGGCAACTTGAGTGAGAAGGGCATATGGGCAGTTGCCCTGGCAACCTGAGCAACCCCCCTGTGCACGTCCCTGAATACGTTGTGTGTTGTTGTTCTTGCCCGATGTCACAGAAAAATAGAAACTGTTTCTAAAATAGAATCGTCGCGTATCGCTGTCGTGGCTGGTTAGGACAAAAACTCTGATTAAAGGTAAGAAAATGAGCAAGTTTGCCACGTCAAAAAAGCCCTACATATGGACCTGGTTATGTGATGTAAAAGTGAAAATAAATGTACAAATCATGCATTATGGCAAGTTTTTTTTGTGGTCAAAACATATTATTGTGCATGGAATGTGAAAATAAGTCTATATTAATAAAAAAAAAAAAAAAAAATCAAATTTGTTAAAAGGAAAAAAGTTGATGGTGTTTTTCTTTGACTAGTGTTCATTTTAGCTGGACACTGTAGTGAATTGTAGGTACGCTTTTGGAGTTTTGCAAAAATGTAGGTAGAGAGATGTTTAAAAAAAAAAAAAAATTTAGAGGTTATGCTATTTTGAACGCCAGTTATACACAGTCCTCTTATGTCCAGGCATTAGTGTGATCTCTTGGGTGTGATGGTTAGGGTTTCAACTATAATCATATCTGGAAATCATCTCTGACTTACAAAGGGGACCTCAGTCAGGGCGTTTGTTTTTTTAGAGTTGATAGTGCCATTGTTGCATTGAATTCCATGATGGCCTGCTAATATTTAATCATCCTGATAACAAGAGAACATTTTGACCTTCAGCCTTCTGGAGAGGCTTCCTATAAAACCTCATATTCAGCATAAAGTTCTCCAGTCAGCAAGCATGCAATTAAATGGCCTCATATTTCTGTCACAGTAACCTCTAAAAACATGCACTCAGTGTTAAAAACGGTTCGCTGAAAGGAAACAAGAAGGTTTCAATGGTTGGTACACCTATCAGCAGACTTATGAATCTCATGACTTTCATAGACAAGAAAAAAAAGAACACACTTGTTCTTTTTTTCAGCTGCATCCGAAATCGCATGCTTCCCTACTAAATGGTAGGCGAAAACAGTATGTGATAAAAGAAGTATATCTGAATTCACAGTATGAAACAGTAGGCAAAAAGTACCAGGATGGCCTACTACTTCTAGTGAGATTCTGAGTGTGCGTACAATGGACACTTTACTATCCCATGAGGCCACGGGAGAGGATTTATGATTGACAGTGAAGCGACTCAACTGACACTGGTCACATGTTATTAATGACAGCATGGTGAACGTAGTACGTCCAGATTACATTCATACTTCACACACTCATACTATATAGAACGTACTTTTTAGCGGTCGTGAAGTAATAACTTTTTCAGAATAAGTACTCGAGATGCAGTTTCTGACGCAGCCTCTGTGTTATATGCTTGGTCAATGTTAAGATTCTTTTTAATATGCAATAAAAATACTTCTGGCTTTCATCAGGTTATCACTTTATTCAAATTAAGCAAAACAAACGGAGAGTGGTAATCTCTTAAGTGAGAACGAGAAGTGTAAAGCTTATTTAGTTTTTGACTATTGGAATTGAACTTCGACAGTTGATAATGATGTAGTACGAGAACACAAGGGCGCAAGATCGCTTAAGAACAATGTAACGGGGTTCGTTGTTATGGGAAGAAGGAGGCGGGAACCGGCGAACATTCAACACTTTAATAATAAAATAAACAAATACAAAATGAAAGTATAAGCCAGCAGCCCCTCACGGACGACTGCTGGCCACATAAAACAGAAACAAAACACAACATAAAATCAGGTCTGTTCCTCTCTCGATCTTCACTGTCGTCGCTCCTCCTTTATGCTTCCGCTCCTCCGTGAGAGATGTGGGACCGGTGCGTCTCACAGGTGTCGCTCATTACCACTCACGCCACCGGCCTCGTGCCGTTCTCTCACGTCTCTCTGCCTCGTCATGCTCACCACAAACACGTTGAGAAACGGCCAGTGTGATTTAATTCATTTTTTTAATAGCTATAAATAGCCAAGTATAGTGTTTAATTGGCAACGTCCTGGTAAAAAACCCTCCACTACCCATAATTCTGAGCATCATTGTCAGAACTTGCAGAAAGGAGTACTCCATTAAAAGAGCTCAGTGCCAGTAAAGTTTAAATATGAAGGATTTTATTCTTATTAGTAACTATAAGTAAATATTTTTGATATTGCACCATTAATTTCGATTTGATTACATCATTTACAGTGTTTCATTGGATGAGTAGTTCATTGGCAGTTCATCAGTTATCTTGTACCTTTTGTATTTTTTTCTTTATTTTTCAAGTACTTTTTTTGTTGTTGCTTTGAATCAACATTTGTAATGTTATAGTTGGTTTGAGCCATGGCTTAGAACTCACAAAGCAAAACGTTTTGAAATCCCTATGGAGAAAAATGAATGGGGGAAAAAAAGATTTCCAGAAACCAAGAGGGCAGACACTGTTGAGCTCTACATATGTGTCCAGTTAAATCAGATACTGAATCTAATTTTCATAAATAGTTTGTTTCATGAACAACACAAGAAAAATAGGAAATACTAACTATAGCCATTGACCATGGCTTAATAATGATGTTAAATTAATGGGAAAAGATCTTTATTCTTTACTTGTCAGTATTCACTGTAATAAATGTCATATGATTAAACAAAAATGATTAAATTCCTTATCCCTGTTATATTAACTTTGAGTTTAAACCCTTCAGCTGTGCTTGACTCATTTTAATGATCACCTCGAGCAATTATCTTAAAACTTTTGCCATCTCTACCAGTCAATTAGGCTGCTGCTACAAAAACATTCCTGCGCTTCCCTGAACTCAAATTATAAGTGGATATTTGTTATAGACTTGAAGCTATGTATGTTCAGTACAATTTCTTCCGTGTTCACACTCTTCAAAATACATAATTGGCCCAGTGCGGCAGCTGCTGAAACCTTATTTTGGTTTTACAACAGTGACTTTTAAGCAAATTCCCTTCTGTGTAAAGTTGGTATGTGACAATAATTAAAATAGTCTCATATTAAGCTTTTCCCCAAATAATCTTTGCATGTTTCAATTTAATAGATCAGTTTATTTCAGAGCTTATTTTAATAATCATTTGTATTTATGATGAAAGTAGAGTTTGACAGTGTGCAAACTTCCCATGCTGTATTTTTAAATCTTCTCTTTTTCCTTTTTTTTTTATTGAAAAGTGAAATGTGTAACTTTCTCATATCTCAATATTCAAAGACAGTTCTAATTTGACATTTGTAGATTTGTGGATCTGTGGCATTATCAAAACATTTCTTGTTTGGAAATCCTAATCAGCATAGCAACAGTGACTCAACCAATGACAGGAGTTTGGGGGTGGGACTGGCTGTTATGACTGACGAAGACCATTTAAAGAGTTTATTTAAATGGCCTGTCAGCATAAGCTAATTATAAATTACAACAGATTTAACCTGTGATTCATATTTAGGTGTTTTTGAATAAATGTGAATAGACATGTTTTGTGTGAACATGTGTGTGTGTGTGTGTGTGTGTGAAAGAAAAGGAAAGGATGGCTGTGGAGGACAAAGTTGTAAAAGAGCTTTTATTATAGATGGCTCCACATTATCATTCAATGGCAATATTTTGTCTTCTGGATTTATTGAAAAGGCAGCCTCTCATTCCTGCATGGGGAGCATACATCCACAAACTCTGATACGGTTTGAAATAATCATTGCCAAAGAGAGAAGGACTGGAGAAAATGAATTTTCTTTTACAATAAAACAGAATTTGAAGAGCCACACTCGAGTGAGGCATTTTAATACAGTATGGCTCATTAAACTCTGCTGACTTGGCCTGGGTGGCAGATGAACATTAGCTTCACAACTCATAATGTGGAACTGCAGTCTTGAGGCAATTTGGGTGCTCTACAGACCCCATGAAGCTTTGAAACTAGTTTTTTATTCTAGGCAGAACTGTCAATCATAATGCAAACTGAAAAGAGAATGACTTCTGACTGTAATTTCCGCGCCACACTTCACGAGATGAAAAATCCCATGTATGATTAATCCATACAGTGGGGAGATTCTGTGTGTTTTGTCTCAAGATCTTTAAATAGAACGGTAAATATCACCGTATAGCCTATGTCAACTCTTTTGTCTGTCATATGTATTTAGATTAAAAAAAAAAAGTTAGAAGTGATGGTTTTGGAAAGTCTGAATATGACTTGTTTAACTACAAAATCACCTGAATAGTTGTTTGTGTTCTAAATTTATTTGTTGTTTTTTGTTTTGTTTTTTAAAGGGTGCATTTAGTTTAACCTAAGGATAATACTGATTTAGCAGTGGAAAATAATGGACGCTTTCAAAACGAATCACAATATGGCATGTGTTAGTGGCACAAGGATTGTATTCCTCATCCTCAGGTCATTCAACTCTGTTATCCAAGTTCATGTAAGAAATATTTATTTGATTTATTTTTCTTTATATATATATATATATATATATATATATTGTACTTATCAACCTCAAGAGGTCAAACTGTTTAACTAATACTGAGAAATACCTTAATTTAAGTTAAATTTGTAACCCTTCTATTCATTCTGACATCTGATTTTTGTCATTTATTTTTGTTGTTTATTTATATTTCAGTTTTTCTAAATAAATTCTAAATTTATAAATTGTATTAGTGATTTTTGTTTAAAGAAAATTGTAACAAGGGTTATAAAAATGGTATAAAACCTCACATTGTATAAAATATAAAATAAAACTCATAGAATGTGTTGTAAAGACAAACTTAATCTTTAAAGAGTTTCAGGATCTCTCTATTATTATATTCTTATTCATGAGATGTGGCAAATGCAAATCTGGATGAGGACACAGACTGTTCTTGATCAATTAGCAAGAGCTTATTAACAAAACATTTTAGGTCCGTTTAATAATAATGTGACTATTGTCAGCTTATAGTGGAAGTTAATAAATACAAATATATTTCATACTGTAAATAATTAACGGTCTGTCTTTGCACGCTGTCCATCAAACATTGTATTTGACAACAGAGAGCTGAACTCCGCTTTATTTACTAAAGCCCTGTGTTTAACTGAAGCCAATCCTTATCTCAAGTTAACATTTTATTATTGTGCAGATAATTGATCAATACAGACAGGCCTAATTGCTTCCACCGGAGCCAAGTTTCTGTTCACATTGATGCCATTCTGTGTGAGTGAAAGATTTTTTTAAAACTTGCATGATCGTTCAATGAAAAAAAATTGAAACCCAGTAAATAAAGATTATTTTTTTGCCCCCCTAAATAAGTAAAGTGCTGAATTTCATTCTCCACCTGTTAGCTAACCTTAGGGATTTAATTAAATCTGTGAAAGACAAATAATGGCTTGTAATTAATAATCAAATGCAAAATTAAATAATTAAAAATGCATTTATTATGGCACACAAGCAATATAACCTATTTCGACATGCTTGAATTGGACAGGGTTGCCATTTTTCTAAATGCAAAGATTATAACATGTATCCTTTGCAATTTCTCAAGCAGTTTGGCATTAAAGGTATTGCGATATCAAATCTTTCTATCCGAATGCTCTCAATCTGTTTTTATATCTCAGTATCCAAATGTGTCTCATCAAAAGACGCTGTAACATGAAGGAAAAAGTCTGTGTCATTTCACAACATGATACAAATTTGATGTTCACTTTACAGATAGTCAGGGTTGGGCTGTTTACGAGTTTCAAGTCTATTTTACTGTTGCATACCAAAATAAACAGTCAACTTTGAAATTAGACTTAACTGTTTCCAGGAAGACTTGAGTCAGGCTTAAAGCACACAGAAAAAACTGTTTAATACTATCTAAGCCCTGATTTAACATTACATTAACCCTGACACATTTACTGATTATTTGGTTTTGAGTTTTTGGAAGGAATGGAAGAGATCCAAGGACCAAATAGTTCCAATGAATGTTTTAAACAGACTTTGTGTTCTTTGGTGTGTAGGAACTTGGCTTAATCATAAATATGTGTGTAAAACCTCTCAATCTATAGTGGCATCCTCTCAATCTATAGTGGCATCATGTTCTTGAATATCGTGTTGCATATTTCAGGAAATCTAATTCGATAGCCAGCATGAAAGTCGTTATGCCAATTATGGCATGTTTAGTTGACACCCAAGAGAATGAACTGTTATGAAACAGCGTGTGGCACAAATGTGCCTTACTTAAGAAAATAGAAAGAAGTGATGAATCTACCATCACATCCTTATGTTCTAGTCATGTGTGTATGCGTTTTCTTTCAAGCTACATTTGCATATGTCATGCATCAAAAACCATAATATATATATATCTATATGTAATGAAATGAGCTAAACATCCAATATATTTCAATGAATATATATAAACCACAATCATTTTTATTTTATTTTATTGTCACATTTAAACTTCTTTGTTAAATGACAAATAGTTACGCTTTTGTATTGCTTTTTGTTTTGGGCTTTTATTTTTTTCACATATGTTTTATTAATGGAGGGGTTTTAGTATTTTGTGAGGAATTTCATGGAAAAAAAGCACTGATTAAAAGTCAGAAGAGTGAACTTAACCTAATCAAGAAATATTTTTTGGAAAGGACAAATACTTCCACTTCTGTCAGTAGCCTAGCCACAGTCCCTGTGAGTTGCATGGCTTAGAGATATAATAGAGCTAGATATTGATTCTTCATCCTTCACTATAGCAGTGTATGTGTAGTTGCATTAATGCTAGAAGAATGACAAAGAACTACCTGGGCTATTTTGCAGGTAAAAGAGTCTTTGTTATCATGAAAAAATAGGGCATCCCAGTCAAATAATCGATCATTCAACAACTCATTTTAAGTAGACTGTCATTGCAGAGCACAGGCGGAGTGAAATGATGAATGAAGTTATGGTGCACTCAAGACACCATTAACTGTTTACAGATGAAATGTTGTGCCTTATAGTTCATGTTTAACCGTCTTGCTTCATTAAATTAATATCTTGCATTACTTTGAAAAAATCCTGTCATGTCCAATCTTTCATCATAGGGCTGAGAAGTTTACTCTAGCCACGCTTACAGCCAGTATAAGGCCCAGGATTGTGACACATTTGGCTTATAAATCAAACTCTTCGCCTTGTGAACACCCAATGTCCTTGTGGTGTCCGAAACGGCATAATTAAATGCACCAATGTCTCTTTATCTTGTTCATAGACTCCAGTGGTGTCCTCCTTGTGTCATACGGTGTCAGTCTCAGAGACCTCCAATCATCAATAGTGTAGTGCCAGAGAAATATAATAAAAGAGTACAGCATCCTGTGAGCACATTATACTCACTCCTCCTTCATCATTAATTCTACAAGTCATTCTGTAAATTACGGCATTAATTGAGACTAATTATGCCTGTTTATTCCTGACACATCTGATTAGATATGTTTCTCTATATATATTTTTTAAGTTCAGCAGCACTATCAAAAAATTAGCACATGCAGCCATCAAAACATTTTTATTTTGCAATACAGCACAACCACCATGTGTCCATCATAATGGACATTTACAGCACTTACAGCACTCTGGGAATGAAATGTTATTCCGCATGGTCCATTAATACAAAAAAAGTTTGTTATTATGCTTGACACTGTATATGGTGATATTTGTTATTCTTGGTACAAGGGACAATACTGCTGTGAAAATAATGGGAAACATGAATTAAGCTTACTTAAAATCAACAGTTTCTATATCAGCAGCTTAACAAATAGAATAGCTTTATTTAATGTATAGTCGCTGAAGAACTTGTGACCCATGATAAATTAACCCTAATGAGTGCATTAAAAGCCAGATGTTCTTTACTGAGTCAGTGTCATTTCCCGGTTACACAGGGTAATACATGTTAAGTGTAATGTTAATATAGCGAACCCGCAAAGGTATCCATCTAGCCGCAATTAGGATCCAAAATGATTACTGGAATGAACAAACAAACTACAAACAATTTCGTTTTCATTTTAAAATAAATAAATTCAATTCAAAGTTTGGTGACATTAACCTTTTTTTTACATTTCCAGGGTCATCATAGTTGGGCAAACTTCTATAATAATTGGAAACTATAACGCATAATATTTTTTTGTTCCCATTTGCTTAACAAAATAAAAAAATCAAAGATAGCGATTCTATGGAAAAAATATTGAGAGATTGATAACACTACACATTAAACAACATTAAAGCAAGACAAAGAACTGAGACAACCAGAGACAAAAGGAAGATCATTAAGGAACAGGGAACAGGTGAGACACTAATCAGGAACAACGACAGCTAATGAAAGAACTAGAACTCAGGCAAATGGTGACAATGAAAACAAACAGAAGAAGATAATGAAATTAACAGGGGCCTGTTTCAATAAGGAGGTTCAACCAACTCTGAGTTAAAACTTGAACTCTGAGTTGATTTACCCTGCGATGGGAAACTTTGAGTTTTCGGTTTAAGAACAGCTGAATTGAGTTAGTTTGATCGACTCTGAGTAGGTTGACTGAGTTAAGCGCGTGGACCATGATATGAAAAACCATGATCAATGGAGCTCCGAAATTACGATTCACCATGGCAACAGCACCCGACAAAAAGAAGTCCACATACTTCCGAGTCAATACACAAGTATAATTCTCAATCACTGTTATATTATCAGGTGAAAACTGACAGAAAGATAAGTTATTGAACTAATACTCATTTTCATGGTATCCCACAGACAAAAAAAAACAAAAAAAAAACAAACATGGCAGCAACTAAAAATTAACAATAAATTCATAATTCAATCAGTTAAATATTTAGCATAAAAGGTTCATGGCTGTAGGCTATATGACTTTACAAACATTTGACATATTAAAGCTGCAGTCCGCAGTTTTTCCTCTTTGTCGCCATCTTTGTTCGAAATCTGCACTTGCAGTCATTCGCGGAATTATCAACTTTATGTGAGTTGTACTTCAACACCCTCGACACGGCACAGCGCGGATGAACACAATGTTTGAGGAGACTGTTAGGCTGTCAGTCGCCGCCGGTGTGGATACTGTCATTCAGAATCACAGATTATTCTTTTTGGAAGTATGACCAACATAAAAATGTTCACCGGAAAATGTCATCTGAACTAGTAAGAAACATCCACCTTTGTTCTGGTTCTGACATTGCAGTAAATCGCTCTGATTAAATCTAACAATCGCTTATAAGTTATCATATCATGCAAAACCGTGCAAATTATACTTTGTACACAAATTGTTAATGTTAACAACGTCAGCATTGCGTGACTACATGTAATGTCCTTCCGATATGTATACTTGTTTTCGCATGGGTCCGGTTGCAGTCTCTTTTTTTCTGTAGCCACTCCGAAGTCTGAACGAAGTCTTTTGCATTTTTTTTTTTTGCATTGCTAAGTTTTATTATATCAAGTGCTGTGAGAAAAGGCTATAAATCTAGCCGAGACTCCTTCTTTATGTGTACAGATGTGAAGTAATGACGCAAAGACATGCTCGAATCTCCCGCGGAAATCCACCAGTACCACTGGAATTAAAAACATTAATACAAGCTTACCGTTTTGAATCGAGCTAAGGCAAGCAGAGAGTTTTGAACACTGGCTGGTTATGTATTTTCTCAAGTATGTATTTTGGATAATTTTTAACCCCAAAAAAGCTACGGACTGCAGCTTTAAATAAATATAATTCAGTGTCCATTTCACTGTGCAGCAGCTTTTTCCACATGGTACAATGCTCTTTTCACATAATTAAATGTTCTCTAATCCAACATGTTAATTTTGTTTAATTAGGCTAATGAAATTAACATTTGACTTCTACTGGGCCAACAGCAAAAAGGCATAGGCTGGACCTACACCACCACTGATATGAAGAGGAGATACACAATATTGGAAGAATATTAAAATCCAACAGGAAAAAGAATAACTGTTGCTTTTGTATTTGTAGGAAATAAAAATGACCAAATAAATTGTGAATAATTTGTGTGTATTTAAGAGCTGTGGTGGTTTACGGCCAAGCGGCAACCTCCCTGTCTCTCTCTTGAAACCAAGACGGAAGTGAATTAAACTGCAATTCATCTACTGACCGCTTGAGGCTGGAGGCAGAAGTGAGTCAAATCTGTAGGTGTTTCTCAATGTCAAGGATACTTCCTTGCCAGGACTCGTCCTTCCAAGTCATTTCCTTTCAGAGGCTAGGCGAGGCTCCTCTTTAGCATTCGGAGAACACGTAAATGGAACAGGCTAGCAAGTGCACGTCATTGCGTCATTACGTCAGTGAAAAGGTCCGTTGGTCCCTGCTAAAAAAGACGAGAAAGCTATGAATAACGCTCTGAATGGTATAATATTAACGTTACATTACTTTGTACAACTTAAGTAGTTATTTATAAAAGAAATGCCGGTGACGGCAAACAAGCTAACAATTGTTAAAATGACAGGTCCGGTTCAGTTAGCCATCAATAACGTATTAAATTAGTATATATTTGTATAATTTGTAATATCAATACGGTAGTAATTTGTACTGACATTTAAATGTTAAACTTTACTTATATGACGGCAGTGTTGTGTGTAACGTGTTACAAAGTAACGCGTTACAGTAACGTAACTACTTTTTCGGGTAAAAAGTAGTGTAACGCGCTACTACTGAAAATTTGGTAACGAGTTCCTTTTTCAATTCGGCGCAACGTTACTTTCCCCAGGGACAGATTATCTGTCCCTGGGATTTCACAGTGATCTCCGTCATTTGATAGATTTGACCGCGATAGCCATCTCCGTAGTGAATGCCCCAGAGAGAGAGAGATGCACATAATGGATTACATAATCAGAGAGTAGCCTATTTCTTTTCGTTTTGAATTGTTTCGTTTCAAGACATTTCAAGCTTAAATTCTATACGTTGAGTTTCGGTTAATTTATGATGAGATGCTCCAGTTCACGTGCAATGCAAGTGACCACGCCCTCGCTTATTATATTGTCTCCTATATTTGCTTCTTACTTGCAGGCATTTGGTTGATAAAAAATTGATTAAAATTAAGAGACAATTTATACAAAACGAAATTCGCTTTAAAGAAAGGCTTTCTTCAAAACAAAACTTAATGAAGTGGTCAAAATCATTTCTGATTGACTCAATGTCTCCCGATATATTGCGCATCCATCTTACTCGCGCTGTTCACTTTTCACAATCAGCATAGATGGAAAAAAAGAACATTATAATATTTGAACAAATATTAAACTAAATGCGCTTATTTAATGGCTACTACACGTAGGCTATAGTAGGCCTACAGACTCTCGTATATTGCTGCACATTCATTTAATTCTGAATTTTGCTCACATAAGTTGAAAGGCATTTGTTTACGTGCATAGTAAAACATATCTGCAACATTTATCAAGTTCACGGATAATTGTGCGTGCATTTATTAATCATTATGATACTAAAATCATAATAAAGTAGGCTATACTATGTACAAAAAATCAGATGAGCCCAGAATATGAACGCAACGTGTTTACTTACACGTTAAGCATTTTCCTCCCATAGAAAACCATTATAAGAACGCTTAATTTGGCTTAATGCAGATTTGAATGTCCCCTTATTATGTCTAAATATCAAGATAAGTTTTCTTTTTTTTCTTCACCATGCGGTTCAGGACTTCCATAGAATACAGCCTGAATATAATTACTTCCAGAAATGATTTTTGGGGGTGCTAACGGGGTGCTTTGGTCTTTCTTGGGGGCTTTCTTTCTAGCCCCTCCCTAGCGCCGCCCATGCATATGCCTATCCATTAACCGGCATTTCTTCATAAATATTAAAATTTTTGATAAATGTATTATGCATTTATGGCATTATATATGGCATTATGCATAGTAGAACTTTATGTAGGCCTACACATTTAGGAACAGATATTGGGTTCTGCCCAAAGTCAAGCAACATAAAAGTAACGTAAAAGTAACGAGTAACGTAAAAAGTTACTTTCTATATGGGGTAACTAAGTAAAGTAACGGATTACTTTTTTAAATAAGTAACGAGTAACGAGTTACACTACTTTTTAAAAGTAACTTCCCCAACACTGTATGACGGTTATAACAAATGCATGGTAACGTAAACATTTACATTTGAAAGCATATTGCCCCGTTATTGCTCCGACTCCGCTAACGTCCGACATTGTGTATTTTTTTAACAAGATAGCAAAGCTACGCGCATAGGATTGTGGGCGATTTGAGAGCGCGAAGAGCGCGAAGTCTACACATGTGCATTAGGGTGCATCAAATTTGAATGGGAAATTTTAATTTCAAAATATCAATTCGGCTGGCATTGCATTTTGTTCCAATTAACATAAAAATGACTTTTGCAAAGTTTTAAGGAATTCAATTGAGATTCGCCAATGTACTTTGGCGAAATTTCAATTTTTAGTCTAATTGCCAAAAGGTTGACCTGGGAATGTTGAGTACAGTGAACTTTTATACAGTAACATATTCTATAGGGTTATAAAAGTAAAAGTTGTTTGTTTGCCATTTGGGCAACTTGGGCATTTCTCAGAATTCAACTTTCAAGATTCTCCATTCATTTGTCCTATAGACAAAATGAATGGAGGTCAATGGGACATGTTCACGTGGCCTTACCCTGAATTTTGTGCAGCATGGATGGATGTCGGATGGATGTCTAGTGGCTAACTCACTGGCAACTAACAGGGCCTAATGGTAAGAGCTGACACTAACTAAACTTAATTGCTCAGTCTGTGCCAGAGTCTGCTCCACTGAGCAACATCACCAGGGACAAAGAGAGAGGAAATGGAACCTGAACTCTGAACCTAACCAGTGCGTCTCCCCCAGATATGTCTCCCCACCCGCCACCCAAGAGTAACCGTCCTATTCAGGGATTGGCTTGCGTTTGCAGTGGCGAAGGTTTGGGTGTATGTTGCGGTCATGTTCAACTGCCTGCAGCACATTCTTTCCTTCACATTCTGCACCTTCCTTGACACTGCGACGAAGTCGGATGTGAGCTTGACGCCACGATCGGTACACAGTCATTGACCACGTTCATTGCACGTACATTGACCTCACTGTGAAAACCTGGTTCAGGAGGACCTCACCAATGTGGTGTCGGCACCCAGACCAAAGCAGTGGTCGACCCAGTGAGAGCTGTATGGCAATGCAGGCTGCTGTGAGATGGCCGGTGTTTGACGCAGTGGTGTCAAATGCCATGTTGTGTCAAATGACATGTTGACAACCTGGTCAGTGCAGCACCAGTCCTGCAGCAACTTGCATGTCAACCGGGCAATGATCATTCCACATGCCTCATTGGTCTGCTTCTTATACGCTGGGACACCAAGCAGTTTCAGCCGCTCTGTATCTCCAACCACTGTAAAACGCACCTCCAACTGGCGCACATTGCTGAGCATCTGTGTTAACTTGCTGTCCCATTGTAGGGTGCACAATGGAGGTGGTGTCCACTGCTTGTGCTGTTCCTCACTGATTGTCTCCAGCACTTGGCGTCTTGCTCGGTCAGTATGTGCGTAAGATGCAGAGAGATGTGTACATTCACTGCCTGACTCTGCAACAAGGCCACGCGTGAAGGCAGCCTGTTGCATTGGTGACATCTTCAACCTTGTACCCAGAGACACGACACTTGGTCGGCTAAGGATGTCATGTGGAATGAAGACGTTTGTCCAGTTTTCTAATGCTTGTGGGATGCTTCGCCCTCAGATGGTGGATAGACTGTGTTAGTATCCTCCTCTGTCTCCTCATCACTCTCCGACTCCAAGCTGGATATTGCCGTCATCTCCTCCAGCTCCTTTTCACAGCGGGACTGCCTGGCTGCTGCGGCAGCTTGACGCTCCTCTCGCCTCTTGAGCTGCAGCTTTTTGTCCAATACACCAAGGGCCGGTTTTACAAAGATAGACTTTGACTATGGCTTAGATATAGTAGATAGTCAGACTTCACATAGAGATCTAAATCAGACCGTTGCACAAAGCACTTAAGACTCTGACTATCTTAAGCAGGACTACACTGCAATGTATTCTGGGTAAAATAAGACACTTTTCAAAACAAAAAACATGGCGGATCGAGTAAGCGCATTCATCCGCTCAGTGCAGTTTACCCCAGCGGAAAATATATGTTTGTTGGAGGAGTATAACAGTTACAAGGACATTTTACTTGGGAAATTTAGCGGAGAATGTAGTAAGAAGAAGAAATGTTTATTTGGAAAGGGCCATTTTCCCTTTGCTTTTGGCTGTTTGTAATGTAACTGATTGTTACCGTTGGTTGCCAAGGTAACAGAGTCTTAGACCTAAGTTAGCCTGGGGGGGAAGGCGTCTAATTTTTTTGGTCTAAATTAAGTCAGTCTTTATTTTTGTGAAACAGTCTAACTTGCATTAGACTAGTCTATGAGGAAATTTTAGACTTGTCTAACACTATAGACCGGTCTAAAATAGCTTTGTGAAACCGGCCCCAAATGTGGCCACTCTCTCATTCTTCATGCTGGCCAAGAAAGCTAGGTCTTCTGGGTTATCAATCAGCTTTTCAACATTTGGAGGCCACAGCGGAAATGTGGCATCAAGTCTGCACTCCATTTTCTCCCATTTTTTCGCTGTAGTCTCACTGGAGCGATTGGCCTGGGCGATTTTCCGCAGCTTGTTGTTAGCATTGACTAAGTCTACCACCAACTACAATGCTACTCTCAATAAACATGAGTCATCTATACTGTGAATATGACATTGTCCACTCTAGAATACTGTTGATGTTAAGCTTAATAGCTTAGCTAACATAGATAGCTAACTGTGGTTAGCAAACTGTTGCTAGCTAACGTTAGCTAGATGTAATGAGCACCAAATACCTATAAATATGACTTAAATGACTTATGATAAATAAGAATACAAAGATACAATTCCAGATATGATAGTAATATGTAATAATACATACCAAACACAGAAAGATCACCTCAAATAGAAAGATCACCTCAGATTTCTTGAGCTGTAGTATTGTTTACCTCAGATCTCAATGGCGACCATTGAGCACTGTTAACCACTTTATCCAACAAAAACAGATGTACGATGGCACCCCTAAATCATCATGTACTGGAAAAATATTTTGCATTTGTTGTTTCTACATATATTGGAACACTTTTAGCACCCAGCCATATCAAAATTCAAGAATTGTGTTTTTTGATGCACCCTAATGTGCATCCTTTCCTGTGTATGGGATATTTTCCGAACGAAGGACTCAGTCCTTGGTTGAAATTCTGAGGATCCTCGACATTGGAACAGTCCTTCGACGGATGTCGATGATGTAGCGTCCTCGAAATTCTGGCTTCCGAGGATCCTTCCTTGACATTGAGAAACGGCTTGTATCTCCCCCATGTTAAAATGGCCAACTTTACAGCAGAAAAAAAAATAGTTTACAGCCTGGAGCAAAAAGTGGTTTTAGTCTTTATAGCTTATTTTGCCCTTCATGACAACTGTGAGGGGGGTAATTTTTTTTACAACTCATCCGTTTAAATTATATTGAGCCTGCATAATTAAGGGCGTGGCCACTTGAGTGACAGGCGGATTGTGGCCGTTTGTCTGCTGTCTGATAGCGTCACTCTCAGCTAATTCCAGCAGCTGCTGTACTTGCCATCTCTGCCGTGTTTGTGCTTTTTCGGGATTATTTCATACAATTTAATACACGCATTATACCTTCGCCCACGCCGTTGGATTCCGTTGTTGTCAAGTATGGAGACTGGTATGGAGAGGCGCTGTATTTCCAGTTGTTTTCCTCGCATGCACCAACGTTAATGGATGTCTGACAATTTCTTTGCTAAAAACGTCTATAGATATAGAGACCACACTCGTTATGCGGTACTAATGCTCTCACGGAACAGATATGCTTGTTTTAACTTTTTAGTGTTAAATAAAAAGTAGGCCTACCGTCAGATAAAATCCTGCAGGTGTCATGCTTTCTCTCCGTCCATGCAATAGATGCACACACTTGAATGAGCGCGGGTTTCTAGTGCATTTACTTGAACTACTGAACTTGTAGTATCTAGATACAGTACTACAGTAGATACTACTTGAACTTCTTTGGTTTAACCCATTTGAGAAATTGAGAGGCGGCCAAAATGGACTGAATAAAGCTCTTTACGAACTTGACGTGCGATGCCATGCTGACTGACATGTATGCGCATGAATCACTGTCACACCCACAAGTTTAGAGCAATATTGTAAGTTACTGCATGATAATACATTTTTACAGCAGAATAACAATACATCATACACAGTCTCACTTTTAGTTACGTCTTTTAACTATTATAATATTTCGAAGGGCAAAAACATGAACTATTGGCTTTTATTCTTCAATCAGCTGTCACTTTAGCGCAAGGCCAGTAGCATATAGCATTAGCACCTCAGCTCCACCCACGTCCCACCTCTTTGCCCATTTTATTTTATCCGGTAGTGACGAGAGGTGACGCGCTGCTAAGATGGCGACGGCTGGCCCCGCCCACTTTAGGCTTCAAAAACGCTCTTCAGAAACCTACGGGTGTCATGTTTCAATGTGTTTAAGTTCTGTTTTGTAATCTGATTTCCCCCTGTATTTGTGATTTTGGTTTAGTCCTGTTATTAGTTCAGTTTTGAGATCTTGTTTCCCCCGTCTTTTGTGATTTTGGTTCAGTCCTGTTAGTTTTCCCGCTCTGTCTAATTAGTAATTCCCTTCACCTGTGTTCTGTTAATTATCCCATTAGTCCCAGTTCATTTAAACCCTGTGTTTTCCCTCAGTGTTTGTTGGTCGTCGTCCTTGTATGGTTGTTTGAGTATTGAAGTCCTGGAGTTTCCTTTCCTTTCCTTTCCTCCTGTATGTTAAGTTTGTTAATAAATCAACTATATTGCAGTTCCTGTGTCCTCGTCTTCGGTCACCTGTACAGCAACCTGACAACGGGTGACGTCACGGACACTACGTCCATATTTTTTTTACAGTCTATGTTTACGGCATATATCTCGGACTATCCTTCCATCTGGCATCCTCCCATTCCATAAAGTAATCTGTTTCATTTTCGCAGGAGCAATGATGGGAATATGCATGTCATCAATGCATCCAACCACATTGGAAATCTTAAAGGAAATTCTAATTATTAGGTTACTTCCAGAGGTCACAGCAAGATGTTATCAAATGAATGTCATTTATCAGTTTAGCCTAATTTAAACCGATTTCTCCACCACTGTCCTGCAATGAAACTCTTTGATGGATCTCATGGGTTTGTGTCCAGGAAACAACACAAAAAATCTCAGAAAGAGCATGAGAGCGAGGCACACTTTCCTTCCCGCTCTGAAACAGCAGCCTTACAAATGTGCTCTATCCAATGTTATATAGAAAAATGTGCAATGAATGAATGTACTGATAATGCTTTTCTTACTTGGCATTTTTTTTCTTGTTGTCTACAGTCAAAATATCTAAAGATTCTTAAATCAAGATTATTGATTGAAAAACTCTGGGTTTAATGAAGGAAACCTGCTCCTGACCAGGTTAGGTTCACAGAGTAAGTTACCATGGTAACTGACTCTGAGTATAAGTTACCTCTCTTTCAGAAAAGGGCTTGACTTACTCTGCTTTCTCAGGTTTGACATACCTACTATTCTGAAACGGAAAACCCAGAGTTTCCCTCATTTCAGGGTTAACATACTCAGAGTTTTCACTTAACCTCCTTTCTGAAACAGGCCCCAGAACAGAACAAGACATGAATGTGACAATTACGGTGGTCAGAGGAGAGAAAGATGTAAAATTTGCCATCAATCTCTCAGACGTTGTGTTAGAAACACCCTTGCAGCAGTTAATATAAGACATAGGCCTGGTTTCACAGAGAGGGCTTAGATTAAGCCAGGATTAGGCCTTAGTTAAATTAGGACATTTAAGTAGCTTTTATAAACATTAAGTAGCTTTTAAAAAACATTACTGGTGTGCATCTTGAGGCAAAACAATGGCACAGTGATGATGAACTAGGTCAATGACATCATCACTAGAGTGCCAGCCTAGTGCTATTTTGAATTTACTTGGTGTGCTGATTGCAGGAATTGTTTATTATGTATTGTATGTTGACAATGTATATACGGATGGACAATACCAACATCAAGTGTTCAACGTGTTAATGTTTTGACTGATAATAGAGAGCCATTGTTTGTTTTTAATTATTTCTTTATTGTGTAAGTTTGCATATTATAGCACATGTTAGATCTTACCTGGCTGAGCCAGTGTTTTGGAGTTTGGCTCTGGTAGTGCGCATATCCAGAACGTACCATTTTTCAAGATGGAGAGAGACATGAGTGCAATGAGGTGTTAAATGTTTGAGTTTGTGGTTGTATGTTATGCATGTTTGTATTATGATTTCTGCATGTCAGAAATATGTTTGTATTATGATTTCTGCATGTCAGAAATTAGTTCTTGTACATTAGTTACATTATTAAGGTGCCAATGTTTTGCTGTGGAATTCAGTGATGAGTGTTACGGGAAAGGTTCCCGTGACAATGGTTCGTCCCACTAGTGTTTGGCGGGAACTTATTTAAACCATTGTCTGAGCATGTTTGAGGAGGAATGTTGCATCCTGTGTATACACTTGAACATGTCTGAGGTGAGACATGCTGATATTTTTGTGGATGTGCCACTGCATTGCTTAGTGCCGGTTATGCTGCTCACAGCGTTTTTTTCTTTTGTTTTTAGCACCAGTATATGTTGCATTAAGTTATTTTTTTTTTACTTTATGTGGACTGCACCTAGTGAAATGCTTGCCTGACTACGCCAGACTTCGTACTTCCGGTCAATTTCAGTTCGCTTCTGTACTTCTGTACGGCCTGAAAACAGCCGGCCAATCAACGAACAGAGGGCGGGCTGAGAGCCGTGACGTAGATGCTAAGCGCCAAGTTTAAGATTGTATTTTAGGTTAGGGAAATCGAAAACGACCGCGGATATGGAGATACTGTCATGATTCTGCCATCATGTCCGTGATTCTCTTAGTATTGCGGCAGGATCATGACAGACCCATGTTCTGTGTGCAAGCACATGGCCTTGTGTTTTGGTCATGTGCTTGTGTTGTCTCGTCTCTTAGACCCGCCCCCTTGTTATCCTGATTCAGTCATCATTGCTTTACCCGTGTCACCTGTCATGTCTTGATTAGTCTCCTTATTTAATCCCCTTGTGTTTGCTGTCTTGTGTCGGTTTATTGCCAGATGTTACCTGTGAGTACCTTGTGGAGATTATTGTCATTGTGAGCTTTCATTAGAATTATTGTCTGTTAATTGTGAAGTCCTAGTTTAGTCTTGTCAGCCTAAGAGTCCTTGTCCTGTCCGTGTTTCGCCCCCTCGTGGGTTTTGTTTTCCCTTTTTGTTCATAATAAACCATGTGCTGTGACTACTGTCTGCGATTGGGTTCATTCCCTTCTTCACCCTTCCAACATCATAATAGAATGAACCGACCAAGAAAGAACCCAGCAGACAGCGCGCCGATTTTCCCTACTCTACAGTCGTCAGACCCTGAACGATGGTGGCAGTCGGCCATCGCCGACAGCCTGGAAGGCAAGCTTCCTTTCCCTCCTCAGGGTAGGTTGACCCTGAGAAGGTACGCCCAGGTCGTGGAGGAGAGGAGGTTTTTCTTGCCGGAAATCCTGGTTAACCGCTACCTCATCGCGGGTCTCAACGTCCCTCCTCCTCTCGCTGAACGAGAGAGACTTGTCAGCTGCCCGTTCCACAGTATGGTGGACAGTCTGTCACGGAGGGAGCTGCAGGGTACTACAAAGTCTTCATCTCACGCTACACTTCCTGTGATCCCTGAGGGTCGTCTGCTAGCCGTTGCTACACTTGGGGACCAACCCAGTCCCGCCGCGACTCCTGAGACACCTTGGGAGTCAGCATCGGAGTCTTCCTGCCCGGAATCCTCCTCGCCTGCAGTGAGTTCACCAGTTCCTGTCACGGTTCCTGCTTCACCTCCCTCTCCGGTCCCAAGTCTGGCCACATTCTCCGCTCCGCGACCCAGGAAGAAGGGAGCTTCTGGTTCTCCATCTCTACCTCCTCCTGAGTCCGCGATGGCTCTCCAACCCGCCGCTGAAGTCAAGAGCGCTGTTCCTGGCTCCGCTGCTGTAAGCGCGGTTCCGGTCTATGCAACAGGAGACATAGTTCTTCAACCTGCTGCAGAAAGCGCTGTTTCCCAGTCGGCGTTGGGGAGATCCATTCCAGAGACTTGTACTGTGAATGTCGTCTCTGAGTCTTCAGTCATGTCAGCTGAAGAGAAAGCAGCGGCCGATTCCGCTGCAAAGGCTGTGATACAGTCTGTATCAGCCCATCAAGAGATGCCGGTCGTCATTGCTGCAAGAACCCTGTCAGAGTACTTGTCCCGTCTTGTCAAGATCCTTGATGTCCCTGTCCGTCCTGTCTCGCCCTCAGTCCCAGTATCCGCCGCCGAGAACGCGGCACCCGAACCCGCCGCCGAGAGCACTGTCCTCGTACCTGTCGCCGAGAGCGCGGCACCCGAACCCGCCGCCGAGAGCGCTGTCCTCGTACCTGCCGCCGAGAGCGCTGTCCTCGTACCTGTCGCCGAGAGCGCTGTCCTCGTACCTGTCGCCGAGAGCGCAGCACCCACGCCTGTCGCCGAGAGCGCAGCACCCACGCCTGTCGCCGAGAGCGCAGCACCCACGCCTGTCGCCGAGAGCGCAGCACCCACGCCTGTCGCCGAGAGCGCAGCACCCACGCCTGTCGTCGAGAGCGCAGCAGTCAACGCCTCTCCAGAGTTGGAGATGATGAGTCTCACCTCTTCTTGGGGAAGCCTTGACTCAAGTAACTCTGTTCCCGTTCCTGCTTCCTCTTCCCCTGTCAGTTCCCGTGTCTCCGTTTCGTCTCCCGCTGCTGCTGTCTCCACTGCCCCCGGACTCCCGTTTGTTTCCCCCGTCATGGCTCAACCCAGGACTGTTTCTCCCTCTACCCACACCACTCCACCCAAGTCCGTTCGGACCCCCCGTCCTAAGCCCACACCCCGTAGTCCCAAGATCACCGTCCCGCCTACCCACCCGGGACCCTCGCTCAAAGACTTTGTTGTCCCTCCGCCTCCCCTTCCTTGTTTATTATTTTTGATGTTCCACCCCAAACCTGTCATTGTTTACTCTTGTATGCCCTTGTTATTATTTGTCATGTTTTGTTGGGTCTTGTCTATGTCTCAGTCAGTCTTGTCCCGTGTTTGATGTCTCCTTGGGGAGCGTCTGGTAGCCGCTCCTTAAGGAGGGGGTTCTGTCATGATTCTGCCATCATGTCCGTGATTCTCTTAGTATTGCGGCAGGATCATGACAGACCCATGTTCTGTGTGCAAGCACATGGCCTTGTGTTTTGGTCATGTGCTTGTGTTGTCTCGTCTCTTAGACCCGTCCCCTTGTTATCCTGATTCAGTCATCATTGCTTTACCCGTGTCACCTGTCATGTCTTGATTAGTCTCCTTATTTAATCCCCTTGTGTTTGCTGTCTTGTGTCGGTTCATTGCCAGATGTTACCTGTGAGTACCTTGTGGAGATTATTGTCATTGTGAGCTTTCATTAGAATTATTGTCTGTTAATTGTGAAGTCCTAGTTTAGTCTTGTCAGCCTAAGAGTCCTTGTCCTGTCCGTGTTTCGCCCCCTCGTGGGTTTTGTTTTCCCTTTTTGTTCATAATAAACCGTGTGCTGTGACTACTGTCTGCGATTGGGTTCATTCCCTTCTTCACCCTTCCAACATCATAACAGATACGGGATGCAATTCGCTCTGTTGTGGAGAATATTCCCGGCATTTGCAAACTGAAGCCGGAACAAGAAGAGTGTTTGTTAAACATGGGTAACCAATGATTTTATACTTCAGACAAGCGAGAAAGAAAACACTTTTCAATTATGCCATTCCAGACTCTGTCTACGAAGCAAAGCGAAGTAGCAGAGTTTGGTATTACCAGGCTAGTGAAATGCAGCTTCTAAAATAAACCACAACTGGCATTTTGAAAACCACTCCATTGTACTGAGCCTTCCTATACTTCTCCCAGGCCTCTCGACAACACGCTACATGACAGGCACTGACATATTTTAAGATATGTCAGTGCAAGTTGCTTTCAGTTAAATCAGCACAAACATGCATTTTAGTCTGGGACTAAGCTTAAGCTTGTAAAATTGGGGGAAAGTGTTTTAAATGTACAATATTTTTTAAGAAAATGAATTTCTAAAACTTTACAAGATGTGCCAGATTTTCTTTTCCATCGAAAGGTCATTGTTCATCGTTGTTTTTTGCTCGTCAGTTATCAGCAAATAATCCGTTTTCCGAGAAATACTCCATAAAATGTTCTTTGTATGTTTTTTTTGCACTTGCAAATGTATTTTTTTATTACATTGTAATTTTCCCTACTTTAAAATCAATGTATGTTTGCAACCACAATTCAAATTCAATTCAAATTCAGGAACTGAATTGATTTTTTAAAATGCGTTCTCAATTCAATTCTGATTGATGCACAATTATTATTATACAGTATAATACCTGCATATCAGATCACATCTTAGATCAGCAAACTACTATTGTTTTCCTAAGACGTTGTCAAAAATAATCAAAGATTCATTTTGCCTGTGGTATTTCTAAGGAAGCTATTGATAAAAGACCCCTTTGAGCTTTGAATATTGATACAAAAGTAGTGATGCAAGGGCAAATTAAAGACCGAGCATACCTCATTAATCCTCAGCCCATCACTAATACATTACGACAAAAAAAGATGATGCAGGTGCACCATAATGCAGCCTTGAAATAGCATTTTCAACGATTTAAAAAAGGCCTGTTTTGATGGTTCCCTGACAGAATAAAACATGAGGCACCCAGACCCCTTTCTACATTCGCCTGGAGTGATTCTGGCCCCTTATAGAGCTGCTGCTGTCCATTCAGCCACAGGGCCGGCACATAGTCAGTCATTTTAATTAACAGCAGAGGATGTGATGTGTCATCTATGAACAGAGTTGGGGGAGCTGCGTTTGTTAGCGATGTGTGCTTGAGCTTTAGTCGTCACCGGCCCTGTGTGGTTAAGAAAAGAAAATTAACCCCAGGGGAAAAGGGATGAGAAATGTGTGTCTGAACCCTGGTCTCAGATCATCCTGTCCAGCAGTCTCAGTAAAGGAATGTTCAGCATCAATATAAGAGGAACAAATCATAGCATTTTTAGATCCCGATGTTCTACATCAAATCTGCATCAAGCTGTTAAAACCGTCTAGGCTAAATGAAATGATTGACCCCGTAATTGAAAGCTCATTCTTAGGAAACAGCTCAATAATTTGCAAGTGTGATTCCAGCATATTCTTCAAGGTTATTTGGAATTATGTATTATAACAAAGCTCTCGTCTGCTGTTCAAGTAGTACAATTCTGAGGTTATTTCACAAAGACATTTTCGAAATGACTGGCATTTAGTGCATTCGGGTTCAAGGAGATATTTCAGACTAGAAATTCACATCCCCCCAAGTTAAGCAAATTGAAAGCTCATTAAGCATCCCAAAAGCCAAATATAATAATCATTGTAAAAGTACATATTGTGAAGGCCTTTCCTGTGCATTTTCCGGCAAGCAAAAATTGCAGACGGTTTCGTAGATAAATATGTTTGTTTTTCTACAATAACTTGTTCGGCAACACTTGCAAAAATATCGGAATAATTTATGTATCATTTTCAGAAGCAACAAAAGCATTATGATGCTAGAAATGTCTTCCTCCCACTGCGCTGCATGGTAAAACTGTCTTAAACTAAATGTCTCTGAAGAGGGAAAACTTTTATGGCCACAGCTGAGATGAGACTGTATTGGTGTCATAGCCCATCTGGACAGGTTGCTATCAAGGAGGCAGAGAACAACAAAGGGGTGCTAGTAAAATCCAAGAAAAAGATGACGAAATCGAGTGAAATTCCATTTTGATTGATATGTAATGCAGCATGTATTCCAGAAATGGAGACCGGAGCCTTTTTCTGCTCAATGTGGTGCCCATACGGCCTGGAGGCATCTGTCACTAAGCCATTACTGTCCGCTGACAATAGTGGGTGTACAGCCTGCAAATCACTAGCATTACTAGTCACACAATCCCCTCTCATTTATTTATAATAACAAGAAATCTCTTGTAATTCAGCAATAATGCTGTATTAATGCGTTTTATTGGCAGGCACGATGAAACCATATTAGGATTCAAATCTTAATTTTAAAAGGCCTTGAATCTTTAAATGTAGAAGTTATTAAGAGTAAGCCATCTATTTTTTTTACCATGCGAGTGTCAATAACCCAATTAAATCTCTAAAGTTAAAAACATATTTTTTCAGAAAATCAAAAGGTTTCAAAGTGTCAGAAGCAAGTGAATTAGACAGCATTGCAGATGTTGTGTTATGGCATAAACAGAGACCTAGTTTTTTATAACTCATACATGTATGGTGGCAGAAAATAGTTTTAAAATCTTGACTCACTTTTACAAAATGAATGCAAAAAACGTTAACAGTTAACACCTCAGCAGTAGAGGTCAACCGATAGTGGATTTGACCAATACCGATAACCTGGGTGGACTGTACTGGCCGATAACTGATTAATCAACCTATAGTTTTTAAAATGGATTTACTGAATTAAAATAAAATAGTGCTGAACTTTATTACCAAAAAACAAACAAACAAACAAACAAACAAACAAACAAACAAACAACCCCCCCACAAAAAAATAGTACTATGTACCATACTTTTTAAATGGAATCAAATGATACATATTATTATTAATTATACATTGATCAATAATGTTATTTCATAGTGCATTAACTAATGTTTAGTACATTAATTAATGTTTAACAGATGCGACTTTAAAATTTCAAAATCTATTACTAAAAGTTAAAAATTAACACTAACAATTAACAATACTTCCCAAGCATTTATTAACCTTATATTACAACTGGACTCTTATTGTGAATTGTTGCTATTTCATGTCAACAGTCATGCTTAAAGATGACCATCTTTAAATGTCTACAAAAAGGCCATAGCATACGTATGTATACTCTCACACTTTATTTGCTTCTATTTTGGATTATCTAATAAAAAAATTACAAAATATGGTGGTTCCATGAAAGCTTACTTTCCTTTATCTCCAGATGAGAGTTATGCATTGAGTGCGACCAATGGGCAGTCTCTTTCGTTTTCAAGATCATACAAAGATTTGCTAGAGGTTGTCAATCGTGCTGTGGCCAAATTACATGTATGGCCCGACTAGAAAAAGAAAGCGTTTCATAGTAAGCTAGATGAGCGCTTCCTTACAAGCATTCGGGCCCAGCCACCAAAGCGTAACCTCTCATTCTCTCCTGATCTTCATTCCAAAATCTCAAAGTCGTGGAAAGCCCCATATTCCTCTCGTTCACAACCCTGGCCTGTGCCATCGGATGTTCAATGGCTGCTCTGGTGGCTGGATACAGAGACGCATATGTGGCTCAGCCTTTTGGGGATCAGGGAAAAAGAAAAATCAATTTTGCTGGACACCCCGATCTCACCGTCTGGCCTGTTCAGCGACGCTGTCAGTACAGTCGTCGACAGGTTTCAAGCTGCGAAGAAGCAATCCGAGGCGTTCCGGCAGTTCATCCCTCGCCAGGTCCAGCTGGCTGGCCCTTCTTCCTCCCATCCTGCACCCAGATCCAGGATGGAGTACAAGGCCAGTGTTGCGACTCATGGCCCCCCTCATAGGGACCTGACCTCAGGACTGTAATAGCACCTAAGCGGGCTGAGAAGAAAAAGAAGTCCTGACATCAGGCACCCCCTAGGGGAAGGGAGAGGGATCTTTCTTCCCAGCTCGGGTGGATTTTGGTTTTGGCAGTCTGAGGTTAGGCCACAAGCTTTCCGTCCGTCAATGCCAGGTTCTGATGGGTCTTATGGCTGCAGCCGCCAAATATTATTCCGTTGGGTTTGCTGCACATGTGACCCTTCCAGTGGTGGCTCAAAAGCAGAGGGTTTCATCCCTTATTAAAACCTATGTTTATCATATGAGTCTTGCGCAGAGCACTTTTTGCCCTTTCTATCGGCAGGAGTCCCTGGTTTTTCACCTTGGGTCCCTCTCTAAGAGTGTGTTTCCATCCCAAGATCATCACGACAGATGTCTTGCTTAAGGGCCTGGAAGGATGTCCAGCTCAGGGTCTTTGGGAGTCGCCCTCGTCTGTCTTTGGGAGGGCACATCAACTGCCTAGAGATCTTCCTCCCAGACCTGTGGGGCTATCATGTGTTGGTGCAAACAAACAACATATCATTAGTGTCCTACATAAATCACCAGGGTGGGATGCGTTCGCTGGATGCCATGGTACAGACGTAGCCTATTGCTCTGCTTTCGGGAGTCTTGGTGAGGGTCCTTGATATTGGCAGCCCCATTCAGGCCGGCCCGAGTATGGTTCGCGGACTCTTTGGCAGTCTTTCATCCCCCACCAGGAGATTTGGAAACTATAGATCTGGCCCTTGAGGGGTACAGATTCATGGATTCTGGTCTGTCTACTGAAGTTTTCGATACCATTCTCAATGCTAGGGCTCCTTCTACTAGAAAGCTTTACGTTCTTAAATGGCGTTTATTTTCGTCAGTGTCAGCAACACCATCTGAACCCATTTGACTACCCAGTGGGTTCCGTCCTGGAGTTCCTTCTGGAGCATCTGTCAGCTGGACTAACCCCCGGGACTCTTAAGGTTTATGTGGCCATTATTTCGGCTTGCCACAACCAGATCAAGGGGATGTCAGTTGGTAAACATGTTTTGGTGTCCCGTTTTCTGTGTGGTGCCAAACAGGTGAGGCTGATCTGCAAGACCGCAGATTCCATCTTGGGATCTTTCTGTGGTACATGAAGGGTTGTCTACTGCTCCCTTCAAACCCCTTGAGTCAGCCTCTGTGAAGCGGCTTCTCTTAAAGTGGATTTTCTTATTGCTATTACCTCTCTCAAAAGGGTAGTAGACCTGCAGCCAGGCCCGGCGCCACGAGGGGGCAAAAGGGGGCATTGCCCCCACAGATCTGCTTTGTGCCCCCTCAGTTTCATCCCTCAAAAGGGAACATCTCAGGGTATAACCCGGTTCCCTGAGAATAGAAATGAGACGCCGCGTTGCAGTGCCATACTTCAAGTACGCCTGCACGGCTTCTTCAGACAAGTGATTCTGGTGACGCTCTCCCACAGGTGTTATTTTTAGAAATGATTACGCACTGTGATGCATGACTTGCATCACCTGACTTTGTCCTAGGACAATGCTTTGGCATGACACCAGCATTCTCTGAAGGCGTTCCCATTGCGTCAACACCATGACGCAGTGTCTCGTTCCCATTCTCAGGGAACCGGGTTATATACATAACCCTGAGACAATATATGTGTAAGAGTAAAGATGTAATGTATAACTTAATTTCATAAAACCTGTGAAGCTCCAAAAAACCAAAAAAGCTCAAATTGCAAGAGTATTGGTTAAAAAGGCTGACAATTTGTTCAATTTTAACTCTCTGGCCTTGTGTATTGTTTTCATTTGTACAATTATTTTTGTAAGTCAGGTTCAATAATGTCTTAGTTGCTAATGAATGCTGTTTCCAAAGAAAAGTATTGACTGGACTATGTATGTGGTGCCTTTGAAGGTATGTCCAAACAATACACTGCAGGATCAGATTTTTTTTTTTTTTTTTAAACAACATTTTCTTTCTTTCTTTCTTTTCTTTTCTTTTAACTAGGCAGAACTGGTATACCTCATTAGTCACAATATAAAATTAAGATAAATAATCCTGACATATATAAACGCAAACAATAGCAGCATCAGCCATGTTTCCACTGTCGGGCCAAAAGCGGGCGTGCTAGTGCGTGCCAGGGCCAGTCGCGTTTCCACTGTCACTTCTGGGGCTTGATCGGGCCTCGTCTGGGCTTCCTCTGGGCCAACGGGCAGGGTTTTCTGGCCCGCCGAATACCTTGGTCCAAAGCGGGCCAACTCAGGCTTGAGGAGTGGTTACGAACAGAGGCGGAGTTTACCTGAGTCGGGAGACGGCAGCGCCGGATGATTCTGTCAGCATTAAAGACTTTTAAAATCATTTACCTCAAAACTCACTTTCATGTTTGAATGCCTTTTTTGTGATCTAATGTGGATTCTGATATAAGGTAGAAATATTTATACGCGATGCAAAAGACTATGCACGGTAACCATTACCATAGTAAACATGGTAAATATGAACGCTTGAAGAAATTAGACAAATTATAAAGGCTGTCATCATGTTTTTATTTTATCTGTCAGTAGCCTACGTCTCGTCTCTTTATACCGGACTATCATAAAATAAAGCAACTTTTTCTTCGGGAGCTTCCTCTGTTTCTCCGACTTAAATTGTAGCCTACTGGGAGAGAGTGCTTAAGCTCCTCAGGTCGTATTTTTGGTGGCATATTTGTAGAAATTATCATTCTTTCTAAATGTGATGTAAATGTCCTGTAACTACCAAATAAACAAAAACAGACGCGACTGAATTAATTAAGTGTGTCCTCTTTCTTTTGTGAAATAGACCTAACCTGAAAACCTGTCAGGACTTGAGTTTGATCATTGCTCTTCCTGCTTTGTCTCTTTGTTTATGTTTACCTGTATAT
This sequence comes from Rhinichthys klamathensis goyatoka, assembly GCF_029890125.1. Classification (NCBI taxonomy): domain Eukaryota; kingdom Metazoa; phylum Chordata; class Actinopteri; order Cypriniformes; family Leuciscidae; genus Rhinichthys; species Rhinichthys klamathensis. Next base: position 2,204,022 of record NW_026606723.1, on the reverse strand, counting down.
TTCCAAAAAACCACAGCTGTGCTGCATTTGTAATCAGTGCTACTGCGCACCTATCTCTCACTTGTTTCTTATTCCTCCGCACTCTGTTTCCTGGGCAACCACCTGATTCCCCTCTTGTTTGATTTCTCACACTATTTAGATCAATTCTTTATCTGCCTTCTCTGCCAGAGTGTTTTGACTATTTTTCTGTCATTCTCAGCCTCTCAAATATTGTTATATTTTGCCTTGTCAAGTTCTTTGATCCTGTTTTGTTTCTCCTAACCCTGTCCAGCCCTGCAGCTTAGTTCTCTTAAGAGAGTATCTCTCGTACTGCGTAATAGCTTTACGCTAGGGGAAAAACTCTCCGCCCTGTGGAAAGCTGCTGTGGAAAACGTTCGGCAGAGCACAGGTGGACCTGTTCGCGTCCCACGAAAACGCTCATTGCCCGGAGTTTTTCTCGAAAAGCAAGGACGCGCTGGCTCATGTTTGGCCCCGCTGCCCCCTGTATGCTTTTCCTCCTGTCTCGCTCCTGCCTCAGGTCTTGGAACGAATCAGGGAGAACGGATGCCCAGTGCTGCTCGTAGCTCCGCTCTGGACAAACCAGACGTGGTTCCCTGCCCTGATGCAGCTGACCAGCACTGCCCCATGGCCTGTACCATTGAGGAGAGATCTCCTCTCTCAGGCGGAGGGCTCGATTTGGCACCCTCGCCCGGAGTTGTGGTCCCTGCACGCATGGGCTATCAACGGGTACCCGCTAGCCTCCCGGAGGGAGTGTTAAACACGATCGCGCAGGCTAGAGCTCCGTCTACCAGGCGGCTCTACTCCTCGAAATGGTCTGTTTTCTCTGCATGGTGTCAAGCCCGGAGCTTTTCACCTGTGGAATGCGGGGTTTCGGAAGTGCTTTCCTTCCTTCAAGAGCTACTGGATAAGGGCAGGACCCCATCCACGCTCAAAGTATATGTGGCGGCCATAGCAACGTTTGCAAAACCGGTGTCTGGCCAGCCGCTGGGGAAAAACGACTTAGTCGTGCGTTTCCTTAGGGGAGCTCGGAGGCTGAACCCTCCCAGGCGCCCTTCAGTCCCGACGTGGGACCTTTCCACGGTCCTGGAGGCCATGAAAGGCGCCCCGTTCGAGCCAATCCAGCTGGTGGACATGAAACACCTGTCGTTCAAAACAGTGTTTCTCATGGCTCTCGCTTCAGTGAAGCGCATAGGGGACTTGCAGGCGCTTTCAGTAAGAGCGTCATGTATGGAGTTTGGGCCTAATGACTCGAAGGTCATTCTCAAACCTAAGCACGGGTATGTCCCGAAATCCCTCAATACACCGTTCAGGGCCCAGGTAATTTCCCTGTCCGCCCTTCCGGTTCTCAGTGAGGAGGAGGATGCGAGTCTCCTTTGCCCCGTCAGGGCATTGAGAGCTTATGTGTCACGCTCGTCTGTTTTCAGACAGACGGAGCAGCTTTTTGTTTTGTTTGGCGGGCGTTCCAAGGGACTCGCCGCCTCAAAACAGAGCCTATCCAGATGGATAGTGGATGCCATTGCGCTCGCTTACTCTGCAAAGGGCCTACAGTGCCCCTTGGGTGTCAGGGCGCACTCACGAGAGGCGTGGCCTCTTCGTGGGCTTGGTCGAGCGGGGTTTCCCTGCAAGATATCTGTACGGCAGCGGGCTGGGCCTCGCCGTCTACATTTATAAAATACTATAACCTGGAGGTACCCGCCTTACAAGCTAAGCTTTTGGCGGTCTAAAATTCAGTGCTATCTGCCCCGCTGTGCGGCCCAGATGCTGAGTTTACTGCAGCACCATGAGTGTTGACACACGTATGGCCACCCAGATCAGGCTGAAAGCTTTCACCCTGGCTGCGCGTTTTATTGTCATATGATAGCCCCGCTGGGTGCTTTTTTATAGGGAATGACGCTTCCAGCCTCTCTTCCTCCACTCTATGTGAGTTTATGGTGATTATGCACTACATGAGCCCTGGGCTTCGGCCCTCGGGACTTTGGTGTTGGATCCCTGTACGCACGGCGTGTTGCATTGTGTTCCCCTAGCGTAAAGCTATTACGCAGTACGAGAGATACTCTCGTAAGAGAACGTACTCGGTTAATAACGTAACCTCGGTTCTCTCTAGAGAGGGAACGAGTACTGCGTATCTTGCCGTGCTTGGAATACGCTCTGGTTCGCTTCAGCGATAAAAACCAGCTTGTACCAGCCTAACGAGCATATTTATAGGGTGAGACCACACCCCTTCTGGCGGGACGTGACGATATGGGCGCGAATTGCCCCCATTGGTCATTACGTCACGCAGAGTCTCTCTCGATAGGCTGCTGCATTTGCTGCAGAGCAACCAATAGGCGCGCGAGCTGTTTCGCCTATGTCTGCTTGCTGCTGCAAAGCGTTTTACATTAATAAAAACTTAAGGATAATTTTTGGCTTCAATATCTCGTGGAAAAGAGTTTTTCCCCTAGCGTAAAGCTATTACGCAGTACTCGTTCCCTCTCTAGAGAGAACCGAGGTTACGTTAGTAACCGAGTACGTTTTCCCCAACCATTTTGGATTTGCCTCTGTTATTGGACCTTTGCTGCACCTGGATTATTCTCTGTCCTGTTCCTTGGACTAATGTTTGCTGGTTCTGACCCTGCCTGCCTCTTGACCACTCTCCTGTCTTGCCCTCTTGCATTTTTGCCTTGTTGGACTGCCTACCTGTTGCTGACCACTGTCTGTCCTTGGACTACGGAATCATCTCTTCCCCCTATGCTCGGTGGCTCGGCTGCTTGATTAAATATTGTTTCCTTTTACAACCCGAATTCTGGAAAAGTTGGGACGTTTTTTAAATTTGAATAAAATGAAAACTATAAGACTTTCAAATCACATGAGCCAATATTTTATTCACAATAGAACATAGATAACATAACAAATGTTTAAACTGAGAAATTTTACACTTTTATCCAATAAATGAGCTCATTTCAAATTTGATGCCTGCTACAGGTCTCAAAATAGTTGGGACGGGGACACGTTTACCATGGTGTAACATCTCCTCTTCTTTTCAAAACAGTTTGAAGACGTCTGGGCATCGAGTTTATGAGTGTCTGGAGTTTTGGTGTTGGAATTTGGTCCCATTCTTGCCTTATATAGGTTTCCAGCTGCTGAAGTGTTCGTGGTCATCTTTGACGCATTTTTCGTTTAATGATGCGCCAAATGTTCTCTATAGGTGAAAGATCTGGACTGCAGGCAGGCCAATTCAACACCCGGACTCTTCTACGATGTAGCCATGAAGTTGTAATAGCTGCAGTATGTGGTTTTGCATTGTCCTGCTGAAATACACAAGGCCTTCCCTGAAATATACGTCGTCTGGAGGGGAGCTCTAAAACCTTTATATAGCTTTCAGCATTCATAGTGCCTTCCGAAACATGCAAGCTGCCCATACCGTATGCACTTATGGCTTTTGAACTGAACGCTGATAACACGATGGAAGGTCTCCCTCTTCTTTTGCCCGGAGGACCCGTGATTTCCAACAAGAATGTCAAATTTGGACTCGTCGGACCATAGAATACTTTTCCACTTTGAAATAGTCCATTTTAAATGAGCCTTGGCCCACAGGACACGACGGCGCTTCTGGACCATGTTCACATATGGCTTCCTTTTTGCATGATAGAGCTTTAGTTGGCATCTGCAGATGGCACGGCGGATTCTGTTTACCGACAGTGGTTTCTGGAAGTATTCCTGGGCCCATTTAGTAATGTGATGAGTGAGTAACGTAATTGTGATGCCCGATGAGTGATGCAGTGTCGTCTGAGGGCCCAAAGACCACGGGCATCCAATAAAGTTCTTCGGCCTTGTCCCTTACGCACAGAGATTTCTCCAGTTTCTCTGAATCTTTTGATGATGTTGTGCACTGTAGATGATGAGATTTGCAAAGCCTTTGCAATTTGACGTTGAGGAACATTGTTTTTAAAGTGTTTCACAATCTTTTTACGCACTCTTTCACAGATTGGAGAGCCTCTGCCCATCTTTACTTCTGAGAGACTCTCTGGCTGCGTTTACACTTTGCATTAACATGCGATCACCGTGATCCGATCAAGCAGATCGGATCATTAGCCAATCAGGACATGGTGCGTTTATTTTGTTCACATTAAGCAGCCTCTGTATCTGGATAACCGATCGGATTTCTGTTTCCCGCATAATATTTAAATCATAGACTGTAAAAAATAAATCAGGTCTGTGGCACGACACCAGATTAATAGTAAAGATGATACAAATTAAACAACATCCCAATTGCTTTCACTCACTCACTTTACTTTCATATGCAATCTCCATTAATTAGATCAAATTATATTTTTTGAAAGAAGGAATACTTCCAGAGTTGATCTTACAAAAATAACTGGGTTGATCATGTTAAACAAGTCACATATCATCGATCATCTGGGTTTAAGGTTGCGTGCAATGACTATATTGACAGAAATGGGAGATTGATAAACATGCTGAAACAATAAAAACATTCAACATTTAAAACATTAAAAAATTCCGATTCCGATTATTCCTCTGGCATGGCATGCAGCGTTCAGCTCTTCATTAAGATCTCATGACTGACTGTGAGTGTACAGGCGATCGCCTTGTTCAGATAATGTTGCACAATTAAAATGAAAAAATGACACACATAAATAAACTGTTTTAAAGATTGACGTTTATTGTTCAAATAGGTTTAATTTCGTGTCTAAACTGCGTCTGGCCATTACTTTCTGACAGTCACGCGGGGAGACTGGGCGGGGATTTAAATTACGTTCACCTGTGAATGCAGACACGATGGCTGGATTGCGTTTACATTACACTGAGATCCGATCACAATGCGTCCTCGACTACCTCCGAACCGGGACACGCTGATCGGATAACATTCCGATCAGATGTGCGTTTACACTTGTCTTTTCAATGTGTATGTGGACAACATCCAGATACAGGTCGCATGTTAATGCCAAGTGTAAACGCAGCCTAAGATATCCCTTTTATAGCTAATCATGTTACAGACCTGATATCAATTAACTTAATTAGTTGCTAGATGTTCTCCCACCTGAATCCTTTCTAAATTTCTTGCTTTTTCAACCATTTCTTGCCCCCGTCCCAACTATTTTGAGACCTGTAGCAGGCATCAAATTGAAATGAGCCCATTTAGTGGATAAAAGTGTAAAATCTCTCCGTTTAAACATTTGTTATGTTATCCATGTTCTATTGTGAATAAAATATTGGCTCATGTGATTTGAATGTCTTATAGTTTTCATTTTATACAAATTTAAAAAAGTCCCAACTTTTCCGGAATTCGGGTTGTAGGCCTACTTTGATTTTTGTCCAATAAACACTGTTGGAACGGGCCCGTTCTTCGTACGTTGCTTAAAACATCCGAGATCAAATGAGACATCCAAGATGATTTCATCGTGCTAATCATGATCCGGCTAATTAGGTTCTTCGAACACACCTGTTGTTTATGATTAGTATCGCTGGATTGAGTTATCTGAGATAATTGCGCGTTCATGCGCTGGGTTAAAATGGGATATGTATCGATAGTAGAAACATTGATCAGCAACGCTGCTATTGGCTGCTCACCGTGGCCAAAGAGCGCGCTCAGTTTTACTCTGCAGCAGAGCAAGAGCTATTGCTAGAAGGTTATGCTGAATTTGAAAACTTAATTACAAGTTTTCACCTAAAATGTGCAAAGCCAGAAGAGAGGGCTGGCAAAAAGTAGCAAATTAAGTTTGTAGTGACCATTTAGATGTTTTTTATCACTTATTACAGTAGCTATATATTTTTTTATTTTAATAATTTCTAAATAATTAATAACTTTGTTCATTGTAATGTCAGTCACCACCCACTACTAGAACATGGGAACAAGTAAAAGTGAAGTACTAGAATATTCTACATAATGGTAATTTGTACTATAGGCTACTATAGTCTCTTTTAAAAAGGTACTGTTAATAAATGTTTGCTTGTTTATAAAAGCAACCAAGAAAAAGGCTGAGAAAAAAAGAAAAACAAACAGGTGGTGGTCCTGCACCCCCACATTATACCCCGGCAGAAGAGCTGGCCCTTGGGTTAAATGTGAACCGACCCGTCCTGGGTTCAGCTCTTCCTCAGACACACAGCAGGGACCAGTAGCAGCAACTCCTTCATTACTGGTAAATGAACTTTAAATGATCTTACACTGTAAAATATTTTTTTGCTGCACTATAGGCCTATAATCCCAATGGCTGGTCCAGTCATATCAACTGTTAAACCTTGAGTAGGCCTAGTGATGTATACTTGTGAAAGTGTGCATGTGTGAAACTACATGTAGCCTAGTTAATGTAAAAAAAATATGTTGCCATGAGTTATTGATCACATTTCCCCCCAGTGTACTTCATTGTAATGAAATTGTGTTTTCCTCTTTTGTGCAGTTTTAAACACCAACACTGTTGATGTTTGTTCCCAAGCAAGTGGTGGCTGAAGCATGTGAAGTGGACTTTTCCAGACTTTGTAATGCCCATTTCCCCACCAATGCACAGGACAGTGAAGAAACTCTCTCAGATGACTGTCTTTTGGAGAAAGTATCTTTAAATAACTTTACTTAATTTACACTTGAGTACCTATTATTTCTGAATGCAACATGTGTTGCAGGAGTCCACATCTACAGAAAGGCCTACAGAAGAGTCTGCACAAAGCAGTTATACAGAGGTGGGTAGTGTATACTTTTCCTTTTATTTTTTGTTGCATAAGGCTTGTGTTGACAGGTTTAACCCAAGCCCCCCTGCCCCTAGAAAATAGAGTATTTTGGGGGGGAAAACTTGACAACTTAAAGAAAAAAACTGGCACTATAGAGTTAGACATAGAGTTGCTTCAAAGGAACTTCAGAGTAAGTGCTAATATATTATTTCACACAGAGTACTATTGCTGACCTTGCATAGCATCTCTTATTGCAGGCAAAATATGACTTGATCACTGGCTTTTCTTTACAAAGAACAATTTAAATAAAAAACCAAAGAACTAAGCATATTTGTCTTGTCTTTTATTAAACATTTAATGAAATGTTTTATATTTTTGCTGATGGTGGAAATGTTGTGTAATATGGCACATGTAATGTCACAGGTCCTGTCAAGTGCAACCCTCAGGCTTTTCAGACACTGAAATCTTCCCTTTAGTTGGCCAAAGTTAATTTCGTTGTGTGACCTTGTCCTGGCTAGAGCTGCATTGTAACTGTGTATGTAATACAGTGAGCTTGATATTTATATTTTTCCTTACCATGTTCAAGTAATGTGCATAAATGTGAATCTCTGTGCTTCCACATTTGTGATATGGAACAGTCACACACAATCTAGAGATTTTAGTCTGTCAACTGCCTTTTTTTAAATTTGATATAATATTACTAATCTGGAATATTAAGAATTGTAATAGTAACTTGGCTGCACATTTACATTGTGATCCTCCTTTCTGTTCGCAAAATCCCCTTCATAGAGGCATTGATGGGAACATGTGTGCAGTCTATTGACCAATCACATTAGTGAAGCCTGAGGGACATATCTGTGTCATATTAATCGGCATGTTCATGCATGATCTTCATTAAAAATTATAATATACCTGCGTTGGCAAAAAAAAAAAAAAAAAAAAAACCTGCTACAGCCTACAACCTTGGGTCTAAACTGGCTTGGAAATGCCAAAAAAAAAAACACCCTAAAAACTGCTTGAGCGCCAGGGTAAACTTTGTGAATGACACGACAGACAGCACTTATCAAGTTCTCCGCATCTCCAATAGTTTAAAGGAAAGAGCCACTCACAAATAATATCAGGACAATGCACACAGTTTGTGCTGTTATTAAAGGCCGACTCTGACGAATCGAACATTAAATGTGCGTTTCCAAAAAATAATTGATGTAAACGACATCCTCACGAGTCATGAAAAAAATTATATCTCTCAAAAAGTACATTATCGCGCTGCGTTAAAAGACTTCTCGTATCACCTCCGCTTATAAAGCCGTGATCTAATCCTGTTTACATGAAATAAGCCTGCTCACGAGCAGGTTCAAGCTAGCGCACCTGTTGCTATGACAGCAAGTCTAGGATGAGCTTCGAAGAACCAAACAATCCAAGATCATGCCAAATCGCCAACAATCAAATCCAGCTAACTGAGTTAGCGACGTACGAAGAACGGGCCCCTGCTCTTGGGTTCTCTGTTTTTTTCGTCCAGTCGTTTCATCACACTCTGGCCAGGATGGACCCAGCAGATCAGTCAGCGTGCAGTCTGCGTGCAGCTGTAGAGGCACAAGGAGCTATGCTTGGACGTCATCAGGAGGAACTCACAGCCGCACATGACACCTTGGTGCGTCGGGTCACCGAGCTTACGGATACTTTGTCCCGGATATAAAGGGGCCGTGCCCTTGAGCCACCTGCCACTGAACGTGTTCCTATCGTCTACGAGCCGTGGATTAACACCAGTTTTTTCCGGTGAGCCCACTATGCCCACTACCTGTCCAGTAAAAGCCAGTGCTCGCCTGTAGTTAAGGGGGTACTAGTTAAGCTGTAGTTAAGCGCCACCTCTACCACCCCATCTGCAGGTTCAGATACACGCTCCCTATCTCTGTAATGGTCCAAGGTACTAATTTTCATCTCTCTTAGACTCAGGGGCTGAGGGAAATTTTATGGACTTCTAAGAGAGGCATTCCTTTTCAAGCTCTTGTACCCCCTCTCATGCCTCACGTTCTTGATGGCAGAGAACTCTCCACTATTTCTCATACCACTATTCCTTTCGTAATTGTCACTTCGGGTAACCACAGGGAAGAATTTTATTTTATTTGTCATTCACCTCTTGCTCCTGTCGTCTTAGGACACCCTTGGCTTACTACACACAACCTGCATATTAATTGGTCAGAGCTCTCTATTTTATCATGGAGTTATTATTGTTATGCCCATTGTCTTGTCTGCCTTGTCTCCTGTCTCTTCTCCCCCTGTGTTGCAGGTGGAGCCTGTGGATCTATCTCGGGTTCCTGAGGTCTATCATGATTTGTGGGTGGTCTTCAGTCGGTCTCAGGCCGCATCCCTTCCTCCGCACCGTCCTTATGATTGTGCCATCAATCTCCTCCCTGGCACTTCTCCGCCCAAAGGACGGTTGTTCTCCCTGTCCGCTCCTGAACGGGCGGCCAGGGAGTGACCTGTTGAAGTCTCTGGCACCCGACCTTATTCGTCCTTCTTCCTCGCCGGCAGGGGCGGCGTTCTTCTTTGTAAAAAAGAAGGATGGTTCTTTGCGTCCTTGCATAGACTACCGGGGGCTGAATGACATAACTATTAAAAACAGGTATCCTTTACCTTTGATGTCTTCAGCCCTCGAGGTTCTGCAGGGAGCAAAGTACTTTACGAAGTTGGACCTCCATTTGGTTCGGATCAGGAAGGGGGACGAATGGAAGACGACATTTAACACTCCCACATGGCATTTTGAATATAGGGTCCTTCCCTTCAGCCTTACTAATGCCCCAGCTGTCTTCCAGGCTCTGATCAATGACGTGCTGAGAGACATGATCAACCAATTTGTCTTTGTGTACCTGGATGATATTCTGATATTTTCTCGTTCTCTCCAGGTACACATTCAGCATGTCAAGCGGGTACTGCAGCGGCTGTTAGAGAACTAACTCTACACTAAGGTGGAGAAGTGTTCATTTCATAACCAGTCAGTTCCATTCTTGGGTCACATCATCTCAGTGGAGGGGATCTGCATGGACCCTGCGACGGTGAGGGCTGTTTCCAATTGGCCGACACCTGATAGCCGAAAGACATTCCAATGTTTTATCGGTTTTGCCAATTTTTATCGGAGGTTTATTTGTAACTTCGGTCAGGTGGCGGCCCCTCTGACTACATTGACCTCCACAAGAAAACCTTTTTGCTGGTCTCCGGCAGCTCAGGCTGCTTTTAATGAACTAAAGAGCCTTTTTTCTTCGGCGTCTATTCTAATTACTCCAGATCCTTTCTCGACAGTTTCTTGTGGAGGTTGATGCGTCAGTAGTAGGTGTCGGAGCAGTTCTCTCCCAACGGTACCCTCATGATAAGTTACACCCTTGTGCATACTTTTCTCACCGATTGTCACCCACAGAGCGGAACTATGACATCGGTAACCGTGAGTTGCTGGTCGTGCGCTTGGCAGTGGTTGGAGGGGTCAGTGGAGACGTTCCTGGTCTGGACCGATCACCGGAACCTGGAGTACATTCAAACGGCTGAACTCCAGGCCAGCCCACTGGGCACTTTTTTTTTGGTCGCTTTAATTTCACCCAGTCGTACCGACCAGGCTTCAAAAATGGTTAACCTGACACGTAACCGATGCGTAATCCGTAACCTGGGGCATTGAGGAGCGCGTCAGGCGGGCCCAGTCAGGAACAGAGGCGCCAAGGGGTGCCCGGTGGGCAAACTGTATGTTCCGGAGTCGGTTCAGCCGGAGGTTCTGGAGTGGTACCACTCGTCCAGGTTAGTGTGTCACCTAGGGATGAGAAGAACGCTGGCTGCTCTTCACCAGTGTTTTTGGTGGCGGGGCATGGGAGGGGACGTCCATCGGTTTGTGGTTTCCTGCTCTGTTTGTGCGCAAAACAAGTCTTGTAACTCTATGCCCGTTGGTCTGCTCCAACCTCTCCCTATTCCCTCCTGCCCTTGGTCCCACATTGCACTTGACTTCGTGTCAGGGTTGCTAGAGTCCAGTGGCAATACCGTGGTCCTCACGGTGGTGCACCGTTTCTCTAAGGAGGTCCATTTGATCCCCTTCCCAAACTCCCTTCTGCCAGGTAGACGGCTCAGGTGGTCGTGGACCACGTCTTCCGGATTCATGGTCTTCCGGAGGACGTGGTCTCTGACGGGTGTACCCAGTTTATCTCTCTCTTTTGGAGGGAGTTTTTTCGGCAGACTGGTGCTACTGCTAGTCTGTCGTCGGGATTCCATCCACAGAACCAACGGTCAAACAGAGCGGGGGAACCAGGATCTTGGGCGGATTCTCTGGTGTCTTGCTTCCCACAATCCTTTGTCCTGGAGCCAGCAGCTCACCTGGGCTGAATACGCCCATAATTCCTTGCTGGTGTCGTCTACTGGGTTATCTCCTTTCTTATGCTGTCTTGGTTATCAACCCCCTCTGTTTCCCTCACAGGGTCCCGAAGCTGCGGTTCCCTCGGTTCAGGCATTCATTGATCGGTGCTGGCGGACCTGGAGGCGGGCCAGGGAATGCACCAAGATATTGGTGGACCGTTGTCGGGCTGAAGCACCTAAATACATCTGTGGGCAAAGGGTGTGGCTCTCCACCAGGGACCTACCTCTTAGGGTGCCATCTAGGAAGTTTGCACTGCGGTTCATCGGGCCACACCCTATTGTCAAGGTGATCAGTCCGGTGACGGTCTGGCTTCGGCTCCCACAACCCTTTCACCGTGTTCACCCTGTCTTCCATGTCCCCTGCATCAAGCCTTTTATTCGTTCTTCTGTTTTCCCCTCTACAGCTGCCCCCCCCCCCCCCCTCCTCCCAATTCCGACAATTTTTCTGTCATTATCCAGCCATCCAAATATTGTTATATTTTGCCTTGACAAGTTCTTTGATCCTGTTTTGTTTCTCCTAGCCCTGTCCAGCCCTGCAGCTTAGTTTTCCCCAACCATTTTGGATTTGCCTCTGTTATTTGACCTTTGCCTGTACCTGGATTATTCTCTGCCCTGTTCCTTGGACTGTGTTGTTTGCTGGTTCTGACCCTGCCTGCCTCTTGACTACTCTCCTGTCTTGCCCTCTTGCATTGTTGCCTTGTTGGACTGCCTACCCGTTGCTGACCCTTGTCTGTCCTTGGACTATAGAATCATCTCTTCCCCCTATGCTCGGTTGCCTGATTAAATATTGTTTCCTTTTACTTCGATTTTTGTCCAATAAATACTGTTGGAACTGATCTGCTCTTGCATGGGTTCTTTGTTTTTTTCGTCCAGTCGTTTCAAAACCACTTTATTTCTGTGTGACTAATGTGCAATTTTGACACGAATTAATTAATTATAATCAATGTATCACTTTTTATTGTAAACCTGTGGTAAAACATCAATGCTTGGGTTTTACATATTCAAGTAAACAATAAAAATGCCAGCAAACGGTTGCTTTTATCATTTTTGTTTTGCGATCACGCTGTTTCGAGTGATTTCTTTCTGATTAGTTTTCTGATAAAACTTCCATTTGTTGGTGAAATGATGGGTTAGTGATGTTCCAGAGAGGCGTGTTACAGGCGTGTTTTAGTTAAGCGCTGCAGATCTACAGTGGAAACGCAGCAGATTTTGGCCCGGTGCTACAGGCCCGAGGCTTTTAGCCCGGCACGGCGACAGTGGAAACGTGGCTAGTGTTGTTTAGGTTGGCCTCCTGTCCATTTTTGTTATTTTCAGTCATTTCACTGGAGATATTTATTTCATGGAGCGTTTACTTGTACAAGTGTTAATTTAATAAAGAAGCATTTAAAATTGTGAATTGTGAATTTTGTGTTTTATTCAAATGTCACAGGTCATTCAATACATGATGGTACTTTTTAAAATAACTGTTTGTGGCATGATGCTTTCTGTGCTTAATGAAAAAACACGCAAATACTATTTGTAGAGCGAAGAAGAGACTTGAGAGTTGGCAAATCTAATCAATTACCCGTAATGATAGACAGCTCAGTAAATGAGATTTAGTAGTATATGAGATTCGCGTATTTTTAAATAAATGTCATGGTTTTATGTGGAACTGTTTTCTTTCTAATGTAAAAATTGCTCTTCAGCTGAGATGACTTTATTTGTGGATTGATCTTTAACCCGACAGAATGTTTTGCTTCTCAAACCCATCGGTACCTTTCAGAAAGAAAACAACTAAGATATTTTCAAAAAAGGATGTGATGCCTTTAACTGGAGATTTAACGTCAGCTCAAATCAAGCACTGAAAAATGGATTGCTGCAGTTGCTGTAGTCTTGCCCAATTTTTGTTATGGCCTGCTCTGCTTCAAATATCGAAAAAAGATCCAGAACAATCCCATCCAATTTAGTCAAAAAGATCAAGTTCAGGGCCTGTGGAAAAACACAGACATGCATTTAAAACCTCCGGTGATAGGAACAGCCGACGGAAAACAGTAATAGCTTTGAGGCATAGTTCATAGTTACCGGAGATGGCTTTTACAAGGATATGTGATACTTGCTTTGCAACAGGGAGGTTAACAGTGACACCCACAAATATTATAGCTGGTATGCTCTCCATATGAGAAAAAGCCAACCTCTCCATTTACAAACACTCTCTCATTTGTCACTGTCAGATTCAGCCAGATATTTATTTAACACCCAATTTCATTTCAATTTAACTAATCTCAGCATGGTGCATCAAACAGAGTAAGTAAGACATCAATCTACTCTGTGTTCTCAGCCAAGCCTGTTAATTTAAAGTCTCACCTAAGTGCTTGCGTGATATTCCTCCCTGTTGGGAATTCATCAGGTAAAAGTGCGCTCTGTCTTTTATACAGATGTGTGCATGTCCTCCCACTGACCTTGTGGAAAATTAAGCATTTCATAAACCATTTGGAGCGACTATTTGACTAAATAACAACTGACTCCTTCAATGCCACTCATATTCTGAAATATAAGCAAGATAAATTAGAGTATCTAGAAATAGTACAACCCATTTAATCATTCTCTTTAGAGGGCTGTTGGATTCTGTACCATTTCTAATCCAAGAAGGAATGACAAAAAGAACACAACATTTTCATATGAAAATGATATGCGTGCTTCAAGATGTGCAAATATGTTTGTTCAGCTTGCTAACAGATAGTTCTTTAAAAGGCTGGTGGTCTATTCAAAACTCATCTTTCTATTATGTCTTATTTTCCAGGGTATAACTTGCAATTAGCAGCACATTAAAAGAAATTCCCTTTACTATCTTTAATCTGATCTTCCAGGCAATGTATTAAACCACAGTAATCAAGCAGTTTTGTTGCCACAGGTAATGTTGCATTGAGGATAGAAGCTTCAAATGTATGCAGTTAAATTATAATACATTTAAAAACATTTGTACAAATTTATGTATATTTTATTGAATTAAGAATTTACACAACCTAAAATAACGTATTAAAAGTAGTAGCAATGATGATGATAATGTTTATTATAATTATTTTATTCTAAATATATTAAAATACATGTATAAGGGAAATTGTGTGTATCTCTTATATATATATATATATATATATATATATATATATATATAATTTATAAAAAAATGTCAAAAATTCTGTCTGCAAGTTCAAATATTTTAATAATTTCTAAATTAATATTAGGTGTCATATACAGTATTTATAAAATAATTATAAAAAAAAATATTAGCAAAATGCTGATTACAATAGTATTAGATTAGGTTTAATATGATCACACTAGAGGATACTTTCTAAGAATTTCAGGATAGTGTATTCCACAAGTGTCAGTGAAAACACCTGTTAATCAAATTGTGCTTGGATTAATTATTAAATTCAAGAGCATATGGGCAGAGAATCCACAGTTCACGAAGAACTAATCATGCTAGTGCATAAACAGAAAATAAATTAAACCTATCCATGGAAGAGGACCCATCACAACACATCCAAGCAAAACGCTGCTTGTATTTGTTCCTCCATAATAGATAGCAATTGCAGTTGAAAAGCATGGAATTTTGTGCAGATGGAGAGAAAACAAACAATTATGAATGGCTATTAAGTGTCCAAAGACACCAACCATGTCATTGCATTTGAGAGAGAGAAAGACAGCTTCTCCTGCACTTGACTGCTCATAAATGTTTATGGTCTTTCTCACTGACCCTTTAAAAAGTCCATCACGGTAAATTTACTCTGTGATTATCAAGTTCTTGTTGTTTTCCCCAGGCACAGGATGCAATTACTTGTCTTAATGGCAATTTTGATGGTGACCTTTTGTGCGCACAGAAAAGAGATGCACAAATGACTTTACAGCTTCTTTTGGACAGATAGCTGGAGTAACTGAGATGAGTTTACTGAGGTCTTCACACACCACACAGTTTTGTGTTACACCTCATTTTCACTTAAAACCACAATAAAATTGACAATTACACATTTATAAATTGAAGAAATCAAACACTTGTATGGCTTAATTTGTCCCATATTCACTCGTGCCTTGATATCTCCTGAAACAGGTTGCAGTACAAGGTGCACAAATTTTAACACAGTGTTCTTACAAGGTGCTTAAAGCGCTTGAAGAATTCTAATTTAAATTTTTGAAATTTAAATCCTGAAAAACCTGTGAAAACAGCCATATTTATGATGAGGAACTTGAAAGGTGCTTGAATTATTGAAAGACAATATATATTAAATTAGTCTTTAATTAAAAAAATTACACAAATACCATCTTTTCACACAAAATTAATGCTGCAGCCCGTCTTATATAGAGACATTTTGCATGGCTTTGAGTGTGATATTACTCACATATATCCAAGTATATGATACAGGTTTCATTCTTCAGGTCAATCATATATAAATGGGGGAAAAAATCAGTTTGAATGAGAAATATATCTTTGTCATAGTATCCTTTCATTGGTCAAGGGATTTCCCATGACTGACATCGCTGGTCAATGGATTGATCTTTAAGTGAAGCATCAGATTCTCCTTCACGTCGGAGCCGCTTTGCTTGTCGGTTGCACGTTATAAGGTGTTGTTCAAAGTTAAAATAATTTCCTTGTTTACAACATTGCTTCATTCCAGAATGAATCAGCGTTTTTTTACGAATGGTTTACTAACTCACTCCTAAAGTCAGTCCCTTTCCGCAATCTACTGGCGTAACAATGTAACCTGCAGTGAAGTCGTTGATAAACCCCCATCATTAACATAAAGACCGTTTCTCAATACCAAGTACGCCAACATTATAATACAAAATATTATTTATCAAACAATAATAGCCATAATATATATATATATATATATATATATATATATATATATATATTATTAATTAAGTTGTATGTTGTATTTTGTATACTGTATACTGAAAAAGTAGTGCTTGAGAAGTGTCATACCGACCTGGAAGCAAGAATTGCAAAGCGGATGCTCTCTCTCGTCTTCATCATGCTTCAACCGAAGATTCGCAACCAGAACCTATCCTCCCTCCAGCCATGATCTTCATCTGGAAACATCCCATGAGATGGACGGCCACCAGTACCGATTACTGAGGAGCGAGAGGGTACGCCTGCTACCTGGATGTCCAGAGCCCGGAGCGGTATTAGCTGAGTCCAGAAGGGCGGCACGAAGATGGAGAGGCTTCAGGAGATAAGGACAGAGACTTGGGCCGGCCCTTTAGAGACGAGGTCAAAGGAGAACTGATCTGACTGTAGTTATTGATGAATCTTCTATAGAAATTGGCGAATCCGAGAAACCATTGAAGATCCTTCACTGTAGAGGGCAGGGGCCAGTTCCGGATAGTTTCCACCTTCCTCTGGTCCATCTGCACTCCCTGTTGGTCTATGATGTAGCCCAGAAATTGCACAGTGGTGGTGTGAAACTCACATTTCTCCAGTTTCAGGTACAGTTTATGAGCTCTCCGTTTCTCCAAAACTAGAGTGACATGGCGCTGATGCTCAGCAAGAGATGAGGAGTAGATGAGAATATTGTCGATATAGACAACCACAAATCTGTTGAGATACTCTCGGAAGACCTCATTCATGTAACCCTGGAAGACAGCTGGGGTGTTGGACAGTCCGAAGGGCATGACTCGATACTCATAGTGACCTGAGGACGTGACAAATGCCGTCTTCCATTCATCACCTCGTCGAATGCGAATCAAGTTGTACGCACTGCGTAAATCGAACTTAGAAAAGATGCGGGCTCCACGCAGCTGCTCCAATGCTGCTGGGACCAGAGGAAGGGGATAACTAAACTTCACAGTTTGAGAGTTGAGATGACGATAATCAATGCACGGCCTCAAGCCTCCATCCTTCTTAGCCACGAAAAAGAAGCTGGAAGCGGCAGGGGATGTAGATGGTCGAATGAACTCCTGTTGAAGAGCCTCCTCCACATACTCCTCCACGGCCTTCTGCTCCGGGATGGACAGAGGATAGACGTGGCCTTTAGATAGGGTGGCTCCAGGTAGCAGGTCGATAGCGCAGTCCCATGGCCGGTGAGGTGGTAGTTTGGTCGCCAACTGCTTGCTAAACACATCCTGGAACGCCCTATACTCAGCAGGAATCTCCACCTGGTGATGGACCTCCGGACTCTCAATGGACGTGGAACACATGGGAATCTCGGACTTTCCCACCGAAGATGAAGAAGAGGGGGCTTTCTGGACCTTCTCAACTGAAGCTAGACAGGAATGCGAGCAGTCTTCTCCCCAGCGAAGGACCTCCCTGGATTTCCAGTCGATGATGGGTTGATGTTGGACCATCCAAGGGCGTCCCAGAATGAGCTCGGCAGTGGACTCCTCCAGCACCATGAAGATCTCTTCCGAGTGCAGGCAGCCGATGCGGAGCGTCAGTGTGGGGGCGAAGTGACGAATTCGACCTCGACCCAGCGGTCTACCCTGGACGGTTTGGATTTGGAGATCTTGATGACTTCGGCGTTTACGAACGTTCAATCTTTGTAGGAGTTGAGTGGAAATGAAGTTCCCCGCCGAGCCGGAGTCGAGGAGGGCTTGTGCTGAGACACATACACTGGAGGTTAATAAAAGAACATTTGTGCGGTTCAAGGTTGAAATCTTAGGAGGAATCTGAATGGTGCTTACCGCAGGGCGTTAAGGTCGAATAGGGCAGGAGTTGATGAGATGTTTATCACCCCCACAGTATAGACAAAGACGCTGTTGAATTCTACGCTGCCGCTCTGATGAAGAAAGATGAGTGGAGTCAATCTGCATGGGCTTGGGTGCTGGAGGGGCGACTGATGGAGCCGAGGACGGAGGAATTACAGCAGTTTCTAGAACATCACAGGCAGATAAGCGTTGAGATACTCGAATGGTTTTCTGAATGAGGTTTTCAATTCCCAAGGAATCCTCATGTACCACCACCAGCTGACGGATGTTAGGGTTGAGACCATGTCGAAAAGCTGTCATCAAAGCTGTCTCATTCCAGCTACTAGAAGCCGCCAGCGTGCGAAAAAGAAGGGCATATGTACTCCCTGAAGACTTTCCTTGACGAAGGTTGAAGAGCTGATCGTGAATGGTGAGATCGGAAACTGTCTGACCAAACACTTCCTTGAAATGCTGAATGAAATTTGAAAGGGATTTAACCGCAGGAGAATCTGAGTTCCAGAGAGACTGGGCCCATTGGAGAGCTCTGCTGGACAGCAGGGAGATAATAAATGCCACTCTGGCTGAATCGTTCGAGAATTGATGTGCCTGCATTTGGAAATATAGCGATAACTGAAGCAAAAAACCGCTGCAATCCTCCGCCTCTCCGTTGAATGTCGCTGGTCGGGCCATGGGACTCGCAGAGGCAGCTGACGAAGCAGCGGATGTTTGCGGAAGTGAATGGTGGCGTGCTGAGTGAAGGAGATCCTCGGGAACGGTGGGTGGATTAGCCGGTGGAGAAGGAAGTAAGGACTGACGAACACCCTGAACCAGTTCCGCGAATGGATCACGAGATGGATTCTCCACGGGCTCCGCTGGACTCTGCATTTCGTTGGTCTGGTCTTCTGTCATGGATGGAACAGGAGTCAGACAGGTGGTAAGTGAAATAGTGTTTATTTACAGGTTGCAGATCCAGACAGAGATATGGTGAGTTTGCAAGCAGACGATATTCAGGATGGAACTTAGCTGAAGGATGACCAGAGTCTTTGTTTACAAATGCGGATGGAGAGTCACTGGGAACAGGCTGATGACCAGAGACTGGAGACTGAACTTCCGTGTGAAGGTTAGCAGGTGATCGATGGATGGAACTCAGGTAGGTAGCGCGTAAGTTGCAGGTAAGTAGCGTGATAGTCTGTAGTGTCATGTAGAGACGAGACCATATAGGGAGGTGAACTGATGAGGTGCAGGTGATGGTGATTAAAACTCAGGGGACTGTGAATGAGTGGGAGGAGTGAGTGAACCTGGTGGAATCCTGACAAGAAGTCCTTGAAAGTCCTCGAATTTTATTTTACAGTATCTGTACGAACCCTGTAAACAGATGTTGTAGCTTATTTTAAATAGTAATTTATGCATTATCATAAAGGAGAAATTTATAATTATTGCAATGTCAAAGTACAGTAAAACATTAATATTGTCAAATATTTCAATTTAAAGGTGTCCTGTTATGCCATTTTACGAAGTCTTGATTTTGTTTTTGGGGTGTACTAGAATATGTTTTCATGCTCGATTGAACAAAAAAAATGCATTTTTCACATTTTACATTATTACAGCACATCTCTCCCCAGTCTTGGCTCGAACAATCCGATTTCGATGAAGCCCCTCCTTCCGAAATACTAAATGTGTTCTGATTGGTTAGCTGGCCTAGTGTGTTGTGATTGGCACCGCTTAGCACATGTTCAAGAAATATCCCGCCCCTCCATAACTGTGAGTTCTTTTCTAGTGTATATGAATAAGGATGGTGTCAATTTCAAACCAATTCGAGCCCGATTCAGACCCTGACGATGTTAACGAACAAGAGGATTGTGCAAAACGGATTTCATGCACAGACTTTGCAAGCATGGATTTCACAGGTTTCAGAGTGGTATGTTTTTTGTAATTTTCTTATACATTATAGATACAATGTGATCCACCATACAATCGTGATATTTGTCCGAAAACTAGGTAATACAATTAGCAATCGATCACAAAACCACGGTTAATTTTCCTAAGGAGCGGTGAACAACCTTACAAAAGCAAGAGCTTACAAAAGCAACAGAAATCAAGCTGTTCTCCATAAAATGTGCAGCGCACAGAATAAAAGTTGGGGTCATATTGTTCAGGAACAGTGTTTAAAATAAATTTTAACCACTTTAAGTTTTTCAGCCTTAGGAAGGTCAAACAAATGAGTTTTGGAAGCGTTGTGGAAAAAACAGTGTATCTTTGACATAGCGACAACACTGTCTTTTCTAATGCAGCTCAACCAGGCCTCATCCCCTTTTTTTGCGTATTCCGTGGGCGCGGATTATTTAAATGAGGAACATTATGACTTAAGATCCGGAAAAAACGTGCTGTTGTCCAAACGAGCCATTCGTTGTAGCTCTTGAAAAGTGGATTCTGTTAAAAAAAATATCTCCCTTTTTATGGTCAAACAGCAACATTACACACTAACTAAAATTGAAAAACTGGGAAAGCATAATAGGACTCCTTTAAAATAACTTTTATTTTTGATTATATTTTTAAAATGTTATTTATTGCTGAATTATCAGTAGCCATTACTCCAGTCTTCAGTGTCACATTATCCTTTAGAAATCATTCTAATATGCTCATTTGCTGCTCAAGTAACATATATTATCATCATGGTTTTGCATGATTCTTTGATGAACAGAAAATTCAACAGCATTTATTTGACATACAAATATTTTGTAACAGTGTAAAACACTTTTGGAAGTGTTTTCTTCATGTTAAAGCAACACCAAGTAACTTTTCTTCTGCGGTCACCCTACAGGTTGGAAGCGGAATTGTCCATTACCGTTGTTGTAAATAATTTAGCCTACCGCAGCCTACTGTCGCACGCATGCTCATTGTTTATCCAGCACCGGCTTTGGAATGAACAATGTCCACAGACAAGGTAGAGTATGTTGCATGATTTCATGAAAGTTTGATGTATTGCGACATCAGAAACGAAGAAAAACAAAATAATGACTAATGTAACGCTTGACGTAAAGCAAGTCAAATTTGTAGTTTTCTTATGTCTCATTAGAACTACAGAAACGCAACCCGATCTGGCAATCTTACATAGCGTGGTTATAGCAGATTTAGGACCGCAAAGCGAATCCAGAAGTGCCTTTCACCCTGTTACGACTAAATGAACCACTGAAACGATTTTGGAAACATTATTTTAAGGTAAAAAATCTTACTTAGTGTTGCTTTAAGTATTTGTTGTTGCAATTGTTAGTCAAAAATCACTTCACTCTGGGACACTTTTTGCCCCAACATTGTAGATTTCTGAGGCTTTTTTGCCTTGAAACGTACAATTTCTGACTCTGCTTCCTAGTAAAACCACTGAGCAGTGCACCTTTTCTGTACTCGAGAATATGGAGGAAGGGTTGAGAGCATTGCCATGTTTTTGCACCCGTAAAGTAACTGTTCAAGTTAAGAGGCATGCTCTAGGGCACAATGACCATGGGCAAAAGAGCAGCATGGATATAAATACCAGCAGCCCATAAAGGAAATATCCCTGGTGTTCGACCTGCCAGAATAACACTCGAATTGGAGGTGGGAAGCCTTTCCCCCGGTGCACCATTGCTCCGGTGCACCATTGCTTTATACACTAAACCTACAGCTAAATCTACAGGCCTGATAATGGTTCAAATGTATCCTACCAGGAACAGTCACAAACCTGTCAAATGTTTTATCAGTAGCATTATACCATTCATCTGATGTGCCAGAGCAAGCATTTTGAATGTGATTATGCATGCATTTGTATGGTTCTATACTTTTATAAGCATGTTTATACTTGCCTTAGTATAAATTGAAACTATTTTTGAGTTGTTGGAAAAGAAAAAGTAGGAGCCTTTTGGGCGGCTTTGACCACTCTAATGTCAGTGCTAAAGTATGGATCATTTTTTTATTAAGATATGTTTATCTATAAAAGCCCAGCCTGTTCATTATAATCCCACATTAATTCCTGACCTTTAATGGGGCTCCTCTGTCACTGAAATTCAGGTCAATATTAATATCCACGTATTGTAAGGATGATCAGGTTCCATTATTTAGATCTCCCTTATTAGGAAACCTTTCCCTCCCTGCTTTATTGCCTCATAAACTTATAATTTCCACATTTATCATGCTCCAATGATTTCCTCTCCTCTAATTCCCAGGAAGATCAGAGGGCAGAGACAGAAAGGGGTTGCAGGCATGAGCGACCGAGTGAACGAATGAGCGAGCAGGCAGCATCGTGCTCGCAAAGAACAGTGCGTGTCTGTTATGTGTGGGCTGAACGTGCTCACATGACTCGTGTGCTTTCTGCTTGGTTACACTCTCACAGGTGCTTCACATTTCGCCAGTAACAGGAGTGGACGCGTATTAACTGTGTGCCCTGAGTGCAGGCCCATCTCGTTTCCCCCGCATTTCAATTTCAGGAAGAAAGAATGCAATGATGGACACAGAATCGGACAGGTTGACAGTGCGAATGCAGAATGGTGTCATCGGGCACTCGCCCCGTGCATTTGGAAGGTTATCTGACACTCTGCAGACAAGATGTACTCTGTTTTTAACTGGAGTCTGGTCTGGCTGCCTGTCTCAGAGAAAGCAACTTGAAGATTTGTACTTGAGCGTAAAATCTATTAAAATGGAAGGATTTCAATATGACCTGTTACGACCTGCTGCCTCCGCCTGTGGATAGATAGCGTCACATTCAAATGTATTGTTGGCTCACTAGCTCATCAAGCTCGGCCTGCTTGCTAAAGTTGCTGTGCCAGGTTGCTGTAATGTAAAAGATTGGTTTTAACATTGGTAGGGACATTATTATATTACTATACAGATGCTCAGAACATTGAAATGTGAAAGTATCTGCATTTTGATGGAATTCTCATTTTTAGAATCCAATTCACTTTAATATGCTCAATTGGCTTCTCACCATATCATAAAAGAAAGTAATTATTAGTGATTTCATAAATCCGTTTGATTTCATTAAATGAGTTTATGAAGCGAATGTATGATATATGTAGCATATCAGATGTTTTCTGTTAATTTAATACTAATAAAAATAAATACTACAAATTTTTCAATGCATTTTTTTTATCTAAAAAAATCTATCAGTGTCGGTCGATAATAAATATTGAATTGTGCAGGATTATATCACCTGTTTTTACATTTTTAAAAATAATATCCATTTTTAAAACTCTATATATCTGTGGTGGTATATTTACTTTGATGTTTAAAACATTGTTTTTTAAGGTTTTATTTTTCGTTTTTTTTTTACACAAAATTGTATAGAACTTTTATTGATCACTGAATTGAATGTGTGAAGTTTTATTGTTCTGTCTATTTACAATGCCACTAAACACAGATAGTTTACGTGGGTAGGTAATTGTAAAGTTCTGCAAGTTTACCTCTACTGCTCATTACTGGCTCTTGCTGGTTCAGCTGATATTTTCTTAGCACCAGAATCTGTCTTATTCTGATGTAAGAATGTATTGAGTATAAATGCCTCAGCTTCAGCAAAGTCCCTTTGAGGCAAATCAGTGCACTGGGGTAGCTATTTCTATTCACTCTCGTACAGATCCTGCCTATGAATGAGGAAAGGCTGAAATCTCTGTAAAACGTTGTTCATTATGTTCCAATAATACATTTCATATCATTAATATAATTTGCCAACATTTATATGATTGATTGATTTATTGGTTGATCCATTTGACCAACCAACCAACCGACTGGCCAATGTCTGGTAACAGGTTAATTTAATTTAATTTGTAAAGAGAAACAAAGTACTTACATTTTCTAAATGAAAACATGACACACAATATTTATATTACATTCAATAGCGCCCATTAGTCACAACTAAATTGCTATTGGTAAGCTATTCTGCAGTCCTTTGATTTGTTCATAACTTGATCTATATTTATACTATAATATGACTGAATCTTTTGTTTCCCCTTTCTCAGTCAACCTGCGTGAAATCATTGCAGAATTCTGTCATATTCTTTATCCTCAGTCTTGTCGTATATGTATTTCTCTGCAAAGAGAGCCTATTGATTCAAAGCATAAAAACACTAGATTTGACATATGAAGTAACTGAGATGAACCTCTTGAAATCTATGCATTGTGAATGAATCGTTATTTTGATGAATTAGCCCTCTGGCTGGAGCGATCGAGATCTGAGTTTACCGCTGTTGGGCAGAGAGCCGGCGTTAGTGTGAGTGTTTTTGTAGCATAATGAACCGAGCCGTGCAGTCGCTGCAAGGTCATTGATGCACCACGGAGAATAAAGAGGAACTCTTGGCATCCTGTCCTCCAACACTGCAAGGGTAAAAACCTCCATAATTTGGCTGTCTATGCTGCAAGTTTGGTCCGTAAGCTCTCGGGGGTTCTTTAGACCACCTGTCCCCCCTTAAAGCTTTTGATGCTGACTGGCATTCTTACATGTGAAAGTCAAGCATTGGAATCCATAAGGACATCACAGGGGTTGATGGACATGATTAAAATTCTCACATGCAATGTACTTTGAACTTCAAAAAAAAATTGAACTTTAAATAACTGATGATACTCAACAGGCTGTCATATATGTCTCCTGAATATTACACATTTTCACCAAACTAAAGAATAAAAAAACTGTGGTTTATTCAGACATTTATTAAATGGAGAAAGGTTGTTAGTGCTTCTATTTGAACTAGTTCCAAATATGAATTATGAGAGGCTGAGAGTCCATATTAAGATAAAATAGAATAGTAGCATGCCACTTTCATTTGATATATTTTTATTCCACAGCAAAGGCTGCAAAGGAGTGATCAATCAAACGGGGGAAGTAAAACATACCCTTACATAGAAATGAACAAATGTTGTGGGACTGCTTTTTTACACTTTTTTTCCCTGTGTGAATATCCTGAAAATCATGTGTTCAGAGGAAGAACGAACAAATCTATTGATAAAACAGCATACTGTAGCAGTAAGAGTAAGTTTCATTGATTATTTTTTAGTCTTTGTTGGGTTGGTCCGAACCAGAGTTTGATTAGATCCTCTCACCCCACAGGTCTCTGTTCACATTGTACTGTTTGGTTTTTACTGTATGTTTGCATAATTAAAGTGAGTACCATCATGAGTACTAGCTGCAGCTGTTCATCACAGTAGCTAGGTAACGACTCAGTAGGGAAAATGCCAGTTTCACTGTTAGTGAAGTATTTGTCCCTTTGGATTAGCCAACAAAACCTTACACGCAGAGAACAGCATTTGCGTTTATCAGCAGATTCATTGCAAGAGGTGCAAAGATTGAGAGCTTCTCCAAATTAATTCAATTTAATTTTTACATCTTCGCATACTCCTGGTCACATTTATTAAATAGTTCTTTAGTGTAGACTCAAGTTTGTTTGGCATTAGTTTGGTTTGTATTCCCCAACTCTCACATGTTTGCTCTAAGGTTTTAACATAACGCCTATTGTCTAATCAGCTCTAAACAATTGAAAGCTCTTTGAACATCTTTGCTGTGTTTGCATACTCATGCTGATTTTTATTTCTTAAAAATAATGAGATGATTAAATAAGGAGAAAAAAAATCATGGTAATAGTGTTTTTTTCCCCTTCTAATTGTGAGAATTTCAGCTGCTGTGACAGCTGTTTGTGAAGTTTAGCACTTTTATCTTTTGGCAAGGGGAATCTTGTGAAAAAAACAAAAGAAACATGATTTATATAAAAAACACTATATAGGCTAAGCAACAAAGCAAACAACTGTCGCAAGTCTCAGCTTTCGAATTATTCCAGTTGTATTACGAAATTCAAACGATAAATTTTGAGTTTGACACTCTATAATGTGATGTGATAGATCGTGGTGCACATTTGTTTTTCTTTTATGCTTTTGTATGAATAAAATTGTTCAAATTCTTAAAAAATCGGCAACTTGGTAAACAGTTCTGTTTTCCCGTGAGATCGGGTTGGTTCATGCAGCAGCATGAAGAGCGCGTGAAATGATCATTGCTTTCTCTTAAATACTAGTTAGAATGAAGTAAACATGAATGACTCCAGTGTGTATGTTGAATGATGCATGTTTGATCTCGCATAATTGCCCCAATCAGTGTTTCAACTGCTTAATAAAAAAAAAAAAATAAAAAAAAAATAGTAAGAGCATAACGTTAAAATTATAAAAGCTTTATACTTTTCTGGGGCAAATTTTATTTGAAACCCACGATTTGATTGTTTAAAATAGAGATCACAATTCTCCCATGATTGCGAACAGAACTAAACAAAATAACATGTAATTTACTAGAGGTTCTGACAAAATGATATTTGCTTCATTCTATTAAAAAAATTTTTAATTAATTTGAATGTATTATTTAATTCAATGACTCACTGATGAATCAGCGTTTAACAGTCACTTTTCACCACCTAGGCCTACTGGTGTAATGATAATTGATACAATCGTTATTTGATCTGTCAAGTTTCTTTCAAAATGTGATTTATTCTATTTTAATCACAACAACCAAGCAAATATTTGGACGTTTAATGAACCTTTGAAAAGACATCCGTCCGAGTCTTTTTATCCAAGTAGGCCTACTTCTGTTATGATTTGAATTATTGTAACACAGAAATAACAATACTGTGTGGTTAAAAGAGCAAGTGTTTATGAAGCTGTTTCATAAGTGACAACTGCTCTCTCTGTCAGCGGCAGTGCCGAAGCAGATTTGAATGTTCGCTGTGATCGTACTTGTCAAAGGTTTAATAGACATAGCCGGATCATTGTCATTTACGAATAAGATCCCGTGAGTGTTTGAATCGAGATTGTGATCTTTTAACGATTAATCGTGCAGCTCTAGCGCACATAGAAATCTTTCCCCACCCTTGATTTGCAACGGGTTCAAGTGGTCGTGTGGATTTGCCATGCTGACCAACATAAAGTGAAAGGGTCTGCTGGCGCTCCAATGGATTGTACCCAGCGCTTGACATTAACTTTTTTGCTCACTAGCCAATGTGGCTAGTGGTTTTCCAAAATTACTAGCCACGCAGCATTTTTACTAGCCACATTTTTGTTGTTGGAAAATTACGTTTTATATGATTAAAATTGACAATGGGGCTGAAAACGTGCTAAAATGAACTAATATTATCATTAGCTCTGATAAGGTTGTTAAGCTCCTTTTTTGAAAACATGTTGTCTAAGATACACACATAAAATAGCTTCTTATTGTATAGCCTATAATAAAAGTGCTGTATTGTTTTTTTTTGTTTTTTGTTTTTTTACAGCAGTATACTGTAGGCTACCGAGTAGAACAATTATCTGCATTAGAAACAACGAGCAAAGAATAAATTATTTTTCTAAGAAAAAAATCCACAATTAAGGCACCAGGATTACAACTTTACATAGGCTAGGCCTATATGACAGTTTTGAGGACTTTGGATTGTTTGTTTTGCATCAGCTTTTCCTCAGAGCTCTGACTTAATAATTATCATCATGAAGCTCTGAGTAACTGGAGATATGTCCACCTGAAACAAGTATAGGCCTACAGGTCTTTATTTTCCAGATTATTCCCACAAACGCATCTCCTGCTTTCTTTCATGGCATGATTAATTTTATTAAAACAGAATTAACTCTGGAAAGATAGTTGTGATATGACGTGACATAAGGGCAGCCCTGCTAGTAGTTAGGCCTACACCGTGGCCCTTAATTATGAAGATTATTTTTTCTTTAATATCGGCCATGCACACTCACGAACTGACCGAACGCTGTGTTGATTTGTGTGTGCATGCGACCAGTCGCGTGTGATGATCGTTCTTTTGGCAAAAGTCTGGATGTCACATTTGGCGCGCGCACCCTCGTGCAGCGGCACTGCAGGAGAGCGTGAGACACGCCGGTGGTCTGGATTCTCCTGCTATTAAAAAGAGGTCGCTATATCATCACATTAAGTTGATAATTAAGGGCAGACTAACCCCGGATTTCCACCAACTGCAGAACGGCTGCGGATCAGCTCCGCTGCGTGTCGGATCCGTGCTCCGCCGTCCTTCAATACCTACCAGATACGGATTTGTTGCGGAACGGCTGCGGCCTGACAGCTGAAGTCACGAGGACATACGATATCTCGCGAATTTACGTTTGATCGCGCGATATAACAGGATTTAGTTTCTATAAACAGAACCACAAAACCAACAACAGTTTGTTTCCATCCAGAGGAGTACAGGGGAAACAACTCTGTGCTGACCTGCTGATCTCCTTTTTTTTGTGGAGATTATTGTGATTCTAGTACAATATTTATAATTATATAATCAACTTATAAAATGCTAAATGTTTATTTTGGGTTCCTTTTAGGGTTCCTAAAGTTAACTATTGTTCTTGTTGGAAAAGGAAAAAGTATATTTTTATTTTGAAAATTACCAGATATTTTATTTTATTACTGTGTTCTGTTCTGTTATCTTTGTTTATCGACTTCCTGCGGCGCTCTCCGGCATCCGGCAAAAATAGAAACTTTGCGTATCTGCTTCGGAGGGCTGCGGTCGCCGGAGCTGGGACGGAGTCGGAATGCAGCCGTTCCGCAGTCAGTGAAAATACACACATTGACTTGAATGGAAACCTATTGACTCCGCCGCCGTTCCGGAGCGGATCCGCAGCCGTTCCACAGTTAGTGGAAATTGGGGGTGACTGTGTTTCCCGCCACAGGTGAAATCCACCCGCATTTGGCGGGTTGGCGGGTGTTAATGTCAAGCCCTGATTGTACCTAACAACATCCATTAGCCTTGACTTTATACTGTACTGTAGCCTATATCACGGCCTCTCATAAATTATTACTTAATTGTTTTGTTTGTATGGCTAAAACCAAATAGATTGCTTACTGTCCAGGGTTTAACCAAGCAAACGTTTTTGGTTCTCTGCATTCCTCTCATCTCAAGTTTAGCTGTGACCCATGCGGAACAGTCCTTGCTGTCAAGCTGACACTGTCCTCTTGCTTTCACCCTTTAATCTCTGCTACAGGTCTCTGTGCCAAATTGGATTCCACCTACGCAGACCCACCACCTGTTCTGGCCAGCCATGATGTTGTCCTCCAACACCTGCTGACCCCTCCAAGCACTCAGGTCTGTCTTCAGATTCAATTCTGCCCCATTACTGCACTAAAACTATGGCGCATTTCCACCCTCAGAGTGTCAATAATATCCCCCATGAGTATTTCAAGTTAACATTTTGTTTGTGTTTTTTTTAAAGGCGGCACATTTGCATTTGACAGAATCAGCAAACGTATCGTTATGCAAACATCACTGTTAAGAAGAGTCTCAAATATTGTAATGTTTTGACAGGTTGTTATAGAAATGCAGATTGCGTGGAGCATGCCATTGGGAAACACGGATTTACTGTAGCAACAACATGGAACCGAAAAAAGCATGTTTTTACCTTATGTTAGCCAGCTTTTTATGATATATGAATCATGAATATATGAATATGTAGCCGAGTTTCACCCAAGAATATGCAAACTCCAGTGTTGAGACGAGATGTAGAGAACATCTTTGTCATTATAAATCTACCCCTGTGAGATCTGTGTATCGCTTGTATATTATTACAACTCAATTGTAGGATGGAACAAGCAACATCTACAATAACCCTGAAATGTCAGCTTCACTGCATGTTAAAACTGGCCATGCAGCTAATCATATGCATGCTGCAAGATTCAGGCACACATCTCAAATCTGTTAATTTGTCAATGTTGAACAGCAGTGTTAAGAAGGATGTTTATCAGCTGAGGGGTTTATATCGTGCAGGTAATGAACCATGCAGTGTGATCATCAAACACATAGTGCTGCCTGGCATTTTTCAAATCAGACTCACTGTGTTACTGGAATACCACTAAAGAGCCCTGGATCATGCTTGAAATATACTATGAGATGTTCATGCTTGTTCCTCTCACGTACATTGCAGTAGTTATCCATCAGTGTTGCATTAGAATGTTCAGTAGCCTTCTGTCATTTGATGTAATCACTGTGTAATGGACCTCCGGCTACTGCTGCCTGGCCATCGCATGCTAACTTTATCGGCAGAAATGTTGTTTAATGTGCTCTGGTGTGACAGTTTTGGAGGGAACTTTATGGAACTACTGCAACATTTCTTGCACTGTGTGGTCAGATATACTGTACAGTGTTGCCTTTGACAGGTCATTTTGAGAAATATTTGACTGCTGAATGCTGCAATTGATCACCAAGAATCCACTATTCTAGAGGGCTGTGTTATATTTAAAAAGTTAAACTTCCATTTCTTGAATTTGATTGGCCAGGCTGTGGGACTTTTTACTATCACTTCACTTTTCTGTGTTCACATGCTTCGGACACTGTATTTTCAGTGACACTTTCTGCAGGTTACATTGTTTGTAGGTGACAACAAATGACTTTCTTTATGAAAGTCATTGATTCAGATCCTCAGTCAATTTGTTCCAACACACTGATTCATTTAGGAATGTAACAAGTAACTATCCTTGTGAGTGAGTCGTTGAATCGTTCTCTCAACTGCTTGGTTCAAAAACACTGATTCATTCAGAAATAAAACACCACAACTGTGTTGCACTATTAATTGCAAGTGATTAAAATAAGATTTGCGTGTCCAGACATAACCAACCTATCTGCATAGGTTGCTTTGGTAATGATGTAGGCGTACCCACGTACTGTGTGTTTTCAGAAACGGCGTTCAAAACGGATGCAGGAAAAATGGAGGTGCATCATCTCTCTCTCCAAATAAGCGCACTGTTGATTGGGGGTGCAGAACTCCTTTGTCGCACAGGAAAATGGATAAAAGTTTAGACATACCATTTAAACACCCTTTGAATAGTTCCGGCATTTCCGTCACCAGTTTTGACATTATCGTTGAGTGTTGTGATGCAAAAGACAGTTTGAAATTCGATTTGAGCAGCCAGAGTGTCTGGACTGAGATGCATCTGTAAAAATTTGATCGCATTTCAAACCACTTCCATATGTGGTTTGAATCAGATTTGAAAAAAATATATGTATATATATATTCAGATTTCGTGTTTTTGTTTTTGTTTTTTTGCTGTCCAGACTTTCAAAAACCCATCTGGATAAAATCTGGATATAAAAAATAATCTGATTTTTGCTGGTAGTCTGAACATGGTCCAAGATCTGAAAGTCATCATGAAGTTATGTGAGATACACATCTTTGTGTTCAAAATATAGCCTTGAGCATCCAGTATTTCTGAATTGGACATATGGTTATGAAAAAAAAAGAAAGAAAAGAAAATATGAGGCCTTTTTAATTTATCAGGATTTCTGCATGAATGGATCCTAAAATCTGAACTGCTTTTCATCATTTTATATCAGAATTTTCCCTCAGGGAGGAATAAATAAGGCCTGTCTGTCTGTCAATCTGTCTAGCACAGATACATCTTTATTGAGAGAAAAGAGAGGAAAAAAAAACAAGACACAAAAACAACCAAGGTCATTGGTGATAAAGGTAACCTAGTATTATAAATTAGTAAAGCTGCTTCAGATTCTGCTATTCCATTTCAATGTGCCACGGTAACTACATAAATCCCTTATTTTTGTTTGTGTTATTTTATAGTTTTGATAACTTTACTATTATTCTGAAATGTGAAAAATAGACATCATACAGATTAAGGAATGAGAAGATGTGTTCAGGTACTGTAGATAGCCTGGTACTGTAGATAACCTGTTCAATATTTAAGCCAGAAGTTCTCAGACCTGCTTCTTTTCTGAAGTTCTTGACTTTCTTCTCTTCCAATTTCATTCAAACATTCCTAAGTAGATTGTGAAGGATTTTGGGTTTGTTTTAAAATGGCAGGCGGTTGTGTTAGAGCAGGGTCATAACTGAGCTCTGAAGGAATGTAGAAGCAGAACTGTAGTATAATAGTGTGCTATTACCACCGTTACCCATTATAGTATCATCACTATAGATGCCCCCACACACACGCAACTGTTTTAGTGTGAATTATGTGCTTAATGTGTATATATGACTTGAGCTAGCTAAGTCATGTAGATTTATGGTATCTTTATGTACTAACATACAAACTATTATTAGACAAGCAATTCTTTATAGTTTCTTTCTCTCTATTAAATATTAATTTTTAAGACAGCTAAGGGATTGAACTTGAGTTCTTTATTATTTCACACATTGACAGCATGCTGGTTTTTTGCTCTGGGTTGATGGAAAACACACATGATTGGGAGAACAAAGGAGAGCCAGGAAAGGAAAGGGATTAAAGGCATAATTTATTTTAAAAATGTATGCTAAAAATGGTGGTGCAATAATGAAGTGTTAATCGGGTGTTATATATATTAAAACTCATTCATATCAGTTAAAAATGGGGGCCAAACAATGTATCTGTTGTGCTTGGCATGATACAGTATGTAAATGATCTTGATACATGATGCAATATCCTCTTGACTGATGCCTGTGGTGCCAGTGTCTCTCAGAGACGCGTGAATACTGTTCTTTCTCTAGTTGTACAATGCCGCCACCTCCTGGTTAACAAAGGGTATTGCTTGTCAAATAGTTCAATAGCTTTGAGGGGTAACACTTTGAATGAGGCAGCATTTGTTAACATTAGTTATTGACATTTATTACCATTAACTGGTAATGAACAATACTTGTACATAACTTAGTAGTCTTATTACATTTTTATTTCAACATTTACTATTTTTGTTTAATCAGAAGTTGTATTTGTTAAAGGGATAGTAGGCTATTTAAACCCAAAAAATGAAAATTAGCCCATGATTTACTCACCCTCAAGTCATTCGGTGTATATGACATTCTTCTTTCAGACAAATACAATCGGAGTTATATTAAAAAAATATCCTGGCTCTTCCAAGCTTTATAATGGCAATGAATAGCCGTTTCTGTTTTGAAGTCCATAAAAGTGTATCTATCCATCATAAAAGTGCTCCACACGGCTCCGGGGGTTAATAAAGGCTTTCTGAAGCAAAGCGATGAGTTTGTGTAAGAAAAATGTTACAAAGTAAAATTCTAGCTTCCAGCCAAATGGCCTTACGCTACGCAGTCTACTTGCGCCTAAAGCGCAACTTGTGATGTTAGAATTATAGTAGAGCGTCGTGGCGTAGCGTAAATATCAGCAGTACTTCGCATTACTCGCATAAAGTTGGGCTTTACACTTAAGTGGAATCCGCATGTTCGTTTGGCCGGAAGCTAATTATTTTACTTTATAAAGTTTTAAATATGGATATTTTTCTTACACAAACGCTTCGCTTCAGAAGGTCCTTTATTAACCCCCCATAGCCGTGTGGAGCACTTTTATGATGGATAGATGCACTTTTATGAACTTTTATGGACTTTTAACAGCCATTCACTGCCATTATAAAGCTTGGAAGAACCAGGACATTTTTTTTAATATAACCCCGATTGTATTCGTCTGTAAGAAAAATGTCATATACACTAGGGCTGTCAATCTTCCTCTATAATACTTTTCGAATTCCATTCCTTATTTTATTTAATATTCGAATAATATTCGAATATGAAATGCTCAAATTCATCCTATTATTAATATTTACGACATTACTCAGGCTTATGGATCGCCAATGCCACTATAGCATGTGGTTGTTCTGTCCACTAGAGGGACATCTAACATTACAATAAACATTTTATTCGTGCTGAATATGGTTGAAGCGCTACCGATGGTTTTCGGCTAATATCTCCGCTAAAACACCACCAAAAATTCTGAAACTTATATCGTTCTTTTCAGTTCGACTAGACTGAAACGAGTTCAACGAGTTCGGTGCTCGCCGAATCCGTTGAGTTTTCACCGAGATATTTGCGCTTCACGGGCGCTTTGGGGGGCGCTTTTTTACGTTGTTAAACATTTACCATTTTTGACAGTATTGTTATTATGATGATACAGCGTGGATAACGTGCACAATTGTGTTACGATTCAAAAACTTTATTGTTCATCAGACGAAACAAAAGCATTTCATTTTCACATGCGTGTAAGCCAAGGTGGCGAGAAAGGCAAGATTGCATTTAAAAAAAATAAAAAATATACATAAAAAAGCAATATTCGAATAGTAACTTCAGCATTCGAATAGGGTCCGTGTATCTTTTAGTCATTTGATTTCCTGTTTGGAATGGAATAACGAGAAATGGAAACCAGCTCGTTTATTTGTTTTTTTGTTTTGTTTGGTTTAAAAAACGAAAAATTTGATTTTGGCTCCATTTTTCATTTGTGGTTTACAAGGCCCTGTCCCAAATGGCGCACTTCATCCGGACTTTCGGTCTCGTGGACTTAAATTGCGCGTGCTCGCCGGGTCTACGAGTCCATAGGCCGTCCCATTTAGCATTTTAACGCTCTGAAGTGTGCTCAGCAGCGCCCCCTTTGTACCCTTGAAGTGGTCTTCCGCGAAGCCCGCATAGATTCAGGCTCCACGCACTTTAACTACCCAGGAATCCTTGCGAAAGGCCAATCAGACAACGGATGGGAGGAGATTTCACTCACGGACAATTGTTAACATGGCTGAGAAGAAATTATATTTAAATGTAATTATCATTACGGTTTTTATGACAAGTTTATACAAACATTATGATCATCGACCAGTGGTTGATGTCTCAAACATAGGCTAATAATAGCGAGCTGAATAATACGATCGCATTATGATTCATTAAATAAATAGAACAGAATGTCAGGGCTTTACTGAGTCATATGTAAACACAACAACAATAGGCAGCATATTTCCCCGAACCTGTAGCTCCTGTCCATAACAACAATCAGACCGTCTTCCTGTTTCCGGCGTGACGATCGAGTCTGTCCCAAAAATACCTCTCAATGCGCCGTCGCGGACTCGCGGGAAGGGCCCTATAGGTCTGCACTACATGACGTCGACGTACATGAAGTGTGGACTCTGAGGAAGTCCACAAGTCCGGAGTGTGCCATTTGGGACAGGGCCTATATCGATATTTAATTTGCACACGTGGGCGGCGCTGAAACGCTTCACCTGATTGGTCAAACCGCTCCGCCTTCAGTACGAGTTTTTCTTTCTGTCAGGCAGAATAAGAGTCACGAGTGCGGTACTGACAAATGCACTTTAATAAAATAATATCTGAAACCACCACTCATTGTTAACTACGCACAATATTTGAAGCAGAAATATGTTGCTTGTCATGTAACGCGTAGTGCTGCGACTTGCGGTAGGCCTACATATGACAGATTATTTTAGCATTATGTATTTCTATGAAGGTAAAATGATGCCTAAAAGAATCGCGTGCGCAGGGTAAGATTTGTGAAAGTGTACATAAGATTGCAAGCATAAATTAAATTTGCGTGTGCAAGAGAAGATTTGTAAGCGTGTAAATCGCATATCAAGTGTAAGAAAAAAATATTTGAAGCATTTTACTGTTATTGGTAAGTGTAATACATGTAGGCCTATTGTGAAACTGCAGCTTCATGCTAACGCAAAATAAATAGGATCTGAATTCTTCTGACTTCCATTTTTCCGCGCTTACACTTTTGGCACGGTTTTTGCGCAAAAATGAGGCCAAAAGCATTGCAAGCCTGTGAACAGCTATTTGCAACCGAAAACAACAGAGTCAGGGACTGCAAAACAGATTGATCGCGTAAAATCAAACTTTGTGTAAATAAATAAACTGTTGCAAATGTCTAAATTACTTATTGTGTACATGCAGCAAAAAAGTTCCCGAAATAACCCGATTTGTACAGTTGCGTCTTTCTTTTACCTGCGCTTCCAATTTTGGCACGATTCTCTCACTGAATGAGTTTTGCAAGCGCGAAGAGGAGGGCGGGTCCATCATGCAGCCAATCAGATGAGCTTCTCGCTGACACTCGATTTACTCTTATCTGATTGGTTCAATAAACACGTCAGTCTTCAGAACGCATATTTATCTTCATTTGGCTCAGCATCGTTACTTTTAATGCAAACATACATCTTAAATAAATACATAAATCATGATTGTTTAATAACCTGTGCACCATTAGGCGGATTATTTGAGTAAATACTGAATTTAGAGCTGGTGTGTTAAGAAAGAAAATTTCTGTATATTCAGTGCATGTATCCTGCTCATAGACTGTGATCCTGCTCATCATCATCATCAGCATCATCATCCTCCTCAGCAGGCCAGATTTGTTTGTAATGTTGATGCTGCTGAATGAAGGCCTAGTTTTTGTACAGCATGCATCATTTCACCTGTCAATTAATCATGGGTGATTCCAGAATTATTATTATTATTTTACTAAAATTAGTTATAATAATATATTTTTCCCTTTAACATGTAGGCTATTTTAAGGTAATCTCTAAATTATGCACCATATTTATCACCTGCAACGCAATTCTTTTAGGCATCATTTTACCTTCATATATTTCCCATTGATAAATACAGTGCAAATAGTTCCGTCTCTTTGGATAAAAGGGAAGTGGAAATAAAAATCAATAATAGACTGAACTCAGAGAATGTCTAATATGGGGAGAACTCATAGACAGTAAAAGCAAAGAGTAATAGATGGGTTTCCGTTTCTCTAATTAACCATTATCCTCTGCAGCGCGCCGCCATGTTGTGTGTCAAAGTCATGCTCATGTTTACCTATGTTTTACAGTCGATGTTTACCGCACATTCATTTACCCAAGTATGTTTGACTCTTTTGTGTTGAGATAACGATGACAAATTCCTCCAAACCTGGCGACAAGGTGAAGGTTATTTACAGGGACACATTAGACGATGTTTGCAAGGCAAGATATGTTGAGAAATTGAGTTATATCGATTGGAAGGATCCTTACACAATGTCGGAAGACTGGTCATGTAATTTTTTTGTATGTGTTTTAAATCCGTGTGTTATTCGTTCAAACAAATTTTTGTCCCGCCAAAGTCTTATTTGATCGGTGAGTAATGTAGATGAACTGCTGCGTTTGTGACAGGACGCATGTTTAACTGAAAGAACGAGCAGAAAGAGAGAGAGAGAGCCGGTCGCGCGCGCCCACTAACTTACCTCTCTCTTCGGAGCCAGGCGAAAGTGTAAACAAGACTTCACCGTCTCCAAACTAAGCGCTGTCTAGCTCTCACTCCCTCGTGGAAAAGTTAGTCTTAAACTGAATATTTATCTTGACTTAACTTGAATCAAATGTATTGTATGAAATGTTTTTTTAGAGCATATATACACTGTATCAATTTGATATATTTTTAATCCTAATGTACAAAACTTCACAATACGTCTGTGCCACATCTATAACTAACATACAATACACATTTTTTTTTTCATATTTTATTATAATGTACACAAGAAAGTGAATAGGGAGACCGGGGATGGTTGTAACACGGGTCAGTTGTAACAATTCCAATCTGTCCAATCAGGAACTAGTTACAAATCCCCTGATTCACTTCGCACATGCTCAGTTTAGTCCTTATTCCACACGTAATAAAGTAGAGCCATGTGGCAAACACAGCAGATGTTAGAGTGGAAAAACCAATTTTGAAGTATGAAAGTAACTTTTTTTACTTTGTTTATTTTTGTTATGGGAATTTCTGCTTTATAGTTAAACTCATCAAATTTAAATTATGTTTATTGTGTGTCTGTGTAGATATTTTTTCATGTAAGTTGTTAGTGCTAATGTTTTGCCTGTTAGCTGTACGGTGAGCTAGTTCATGGCTACATGACTCTGGGTTAGTTGTAACAACAATGAAACGTTACAACCTAACCCTAACACACACACACACACACACACACACACACACACACACACACACACACACACACACACACACACACACACACACACACACACACACACACACACACACACACACACACACACACAAATTGTATTATGGCCAATACTATAACTGACAGTAACAAACGTGCTTACACCAACACAAGTGTTCAATTTCAATTTTTTATGGCCAATACAATGACTGACAGTAACAAACAAGCTTACACACAAACAATGTTTTGTGTTCAAGTTAAATTTATAGTGGTCCATTACTATGACTAAGAGTGACACACACACAGACACACACATCAGTTATATTGAAAAGTCAGTGTTGAATAAAAAGCTTTCAAAATCCTTTTTTGTTTGTTTTTTGTCAAAATCCTTATTTCATTATGTTACATATCACCCCGGTGGATCTCATAATGTTACATCTCACCCCAGGGTATGTTACAACTAACCCAGACTATGGGGTGAATTGTAACATTTCACTCCTCGTGTTTGAAACTAAACCATGCATTTTCTGTTTGTGTTGCAAAGATAAAAGTTATGTCATTTGATAGCAGACACTTGTAACTAGTTTGAATCACATTTTGAACACACTGGCTTAAAAGTACTCCAAGATATAGACAGAAAGGTCAAAAATGTTACAACCATCCCCAGTCTCCCTTACAGTTTAACTTTGTATGTTCTTTTTAGTGTGGAGGGAGAAGAGGTGCTGGGATTATCTTTCACCCAGAAACGCAGTCATTCATTATTAAGCCAATTTATCACTGTAATAAAATATAGAACTATATAGTCGTTTTAAATCGACAACATGTGCGTACGGCTCGCATGCATTTAACTACAACCAAAATTCGGTACAATAGGACTTAATAGGGAGTGGCCAGGCTTTCCGTAGACGGGCTTTGCTGAACTGTAACATGATAAAATATGTCCGTAACATTAGATGTCCGTAGATGACCTTCCCATAACGGTTACATTAGAGTTAGGGGATAATACTTTGTACAGTATAAAAATCATTATGTCTAAAGTTCTCATAAAACAACCCAATGGGAATATATCCTTGTTGTGTAAAACATCTGTTCATAATCTGTGATTACACAATTCTAATACGAATAGCACCGCGAGGCGTCTGGAATAACTGTGCAATGATCAATCCGCATTTTTAAGCCAGCTAATTTTATAGTAGGTTAATATTCAGAATGTCCTTCTCGTATAACGCACAAATGGGCTTCCTTTGTGAAATATGAACATTACAGAACGTCATGTGTTCTGGTTGTGTGAATCACATTGAAATAAACAACTCTTATTATATTTAAAGCAGTATGTGTTAAAAAATATACTGCTATCTTATTGTCACATGTGATTCTTTTGGCGCTTTTCCACTGCATGGTACGGTACGGTACGGCTCGCTTTAAATGGTACCACCTCTGTTGAGGTTCCAAGCGTAGCGTACCGTACTGATACTAAAATGTGACGTGAAAACACTGCAGATTACTGGTTGGTCAGACAGAATCATCCCAGCGTCATTGTATTTGCGAGACATCAAACCCGCTAGATTTAAATAGCCAGTAACAGCCACCGCTGTAGCACCTGTTTTAAAACTACTTGCTTGACTTGCTTGAAGAAAAAAGAAAGAAAGAAAGAAAGAAAACTTCCAAAAAAGAAATGGCTGAATCGTGGTCAGTGGACGAAGTGCAAACGTTCCTCTCGTTGGTTGCCGAGGAGCGGATAAACTATAACGGTCAGACTATAATCCCACCCACTTTGAAGCGGTACTAACTGCAGTGGAAAAGCAAACCGAGCTAAAGCGAGCCGAGCCGTGCCGGTGCCGCGCCGAGCCAAACCGTAGGCTACTGACCAGATACATTGTCTTTTTTTTCAGGATTTTTACAGTTTGAAGAACAGCATTTATTTAAAATTAATTTGTAATGTTGTATATATTTATAATATTATAATCAATTTAATGTGTTATTATTTATAAACAAAAGTATTCACTTTGTTCATTAAAAAGGTCACAGTGATTCCGAACGATAATGTAGCCTACGCAAATTAACATGGTTAAATAAATGTCAGATAAAAGTTTTCATAAATGTAGATGCCTTTTAAAAAAGGCACTTTAGGCCAAGATTTCACTTTTCGCAACAGTCCACAGCACAATTTCCCCCCATCAGATGATGAGTAAATGAATGAGCATTTCAGGCTGTATCAGAGCTGGTCTGTGCAGCTTATCAAGGCCTCATTGGCTGAGTAGGTGTGTCCTGTCAGTCAAAGCACAAAGCTCAGACATATGGCTGCACGGAGGCGGGAACTGACTGAAAACAGCCTTCACCAGTTCCTCTTTTCGGCTAATGAGAAGCTGAATGCACTGCAGTGAGCCGCTTACACACAATAACCACCATATGCACCTCAAGGGAGGCGTGTCTTTGCCATCTGCAAAACAGAATAGCTTGTGATAAACAAGTACAGCATGGAGCCAGGGCCTCTCTTGCTACAGTATACCTCCTATTTCATGCCCTCATTGTATATACACTGTAAAAGATGATATGATCAATAAGTCATGGCAACATGTGTTTTTATATTACTTTAACACATCAAAAGCAATTTCAACTTTTTGTATAAATTATATGAGGTTCAATTCAATTTAAGTCAGTGTAATATCATTGAAGTTGAAATGACTTGTACAGCCAATTTGATTAAATTTAAGGCAGCAACTTGAAGTTGAAATAGGTGGAATTTAATTTTTTTACAGATACTGGATTCATTATTAAACTAACCATTTTTTAAAATTGAATTTGTTATTTAGTAGTCTTAGGTTTTAGTTTTTCTTAATAGAAGCATTTCAAGTAAATAATGGTAATCGATTTATATATTTTATATTGGCCTATTGGCGTTCAAAAGTTTGGGTTGGTAAAAAAAAAAACAGTAAAACAGAAATATTGTAAAGTATCATTACAATTTGAAATAGCTTTTCTATTTTAATAATATATTTTAGAAATCAATGGTGTGCAGTGCTGTTTTGAAAGGCATAGTCCTCACCGTTTTTTTTATTTTTTTTTTTTTATTAATTTATTTAGTTTTTATAAATAATAATGTTGTAAAATTTTCCTGGTTAAAAACCATTAAAAGGAGAAACCAAATACAAATGAATACTGTATTTTTTACATTAACTATGTAATTAATAATCTATTTATTAAAACTATATAAATCTCATCAATTTAGTTTGTTTTAAGCATTTCTAAATTTATAACTAAAGGCAGTAACAATTCTTTAAATTTTTTGCAGACCCCAAACTTTTTAATGTTTGAAGTGTTTTATTATTATTATTATTATAAATGACTATAAATTATTTATTTATTTATTTTTGTTAATGTGTTGTATTTAACCAAATTACAGAAAAATGGCAGCACATGTTGCTGTCACTTTAAGTACCAAGGAGTTTCTCTTCTGATGTAAGGATGAATGAAAAGATGTAAATGTATTACATTTTCCACAGTCCTATTTGAGTCCCAACCCAGAGCGTCCTTTTATGTGATCCCTCCATTTGTTCTAATAAAAAAAATAAAAATAAAAAAAAAAATAAAAAAAAAATAATAATAATAAAAAATTAAGGAGAGGAAAAAAAATGTGGCAAATTGACAAAGCAACCCACTTTGAGTCTTGTTCTGCTAGAGTGCCAAACTGAGTTGTCTAGTCGTCTGAAGATGCTATTTGGATGCAGCAGTCAGGCAGTTATGTAAGACTGTTCTTTCTGCACTGGGTATTGTTGCTTTTTAATGCCAAATGAAGCACCTCATTTTAAAAAGGAATGTAAACTGTCTAAACATTCAAAAACTGCTTAAAATGATTGCCAGTGCGGTATGTTCGCTCTCCTGACGCCTGACACTGACAAAAAAAAAAAAAAAAAAACTTGTAGACGTGTAACTCTAAGTATTATGCCCTTATCTCTGAAATTGTTGAGAAGCACTTTGTTTCATCTTTGTATAATATTGGGTGTTTTCATGCTTTGAATTTGTAATGATTTAAATTATGGACTTGAAGTGCTACTTCTCAGATTTTACTTGTGTCTTTTCAACCTTGTAAAACAACTCAATTGAATAACAGCATTTTAACACAATTCCCCAGTTATCAGAGTTTTACAGCATCCAAGTATTTATTTTTCTCTTGAGAATTTTTCAGAATAAATGTGCCATGTTCAGTATTTGCATTAATTTTCCATTTAATGTCTCTATCTTAAAGACTCTGGGGATCCTAGAACTCCAAATAATTTCAAAGAAGTTCAGAATGTCATATTTTGTACAGTAGAAGTTTCTTAGTATCCATGAAAATAGAATTGCTGTTAAGCTTAACAGTCTGCATTTTATCCACATAGTATTGAGTAATTATGAACTTACAGTATATTGTCATAGATGCATATAATCAATATTGTGTCCAAAAAAAAAGTTAAATACATTTGTATAGCTTTCTCGTGCATGAACAGAGAAAAGCATAAGAATGTATCAGTCACTGTTTTTCATGCAATGAATGGATTATTGCACTATGGAGTCTTTAAGATTCTGTTAGCTACTAAAGCTTCTATTAAAGTTCTCAGAGCAGTGAATGATTTTCTCTGCACGGACACCGGCATGGACACCGGCACGGACAGCGGCACGGACACGAACACCGGCATTGACACACGGACACCAGCACGGACACACAGACACCGGCGCAGACACAAGACACCGCTGCGAACACCGACACCGGCATGGACACACCGACACGGACACCGGCACACCGGCACACGGACACCGGCACAGACACTGGCACGGACACCGGCATGGACACGAACACCGGCACGGACACCAGCGCGGACACACCAACATGGACACAGGCGCGGACACCGGCACGGACACACCGGCATGGACACGAACATCGGCACGGACACACCAACATGGACACTGGCACGGACACACCGACATGGACACCGGCACGGCCACGAACACCGGCACAGACACACCGACATGGACACTGGCACGGACACCGGCACGGACACACTGACATGGACACTGGCACGGACACCGGCACGGACACACCAACATGGACACCGGCACGGACATTGACACCGGCACTGACACCGGCACGGACACAGGCACGGGCACGGACACCTGCACGGGCACCGGGATGCACACAGGCATGGACATGGACACCGGCACTGACACTGGCACAGACACTGACACCGGCACGGACACACCGGCATGGACACGAACACCGGCATGGACACACTGACATGGACACTGGCACGGACTCACCGACATGGGCATGGGCACCGGGACGGACACAGGCATGGACATGGACACCAGCACTGACACTGGCACGGACACTGACACCGGCATGGACACGACCACCGGCATGGACAAACCGACATGGACACTGGCACGGACACACCGACATGGACACCGGCACGGACATGAATACCGGCACGGACACACCGACATGGACACTGGCATGGACACGAACACCGGCACGTACACCGGCATGGACACTGACACTGGCACGGACACACCGACATGGACAATGGCATGGACACGAACACCGGCACGTACACCGGCATGGACACTGACACTGGCACGCACACACTGGCATGGACACGAACACCGGCACGGACATGCATGTT
The DNA here is from genome assembly GCF_029890125.1 of Rhinichthys klamathensis goyatoka. NCBI lineage: Eukaryota > Metazoa > Chordata > Actinopteri > Cypriniformes > Leuciscidae > Rhinichthys > Rhinichthys klamathensis. Next base: position 2,160,978 of record NW_026606723.1, on the reverse strand, counting down.
GGATGGCACGGACGGTGTTTGTGTCCACGGACACCGGTACAGGCACAGACACAAATACCGGCACGGACACAGGCACCGGCATGGACACCGGCACTGACACTGGGACGGACACTGACACTGGCACGGACACACCGGCATGGACACACCGACATGGACACCTGCACGGACACACCGGCACGGACACGAACACCGGCACGGACACACCGACATGGACACCGGCATGGACACAACACCGGCACCAGTGATGGACATTAACTTTTTTGTCCACCTGCCACTGTGGCTGGTGGATTCCAAAATCTACCAGCCACTCAACGTTTTTACCAGCCACTTTCTTGTTTTTAACCGACAATGTGTAACTGCATGTGAAAATTAATACTACAAGATCTACAATACTTAAGGCGTTTATTCCATAGGGTAAAGTCTCAAGGTGTGCCTCCTCTAAAAGTGTCCGGGTGAAACAGCATGCGGACATGCCGCCACGGTGGCTGGTAGGTGAAGCGAGTTTACCAGCCACAACACAAAATCACCAGAATTTGGTGCTAATTTCCATCCCTGACCGGCACGGACACCGGCACGGACACACCGGCATGGACACGAACACCGGCACGGACATGCATATTGGACGGCATGGACACCGGTACAGGCAGAGACACTGGCACGAACACGAACACCAGCACGGACAACGGCACGGACACACTGACATTGACACTGGCACGGACACTGACACACCGAAACGGGCAGGGCACAGACACGGCACGGACACAACCAACATGTACACCGGCACAGACACCAACACGGTCATACTGAAACGGGCACGGACACCGGCACCGACATGGATACCGGCACGGACACACCGGCATGGACACGAACACCGGCACGGACACACCAACATGCACACCGGCGCGGACACCAACACGGACATACCGAAACGGGCACGGACACCAGCACGGACACACCAGCACGGACACAGGCACACACAAAAAAAACGGCACGGAATCACCGGCACGGACACCAACACCGGCAGGGACACCGGCACGGACACACTGACACAGGCATGGACACACCGGCATGGACACCGGCACGGACACGAACACCGGCACGGACACACTAACGCGCCAGAACTGCAACTGATAGAATGCACTGTAGTACGATACTACGATATTTCTTCAAAAGCAGATCGTAGAGACATTTTAGGCAAGGCAAGGCAAGGCACTTTTATTTATATAGCACATTTCATACACTATGGCAATTCAAAGTGCTTTACAGAAAGGAATTAAAATAATCACAAAATAAAAGCAAGGAAAATTATAACAGTTATAAAAGAAATTAAAATAGATATATGGTACAGTTATAAAATGAATTAAAATAGTAAAAAGATGATACAATGATAAACTTCTCATCTGGCAAAACACCGATGTATCATTTTTTTTCACAACTCCTAGTTTTACTCTTGAGATTTTCCACATTACACTGTGTCTGTGGTGTTCTTTCGGCGCGCCTAAGAAATCTATTGGACGTCTCCGATGGACCCGATTTTTCCCTAAAATCGGACAGGAGGAGCTCTAGGACTGACTCACGGGGTAACCTCGGGTTCACTGCCCCATCAGTCCAAACCCCAAAAACCCATTTGTTCAGAATCAATCCAGTCCGCACTCCACAGAACCTCGAGTTTAATCACGTCAAACTCACTCCAACACAGACCCAGGTCATCAGCATGGTTTCATCTCTCTTACCCAATTCTCAGTGCCGTTTGAGTTCAGTTTAGAATAAAAAGGATGATGCAAAATAAAGTACAATGTAATCGGACATACAGAGGCACAGTACTCATTCAGTAAATGCACAGCTAAACAGATGTGTTTTGAGTCTGGATTTGAATGTCATCCACGATCAAAAAACCTAATATCGCACACCCCTAGTTTGCAATTTCCTAATTTCATGGTATCAGTGTCTGGGTGGAAATAAGTATATGGAAATGATGTACAGATGAAGTTATGCGTAGCCCCATGTATAGTTGCTTCATGGAGAAGAATGGATATAGACATTGTGCATGTGCTCCCTGTGATTTATAAAGTAAACACTATATATTTATAAGCAATGTTTTTACGTAATAGTGACAGTAAAAGAGAACTGCTATTGACAGGGGAGGCAGTGTGAACTATATATGACCTGACAGCAAATTATAATAGTAAGTGTTGTTACTCATTTTATTTTTCAAGAGGTTAGCTATTCATAACCGAGGACATTTACTGTGTGTTTCATCATTTATTATCTATTGCATCCCACTAAAACAGATCAGATGAATGTCAAACCTTTTTTGTCCTATCTCCTCAGTTTGATTACATTTCTTACCCACAGAACGCGGCAGAGCAATAACTTACTGTCACTTTTCACTAGATAACAGACGACATCACACCACATGACCTCAGTATCACAGCACAATCCTTCAACAGCTTTTTGACATTCTAACAGCGCTTATTCACACGTCAAACACTGAAATATTGCTGCAATTCTCTACAAACAATTAACAGCTGTGTCACAAAAAGTCAGCTCAAATCAAATCCTTCCAAGCATCAAAGCCATCAGCCAAAAGACCGCAAATCATCATTTGAAACGTTTGATTAAATCTTATCTAAATTGCAGGTGAAGCATTCAATAGAAAATCTCCCAGAGAGCTCCACCATTAATATACAGTACTCAATTTCTTTTTTGACTGACATGATGTTATTGTGTTGAATTTGAGATTTAACACTAGATGGCAGAATGAATCCACTATTGAAGTGTAGATAAACACTGTTCTGACTAACAGATATTGTTAAATTACAGGAGTATAAGGCCATATTTCTTCTGAGATTAGTTTCATTTACAGTACTCATCCTTCAATATGATTTTGTTGATTGTGAAAAGAGGGCACACTGTTGAAACTGTTGGCTTCTATTCACTTTCTGATTTATTGCAGAAAAGGGAGATTTGTTGTTATACAAACTGTATAATATTACAGAGAAAAACAGTAATATACATGAATAAACTTCAATAGTTGCACAAATAGTTGCTTTTTATGTAGAACATGATGCAGATTCATCATGTGATTTTGTCAGTTTAAGCCCACATACATGGAATTAAATGGATAGTTCAGGCAAAGATGAAATGCTGTCATCATTTACTCACCCTCAAGTTGTTCCAAACCTGTATGACTTTATTTCTTCAGCTGAACACAAAAGAAAATATTGTTAAGGATGACTGTAACCAAACAGTTGATGGGCCTCAAAATACTATAAGTCAATGGGGCCCATTAACTGTTTGGTTGGCTGAAACACTGGCAACTAACTGCTCACATAATTTATAACATTCTATTACAAGAGTGTTCTCATAATGTAATGTATATGGCAGATTTGTGCTGCATATCTTGCACTTTACTGTATTTCGATAAAAGTGGTTCCAGGCATCACTGCACGCTTTCAAATACATAGTTTCACTTTATTTTGCCAGTCTGGACTGTATGCTGACCTAACGCTAACCAATCAGACCTCAGGTACCGCCCCAAAATACTGCAATAACCAATCGAAAAAAAATTATATATATATATATATATATATATATATATATATATATATATATATATTTTTTTTTTTTTTTTTTTTTTTAAAGTCAATCATTGTTTTCATGATCAATAATCACTGTCACTTCGGAATACTCTAGTACTCATGCACATCCTTAATTTTGACTAATGTGGGATTCATGTTGAGGACTAGGTTCACAAGAACAGACGAGAAAAAAATACTATAACTCGGAAACTAAAAAAAAAAGTATATGAAAAGGAAGAGCAGTATCTTGTTTATCATGGAGCTGGTGTCTCCTCGGGTCTCACGTCCTGCCCATGGTTATAACACAACACTGTCTATGAAAAGCTAAAGAGGGAATCTAATCTCCAGAGGCTTGTACCTCACAGACCCAATTATCTGCGCCTTCCTGCCTCTGTGTCCCTCAGCTGCAGATGAGCACAGTGCAGCTGCACTGGAGATGAAGCTCAGGGAAGGACAAAAGAGACAACTGAGCTCTATTCTGATTTTACACTTTCTATTCAGTGTGTTTGAAACACAATATGATTTTAAATATCATATAAGCCCCTTTTTTCCCCTTTGGCTTTCATTGTGTTCGTTTCACTGTTTGATCCGTTCACATGCGTATTGAGCAAAAAACAAACAAAAAAACACTAAATCAGATTCAGCGATTCACACAGAGCAACAGGTAAAATTACAAGCACCTTTCCATAGCTTAAAGGTATAGTTCGCTTCAAAATGACACAAAATGACACACAGCCGTGGCTCGTCTGTAAGGGCAGATAAAAAATATTCATCCAAAACATAGACCTCATAAACTAAATCAATAACAGATTGTAAATGTGTTCAGAATTCTGCAACAAATATTTTTCGGATTTTAAAGTTGGAAAGTGAGCAGGATATATTAAAATTTAACGTATGGCTTCGGCAGGCGTGTATCATTATCTACTAAGCATGGCAGCGGGTGCCTGAGCCCTCCCCAGCTCTACAGCGCCCCACGGGTTTCCAATGTAAATCTGTGGTAAAAAAGGAACTGCAGCGCACTCTAATTGAGCGCAATTGGGGCAGATTGCAGGCTGCCCCACTAATTTTCATGTTACCATACATAAAAATGTAAAGCTGAGAGCCGCTATTGCAATTCAGTCCAACATTCACTCACCCATATGCAGCGACATGCTAAAATCAGTTATATGATATGGCAATTTATTTATATCCATCTTCCTTATTCCCGCTCATTTGCAGGGTCCTCTTCACACACACTTGATTTGGCACAGGTTTTACGCCGGATGCCCTTTCTGACAACCCAGAGAGTGCTGGGACACATTCACACACTCCTGCGACAATTTGGCATATCCAATCCACCAAACCTGCATGTCTTTGGAGGAAACCAGAGCACCCAGAGCAAACCCACGCTGGCACGGGGAGAACATGCAAACTCCACCCAGAAAGGACTCCTGGACTCGAACCGGGAACCTTTTTGCTGTGAGGCAACAGTGCTACCCACTGAGCACCCATATGTATGTATATACACGGCTCTGTGGAATACTTGATTCTGATTGGTCAGTCGCGCCATCCAGTGGTATGTTATTCCCCGATAACAACTGGTAAACTGGTGTGTAGCATGCTCCGATAGGAAGGGCTTGATCCTCCTATTGCAAATTTGCAGGACCGGGCAGTTCTAGCAATGTGGTCTGTGAAGTTTAACTGATCATCAATCACAACTCTAAGGTTCCTGGCTGTCCTGGGTGGAGTTATGGTTGAACCTAGCTGAATGGAGAAGTTGTGATGAAGTGTTGGGTTGGCTGAGAACACAAGCTGTTCTGTCTTTGCAAGGTTGAGTTGAAGGTGGTGGTCCTTCATCCAGCAAGAAATGTCAGGCAGGCTGAGATGCGAGCAGCTAGCGTTCGGAGCATCTGGCTGGACTGAGAGGTAGAGTTCTGTGTCATCAGCTTAGCAGTGATAGGAAAAGCAATGTTTCTAAATGACAGATCCTAGTGATGACATGTAGACGAAGAAGAGAAGTGGTCCAAGCACTGAGCCCTGAGGTACCCCAGTAACTAGATGTTGTGACTTAGAGACCTCACCCCTCCACGACACACTGAAGGACCTGCCTGAGAGGTAAGACTTGAACCATTGTAGTGCGGTTCCTGAGATGCCCTTCATCATGAGGGTTGACGGGGATCCGGTGGTTACATGTAACTGTGTCAAAAGCAGCAGACATGAGCACTGAAGATTTGAAAGCTTCTCATCCTCCCTGCCAATCCATCTCTACAGCACGACTTCACTATCCAGCTAGAGTCATCCTCAATCACCCCATCAAGGTCAGTCAGAAATCTTGGAGTAATATTTGATGACCAGCTGACCTTCTCAGACCACATTACAAAGACAGCTCGATCATGCAGGTTTGCAATGTACAACATCAGGAAGATCAGGCCTTTCCTAACTGAGCTTGCAACACAACTTCTCGTCCAGGCCCTGGTTATTTCTAGGCTTGATTACTGCAATGCTCTTCTGGCTAGACTTCCATCATGTGTTACTAAACCTCTACAAATGATCCAGAATGCTGCAGCCCGCCTTGTCTTCAACGAGCCCAAAAGGGCCCACATCACTCCGCTGTTCATCTCCCTGCATTGGCTACCACTCGCTGCTCGCATCAAATTCAAAGCTTTGACGCTTGCTTACAGATCTACCACAGACTCAGCTCCGTCCTACTTTCACTCCCTACTACAAGTCTACGTCCCTACCAGAAGCCTGCGATCGGCCAAGGAGCGACGGCTCGTGGTGCCATCACAGCGAGGCACTAAATCAATCTCCAGAACATTCTCATTCACGGTTCCATGCTGGTGGAATGAACTCCCCACCCTCGTCCGTAATGCAGAATCCCTGACAGCATTCAAAAGACAACTGAAAACTCATCTCTTCCGTGAGTACTTAACATAAAAAAAAAAAAAAAAAAAAAAAAACTTCTCTTTTAAATCTTTCCTTCCCTTTTAAATCTTCCCTTGTCTGGCTTTTGCTACTCTGTGCAATGCCTGAACTTTGTATTTGAGCACTTCTTGCGTCATTCTTCCCTCTTCACGATGACTCGCTTGCTTTAGTCCTCAGATGTAAGTCGCTTTGGATAAAAGCGTCTGCTAAATGACTAAATGTAAATGTAAATGTAAATGCTCTTGTCAGTTTCAGAGCTTCAATTTCCAGCAGGTTGTTCAGTGTAAGAAAGGTAGAGGCTTTGTTGAACACGACTCGTTCAGGTGTTTTAGCAATGAATGGAAGAAGGCATACAGATCTGTAATTTTCTAAAAGTGCTGGATTTAGGGTGGCTTTCTTAAGCAGTGGGGATATCTAAGCCTGCTTAAATGCTGTGGGAATGGTAACAGTGTAAAGAGAGGTGTTGATGATATGAGTGAGTGCGGGTACAACTGAAGGTGAAATGACTTTGAAGGAGATGAGTGAGGATAGATGGAAAGGACTAGTTTGGAGACTTTTGCCTCAAAGAGTGGTGAGAAGGAGGGGAGACTGTGTTTGCTGTTAAGATATGTGTGTCCATTTGTGTTGTGGAAAATTGGCTGCTGGTGGTGGTTGTTTATTTATGAGAAATGTGGCAAAGTCATCCGCTGTCAGGGTTAATGAAGGAGGGGGAGGAGACGGATTAAGAAGAGAGGAGATGGTTTTGAAAAGCGTGTGAGAATCAGAAGAATTGTTCATTTTGTTGTGGTAGTACGCCATTTTAGCAGTAGAGACATTAGCAGAGAAGGAAGAGATGAGTGATTGATACAAAGCATGGTCAGTGGGGTCTTTCAATTTGCGCCACTTTCTCTCTGCAGCCCTGAGTTTAGAACAATGCTGTCTGAGAACATCAGATAACCAGGGGGAAGATGGGGTTGCGCGGGCTGGCCTGGATGAGAGGGGGCAGACATTTTCTAAACAAGATGTTAGTGTGGAGAAAAGAGTATCTAGTGATGAGAGCTGATTAGGGGAAGAAGTGTGGATGAGACCAAATAGGATAGGAGGAAGGGTGAGTGAGCATATGTTACGCCGAAAGTTGACCTGGTGATGTGTGTGTGTTGTTTCTTGAGACAGGTTGAGATTAAGAGTGTGGAGGAAGGAAGTGATCTGGGGTGTGCAGTTGAGTAACCAGCATATGGTCAGTGGAGCAGTAGGACGTGTAACCCCCCCCCCCACCCCCCCCCCCCCCCCCCCCCCAAAAAAAAAACATCTTATCAACCTCAAATATTTGAACGGTATGCTAAATTGCCCCAAAATGGTATTTATTATAAAAGTGTATTTTATTTACACAGACAAAATAAAGTCATACAGGTTTGGAACAACACCAATATGAGTAAAATATACTTTTCACTTCTGGATGAACACAAATCTTTTTCAGTTAGGTTCAACATTGATTTGAAATTGTTCTGGTAGTTTGACACGGAATAAAGAACCATAAAATGTGTTTTACCTCGTCTGTAATTACAGTATGTTTCTATTTGCATATATATAGAAAGGCATTCCAGCATAGGTGTAATAAATTGCACGCAACTTTTAGACAACATTTTTTTTTATATATATTTAGTTAGTATGCAAGTCATTTTTTGTTTGATGCACATCAGTTTTTTATTGTGGTACTTGCTGTTATGGATTACGCAACCCTCTAATTACAGGTATAGACATCGGTAGAGCAATAATTGCTGTACCAATTACAGTTAACATCTGATAACTGTTTAGTAGACAAGTGCAGTGGTATGATAATTAAATGAGAAGCAGCAATGGACTTACAGTCTTTTACCTGTAACTCATTAGCAGAGAGATTTCCATACAGATTAGACAATCATATGAAATCTAGTACGAAATTATTCTCCCGATGTGAGTTAACTATACTATGGCCCTTGTTTAACTTGAGTCTCACATACCGTATGATATTACCTCAGAAAATATGTCCAGAATTAAATTATATGTGTTTGGATACGTGAAAGATTCATTCTCCACAGCAAAGCTCCAACACAGAGCTAAATCTAACCAGCAACACATACATCATGATATCTACCTGATAATACCTGGGAAAAAAGTTTGGTACAGTCACAAGTAATGTGAAAAATTTCATTTTGACGGTACACAGTGTAGTCTAGATCAGTAAAAGATTAAGATGCTTCCTAGATTTGACACATTCTGCTCAACTGTTTTCCAATTAATATGTCCTATATGAATCCATCTGTGAAACTCTATTAACCGTGTGCATTTCACATCATCAGATTTGCTTACCGCTTTTACTTAAAACCCCTCTATAGTCAAACTGCTGTGGGCTATGGATGCTGAAAAAGTTGTCATTGCACCGAATAAATTACCTATCAAACCTGGTACATTGCTTCCATAGCCCCTGTCACATCAAATCATCCTCCGATAGACAAATCCCTGAACACACACCTTCTTTCATTCTGATGTGCGGCAGAATGTCCAAAATCTGATTTATTGGTGTAACTAAAGAGATGAATACTTACTGAGCAAGAACAAAGTCTTTTTAAGGAAAGTCAGTTTACTTGGTGACCATCTTGGTAACAGCCCTGGGCACTCGTTTCTTGGTAGCAGACAGTCAAGTAGAGTTTGTACTAGAATTGGAAAGACCAAAATCTACAAACCTGTTTGTAAATTGTTGCAAAAACATATTTTCAAGACAAGACACTATACCGGCAAATCCATTGTTCTTTCATGTACTCGTCAATTTTGAGATTTTGGGCTATGTTGCTTCCATAATGTATTCTTGAAAGAAAACATCCAAAGTACACATTTACGTATTTATTTTATTACACTCTATTTGCACCTGTAGATTTCAGTTACAATACAATTTTAAAGGCCTTTTTTTCCAATGCACTGAGACAGAAATCGTCTCAGGTTACTACTGTAACCATAGTTCCCTGAGAAAGGGAACGAGACGATGCGTCATCGACGCTTTGGGAACGCCCCCAGCGTGAATGCGTCTGAGCATCAATGTCAACTAGTCCAATGGAAAGAATGAGCGTCACCGGCGGGTGACGTCATGACCAGGAAGGCATAAGAGCACATCCGGTGAAACGCGGCATTAGCTTCAAAAAGTCGAAGCAAGCCGATCACAGGGATGCAGGAAGTATGGCAGGGTGACGCATCGTCTCGTTCCCTTTCTCAGGGAACTATGGTTACAGTAGTAACCTGAGACGTTCCCTTTCGAGGGAACTCGCGATGCATCATCGACACTTTGGGAACGAGAATACCCAAAACGCCAGAATTCCAAGTACCTGAGTGTCAGTCTGTTGGAACTAAGCACTAAGCACCTGAGAACCTGGGGCAGCATCCAGGTCCAAACTGTAAAACCTGACGAATGTGAGCGGTGAGGACCAGCCTGCCGCATCACAAACATCTTGGAGAGAACCCCAAATAACAAGGCTTTAGAGGCCGCCATACCCCTCGTAGAGTGAGCTCTGACCACCAAGGGACACGGATGGTCAGAGTACTCGTATGCAAGTGAAATAGCCTCGACTATCCACTTACTAACCATCTGTTTAGAAGCAGGAAGACCCTTCTTAGGTGATCCAAAGCAAATAAATAACTGGTCGGACTTCCTCATTGAAGATGTCCGATGAACATAAGTATCCAGTGCTCGCACTGGACACAAGAGGTTCAGCCTTTCCTGGTCCGCAGATGTAAAAGGAGGAGGACAGAAAGCCTGCAGCACAATAGGCCTCGGAATCAAGGTCGGCACCTTAGGGACGTATCCCTGTTTCGGATATAAGAATGCCTTGACCATCCCCGGTGCAAACTCAAGGCAGGTGGGGGAAACCGAAAGGGCCTGAAGGTCTCCAACTCTCTTAAGGGAAGAAATAGCTAGCAGAAAGATAGTCTTGAGGGTAAGAAATTTCTCTGAAACCGAATCTAAGTGCTCGAACGGAGCCCTAGACAGGCCTTCTAGTACTATAGCAAGATCCCAAGCTGGCACCTTAGTGCGAGTTGCAGGCCTTAGCCTCAATGTGCCACGAAGGAAACGTGTAATCAGGGGGTCTCGACCCAACGATGTACCCCCCACCAGGGCGTGGTAAGCCGCAATGGCCGCCACGTAGACCTTGAGCGTGGAAGGACATAGACCTGACGTAAAGCGCTCCTGCAGGAACTCGAGTACTGTGTTCACAGAACAGTTAACTGGATCCCACTGATGTCGGTGACACCATACAGAAAAAACTCTCCATTTGAGCGCATAAAGTTTCCTAGTAGCTGGAGCTCTGGAGCTCAGGATGGTCTCAGCAGCCTCAGCTGAGAGACCACTCTCTATGAGTTGGGCACCCTCAGAGGCCAAACCCACAGGTTCCAAATCTCTGGTCGAGGGTGAAATATTGTGCCCCCGGCCTGAGACAGAAGGTCTCTCCTGATCGGGATCTCCAAGGGAGGACCGTCTAAGAGATGGATCAGGTTCGCAAACCAGATCCGACTCGGCCAGCGTGGTGATACAAGCAGTAGGCTTATTCCGTACTGGCGGACTCGTTCCAGAACTCCTGGGAGCAGAGCAACAGGGGGAAATGCGTACAGACGTAGCCTCGGCCACGTCTGCAACATAGCATCCAGCCCCAGGGGGGCTGGGTGAGTAAGGGAGAACCAAAGTGGACAGTGCGTCGTATGCTGAGACGCAAACAGATCCACCTCTGCTTGGCCGTAAAACTCCCAAATTTTCTCCACCGCCTCGGGGTGGAGTCTCCAGTCCCCTGGCCTCAGCTCCTGCCTCGACAGGATGTCTGCCCCCATATTCTGGTCCCCAGGAATATACACTGCCCTCAGGGAGAGTACCTTCCCCAGAGACCACAGGAGGATCTGGTGCGCCAGTTTGCAAAGCGGACGCGACCGCAGACCCCCCTGATGGTTCAGATAAGAGACCACTGATGTGTTGTCTGTTCGTACAAGCACATGATGGCCCCTCAGGTCTGGGAGAAACTGTCTCAACGCATTGAAGACAGCCATCATCTCCAGGGAATTGATGTACCACGAAAGATGATGACTTTTCCACAGACCCTGAACCGAGCGGCCTTCCATTACCGCTCCCCAGCCGGTGAGGGAAGCATCTGTCGAGATAGTAACACGATGGCAAAGAGCTCCCAATACCGGACCCTGGGTTAAGAACCAATGTTTCCTCCATATAATTAAGGCACCGCCGCGTGACCTTGATCATACGAAGTGGGTTTCCCCTCGGGGAGAACCCTCTGGTCCTTAGCCACCACTGTAAAGGTCTCATGTACAGCAGGCCAAAAGGTATCACGTTGGACGCTGCCGCCAAGAGACCCAACAGTCTCTCGAACTGTTTCACAGTGCGTGACTGGCCTAGCTTTAGCTCTTTGGTGGCTGTCAGGATAGCAGCTACACGAACGGGCGATAGAGTGGCCCGCATCGTCACTGAATCCCATACCACACCAAGGAAAGTGGTTCTCTGTACTGGAGAAAGAACACTCTTCTTGGCATTGAGCCTCAACCCCAACATCTGCATATGAGCGAGAACGACACCTCGGTGCCGAACCGCCAACTGCTCTGATTCCGCCAGAATCTGCCAGTCGTCGATGTAGTTCAGAATACGTATGCCCTGAAGCCTGAGAGGGGCTAGAGCTGCATCCACGCATTTCGTGAACGTGCGGGGTGATAAAGCTAGACCGAAAGGAAGAACCCGATATTGGTATTCTTTGCCCCCGAAAGAAAACCTTAGGAACTTCCTGTGCTGAGGGAGGATGGAAATATGGAAGTAAGCGTCCTTCAGATCTATCGTGACAAACCAGTCCTCGGACCTGATTTGAGTCACGATCTGTTTGAGTGTCAGCATCTTGAACTTGAGTTTCTGTACTGAACGATTCAACAGACGAAGATCTAAAATGGGACACAACCCCCCATCCTTTTTTTGGAACAATGAAATAACGGCTGTAAAAACCCGACTCTCTGTCGGGTGAGTACACCTGTTCTATAGCTTCCTTTGCTAACAGGGCCTTTACCTCTTGCTCCATTACCAGAGCCTGCTCGGGATGCACCACTGTGGGCAGCACCCCGTTGTAACGAAGAGGACGAGAACCAAACTGGATTCTGTATCCTTTCTCTACAATCTGCAGGACCCAATGAGAAATATTCGGCAGAAGTTTCCACGCTGCCAGAAAATTTACTAAGGGAACCAGCCTCTCGAGGCTGGTCTCTGGTGTTATCGAGACAGCCAATTCCGGAGCCTAAAACATAATGGCAGGAACTACCTGAACTGGCCGCTCTAAAGCCCCCCTCAGAGGGCGCGAAACCGATGCTGTGCCGCAGCATAGCATCAGCGACTCGCTGGAGACCGCTGCGCCCTGAAGCACCGAGGGTGGCAGGGTTGGCAGAACGGGCTCGTGAGGACCCCGAAATGGAACGGGCACCGTATAATGAGGTGTACACCGCTCTATTTCGGCTGCTCACGCCCAGCAGCCCCAGGGGGCTGGACACGGCGAGGGATAAACTTTTTGAAAGCGTCCGCTTGCTTCTTTGATTCCTGAAATCTCTCGACGACCGTGTGGACTGCGTCACCAAAGAGACCAGAAGGTTCAAGCGGAGCATCTAACAAAAAAGCACGATCTTTTTCTTTAATCTCCGAAAGATTCAACCATAAATGTCTCTCAGTAGCTACCAAAGCTGCCATAGACCGCCCAATTGCTCTGGCGGTCTCTTTAGTAGCCCTGAGAGAAAGATCGGTAGCCCGACGAAGTTCTCGAATATCGTCATGACTAACTCCCTCACTATTATCCAGATCCCCCAGCAGGTCAGCTTGATAAGCCTGAAGCACTGCCATAGTATGCAGACATGCTTCAGCTTGACCTGCTACCGTATAAGCTTTGCCCACTAACACCGACGTGAAGCGGTCTAGTGGGCAAAGCCGAGGCTTTCAGAGACGATGCGGGACCAGGGGAAAGATAGCTGGCTAAATTCTGTTCCGCCTGGGGCATCGCCTCATAACCCTACTCTTTCAGCCCTCTAATTCTTGAATAAATATTAACTTGAGGGCTGAAAAGTCGTGATGAGTATGGCTTATTCCATGATTTAGAAATCTCATTGTGAAGATCAGGAAAAAATGGAAGCCCTCGTGGTGGAGATGAAGCAGTAGAAGATAAAAAGTGCTCATCTAATTTACTCTTAGGACGAGCGCCCCTATTATCAGATGGCCATTCAATCTTTAATTTATCTACAGCCCGCGACATAACATCCACCAGCTCATCATATGCTGGGGAAATAAATTGTGAATCTCTTTCCCCCATGTGTGTGCTTTCACTCTCCAAACTCATAGCATCGACCTCCTCGGAGGAAGAGCAATGAAGTAATGGAGGGCTCTCTCCCCGGGCGGAAGAAACCGCAGAGCGTGCTTCCGACACCGGGGGGGGAGCGCTGGATCTTTCGGGTAAGGAAGGAGAAAGAGCCCTCGGACCCGTCTCCAACCCCTCCGAAAGATCCTTTTGCGATCCCCAGGAATGCATTCTCCGCGCTGCCTCGGCAGACGCGGGTCCTGATCCCTGCGGATCGCGAGCCTGCCCACTCTCTTTATCAAAGAGTGACAGGCGAGAGCGGAGCATGCGAAGCGGTAACATCTCACAATGCTGGCACTCAGCCCCCTCGAAGGCTGAGACCGCATGCTCCACTCCCAAACAAATGACACAAAGCTTGTGTGTGTCCCCACCCGTGAAATAACGCGGGCAGGGAGAAGCACACTGTTTGTACACTTGTTTAGTTTCCATCCTTTTCCGCAACAGACAACAGTAAATAGACAGAGACAAAATGACACAGATCGCTTGCTGAGACACAGAAGCTAATGCCGCGTTTCACCGGATGTGCTCTTATGCCTTCCTGGTCATGACGTCACCCGCCCGTGACGCTCATTCTTTCCATTGGACTAGTTGACATTGATGCTCAGACGCATTCACGTTGGGGGCGTTCCCAAAGCGTCGATGACGCATCGCGAGTTCCCTCGAAAGGGAACTCCACTTCAGTAGCATTTACATTTACCAAACTGTCCAGTTTTATTCCTTATCTTTACTCCTATCTTAAGTGTAACAGAAGGGTTTGTTCGTATATCATTCACCTGGTTGATATTTTATTCCTAAAAAAATAACAGTTTGTTTGTTTGTTTATCTGTTCTGTTTCTTTTACATTTCAAAAAACTTGTTTTCAAAAAAGTGGTTTTGTTTTGTTTTGTTTTGTGTTGTTTTGTTCTGTTTTGTTCAAAAACAGAGACACTTCAGCCAAAGATCTGACCTGCATAGTTTATTTTGGACAAGTGGATTGCCAGGGTTGTTGTTATAGCAAAGGCTTAAAGATGTTTCTCATTAATTTCTCATTAAAATTCACTGTGGTTTACTGTGTTAATTGTGGGTGTTGATAGCCAAGGGCCTCTTGCTGCTAATTATACAATGGCACTCTTACAAATGTGTATATATAAAGCCTATTCATTTGTAAAAACAAAAAATTACAACAAAAAACAACAACTCCAGAGTCAGCTCTTGGAAACCACATCACATTCACCAGCATATGCAAAGTTTGTATACATATAGGCACAGATACAAAATCAATAATGCTAGCTAATGTGAAATAGTTTGGTCTCCCGCTGCAAGGGAAGCTGAGGATGCCTGGTTCATGTTATGATGCACATATGCAAAAAAACAACAACTTTCATCCAGGCTTTAGTCTGGTTTGCGTGTGTGTGCGTATGTGTTGAGCAGGTGCTTTCATTACCAGGCCTGTCCTCAAATATCACAGCAGTGCACTCTCTTGTCCAAATGTGGCAGGTGCTTTTTTACAGGTCACCCAGGAAGGTCCCACAGTCTAATGGCAAACACAACCGGAATCCAAACACACACACACAGACAGATATGCAGTTTTAACATGCATTTATGTCCAAAGAACATTTCCTCGGATGTAGAGGGTTAAGGGTTGTAAATATAGTGGAAGACATTATATTCTTTTCTTTTTTTATTACAGTTTTTGCATAGAAATGGCTCATTTTCACTATAGTACTGATGCTACAAGCTACTTAACACTGGTGTCAGTCATGCATAGGTTTTTTTTTTAATTGATTTCATCTTATTAGCATTTTAGTCCATTTACACTACCAAAATGTTTCTTGAGAATTAAACATGAAGCAAATATACAGTGTATCAAGTATTTGTTTTGCATAATTATCTCATATCAAGCATATTCATGGTAGATAATGTGAATTGGGCAACGCTCCACTAGCTTGTGTTGTCCTTAATGAAGGGTTTTCAATTTGATAAGTGTTATTGTTGGAGGATAACCCAGACTAAATGTCAAAAACTAAAATTGAAATGTGTTTATTTGTTCTGATGCCTTTGTAGCAGCTGGTGTGTAAAAAACATGAGTAGATTCAGAGAAATATGAGCTGTGAATCATGCAGTATGGTATTATTGAATGTTATCGATTGACAAAGTTAATAGCATAATAATGCATAGCAAACTGAAGTAATAATACATTTTGTATGGAATAGCTTTGTCCAAACAACAAATAAACTGTTAAATAAAAGCAATGTAGGCATTACTACAAGCATTCTCTTGCATTTCAAAATTCAAAAGCAACTGTATAATGTTATTGTGGTAGAAATTATTGACTGACCTTGGAAACAATCAATGAACCATGATGATAACAATGAGCGAAAGTTCAATAATGATCCACCGACACAAAAATAGGATGCCAAACAATCTGATGTTTTCAGTTAAGTAAAAGGACAAAAAAGGGGTCAGTGAATACATCACTTTTAGATGAATGCCTGTCTACCCCAATTAGCTTCCTGAACAGATTCATATCTGTGAGTGTAAAGGTGATGTTTATATTCAGATAGCAATAACACAATATAGATGTTTATAGAGGTATATTATTAGGTAGGCATTTAAACAAGGTGGTGACTATTTATCCACAGACTGTTTTACACATAACTCTAAAATGCATGCTGATAACAAACATCACCTCATTATAAAAACTAGACAGCGTAAAAAAAAAATGTTGTTTTCTGTGTGTATTGAGAACTGTCATAATCTTTGTCAAATAATTTGTTGTTGTTAAGTTTACAAGAAGCTTCAATTTATTAACATTATTAATGCATTAGGTTTTTCTAATAATACATTTTTGCAGCATTTATTAGATTAAAATTACTTTTGTACATTTGTTAATTCATGTTTGTTTATAATATATTCTCATTAATTTATACAACTTAAAATGTTAAAAATGTATATGTGGAAATTAACACCCAATTAATAAATTCTGTAAATGCATTGATATTGTTATTGATTCTCATTATCATCACATTAGCTAATTGAACTTTGAGGTGTTACTGAATTATTCATTATTAAGCTTTTATTTAGATAGGGACAGATACAAATAACATAGGTACACTTTAACAGTGATCTGATGCATGTATCAATGTTTTTAGCCAAAGCTAATTTACAACATTTGTCCCTAGAAGGGCTTTTTGGTAAAATGTAATACATGCAATACAATATGTAAACAATGCGATAAGATATGGGCTTTTTGATAAATGCTTTTTGATATTCATGACGTTTGCTTTGTTAAAGAACACACTTTAAGGCATTTATACTTGTCATTTAGTTATTAAGTGTACAAATATGAAGATTTATAAATTATGTTATTGTATAAGGACATATGTTTGAATACTATATCATGCACAGCTGTATGCTAGCATCAGTAATTGCAGTATCTCGGAGTGCATGCTTGCAGCAAAAGCGTTATATTTCATCAAAGAGACGTGCGGTTTATGGATAGAGTCCAATTAATTACTTTCATATTATTTCTCAACCCACCCCCCAGCCCCCCTTGGTAAGTTAAATTATTTGCACAGACGATGATGATATGCTTTTCATATCAAGGAGTGGCTAAATTGGATCTCTTCTCTAAAAGGTTTCTGGATCCAAATTAATTTGTGTGGAGGGGAGGACAGAAAGAGGGAGTGTAATATCTAATATAGATTCATGGGTCTCATTCTCCTGATACACACTGTAAAACTCACAATACCGTGTCCAGTCAACACACTCGTGACATTCACAGGGAAGTGATATTCATTGTGGAAATCGTGGCAAAAAAACAACTTTGTCTTTTAACAAATGAGTAATACAGGCTGGGTTATGAGTTTTAGGATTTTCACATATTTTGACCTCTAGGAGAGAGAAACACATGATGTTCGGTTGTTATAATGAGAATGAGAATGAGAATGATTATGTCAGGTGGTACAAACAAATATTTGTAAATATATAGATTCCTGAGTAATCTTAGCAAAGAATGTCAGTGACTAACACTGTTATTTTGGGGTTGTATTTTATTCATATTAATTTATAATTATTGCATACCAGGTATATATTATTTTTTAGCATGCAATTTTACTTTTAAGGACAGAAAAAAATCATATAGTAAATGCATTCAATAACATAACTCACAATCTAGTTTTCAGCCATTTGTTCACTTTGACTTATTATTTGTTGGTTTAAATCAATAATTTACATGGTTCCACCACCTGATGGTTATCAGTTGTGCCACCTGATAACATTAATAATGACAAGGAATATGCTGAATACTGGATTCCCCCCATTTCAATTACATATATAAAAATAAAATACAAATACATGTGTTTTAGTTAGCAGTCTCTATTGAAGTAAAAGTAGTAAATTGACCAAGTAAGGAATAATTGACGACGGGCTGATCCTGACCTCGGGTCAATTATTCTGCGTATACTACGGTTACCACAACTCAAAATATTCTTCAGATCATGTATTTCAAGACATTTGTCAGTTTTTTGCCCTTAAAACGCTCTTGTGTGAAGGACTAATTTCTTACGCATCTAAACCCAAGCATCCCTAATTCCAAAACCTAATTTTTGAGCTAGTAATGGAGGCTTGAGCCGTTGTTTGCAGACCAGTGCAGTTATTAATGCAGTTATTAGAGAGAGGGAGAGAGAGAGAGAGAGAGAGAGAGAGAGAGAGAGAGAGAGAGAGAGAGAGAGAGAGAGAGAGAGAGAGAGAGAGAGAGAGAGAGAGAGAGAGATTAAGCATTTGTG
Organism: Rhinichthys klamathensis goyatoka; assembly: GCF_029890125.1. Classification (NCBI taxonomy): domain Eukaryota; kingdom Metazoa; phylum Chordata; class Actinopteri; order Cypriniformes; family Leuciscidae; genus Rhinichthys; species Rhinichthys klamathensis. The sequence goes on along the minus strand of NW_026606723.1, from coordinate 2,142,345 downwards.
AATTACCTGTTTGTGCACCTCTCAACAGTGTTCGCCAGCAGCGTCTCTAATAATAGCGAAACTGTAAGTTTATCTTCTTCAAGAACAACGTCGTTATTACCTCGCTAGTGAGAAATGTCGGTAACGCTTCCTTTTACAGTACAGTACTTACGTGTACTTACAGTGTACTTACCTAGAAAGTACTGGCTAATATAAGGTAAGTACATGGGTTAGGGGTAGGTATTAGGGGTAGGTTCAGGGTTAGTACCTAGTTATTAACCAGTAATTATAATTACTATAAAAGTACATAGTAAGTACATGGGTAACAGGACTGTAAAAGGAAGCGTTACCGAAATGTTATAGCTTTTAACTGTTTTAATGACAAAATCATCAGAGCAGCGCTGACGACATATTTCTGTGTGAGTGTGTCTGTACTGTATGTGTGCGCATTTGAGTGGGAGACAGCGGGAGAAAGAGAGTAGGCCTATGTGCTTTCCGTACATAATAAAAACATGGAAATAATTTGTTGTTTTTATCCTATTGTTTAGTGTATTTATTTGCTTGGTCAGTGTCGTTGTGGATTTTGGTTATTTTGTTGTTGTAGCCTGTAAGGACCTTTGAAATAACTGAAATTATGGAATAATGGATATAGAAAGGTAATGCGGTCAAGACCTGCCTGGATACTTTAGCCATACATCTCCCTGAAAATAATTGCACACTTTAGAACGTTCGTCAACCAATCAGATTCAAGCATTCAACTGCCCCATAGCATAAAACAGAATAAATCACATGACATCACATTCGGAAGGTAGGAACTTGAATAGGCTAAAATGCAATAGATTAGTTAGATACACTAATCGACTGTGATTGAATAACAGCAAAGTCATGTTTTATATTGACACAAAAAGAATCATCAGCTTAAGTCAGTTGAGAATTTTAAATTAAAATATAAAAAATGCATTCATTCAAATGTTTAAAACATTAGCCCCTTTCACACAGCAATCCCGGTAAATTACCGTAAAATTGCCAGAATGACTTTACCGGTAAATACACAAATATGCTGTTCACACAAGCAATGGCATTCTGGCTTTTTTTTTACCAGTAAGAGACCATTCACACATCAGCTCCAAAACACTGGTAAATTCTGTGATGTCAGTCATCAGAAAGGATCTTTAAACACCGTGCCGTTGTCTTCATCCGCCCACATGAGGAGAAGCGCTTTATTTTCACTATCAATTTGACAACATTTTTGACGTCTGAGTGAAAGGCATAAGGGGATGATCAAACAGAACACGTTTTTGCTCTTAAAAACACAAAACGTGCATAATAGTATCCTACTGCAAAGCCGCAACGCTGATGAATGGAAAGAAGGCTGGGTCTCGAGCGCGACACGTTGAAAAAGCTGCGAGACATGGCGCAACGGTCAAATATAATCATCTTGGTCATATTTAAATAGAAAAACTATTAAAAAAGCTTACTGTAAACTGCGCTGAGTCATCACGTCATCTCCATAAGAACTGCCCAAAGCAGACTTCTTACGTCAGCACGTGCTGACATTGTACATGATCATACCTGTAGTCTTCATTCCACGTTTACACAGAGCACATCACCGGTAATTTACTGGTAATGTTACAACTTCCCTTACTGGTAAATTGCCGGAACCAATTTACCGGTATTTTTTAAAAGGTCCCGTTCACACATGATCTCTTACCGGTAATTTACCGGCAAAGACTGTGTGTGTCAAAGGGGCTATAAACATATAACTTTAATGGAACACTATAATTACTAAACAAGATTCATCGCCTCTCTTTTCTTTTTGGAAGAATTATTGCATCACATTTTTAAATAAGTAAGTTTGATAAAATAGCATTTTCCATTGTAGTTTTACATTGGTTGTACCACCTGATATGGAAAGTGTACCAACATACCCATACTTGAAAGTAGCTATTTTTTATCAGTATTTGAGAGAGATCTACAAACACTCAGATCATTTGGGGTTCTCTGGATGCTGCATTATCATGCTTACTGTTATTACCTTGTCAATTCATAATAAAGAGCCATGTTTGCAGTTGTGCCACCGTGACATTTAAGAATACACAAATTTAAAGCTACTGATAATTATAAAAAATTGTATGAAAGGTCTCAAACATAAAATGATGCTATAGTATTTTATTTAGAATTTCTTATTATTAAAACACCATTTTAAATGGTTCTCTTAGTCTGTTAATTTGTGTGGGCGGTTGCACCAGCTGACATTTTGGGGATTTAAGATACCAAAACATAAAATAATATGTATTATTTGAATTTACTGAAAATTAATTCAAACTAAATATGTTTTATAGAATAAAGTGATGAATGTCATGAATTGATAAAATTATTTTAACCCTTGTGTTATGTTGCGGGTCAATTTGACCCGTTTCGATTTTCAAGTTGTTGGAAATACTGGTTAACCTTTGTTTTTTTTCTTGATATTTTGTGACTTTTTCTCATTTATCATGATGAACATGCATGCAAAGTTTCAACATGCTGATGTGTTTTGACATATACAAACAAAATTACTGTTACGTTCGTGATGTTCGCGGGTCAATTTGACCCTCATAGGCAGCCATTCAAAAGCAACTGTACAGACACAAAATAAAAACATTTATTTTCTGTATGTCAGGGCACTTCAACTCCAGTTCTAACGTGCAAGTGCATCTAAAAGTGCTCTAACCCTAACCAAACACACTTGAAAAAGATAAAATTACAGTGTTCAGAATTATTTGCAAATTACAGATGAAAATCTTTGTCAGACACAGATAGTAAAATAAGCTCTCATTGCAATATTAAAAATATCTAAAATACCTAGCTTTTAACCAAAACTTTTATGTAGGATTTTCAAAGGCAGATTCACAGAGCCAAAAAATAAATAAAAAACATTTATTTGATGTATGTTTTTGTTATGTTTGGTTTCTCACTTCCCAGTGAGTGAATAATGAAACTAGGAAAATAGGTCTTAGGAAACTAGGGAAAGTTAACTTAGGAAAATGAAATTATACCGCATTATACAGCCATTTTTTTTTGTTCAGTTACGATGTTCAAAGCATAAAATGTAAAAAAAAAAAAAAAAAAAAAAGGAAAAACAATATATGCAAAAAAGTCAGTATACTGTTTATTTTCCAATTTTGTCAAAACAAAACTGTTTTAAAAAATGTTTTAAAAACATTTTCATAAATCATATTTTCAGATATAATGTTTTTGTAATGTTTGACAACTGCTGATATTAAAAGTGTACAGTTTGTATCTAAATCTTTGTTGTTTTTCATAGTGTGATTTTTGAGGAATTGTATTGAATCCAATTAGGGTCAATTTGACCCGGTACATAAGGGGAGTACACAGAATTCGAACAGAACACAAGGGTTAAAAGGAAATAATACACTTGGACACAAAAATATGCATATCATGTCATTGACCCAAACACACTAGCAAAGTGTTATAAGTAAAGGTCAGCGAATTGCAACCAGTGGCATTTTTTCAGATTTTTTTTCCCACTAGGTTGCAGTGTGACTTTTGTAAAGCAATCATCTTTCCCTAAACGCCCATTTTGAATGGACATAATTTACAACCAAAAAAACCTTTTGGCTCAAAGCAACTGAGCAGAATATATAGGAATACAAAGGTCCAAAAGAGCTTACAAAGTAATGACTTGTGAAAGTCTTCAAAAGGTTACAGTGTTAAAAAAAGAAACACAAAATGGCACTTATTTAGGCTGACTGGTGCTGTCTGAGCCCAGAAATGGTCTGAACTCACTCAAGTGTAAAATAGCACAGGTAGGATTTCAAAATTGACTGAGAGAAACTCTCCTGTAAGAGCTGAGTGGAAGAGAAAAGTGCTCTTAAATTACACGTGTTTGCATGAAGAGTTAGTGAAGTGCTTGATGTCTCACTAGATATTGATTGTCAACTGTAATTGTGAGTCTTGTTGGAGATTTGGGGGCCTTGTACTTGTGGTTTGGGACTTGTTTAGGTGGGTCAATTAGCATAATGGTAATTTATAAAAGAAATTTGGATGAAAGTTACCCATGGTTTATTTGAAATTGAGAGTTAAACCCATTTACACTTATGGCCTGTTCATTACTGTAGATCACTTCCAGGTCAAAGGTTAAATATGATCATGAGAATTGTATAATGTCAAAATATGCACAGTAAAATACATATTAAAATACATATATTTTTTTCATTTATTGCATTTATATATTCAGAAGGAGGAGGAGGAGGAGGAGGAGGTTACTGTCTGCTTTGCTTCCTCAGCAAAAACTCCTGCGGTTGTAATGGTAATTAATTACTGTTAGCTATTTCCCAAATGTCTAGTATCCAAAAAAATTACTTGCTAAACTAAAAAGGTGAGACAGCTTTGTTATCTTAGAGAGAATTATCTATCTCAAACACAATCAATCAGCTTTAGCTCTGACAGGGAAGTCACTACAGGATAGATTTTTAGTCCTATTGCAGTTATTTTTGGCTATTCTTGATACTGTGGTTATAAAAGTAGATTAGCTATTTAACTCTTCCACCTCAGTTAATAATAATAATAATAATAATAATTAAAGCTGCAAGCAGCATTTTAGCGGTGTTCAAGCAGTTAAGGCCTTTCAGGCCGTTAAGCACAAAAGCATCAAAATACATTAAGTTTTATGTAGCAAGCATGATTTACCATGATATACTACATTTCAGTGTGATTTTTCATGATTTACCATGTTCCAGTATGATTTACCATGAATCTAACATGATTTTTCCATAGTTTACCTTGATATACCATGTTATAGGATGATTTACCATGATATAGCACATTCTAGAATAATTTACCAGGATTCTAACATGATTTACCTTTTTTACTATGATTTACCATGTTTCTGGCGTTATTTACCATGATTTACCATGTTGATAGCAATTATGTGAAGCATAAGAACAATTGAAGTGATAAACGCTGACAAAATAAGAATGTGTTATAATAGTAATTGTTATATAAGTGATTTTATAGTGTCTATATACAAAAAAAGACTATTAATAAGAAGAGTGGCCAGCAGAGGGCAGTAGAAGACCACTTATTGGCTCACTTTCATTTTAAACTACTTTGTTTCTCCAGTATTCTCCACTGAAGCAAACCATTTTTTTCATGTTAACTCCATAATGCCTGCTTACACACACACACACACACACACACACACACACACACACACACACACACACACACACACATTTTTGGGATATGTTATTGTGAAAATCATATAAAAAAAGATTAAAAATATCTAATGCTGCTGCTCCATCTAGTGGACAACAGTGCTATTACAGCCTACTTATACAATAGGCCATGTTTTTCATATAATTTAATCTACACACGCTCATTCTGATGTAGATAGAGACATTTGGAACTTCAGGAGCCAATGTGACTCAATTGTCACTTCAATAGACGATTTTTGACTAAATGTTATTGTAAATGTTAAAATAGTGAATTTATAAAGTCTAAATATTAATTATAGTTGAGTAGTGTGACAAAATGACTTTTTTTAAACAGCAGGGGGCAGTAAAATACCACTTATTGGCTGTTAGCCTTTTTTCAAGCAGTTATAGCTGTTCTTGACCTTTTTTTAAGAAGCTATGAGCATTTATTGAAAAGATATTGCCTTTCGGTCAAGGTTACATATTGAATTGACCCTATTATAGTCATACAAATGAAGAAGTTATAAATTTTTCTATAATTATTGTTCTAGAGTACAGAGCAATAGATGAATTTTGACAAAATGTGATTGTAAATGTTAAAATAATGATTTAATAAAGTCTAAATATCAATTATATATAAAAATATTAGAGAGTAGTATGATGAAATGACAGCAGGGGGCAGTAAAATACCACTTATTGGCTGTTATAGCCATCCAAGCTGTTATAGCTGTTATAGCCATCCGATTTACACTCTATTATAGCCATCCAAATGAAGTAATTATACCTTTTCTGATAATTATTGATCTAGAGAGTCCAGATAATTGTACTGCACTGGTTTTAAACATTAAGATATGAAAATTATACGATCATAGATGGAAAATACCATTTACAGCCAATACAGGCAATTTACCATAGGAAATACATGGTTTTAAAGCTTTTCAACAGTTATAGCGCCACCTATTGTCCGATCTCCATGAAACTTTGCATGCTTCTTCACCATGGTATGACACATATGCTTATCAATTTTTGTGAAGTTCTGAGTTTTTATTTATGATTTATAGGCTTTTGAGTGTGTTTTGACACACCCCTTTTATAAATGACCCTGTTATAGCGAAGCAAAGGGCAAAGTTCAACTTTTTTTCGATAATTATTGATCTAGAGTGTCCAGAGAATTGTCCTAGACTGGTCTGGTTCCAATCGGGCAAAAAACCAGGGACTAGTTCGCAAAAGTAGGTTTTTAACATATTCGTGAATATTTAATGAACGATTTGATTGACAGCAATGGTTCTAGAGGCAAAGTTGTTCAACATGAGGAGATCTATCAAATGATATGCATATTGTGGGGATGTGTGCAACACCACGTGATTACAGAGCCGTAAAACTCGTTAGCGCCAACTAGTGGCCGATTTCTTTCAAAACTCTTACAGACCTCTTGGGCCATGAGTCGAACATGCCCATAGAGTTTCGTTCCGATTGGCCTCCGTTAACCTCGTCTCACAGGTGCTCAAACTTCATTGGCCGATGGCGGCCATGTTTTTTGAGATACGCCAATATCCTTTTACACATACATGGCACCTTGGACCAAGACACTGCATACCAATTTTCAAGTCAATCGGACAAACGGTCAGGTGGCCACACCCCCTTTTATGTTTTTTTAATGTTATAGCGCCACCTAGTGTTAGATCGACGCGGTTTTTTTACTGTGACCCCAAACTGTCCTCATACACAAGAGTGTCAAGTTTGGTGAAGATATCTCATTTACTTCTTGAGTTATAGACGTTTTAGTAAAATAGGCTCCTCCCACAACGTTCATTTTGCGCCCCCTAGCAACCGGAAATCGAAATTTCAACTTTTTTTTGATAATTATTGATATTCAGACTCCAGAGAACATTTCTGCACTGGTTTGGTTCCGATCGGGCGAAAAACCAGGGACTAGTTCGCAAAAGTAGGTTTTGGACAAAACCGGAAATAGCGGAAAAATTTGCATACCGGAAATGAGATCGGAGATATACGTTTTTTAAGTCAAGAGTCCAGCTTTCCAATGATATACGACACTTGAGTCTACGACATAGGGTCTAGGAGTTATGATCACTTTCGCGTTTTTGTTGCTATAGCGCCACCTATGGGCCAATCGGGCTCATACTCTCTCAACCTCTCCTCGATTTCTGTGCTACCTTAATCCCAAATATCAAGTCTCTAGCTCTTACGGTTTGGTCTGCACGATGCGTTTTAGGGCGGAATAATAATAATAATTAAAGCTGCTAGCAGCATTTAGCGGTGTTCAAGCAGTTAAGGCCTTTAAGGCCGTTAAGCACAAAAGCATCAAAAGACATTAAGTTTTATGTAGCAAGCATTTAACCATTGACATCATAGATGGAATAGACCATGTTTTAGCATGATTTACCATGATATACCAAATTTAGTGTGATTTTTCATGATCTACAATGTTCCAGTATGATTTACCATGAATCTAGCATGATTTACCACAGTTTACCATCATTTACCATGTTATAGGATGATTTACCATGATATACCACATTCTAGAATGATTTACCAGGATTGTAGCATGATTTACCATGATTCATCACATTGCTAGCATGATTTGCCATGATCCACCATGTAATAGTATTTTTTACTATGATTTACCATGTTTCTATCGTGATTTACCATGATTTACCACATTGCTGCATTGATGTGAAGGGCCAATAAAAATGAAGTGATAAACTCTGACAAAAAATGATTGTGTTATAATAGTTAACATGGAAAAACTGGTTTGCTTTAGTGCTGTGATTTACTGGTGAAAATCAAGTGTGTCAAAATGAAAGTGAGCCAATAAGTGGTCTTCTACTGCCCTCTGCTGGCCACTGTACTTATTAATAAAGTGTTTTCACAAGTGCTTTTGCATTCATATGTAGACATATGCTTACACACACACACACACACACACACATGGGATATGTTATTGTGAAAATCTCTTTTAATGGTGTATAAGCATGCATTTCACATATTTCTTTGTGATGTAATAATATAAAACTATATTAAAACTAATAAAAAAATTGCTTTAAGCGTTTGTTTGTTAGCCAATGCTGAAAGCTGATAAAAAAGATTAAAAATGTCGGTAACACTTTACAATAAGGTTCATTTATTAAACATTAGTTAATGTATTAATTAACATGAACTAACCATGAGTAATACATTTGTTTCTGTTTTTGTTCATCTTTGTTAACACTAGAATGGCCACGACGGTCATTTTGACCGTTTTGAATTTTATATCTGTAATAACTTTGTTGAAAAAAAAAAAAAATCCTGCTGGTACCTGACTTTTCCTAAAAGTGTCTGTATTTTCATTTAAAATGTTTTTAATATAAATTACACATAAGGCAAACAAACAAATGAACATATTTACCTATTTCGGCCATAGACGGTCATATTGACCGCACTGAATTTCACGGTATTCTTTTGTTACATTTCTCGCGGTTGACCTTTGTCTATTAGGAAAAAATCAGAAGATTCAATTGCAAAATGACAGATATGTTTATTGAGAGCTGGTCAGATGCTGGGAGAGTTAAGGTGTGCAAATGTCCGGTATGAAGCCCTTGGCAGCACAGGGACGCTGGAGTGAGTGCTGAACCAGGAGTGCTGAACACGGGATGACACACGGAAAACGTATACAGGCAGGGAACAAACACGCAGGAAAAATCCACAACGATCTGACAAAGGGCCTTTCTCAATCTGTGTTCTTGTCTGTACTTGTGTCCTTGTGTTATTGTGAAACGTCATCTTTTGTGGCCCAAGTACTGTCCCAATACACAAGTTTGCATTTTGGCAAGAACAGTTAAAAATCCCGGATGTGTTCTTGACACGCCCATTTTACCGAGGATGCATCGGTTGGTAACTTGTGTGAACTTGACGGCAGAAATATCCCAGCATTCAATTCGGCATTCGAGGAAGGAGAGGCAGGTCAATACAGTATTTCGTTTTTCTACAATTACGTACACTATTTCATCACTAAATTCACTTCTGAGAACATTTGATGCGAGAAATCAACTGTGTAGATTTCAAATATTGGCATTTTTACGAAAATGTATGGCTAATCGAAAATGTGCTCAAACGTTTTCGGAAGTGAGAATCTCCATAAGCGCCTGCGGGTGTAACGTTAGCTATCGAGCCAACCGGCCAGTTTGCTCACAGACTCGTTTTTCCCCACAGCCAAGAGACCATTGCAGCCTGGCTGTTATCGTCAATAATTCTCGTTATGTTTGGGTACTGCAGACGGTGTCTGTGCGGGGGTATTATTGCGCAATACCAGCAAGAACACATCGTCTCAAACTGTCAGCAGCGTTCTGTGTGCTCGTTAGCTTGTGAGTTCATTCTTCCAAGAACAACTAGCAAGAGCGTTCTCCCCAAGAACACAAGTCCGTTCTTTGCATTCTTGGTTTTGAGAAACACCCAAAGACTAGGCGAGAACAGTAACACTGAAAAGGGTCGAATCGCTGATCAGTTGCAGCTGGCGCCTTGATCAGAGCGCACGTGCTGATAAGCTGCATTGATCAGCGACCACGCACACACACACACAACAAGACGAGAAAGGAGACAGCGAATTCATAAACCGTGACATTGTCTCTCTCACTGTCAAAAGAATATCTAAATAAGATACTTTTAGTTGTTATTATCTTGTTCTGAGTTATGTTGAAGGGATATGGAAATATAGCTCTGTTGTGAATAGGCCCTATGCGATAATTACGGGCTACTGATATTATTATTTATAAATGTATAATTAAACTTTTTAAAATGTACAGTTTGGTGTTGTTTTGTTTTTAAAAGATATCCTAATACAACAAATGCATTAATCTCTCAATTGGGTATTTATCATTAAAGATATAGAGTTTGCAATCTAACGGTCAAAATGACCGCTTGTGGCAGTTCTAGTAGTTATGGAATTCTGGCACTTCTAGTGTTAACGTTAGTTAATACAAATCCAGCTGTTCATTGTTAGTTCAGGCAAAGAACGTATATTGACAAGAAGTGAAAGCCAATAGAACGTTCCATTGCAACACCAGCGCCCAGCAGCAGCCCTACGCGTCCGCCATTTTGGGGTGAAAGCGACTCGGCAGTCATATATTATACATATATTTAGTCCAGTGCAGAGGTCATTTTTAGGTTGAAATAATTAGGTGATTATTTTAATTCACAACAGTTAACGTTATATCCGTTAAAAAGAAGTTGCTACTAGGCTTTTCCCCCACATAACTTGAGACAGGGAAGTTCAAGGATTTAATTAATTATATTAATCTCTACATTAAGTTTGACAGGTAAGAAGAATAAAGTGATGTAAGTTCATAAAGTTATAACGTTAGACCGTTTCCCAGGAGGTACACATAACCTTACATACAAAAATAAGTTCAATGAAATAAATGAATTCAGCAAATAAATGTAATTGTACTAAAATGTAAATGTTGGACAATAAATATATAACAGCAATAGAATAGCTTTACAGTAAACTGGTTTTTTTGCAGTACTATTTTATATTAATGACCGTTAAAGCAAGCCTATGTAAACAAAAAAACACAGATAACGGACACACCAATGCATCATGTTAAGATCATCATGTTTGTAGCACGATCCAGGGGATTAAAACGTATAAAATATATTTCAGGCCTAGTGGAGTTGGTAACTAATAATAGTAGTAAATGTGTAAAGTTGCATAAAAATGCAAGAAAAACTACCTAAAAAACTGTTATCTGTGCTGTTGCCCAGTAACTCCAGTTGGAATTTTCACCCCAAAATGGCGGCCGCGCCACCTAGTGGCTGTTACCAGAAAAGCATCGGAGTTTCGCCTCTTGTTCTTCTATACTCTTTGGTTCAGGTTAGTTCACAGTGCATTAACTAATGTTAACAAGATTTTAATAAAGTATTTGTAAATGTTGAAATTAACATTAACAAAGATTAACAAATGCTGAAGGAGTATTGTTCATTCTTAGTTAAAGTTAACTACATTAGTTAACATTAACTAAGAATGAACAATACTCCTTCAGCATTTGTATAATGCTGCTGCTCCATCTATTGGATAACAGTGGTATTACAGACTATATACAGTTGAAATAAATGAATGGAAATTTGGTTTTCACTTATATCTCGGGAACGAGATAATGAAAAAATTATCTAAAGATTGGGGGCGTTCCCGAGCCCCGCGACGATAGATTTGGATCAAGAACCCCGAGAGAACCTTACCATCAAAATTTGAGCGTGCAGCGACTTTCTGTTTTCGAGTTATGAGTGTATTTGTCCTTGGGGGGCGTGGCCCAACGTTATACTTTCGTTTTCAGCCTTCCTGTGACACAATTGTAAATAGTAATAAATAAAATAAATAAATGCAGTCCATAATACTCCAATAGATGAATTTGGACAAAATGTGATTGTAAATGTTGAAATAATGATTTTAGAAATTCTAAATATGAATTATAAAACAATATTAGGGAGTAGTATGATGAAATGACAGCAAGGGGCAGTAAAATACCACTTTGGTATTTTTTTAATAAAAAAATAGCTTTAAGCATTTGTTTGTTAGCCAATGCTGAAAGCTGATTAAAAAAAAGATTAAAAATGTCGGTAACACTTTACAATAAGGTTAATTTATTAAACATTAATGTATTAATTAACATTAACTAACCATGAGCAATACATTTGTTACTGTTTTTGTTCATCTTTGTTAACGTTAGTTAATACAAATCCAGCTGTTCATTGTTAGTTCATGTTAGTTCACAGTGCATTAACTAATGTTAACAAGATTTAAATAAAGTATTTGTAAATGTTGAAATTAACATTAACAAAGATTAACAAATGCTGAAGGAGTATTGTTCATTCTTAGTTAATGTTAACTACATTAGTTAGCATTAACTAAGAATGAACAATACTCCTTCAGCATTTGTATAATACTGCTGCTCCATCTATTGGACAACAGTGGTATTACAGACTATAAACAGTTGTATAAATAAAAACTTTCGTTTTCAGCCTTCCTGTGACACAATTGTAAAGAGTAATAAATAAAATAAATAAATGCAGTCCATAATACTCCAATAGATGCATTTTTACAAAATGTGATAGTAAATGTTAAAATAATGATTTTAGAAAGTCTAAATATGAACTATAACAATATTAGGGAGTAGTATGATGAAAATGACAGCAGGGGGCAGTAAAATATCACTTATTGGCTGTTAGCCATGCTTGACCTTTTTTTAAGAAGCTATGAGCATTCATTGAAAAGATATTGGCTTTCGGTCAAGGCTACATATTGAAGTGACCCTATTATAGTCATCCAAATGTTATACATTACAAGTTATACATTTTCTGATAATTATTGTTCTAGAGAGTACAGAGCAATAGATGAATTTGGACAAAATGTGATTGTAAATGTTAAAATAATGATTTAATAAAGTCTAAATTTCAATTATATATAACAATTTTAGGGAGTAGTATGATGAAATGACAGCAGGGGGCAGTAAAATACCACTTATTGGCTGTTATAGCCATCCAAAATGTTATGGCCATCCAATTTACACTATTACAGCCATTCAAATGAAGAAATTACACCTTTTCTGATAATTATTGATCTAGAGAGTCCAGATAATTGTACTGCACTGGTTTTAAACATTAAGATATGAAAATTTTACGATCATAGATGGAAAAGACCATTTACAGCCAATACAGGCAATTTACCATAGGAAATATATGGTTTTAAAGCTTTTTAACAGTTATAGCGCCACCTATCGTCCGATCTCCATGAAACTTTGCATGCTTCCTCACCATGGTATGACACATATGCTCATCAATTTTTGTCAAGTTCTGAGTTTTCATTTATGATTTATAGGCTTTTGAGTGTATTTTGACACGCCCCTTTTCTAAATGACCCTGTTACAGTGAACCAAAGGGCAAAGTTCAACATTTTTTTGATAATTATTGATCTAGAGAGTCCAGAGAATTGTCCTAGACTGGTCTGGTTTTGATCGGGCGAAAAACCAGGGACTAGTTCGCAAAAGTAGGTTTTTAACATATTTGTGAATATTTAATGAACGATTTGATTGACAGCAATGGTTCTAGAGGCAAAGTTGTTCACCATGAGGATATCTATAAAATGATATGCATTTTGGGGGGATGTGTGCAACACCACGTGATTACAGAGCCGTGAAACTCGTTAGCGCCAACTAGTGGCCGATTTCTTTCAAAACTCTTACAGACCTCTTAGGCCATGAGTCGAACATGCCCATCGAGTTTCGTTCCGATTGGCCTCCGTTAACCTCGTCTCATAGGGGCTCAAACTTCATTGGTCAATGGCGGCCATGTTTTTTGAGATACGCCAATGTCCTCATAGACATACATGGGGCCTTGGACCAAGACACTGCATACCAATTTTCAAGTCAATCGGACTAACGGTCAGTCCTTTATATGTTTTTTTCATGTTATAGCGCCACCTAGTGTTCGATCGTCGCGATTTTTTTACTGTGACCTCAGATTGAACTCATGCACAACTGTACCAAGTTTGGTGAACCTACCTAATTTACTTCTGGAGTTATAGTCGTTTTAGTAAAATAGGCTCCTCCCACAACGTTCTTTTTGCGCTCCCTAGCGACCGGAAATCGAAATTTCAACTTTTTTACGATTATAATTTATATTCAGACTCCAGAGAACATTTGTGCACTGGTTTGGTTCCGATCGGGCAAAAAATCAGGGACTAGTTCGCAAAAGTCGTTTTTTGACAAAATTCAAAATGGCGGAAAATCTATCATGACGGAAATGAAATCGGAGATATACGTTTTTTAAGTCAGGAGTCCAGCTTTCCAATGATATAAGACACTTGAGTCTACGATTTACGGTCTAGGAGTTATGAGCAGTTTTGCGCAATTGGTTGCTATAGCGCCACCTATGGGCCAATCGGGCTCATAATTTGATAAGCTCTCCTCGATTTTTGTACTACCATCTGACAAAGTTTCAAGTCTCTAGCACTTACGGTTTGGTCTGCACGATGCGTTTTACGGCAGAAGAATAATAATAATAATTAAAGCTGCAAGCAGCATTTAGCGGTGTTCAAGCAGTTAAGGCCTTTAAGGCCGTTAAGCACAAAAGCATCAAAAGACATTAAGTTTTATGTAGCAAGCATTTAACCATTGACATCATAGATGGAATAGACCATGGTTTAGCATGATTTACCATGATATACCAAATTTAGTGTGATTTTTCATGATCTACCATGTTCCAGTATGAATTACAATGAATCTAGCATGATTTACCACAGTTTACCATCATTTACCATGTTATAGGATGATTTACCATGATATACCACATTCTAGAATGATTTACCAGGATTGTAGCATGATTTACCATGATTCATCACATTGCTAGCATGATTTGCCATGATCCACCATGTAATAGTATTTTTTACTATGATTTACCATGTTTCTATCGTGATTTACCATGATTTACCACATTGCTGCATTGATGTGAAGGGCCAATAAAAATGAAGTGATAAACTCTGACAAAAAATGATTGTGTTATAATAGTTAACATGGAAAAACTGGTTTGCTTTAGTGCTGTGATTTACTGGTGAAAATCAAGTGTGTCAAAATGAAAGTGAGCCAATAAGTGGTCTTCTACTGCCCTCTGCTGGCCACTGTACTTATTAATAAAGTGTTTTCACAAGTGCTTTTGCATTCATATGTAGACATATGCTTACACACACACACACACACACACACATGGGATATGTTATTGTGAAAATCTCTTTTAATGGTGTATAAGCATGCATTTCACATATTTCTTTGTGATGTAATAATATAAAACTATATTAAAACTAATAAAAAAAAATTGCTTTATGCGTTTGTTTGTTAGCCAATGCTGAAAGCTGATAAAAAAGATTAAAAATGTCGGTAACACTTTACAATAAGGTTCATTTATTAAACATTAGTTAATGTATTAATTAACATGAACTAACCATGAGCAATACATTTGTTACTGTTTTTGTTCATCTTTGTTAACACTAGAATGGCCACGACGGTCATTTTGACCGTTTTGAATTTTATATCTGCAATAACTTTGTTGAAAAAAAAAAAAAAATCCTGCTGGTACCTGACTTTTCCTAAAAGTGTCTGTATTTTCATTTAAAATGTTTTTAATATAAATTACACATAAGGCAAACAAACAAATGAACATATTTACCTATTTCGGCCATAGACGGTCATATTGACCGCACTGAATTTCACGGTATTCTTTTGTTACATTTCTCGCGGTTGACCTTTGTCTATTAGGAAAAAATCAGAAGATTCAATTGCAAAATGACAGATATGTTTATTGAGAGCTGGTCAGATGCTGGGAGAGTTAAGGTGTGCAAATGTCCGGTATGAAGCCCTTGGCAGCACAGGGACGCTGGAGTGAGTGCTGAACCAGGAGTGCTGAACACGGGATGACACACGGAAAACGTATACAGGCAGGGAACAAACACGCAGGAAAAATCCACAACGATCTGACAAAGGGCCTTTCTCAATCTGTGTTCTTGTCTGTACTTGTGTCCTTGTGTTCTTGTGAAACGTCATCTTTTGTGGCCCAAGTACTGTCCCAATACACAAGTTTGCATTTTGGCAAGAACAGTTAAAAATCCCGGATGTGTTCTTGACACGCCCATTTTACCAAGGATGCATCGGTTGGTAACTTGTGTTGACTTGACGGCAGAAATATCCCAGCATTCAATTCGGCATTCGAGGAAGGAGAGGCAGGTCAATACAGTATTTCGTTTTTCTACAATTACGTACACTATTTCATCACTAAATTCACTTCTGAGAACATTTGATGCGAGAAATCAACTGTGTAGATTTCAAATATTGGCATTTTTACGAAAATGTATGGCTAATCGAAAATGTGCTCAAACGTTTTCGGAAGTGAGAATCTCCATAAGCGCCTGCGGGTGTAACGTTAGCTATCGAGCCAACCGGCCAGTTTGCTCACAGACTCGTTTTTCCCCACAGCCAGGAGACCATTGCAGCCTGGCTGTTATCGTCAATAATTCTCGTTATGTTTGGGTACTGCAGACGGACACACCACAAGACGAGAAAGGAGACAGCGAATTCATAAACCGTGACATTGTCTCTCTCACTGTCAAAAGAATATCTAAATAAGATACTTTTAGTTGTTATTATCTTGTTCTGAGTTATGTTGAAGGGATATGGAAATATAGCTCTGTTGTGAATAGGCCCTATGCATTCTTGGTCTGTGCGGGGGTATTATTGCGCAATACCAGCAAGAACACATCGTCTCAAACTGTCAGCAGCGTTCTGTGTGCTCGTTAGCTTGTGAGTTCATTCTTCCAAGAACAACTAGCAAGAGCGTTCTCCCCAAGAACACAAGTCCGTTCTTTGCATTCTTGGTTTTGAGAAACACCCAAAGACTAGGCGAGAACAGTAACACTGAAAAGGGTCGAATCGCTGATCAGTTGCAGCTGGCGCCTTGATCAGAGCGCACGTGCTGATAAGCTGCATTGATCAGCGACCACGCACACACACACACAACAAGACGAGAAAGGAGACAGCGAATTCATAAACCGTGACATTGTCTCTCTCACTGTCAAAAGAATATCTAAATAAGATACTTTTAGTTGTTATTATCTTGTTCTGAGTTATGTTGAAGGGATATGGAAATATAGCTCTGTTGTGAATAGGCCCTATGCGATAATTACGGGCTACTGATATTATTATTTATAAATGTATAATTAAACTTTTTAAAATGTACAGTTTGGTGTTGTTTTGTTTTTAAAAGATATCCTAATACAACAAATGCATTAATCTCTCAATTGGGTATTTATCATTAAAGATATAGAGTTTGCAATCTAACGGTCAAAATGACCGCTTGTGGCAGTTCTAGTAGTTATGGAATTCTGGCACTTCTAGTGTTAACGTTAGTTAATACAAATCCAGCTGTTCATTGTTAGTTCAGGCAAAGAACGTATATTGACAAGAAGTGAAAGCCAATAGAACGTTCCATTGCAACACCAGCGCCCAGCAGCAGCCCTACGCGTCCGCCATTTTGGGGTGAAAGCGACTCGGCAGTCATATATTATACATATATTTAGTCCAGTGCAGAGGTCATTTTTAGGTTGAAATAATTAGGTGATTATTTTAATTCACAACAGTTAACGTTATATCCGTTAAAAAGAAGTTGCTACTAGGCTTTTCCCCCACATAACTTGAGACAGGGAAGTTCAAGGATTTAATTAATTATATTAATCTCTACATTAAGTTTGACAGGTAAGAAGAATAAAGTGATGTAAGTTCATAAAGTTATAACGTTAGACCGTTTCCCAGGAGGTACACATAACCTTACATACAAAAATAAGTTCAATGAAATAAATGAATTCAGCAAATAAATGTAATTGTACTAAAATGTAAATGTTGGACAATAAATATATAACAGCAATAGAATAGCTTTACAGTAAACTGGTTTTTTTGCAGTACTATTTTATATTAATGACCGTTAAAGCAAGCCTATGTAAACAAAAAAACACAGATAACGGACACACCAATGCATCATGTTAAGATCATCATGTTTGTAGCACGATCCAGGGGATTAAAACGTACAAAATATATTTCAGGCCTAGTGGAGTTGGTAACTAATAATAGTAGTAAATGTGTAAAGTTGCATAAAAATGCAAGAAAAACTACCTAAAAAACTGTTATCTGTGCTGTTGCCCAGTAACTCCAGTTGGAATTTTCACCCCAAAATGGCGGCCGCGCCACCTAGTGGCTGTTACCAGAAAAGCATCGGAGTTTCGCCTCTTGTTCTTCTATACTCTTTGGTTCAGGTTAGTTCACAGTGCATTAACTAATGTTAACAAGATTTTAAAAAAATATTTGTAAATGTTGAAATTAACATTAACACAGATTAACAAATGCTGAAGGAGTATTGTTCATTCTTAGTTAATGTTAACTACATTAGTTAACATTAACTAAGAATGAACAATACTCCTTCAGCATTTGTATAATGCTGCTGCTCCATCTATTGGATAACAGTGGTATTACAGACTATATACAGTTGAAATAAATGAATGGAAATTTGGTTTTCACTTATATCTCGGGAACGAGATAATGAAAAAATTATCTAAAGATTGGGGGCGTTCCCGAGCCCCGCGACGATAGATTTGGATCAAGAACCCCGAGAGAACCTTACCATCAAAATTTGAGCGTGCAGAGACTTTCTGTTTTCGAGTTATGAGTGAATTTGTCCTTGGGGGGCGTGGCCCAACGTTATACTTTCGTTTTCAGCCTTCCTGTGACACAATTGTAAATAGTAATAAATAAAATAAATAAATGCAGTCCATAATACTCCAATAGATGAATTTGGACAAAATGTGATTGTAAATGTTGAAATAATGATTTTAGAAATTCTAAATATGAATTATAAAACAATATTAGGAAGTAGTATGATGAAATGACAGCAAGGGGCAGTAAAATACCACTTTGGTATTTTTTTAATAAAAAAATAGCTTTAAGCATTTGTTTGCTAGCCAATGCTGAAAGCTGATTAAAAAAAAGATTAAAAATGTCGGTAACACTTTACAATAAGGTTAATTTATTAAACATTAATGTATTAATTAACATTAACTAACCATGAGCAATACATTTGTTACTGTTTTTGTTCATCTTTGTTAACGTTAGTTAATACAAATCCAGCTGTTCATTGTTAGTTCATGTTAGTTCACAGTGCATTAACTAATGTTAACAAGATTTAAATAAAGTATTTGTAAATGTTGAAATTAACATTAACAAAGATTAACAAATGCTGAAGGAGTATTGTTCATTCTTAGTTAATGTTAACTACATTAGTTAGCATTAACTAAGAATGAACAATACTCCTTCAGCATTTGTATAATACTGCTGCTCCATCTATTGGACAACAGTGGTATTACAGACTATAAACAGTTGTATAAATAAAAACTTTCGTTTTCAGCCTTCCTGTGACACAATTGTAAAGAGTAATAAATAAAATAAATAAATGCAGTCCATAATACTCCAATAGATGCATTTTTACAAAATGTGATAGTAAATGTTAAAATAATGATTTTAGAAAGTCTAAATATGAACTATAACAATATTAGGGAGTAGTATGATGAAAATGACAGCAGGGGGCAGTAAAATATCACTTATTGGCTGTTAGCCATGCTTGACCTTTTTTTAAGAAGCTATGAGCATTCATTGAAAAGATATTGGCTTTCGGTCAAGGCTACATATTGAAGTGACCCTATTATAGTCATCCAAATGTTATACATTACAAGTTATACATTTTCTGATAATTATTGTTCTAGAGAGTACAGAGCAATAGATGAATTTGGACAAAATGTGATTGTAAATGTTAAAATAATGATTTAATAAAGTCTAAATTTCAATTATATATAACAATTTTAGGGAGTAGTATGATGAAATGACAGCAGGGGGCAGTCAAATACCACTTATTGGCTGTTATAGCCATCCAAAATGTTATAGCCATCCAATTTACACTATTACAGCCATTCAAATGAAGAAATTACACCTTTTCTGATAATTATTGATCTAGAGAGTCCAGATAATTGTACTGCACTGGTTTTAAACATTAAGATATGAAAATTTTACGATCATAGATGGAAAAGACCATTTACAGCCAATACAGGCAATTTACCATAGGAAATATATGGTTTTAAAGCTTTTTAACAGTTATAGCGCCACCTATGGTCCGATCTCCATGAAACTTTGCATGCTTCCTCACCATGGTATGACACATATGCTCATCAATTTTTGTCAAGTTCTGAGTTTTCATTTATGATTTATAGGCTTTTGAGTGTATTTTGACACGCCCCTTTTCTAAATGACACTGTTACAGTGAACCAAAGGGCAAAGTTCAACTTTTTTTTGATAATTATTGATCTAGAGAGTCCAGAGAATTGTCCTAGACTGGTCTGGTTTTGATCGGGCGAAAAACCAGGGACTAGTTCGCAAAAGTAGGTTTTTAACATATTCGTGAATATTTAATGAACGATTTGATTGACAGCAATGGTTCTAGAGGCAAAGTTGTTCACCATGAGGAGATCTATCAAATGATATGCATTTTGGGGGGATGTGTGCAACACCACGTGATTACAGAGCCGTAAAACTCGTTAGCGCCAACTAGTGGCCGATTTCTTTCAAAACTCTTACAGACCTCTTAGGCCATGAGTCGAACATGCCCATCGAGTTTCGTTCCGATTGGCCTCCGTTAACCTCGTCTCATAGGGGCTCAAACTTCATTGGTCAATGGCGGCCATGTTTTTTGAGATACGCCAATGTCCTCATAGACATACATGGGGCCTTGGACCAAGACACTGCATACCAATTTTCAAGTCAATCGGACTAACGGTCAGTCCTTTATATGTTTTTTTCATGTTATAGCGCCACCTAGTGTTCGATCGTCGCGATTTTTTTACTGTGACCTCAGATTGAACTCATGCACAACTGTACCAAGTTTGGTGAACCTACCTAATTTACTTCTGGAGTTATAGTCGTTTTAGTAAAATAGGCTCCTCCCACAACGTTCTTTTTGCGCCCCCTAGCGACCGGAAATCGAAATTTCAACTTTTTTACGATTATAATTTATATTCAGACTCCACAGAACATTTGTGCACTGGTTTGGTTCCGATCGGGCAAAAAATCAGGGACTAGTTCGCAAAAGTCGTTTTTTGACAAAATTCAAAATGGCGGAAAATCTATCATGACGGAAATGAAATCGGAGATATACGTTTTTTAAGTCAGGAGTCCAGCTTTCCAATGATATAAGACACTTGAGTCTACGATTTACGGTCTAGGAGTTATGAGCAGTTTTGCGCAATTGGTTGCTATAGCGCCACCTATGGGCCAATCGGGCTCATAATTTGATAAGCTCTCCTCGATTTTTGTACTACCATCTGACAAAGTTTCAAGTCTCTAGCACTTACGGTTTGGTCTGCACGATGCGTTTTACGGCAGAAGAATAATAATAATAATAATAATAATAATAATAAAAATCCTTACAATTACAATAGGTTTTCAGCACTTCGTGCTTGAACACCTAATAATAATTAAAGCTGCTAGCAGCATTTAGCGGTGTTCAAGCAGTTAAGGCCTTTAAGGCCGTTAAGCACAAAAGCATCAAAAGACATTAAGTTTTATGTAGCAAGCGTTTAACCATTGACATCATAGATGAAATAGACCATGTTTTAGCATGATTTACTATGATATACCAAATTTAGTGTGATTTTTCATGATCTACCATGTTCCAGTATGATTTACCATGAATCTAGCATGATTTACCACAGTTTACCAGGTTTTACCATGTTATAGGATGATTTACCATGATATACCACATTGTAGAATGATTTACCAGGATCGTAGCATCATTTACCATGATTCATCACATTGCTAGCATGATTTGCCATGATACACCATGTAATAGTATTTTTTACTATGATTTACCATGTTTCTATCGTGATTTACCATGATTGCCCACATTGCTGCATTGATGTGAAGTGCCAATAAAAATGAAGTGATAAACTCTGACAAAAAATGATTGTGTTATAATAGTTAACATGGAAAAACTGGTTTGCAGAATAATGGTGAAAATCAAGTGTGCCAAAATGAGAGTAAGCCAATAAGTGGTCTTCTACTGCCCTCTGCTGGCCACTCTACTTATTAATAAAGTGTTTTCACGGGTGCTTTTGCACTCATATGTAGACATTTGCTCACACACACACACACACACAAAGTCATTATGAAAATATATTTTAATGGTCTATAAGCATTTCATGTCTTTGCAAGCTATTAATCAGATTATTCAGAATTTATTCATAAACATGGGACTACACACACACACACACATTCTATTGTAGATTAAACTGTCTCATTCAGGGTTCACATTTGTCAATGTGACAATGAATTTTGACTAAATGTGAGTGTAAATGTTAAAATAGTGATTTTATAAAGTCTAAATATGAATTATAGAATAATATTAGTTAGTAGCATGACAAAATGACTATTTTAAACAGCAGGGGGCAGTAAAATACCACTTATTGGCTTAATATGCCAGTGTTCATATCATTTTCACCTTTTTAATTGTTATAGAGGCATATTTTGTCCGATTTGTCTGAAATTTTTCATGCTTGTTTAGAGTCACGTGTCACATGTTCTGACTTGATTTGAAGAAGATCTGAGCATTCATTGAAGAGATATAGGCGTTTGGGGACACTTGGTCAAAGCTACATATTGAAGTGACCCTATTAAAGCCATCCAAATGAAGAAGTTATACCTTTTCTGATATTTATTGATCTAGAGAGTCCAGAGAATTGTACTGCACTGGTTTAGAACATTATGATATGAACTTTATATGATCATAGATGGAAAAGACCATTTACAGCCAATACAGGCAATTTACCATAGGAAATGTATGGTTTTAAAGCTTTTTAACAGTTATAGCGCCACCTATGGTCCGATCTCCATGACACTTTGCATGCTTCTTCAGCATGTTATGACACATATGCTCATCAATTTTTGTCAAGTTCTGAGTTTTTGTTTAGGATTTACAGGCTTTTGAGTGCATTTTGACACGCCCCCTTTTCTAAATGACCCTGTTATAGCAAACCAAAGGGCAAAGTTCAACTTTTTTTTAATAATTATTGATCTAGAGAGTCCAGAGAATTGTCCTAGACTGGTCTGGTTCCGATCGGGCAAAAAACCAGGGACTAGTTTGCAAAAGAAGGTTTTTAACATATTCGTGAATATTTAATGAACGATTTGATTGACAGCAATGGTTCTAGAGGCAAAGTTGTTCAGCATGAGGAGATCTATCAGATGATATGCATTTTGTGGGGATGTGTGCAACACCACGTGATTACAGAGCCGTAAAACTCGTTAGCGCCAACTAGTGGCCGATTTCTTTCAAAACTCTTACAGACCTCTTGGGCCATGAGTCGAACATGCCCATCGAGTTTCGTTCCGATTGGCCTTCGTTAACCTCGTCTAATAGGTGCTCAAATTCATTGGCCAATGGCGGCCATGTTTTTTGAGTTACGCCAATTTCCTCATACACATACATGGGGCCTTGGACCAAGCCACTGCATACCAATTTTCAAGTCAATCGGACTAACGGTCAGGTGGCCACACCCCTTTTTATGTTTTTTTAATGTTATAGCACCACCTAGTGTTCGATCGTCGCGATTTTTTTACTGTGACCCCAGACTGTCCTTATACACATGTGTGTCAAGTTTGGTCAACCTATCTAATTTACTTCTGGAGTTATAGCCGTTTTAGTAAAATAGGCTCCTCCCACAACCTTCATTTTGCGCCTACTAGCGACCCTGAATCGAAAATTCTACTTTTTTTCAATAATTATTAATATTCAGACTCCAGAGAATATTTCTGCACTGGTTTGGTTCCGATCGGGCAAAAAACCAGGGACTAGTTCGCAAAAGTAGTTTTTTGACAAAATTCAAAATGGCGGAAAATCCATCATGGCGGAAATGAAATCGGAGATATACGTTTTTTTCGTCAGGTGACCAGCTTTCCAATGATATAAGACACTTGAGTCTACGACTTACGGTCTAAGAGTTATGATCCGTTTTGCGCAATTGGTTGCTATAGCGCCACCTATGGGCCAATCGGGCTCATAATTTGATAACCTCTCCTCGATTTTTGTACTACCATCTGACAAAGTTTCAGAGCTCCAGCACTTACGGTTTGGGCTGCACGACGCGTTTTACGGCAGAATAATAATAATAATAATAATAATTAAAGCTGCTAGCAGCATTTAGCGGTGTTCAAGCAGTTAAGGCCTTTAAGGCCGTTAAGCACAAAAGCATCAAAAGACATTAAGTTTTATGTAGCAAGCATGATTTACCATGATATACTACATTTCAGTGTGATTTTTCATGATTTACCATGTTCCAGTATGATTTACCATGAATCTAACATGATTTTCCATAGTTTACCTTGATATACCATGTTATATGATGATTTACCATGATATAGCACATTCTAGAATAATTTACCAGGATTCTAGCATGATTTACCTTTTTTACTATGATTTACCATGTTTCTGGCATTATTTACCATGATTTACCACGTTGATAGCAATTATATGAAGCATAAGAACAATTGAAGTGATAAACTCTGACAAAATATGAATGTGTTATAATAGTAATTGTTATATAAGTGATTTTATAGTGTCTATATACAAAAAAAGACTATTAATAAGAAGAATGGCCAGCAGAGGGCAGTAGAAGACCACTTATTGGCTCACTTTCATTTTCAACTACTTTGTTTCTCCAGTATTCTCCACTGAAGCAAACCATTTTTTTCATGTTAACTCCATAGTGCATGCTTACACACACACACACACACACACACACACACACACACATTTTTGGGATATGTTATTGTGAAAATCAGTTTTAATGGTATATGAGCATTTCACATATTTCTTTGCAATGTAATAATATAAAACTAATTAAAGAAAATGCTTTAAGCATTTGTTTGTTAGCCAATGCTGAAAGCTGATAAAAAAAGATTAAAAATGTCTAATGCTGCTGCTCCATCTAGTGGACAACAGTGCTATTACAGCCTACTTATACAATAGGCCATGTTTTTCATATAATTTAATCTACACACGCTCATTCTGATGTAGATAGAGACATTTGGAACTTCAGGATCCAATGTGACTCAATTGTCACTTCAATAGATGATTTTTGACTAAATGTTATTGTAAATGTTAAAATAGTGAATTTATAAAGTCTAAATATTAATTATAGTTGAGTAGTGTGACAAAATGACTTTTTTTAAACAGCAGGGGGCAGTAAAATACCACTTATTGGCTGTTAGCCTTTTTCAAGCTGTTATAGCTGTTCTTGACCTTTTTTTAAGAAGCTATGAGCATTTATTGAAAAGATATTGGCTTTCGCTCAAGGCTACATATTGAAGTGACCCTATTATAGTCATCCAAATGAAGAAGTTATACATTTTCCTATAATTATTGTTCTAGAGAGTACAGAGCAATAGATGAATTTTGACAAAATGTGATTGTAAATGTTAAAATAATGATTTAATAAAGTCTAAATATCAATTATATATGAAAATATTAGAGAGTAGTATGATGAAATGACAGCAGGGGGCAGTAAAATACCACTTTTTGGCTGTTATAGCCATCCAAGCTGTTATAGCTGTTATAGCCATCCGATTTACACTCTATTATAGCCATCCAAATGAAGTAATTATACCTTTTCTGATAATTATTGATCTAGAGAGTCCAGATAATTGTACTGCACTGGTTTTAAACATTAAGATATGAAAATTATACGATCATAGATGGAAAAGACCATTTACAGCCAATACAGGCAATTTACCATAGGAAATGTATGGTTTTAAAGCTTTTCAACAGTTATAGCGCCACCTATTGTCCGATCTCCATGAAACTTTGCATGCTTCTTCACCATGGTATGACACATATGCTCATCAATTTTTGTGAAGTTCTGAGTTTTTATTTATGATTTATAGGCTTTTGAGTGTGTTTTGACACGCCCCTTTTTATAAATGATCCTGTTATAATGAACCAAATGGCAAATTTCAACTTTTTTTCAATAATTATTGATCAAGAGAGTCCAGAGAATTGTCCTAGACTGGTCTGGTTCCAATCGGGCGAAAAACCAGGGACTAGTTCGCAAAAGTAGGTTTTTAACATATTCGTGAATATTTAATGAACGGTTTGATTGACAGCAATGGTTCTAGAGGCAAAGTTGTTCATCATGAGGAGATCTATCAAATGATATGCATTTTGTGGGGATGTGTGCAACACCACGTGATTACAGAGCCGTAAAACTCGTTAGCGCCAACTAGTGGCCGATTTCTTTCAAAACTCTTACAGACCTCTTGGCCCATGAGTCGAACATGCCCATTGAGTTTCGTTCCGATTGGCCTCCGTTAACCTCGTCTCACAGGTGCTCAAACTTCATTGGCCGATGGCGGCCATGTTTTTTGAGATACGCCAATGTCCTCATAGACATTCATGGGGCCTTGGACCAAGACACTGCATACCAATTTTCAGGTAAATCGGACTAACGGTCAGGTGGCCACACCCCCTTTTATGTTTTTTTAATGTTATAGCGCCACCTAGTGTTAGATCGACGCGGTTTTTTTACTGTGACCCCACACTGTCCTCATACACATGTGTGTCAAGTTTGGTGAATATATCTCATTTCGTTCTCGAGTTATAGCCATTTTTGTAAAATAGGCTCCTCCCACAACGTTCATTTTGCGCCCCCTAGCAACCGGAAATCGAAATTTCAACTTTTTTTCAATAATTATTGATATTCAGACTCCAGAGAACATTTCTACACTGGTTTGGTTCCGATCGGGCAAAAAACCAGGGACTAGTTCGCAAAAGTAGTTTTTCAACAAAATTCAAAATGGCGGAAAATCTATCATGGCGGAAATGAAATCGGAGATATACGTTTTTTAAGTTAAGAGTCCAGCTTTCCAATGATATAAGACACTTGAGTCTACGCCTTACGGTTTAGGAGTTATGAGCCGTTACGCGCAATTGATTGCTGTAGCGCCACCTATAGGCCAATCGGGGTCATACTCTCTGAACCTCTCCTCGATTTTTGTACTACCATCTGACAAAGTTTCAGAGCTCCAGCACTTACGGTTTGGGCTGCACGATGCGTTTTAGGGGAAAATAATAATAATAATAATAATAATAATAAAAATCAGTACAAATACAATAGGTTTTCAGCACTTCGTGCTTGAACACCTAATTAAAGCTGCAAGCAGCATTTAGCGGTGTTCAAGCAGTTAAGGCCTTTAAGGCCGTTAAGCACAAAAGCATCAAAAGACATTAAGTTTTATGTAGCAAGCATTTAACCATTGACATCATAGATGGAATAGACCATGGTTTAGCATGATTTACCATGATATACCAAATTTAGTGTGATTTTTCATGATCTACCATGTTCCAGTATGAATTACAATGAATCTAGCATGATTTACCACAGTTTACCATCATTTACCATGTTATAGGATGATTTACCATGATATACCACATTCTAGAATGATTTACCAGGATTGTAGCATGATTTACCATGATTCATCACATTGCTAGCATGATTTGCCATGATCCACCATGTAATAGTATTTTTTACTATGATTTACCATGTTTCTATCGTGATTTACCATGATTTACCACATTGCTGCATTGATGTGAAGGGCCAATAAAAATGAAGTGATAAACTCTGACAAAAAATGATTGTGTTATAATAGTTAACATGGAAAAACTGGTTTGCTTTAGTGCTGTGATTTACTGGTGAAAATCAAGTGTGTCAAAATGAAAGTGAGCCAATAAGTGGTCTTCTACTGCCCTCTGCTGGCCACTGTACTTATTAATAAAGTGTTTTCACAAGTGCTTTTGCATTCATATGTAGACATATGCTTACACACACACACACACACACACACATGGGATATGTTATTGTGAAAATCTCTTTTAATGGTGTATAAGCATGCATTTCACATATTTCTTTGTGATGTAATAATATAAAACTATATTAAAACTAATAAAAAAAAATTGCTTTATGCGTTTGTTTGTTAGCCAATGCTGAAAGCTGATAAAAAAGATTAAAAATGTCGGTAACACTTTACAATAAGGTTCATTTATTAAACATTAGTTAATGTATTAATTAACATGAACTAACCATGAGCAATACATTTGTTACTGTTTTTGTTCATCTTTGTTAACACTAGAATGGCCACGACGGTCATTTTGACCGTTTTGAATTTTATATCTGCAATAACTTTGTTGAAAAAAAAAAAAAATCCTGCTGGTACCTGACTTTTCCTAAAAGTGTCTGTATTTTCATTTAAAATGTTTTTAATATAAATTACACATAAGGCAAACAAACAAATGAACATATTTACCTATTTCGGCCATAGACGGTCATATTGACCGCACTGAATTTCACGGTATTCTTTTGTTACATTTCTCGCGGTTGACCTTTGTCTATTAGGAAAAAATCAGAAGATTCAATTGCAAAATGACAGATATGTTTATTGAGAGCTGGTCAGATGCTGGGAGAGTTAAGGTGTGCAAATGTCCGGTATGAAGCCCTTGGCAGCACAGGGACGCTGGAGTGAGTGCTGAACCAGGAGTGCTGAACACGGGATGACACACGGAAAACGTATACAGGCAGGGAACAAACACGCAGGAAAAATCCACAACGATCTGACAAAGGGCCTTTCTCAATCTGTGTTCTTGTCTGTACTTGTGTCCTTGTGTTCTTGTGAAACGTCATCTTTTGTGGCCCAAGTACTGTCCCAATACACAAGTTTGCATTTTGGCAAGAACAGTTAAAAATCCCGGATGTGTTCTTGACACGCCCATTTTACCAAGGATGCATCGGTTGGTAACTTGTGTTGACTTGACGGCAGAAATATCCCAGCATTCAATTCGGCATTCGAGGAAGGAGAGGCAGGTCAATACAGTATTTCGTTTTTCTACAATTACGTACACTATTTCATCACTAAATTCACTTCTGAGAACATTTGATGCGAGAAATCAACTGTGTAGATTTCAAATATTGGCATTTTTACGAAAATGTATGGCTAATCGAAAATGTGCTCAAACGTTTTCGGAAGTGAGAATCTCCATAAGCGCCTGCGGGTGTAACGTTAGCTATCGAGCCAACCGGCCAGTTTGCTCACAGACTCGTTTTTCCCCACAGCCAGGAGACCATTGCAGCCTGGCTGTTATCGTCAATAATTCTCGTTATGTTTGGGTACTGCAGACGGACACACCACAAGACGAGAAAGGAGACAGCGAATTCATAAACCGTGACATTGTCTCTCTCACTGTCAAAAGAATATCTAAATAAGATACTTTTAGTTGTTATTATCTTGTTCTGAGTTATGTTGAAGGGATATGGAAATATAGCTCTGTTGTGAATAGGCCCTATGCATTCTTGGTCTGTGCGGGGGTATTATTGCGCAATACCAGCAAGAACACATCGTCTCAAACTGTCAGCAGCGTTCTGTGTGCTCGTTAGCTTGTGAGTTCATTCTTCCAAGAACAACTAGCAAGAGCGTTCTCCCCAAGAACACAAGTCCGTTCTTTGCATTCTTGGTTTTGAGAAACACCCAAAGACTAGGCGAGAACAGTAACACTGAAAAGGGTCGAATCGCTGATCAGTTGCAGCTGGCGCCTTGATCAGAGCGCACGTGCTGATAAGCTGCATTGATCAGCGACCACGCACACACACACACAACAAGACGAGAAAGGAGACAGCGAATTCATAAACCGTGACATTGTCTCTCTCACTGTCAAAAGAATATCTAAATAAGATACTTTTAGTTGTTATTATCTTGTTCTGAGTTATGTTGAAGGGATATGGAAATATAGCTCTGTTGTGAATAGGCCCTATGCGATAATTACGGGCTACTGATATTATTATTTATAAATGTATAATTAAACTTTTTAAAATGTACAGTTTGGTGTTGTTTTGTTTTTAAAAGATATCCTAATACAACAAATGCATTAATCTCTCAATTGGGTATTTATCATTAAAGATATAGAGTTTGCAATCTAACGGTCAAAATGACCGCTTGTGGCAGTTCTAGTAGTTATGGAATTCTGGCACTTCTAGTGTTAACGTTAGTTAATACAAATCCAGCTGTTCATTGTTAGTTCAGGCAAAGAACGTATATTGACAAGAAGTGAAAGCCAATAGAACGTTCCATTGCAACACCAGCGCCCAGCAGCAGCCCTACGCGTCCGCCATTTTGGGGTGAAAGCGACTCGGCAGTCATATATTATACATATATTTAGTCCAGTGCAGAGGTCATTTTTAGGTTGAAATAATTAGGTGATTATTTTAATTCACAACAGTTAACGTTATATCCGTTAAAAAGAAGTTGCTACTAGGCTTTTCCCCCACATAACTTGAGACAGGGAAGTTCAAGGATTTAATTAATTATATTAATCTCTACATTAAGTTTGACAGGTAAGAAGAATAAAGTGATGTAAGTTCATAAAGTTATAACGTTAGACCGTTTCCCAGGAGGTACACATAACCTTACATACAAAAATAAGTTCAATGAAATAAATGAATTCAGCAAATAAATGTAATTGTACTAAAATGTAAATGTTGGACAATAAATATATAACAGCAATAGAATAGCTTTACAGTAAACTGGTTTTTTTGCAGTACTATTTTATATTAAT
Source organism: Rhinichthys klamathensis goyatoka (assembly GCF_029890125.1). Classification (NCBI taxonomy): domain Eukaryota; kingdom Metazoa; phylum Chordata; class Actinopteri; order Cypriniformes; family Leuciscidae; genus Rhinichthys; species Rhinichthys klamathensis. Next base: position 2,111,890 of record NW_026606723.1, on the reverse strand, counting down.
GACCGTTAAAGCAAGCCTATGTAAACAAAAAAACACAGATAACGGACACACCAATGCATCATGTTAAGATCATCATGTTTGTAGCACGATCCAGGGGATTAAAACGTACAAAATATATTTCAGGCCTAGTGGAGTTGGTAACTAATAATAGTAGTAAATGTGTAAAGTTGCATAAAAATGCAAGAAAAACTACCTAAAAAACTGTTATCTGTGCTGTTGCCCAGTAACTCCAGTTGGAATTTTCACCCCAAAATGGCGGCCGCGCCACCTAGTGGCTGTTACCAGAAAAGCATCGGAGTTTCGCCTCTTGTTCTTCTATACTCTTTGGTTCAGGTTAGTTCACAGTGCATTAACTAATGTTAACAAGATTTTAAAAAAATATTTGTAAATGTTGAAATTAACATTAACACAGATTAACAAATGCTGAAGGAGTATTGTTCATTCTTAGTTAATGTTAACTACATTAGTTAACATTAACTAAGAATGAACAATACTCCTTCAGCATTTGTATAATGCTGCTGCTCCATCTATTGGATAACAGTGGTATTACAGACTATATACAGTTGAAATAAATGAATGGAAATTTGGTTTTCACTTATATCTCGGGAACGAGATAATGAAAAAATTATCTAAAGATTGGGGGCGTTCCCGAGCCCCGCGACGATAGATTTGGATCAAGAACCCCGAGAGAACCTTACCATCAAAATTTGAGCGTGCAGAGACTTTCTGTTTTCGAGTTATGAGTGAATTTGTCCTTGGGGGGCGTGGCCCAACGTTATACTTTCGTTTTCAGCCTTCCTGTGACACAATTGTAAATAGTAATAAATAAAATAAATAAATGCAGTCCATAATACTCCAATAGATGAATTTGGACAAAATGTGATTGTAAATGTTGAAATAATGATTTTAGAAATTCTAAATATGAATTATAAAACAATATTAGGAAGTAGTATGATGAAATGACAGCAAGGGGCAGTAAAATACCACTTTGGTATTTTTTTAATAAAAAAATAGCTTTAAGCATTTGTTTGCTAGCCAATGCTGAAAGCTGATTAAAAAAAAGATTAAAAATGTCGGTAACACTTTACAATAAGGTTAATTTATTAAACATTAATGTATTAATTAACATTAACTAACCATGAGCAATACATTTGTTACTGTTTTTGTTCATCTTTGTTAACGTTAGTTAATACAAATCCAGCTGTTCATTGTTAGTTCATGTTAGTTCACAGTGCATTAACTAATGTTAACAAGATTTAAATAAAGTATTTGTAAATGTTGAAATTAACATTAACAAAGATTAACAAATGCTGAAGGAGTATTGTTCATTCTTAGTTAATGTTAACTACATTAGTTAGCATTAACTAAGAATGAACAATACTCCTTCAGCATTTGTATAATACTGCTGCTCCATCTATTGGACAACAGTGGTATTACAGACTATAAACAGTTGTATAAATAAAAACTTTCGTTTTCAGCCTTCCTGTGACACAATTGTAAAGAGTAATAAATAAAATAAATAAATGCAGTCCATAATACTCCAATAGATGCATTTTTACAAAATGTGATAGTAAATGTTAAAATAATGATTTTAGAAAGTCTAAATATGAACTATAACAATATTAGGGAGTAGTATGATGAAAATGACAGCAGGGGGCAGTAAAATATCACTTATTGGCTGTTAGCCATGCTTGACCTTTTTTTAAGAAGCTATGAGCATTCATTGAAAAGATATTGGCTTTCGGTCAAGGCTACATATTGAAGTGACCCTATTATAGTCATCCAAATGTTATACATTACAAGTTATACATTTTCTGATAATTATTGTTCTAGAGAGTACAGAGCAATAGATGAATTTGGACAAAATGTGATTGTAAATGTTAAAATAATGATTTAATAAAGTCTAAATTTCAATTATATATAACAATTTTAGGGAGTAGTATGATGAAATGACAGCAGGGGGCAGTCAAATACCACTTATTGGCTGTTATAGCCATCCAAAATGTTATAGCCATCCAATTTACACTATTACAGCCATTCAAATGAAGAAATTACACCTTTTCTGATAATTATTGATCTAGAGAGTCCAGATAATTGTACTGCACTGGTTTTAAACATTAAGATATGAAAATTTTACGATCATAGATGGAAAAGACCATTTACAGCCAATACAGGCAATTTACCATAGGAAATATATGGTTTTAAAGCTTTTTAACAGTTATAGCGCCACCTATGGTCCGATCTCCATGAAACTTTGCATGCTTCCTCACCATGGTATGACACATATGCTCATCAATTTTTGTCAAGTTCTGAGTTTTCATTTATGATTTATAGGCTTTTGAGTGTATTTTGACACGCCCCTTTTCTAAATGACACTGTTACAGTGAACCAAAGGGCAAAGTTCAACTTTTTTTTGATAATTATTGATCTAGAGAGTCCAGAGAATTGTCCTAGACTGGTCTGGTTTTGATCGGGCGAAAAACCAGGGACTAGTTCGCAAAAGTAGGTTTTTAACATATTCGTGAATATTTAATGAACGATTTGATTGACAGCAATGGTTCTAGAGGCAAAGTTGTTCACCATGAGGAGATCTATCAAATGATATGCATTTTGGGGGGATGTGTGCAACACCACGTGATTACAGAGCCGTAAAACTCGTTAGCGCCAACTAGTGGCCGATTTCTTTCAAAACTCTTACAGACCTCTTAGGCCATGAGTCGAACATGCCCATCGAGTTTCGTTCCGATTGGCCTCCGTTAACCTCGTCTCATAGGGGCTCAAACTTCATTGGTCAATGGCGGCCATGTTTTTTGAGATACGCCAATGTCCTCATAGACATACATGGGGCCTTGGACCAAGACACTGCATACCAATTTTCAAGTCAATCGGACTAACGGTCAGTCCTTTATATGTTTTTTTCATGTTATAGCGCCACCTAGTGTTCGATCGTCGCGATTTTTTTACTGTGACCTCAGATTGAACTCATGCACAACTGTACCAAGTTTGGTGAACCTACCTAATTTACTTCTGGAGTTATAGTCGTTTTAGTAAAATAGGCTCCTCCCACAACGTTCTTTTTGCGCCCCCTAGCGACCGGAAATCGAAATTTCAACTTTTTTACGATTATAATTTATATTCAGACTCCACAGAACATTTGTGCACTGGTTTGGTTCCGATCGGGCAAAAAATCAGGGACTAGTTCGCAAAAGTCGTTTTTTGACAAAATTCAAAATGGCGGAAAATCTATCATGACGGAAATGAAATCGGAGATATACGTTTTTTAAGTCAGGAGTCCAGCTTTCCAATGATATAAGACACTTGAGTCTACGATTTACGGTCTAGGAGTTATGAGCAGTTTTGCGCAATTGGTTGCTATAGCGCCACCTATGGGCCAATCGGGCTCATAATTTGATAAGCTCTCCTCGATTTTTGTACTACCATCTGACAAAGTTTCAAGTCTCTAGCACTTACGGTTTGGTCTGCACGATGCGTTTTACGGCAGAAGAATAATAATAATAATAATAATAATAATTAAAGCTGCTAGCAGCATTTAGCGGTGTTCAAGCAGTTAAGGCCTTTAAGGCCGTTAAGCACAAAAGCATCAAAAGACATTAAGTTTTATGTAGCAAGCATTTAACCATTGACATCATAGATGGAATAGACCATGTTTTAGCATGATTTACCATGATATACCAAATTTAGTGTGATTTTTCATGATCTACCATGTTCCAGTATGATTTACCATGAATCTAGCATGATTTACCACAGTTTACCATCATTTACCATGTTATAGGATGATTTACCATGATATACCACATTCTAGAATGATTTACCAGGATTGTAGCATGATTTACCATGATTCATCACATTGCTAGCATGATTTGCCATGATCCACCATGTAATAGTATTTTTTACTATGATTTACCATGTTTCTATCGTGATTTACCATGATTTACCACATTGCTGCATTGATGTGAAGGGCCAATAAAAATGAAGTGATAAACTCTGACAAAAAATGATTGTGTTATAATAGTTAACATGGAAAAACTGGTTTGCTTTAGTGCTGTGATTTACTGGTGAAAATCAAGTGTGTCAAAATGAAAGTGAGCCAATAAGTGGTCTTCTACTGCCCTCTGCTGGCCACTGTACTTATTAATAAAGTGTTTTCACAAGTGCTTTTGCATTCATATGTAGACATATGCTTACACACACACACACACACACACACACACATGGGATATGTTATTGTGAAAATCTCTTTTAATGGTGTATAAGCATGCATTTCACATATTTCTTTGTGATGTAATAATATAAAACTATATTAAAACTAATAAAAAATTGCTTTAAGCGTTTGTTTGTTAGCCAATGCTGAAAGCTGATAAAAAAGATTAAAAATGTCGGTAACACTTTACAATAAGGTTCATTTATTAAACATTAGTTAATGTATTAATTAACATGAACTAACCATGAGCAATACATTTGTTACTGTTTTTGTTCATCTTTGTTAACACTAGAATGGCCACGACGGTCATTTTGACCGTTTTGAATTTTATATCTGCAATAACTTTGTTGAAAAAAAAAAAAATCCTGCTGGTACCTGACTTTTCCTAAAAGTGTCTGTATTTTCATTTAAAATGTTTTTAATATAAATTACACATAAGGCAAACAAACAAATGAACATATTTACCTATTTCGGCCATAGACGGTCATATTGACCGCACTGAATTTCGCGGTATTCTTTTGTTACATTTCTCGCGGTTGACCTTTGTCTATTAGGAAATAATCAGAAGATTCAATTGCAAAATGACAGATATGTTTATTGAGAGCTGGTCAGATGCTGGGAGAGTTAAGGTGTGCAAATGTCCGGTATGAAGCCCTTGGCAGCACAGGGACGCTGGAGTGAGTGCTGAACCAGGAGTGCTGAACACGGGATGACACACGGAAAACGGATACAGGCAGGGAACAAACACGCAGGAAAAATCCACAACGATCTGACAAAGGGCCTTTCTCAATCTGTGTTCTTGTCTGTACTTGTGTCCTTGTGTTCTTGTGAAACGTCATCTTTTGTGGCCCAAGTACTGTCCCAATACACAAGTTTGCATTTTGGCAAGAACAGTTAAAAATCCCGGATGTGTTCTTGACACGCCCATTTTACCAAGGATGCATCGGTTGGTAACTTGTGTTGACTTGACGGCAGAAATATCCCAGCATTCAATTCGGCATTCGAGGAAGGAGAGGCAGGTCAATACAGTATTTCGTTTTTCTACAATTACGTACACTATTTCATCACTAAATTCACTTCTGAGAACATTTGATGCGAGAAATCAACTGTGTAGATTTCAAATATTGGCATTTTTACGAAAATGTATGGCTAATCGAAAATGTGAAAATATGTTGAAGGGATATGGAAATATAGCTCTGTTGTGAATAGGCCCTATGCGATAATTACGGGCTACTGATATTATTATTTATAAATGTATAATTAAACTTTTTAAAATGTACAGTTTGGCAGTGAAAGCCAATAGAACGTTCCATTGCAACACCAGCGCCCAGCAGCAGCCCTACGCGTCCGCCATTTTGGGGTGAAAGCGACTCGGCAGTCATATATTATACATATATTTAGTCCAGTGCAGAGGTCATTTTTAGGTTGAAATAATTAGGTGATTATTTTAATTCACAACAGTTAACGTTATATCCGTTAAAAAGAAGTTGCTACTAGGCTTTTCCCCCACATAACTTGAGACAGGGAAGTTCAAGGATTTAATTAATTATATTAATCTCTACATTAAGTTTGACAGGTAAGAAGAATAAAGTGATGTAAGTTCATAAAGTTATAACGTTAGACCGTTTCCCAGGAGGTACACATAACCTTACATACAAAAATAAGTTCAATGAAATAAATGAATTCAGCAAATAAATGTAATTGTACTAAAATGTAAATGTTGGACAATAAATATATAACAGCAATAGAATAGCTTTACAGTAAACTGTTTTTTTTGCAGTACTATTTTATATTAATGACGATTAAAGCAAGCCTATGTAAACAAAAAAACACAGATAACGGACACACCAATGCATCATGTTAAGATCATCATGTTTGTAGCACGATCCAGGGGATTAAAACGTACAAAATATATTTCAGGCCTAGTGGAGTTGGTAACTAATAATAGTAGTAAATGTGTAAAGTTGCATAAAAATGCAAGAAAAACTACCTAAAAAACTGTTATCTGTGCTGTTGCCCAGTAACTCCAGTTGGAATTTTCACCCCAAAATGGCGGCCGCGCCACCTAGTGGCTGTTACCAGAAAAGCATCGGAGTTTCGCCTCTTGTTCTTCTATACTCTTTGGTTCAGGTTAGTTCACAGTGCATTAACTAATGTTAACAAGATTTTAATAAAGTATTTGTAAATGTTGAAATTAACATTAACAAAGATTAACAAATACTGAAGGAGTATTGTTCATTCTTAGTTAATGTTAACTACATTAGTTAACATTAACTAAGAATGAACAATACTCCTTCAGCATTTGTATAATGCTGCTGCTCCATCTATTGGATAACAGTCGTATTACAGACTATATACAGTTGAAATAAATGAATGGAAATTTGGTTTTCACTTATATCTCGGGAACGAGATAATGAAAAAATTATCTAAAGATTGGGGGCGTTCCCGAGCCCCGCGACGATAGATTTGGATCAAGAACCCCGAAAGAAACCTTACCATCAAAATTTGAGCGTGCAGAGACTTTCTGTTTTCGAGTTATGAGTGAATTTGTCCTTGGGGGGCGTGGCCCAACGTTATACTTTCGTTTTCAGCCTTCCTGTGACACAATTGTAAATAGTAATAAATAAAATAAATAAATGCAGTCCATAATACTCCAATAGATGAATTTGGACAAAATGTGATTGTAAATGTTGAATTAATGATTTTAGAAATTCTAAATATGAATTATAAAACAATATTAGGGAGTAGTATGATGAAATGACAGCAAGGGGCAGTAAAATACCACTTTGGTATTTTTTTAATAAAAAAATAGCTTTAAGCATTTGTTTGTTAGCCAATGCTGAAAGCTGATTAAAAAAAAGATTAAAAATGTCGGTAACACTTTACAATAAGGTTAATTTATTAAACATGAATGTATTAATTAACATTAACTAACCATGAGCAATACATTTGTTACTGTTTTTGTTCATCTTTGTTGACGTTAGTTAATACAAATCCAGCTGTTCATTGTTAGTTCATGTTAGTTCACAGTGCATTAACTAATGTTAACAAGATTTAAATAAAGTATTTGTAAATGTTGAAATTAACATTAACAAAGATTAACAAATGCTGAAGGAGTATTGTTCATTCTTAGTTAATGTTAACTACATTAGTTAGCATTAACTAAGAATGAACAATACTCCTTCAGCATTTGTATAATACTGCTGCTCCATCTATTGGACAACAGTGGTATTACAGACTATAAACAGTTGTATAAATAAAAACTTTCGTTTTCAGCCTTCCTGTGACACAATTGTAAAGACTAATAAATAAAATAAATAAATGCAGTCCATAATACTCCAATAGATGCATTTTTACAAAATGTGATAGTAAATGTTAAAATAATGATTTTAGAAAGTCTAAATATGAACTATAACAATATTAGGGAGTAGTATGATGAAAATGACAGCAGGGGGCAGTAAAATATCACTTATTGGCTGTTAGCCATGCTTGACCTTTTTTTAAGAAGCTATGAGCATTCATTGAAAAGATATTGGCTTTCGGTCAAGGCTACATATTGAAGTGACCCTATTATAGTCATCCAAATGTTATACATTACAAGTTATACATTTTCTGATAATTATTGTTCTAGAGAGTACAGAGCAATAGATGAATTTGGACAAAATGTGATTGTAAATGTTAAAATAATGATTTAATAAAGTCTAAATTTCAATTATATATAACAATTTTAGGGAGTAGTATGATGAAATGACAGCAGGGGGCAGTAAAATACCACTTATTGGCTGTTATAGCCATCCAAAATGTTATAGCCATCCAATTTACACTATTACAGCCATTCAAATGAAGAAATTACACCTTTTCTGATAATTATTGATCTAGAGAGTCCAGATAATTGTACTGCACTGGTTTTAAACATTAAGATATGAAAATTTTACGATCATAGATGGAAAAGACCATTTACAGCCAATACAGGCAATTTACCATAGGAAATATATGGTTTTAAAGCTTTTTAACAGTTATAGCGCCACCTATGGTCCGATCTCCATGAAACTTTGCATGCTTCCTCACCATGGTATGACACATATGCTCATCAATTTTTGTCAAGTTCTGAGTTTTCATTTATGATTTATAGGCTTTTGAGTGTATTTTGACACGCCCCTTTTCTAAATGACCCTGTTACAGTGAACCAAAGGGCAAAGTTCAACATTTTTTTGATAATTATTGATCTAGAGAGTCCAGAGAATTGTCCTAGACTGGTCTGGTTTTGATCAGGCGAAAAACCAGGGACTAGTTCGCAAAAGTAGGTTTTTAACATATTCGTGAATATTTAATGAACGATTTGATTGACAGCAATGGTTCTAGAGGCAAAGTTGTTCACCATGAGGATATCTATAAAATGATATGCATTTTGGGGGGATGTGTGCAACACCACGTGATTACAGAGCCGTAAAACTCGTTAGCGCCAACTAGTGGCCGATTTCTTTCAAAACTCTTACAGACCTCTTAGGCCATGAGTCGAACATGCCCATCGAGTTTCGTTCCGATTGGCCTCCGTTAACCTCGTCTCATAGGGGCTCAAACTTCATTGGTCAATGGCGGCCATGTTTTTTGAGATACGCCAATGTCCTCATAGACATACATGGGGCCTTGGACCAAGACACTGCATACCAATTTTCAAGTCAATCGGACTAACGGTCAGTCCTTTATATGTTTTTTTCATGTTATAGCGCCACCTAGTGTTCGATCGTCGCGATTTTTTTACTGTGACCTCAGATTGAACTCATGCACAACTGTACCAAGTTTGGTGAACCTACCTAATTTACTTCTGGAGTTATAGTCGTTTTAGTAAAATAGGCTCCTCCCACAACGTTCTTTTTGCGCCCCCTAGCGACCGGAAATCGAAATTTCAACTTTTTTACGATTATAATTTATATTCAGACTCCACAGAACATTTGTGCACTGGTTTGGTTCCGATCGGGCAAAAAATCAGGGACTAGTTCGCAAAAGTCGTTTTTTGACAAAATTCAAAATGGCGGAAAATCTATCATGACGGAAATGAAATCGGAGATATACGTTTTTTAAGTCAGGAGTCCAGCTTTCCAAAGATATAAGACACTTGAGTCTACGATTTACGGTCTAGGAGTTATGAGCAGTTTTGCGCAATTGGTTGCTATAGCGCCACCTATGGGCCAATCGGGCTCATAATTTGATAAGCTCTCCTCGATTTTTGTACTACCATCTGACAAAGTTTCAAGTCTCTAGCACTTACGGTTTGGTCTGCACGATGCGTTTTACGGCAGAAGAATAATAATAATAATAATAATAATAATAATAAAAATCCTTACAATTACAATAGGTTTTCAGCACTTCGTGCTTGAACACCTAATAATAAAAATCCTTACAATTACAATAGGTTTTCAGCACTTCGTGCTTGAACACCTAATTAAAGCTGCTAGCAGCATTTAGCGGTGTTCAAGCAGTTAAGGCCTTTAAGGCCGTTAAGCACAAAAGCATCAAAAGACATTAAGTGTTATGTAGCAAGCATGATTTACCATGATATACTACATTTCAGTGTGATTTTTCATGATTTACCATGTTCCAGTATGATTTACCATGAATCTAACATGATTTTCCATAGTTTACCTTGATATACCATGTTATAGGATGATTTACCATGATATAGCACATTCTAGAATAATTTACCAGGATTCTAGCATGATTTACCTTTTTACTATGATTTACCATGTTTCTGGCGTTATTTACCATGATTTACCACGTTGATAGCAATTATATGAAGCATAAGAACAATTGAAGTGATAAACTCTGACAAAATATGAATGTGTTATAAGAGTAATTGTTATATAAGTGATTTTATAGTGTCTATATACAAAAAAAGACTATTAATAAGAAGAGTGGCCAGCAGAGGGCAGTAGAAGACCACTTATTGGCTCACTTTCATTTTCAACTACTTTGTTTCTCCAGTATTCTCCACTGAAGCAAACCATTTTTTTAATGTTAACTCCATAATGCATGCTTACACACACACACACACACACACACACACAAACATTTTTGGGATATGTTATTGTGAAAATCAGTTTTAATGGTATATGAGCATTTCACATATTTCTTTGCAATGTAATAATATACAACTAATTAAAGAAAATGCTTTAAGCATTTGTTTGTTAGCCAATGCTGAAAGCTGATAAAAAAAGATTAAAAATGTCTAATGCTGCTGCTCCATCTAGTGGACAACAGTGCTATTACAGCCTACTTATACAATAGGCCATGTTTTTCATATAATTTAATCTACACACGCTCATTCTGATGTAGATAGAGACATTTGGAACTTCAGGAGCCAATGTGACTCAATTGTCACTTCAATAGACGATTTTTGACTAAATGTTATTGTAAATGTTAAAATAGTGAATTTATAAAGTCTAAATATTAATTATAGTTGAGTAGTGTGACAAAATGACTTTTTTTAAACAGCAGGGGGCAGTAAAATACCACTTATTGGCTGTTAGCCTTTTTCAAGCTGTTATAGCTGTTCTTGACCTTTTTTTAAGAAGCTATGAGCATTTATTGAAAAGATATTGGCTTTCGCTCAAGGCTACATATTGAAGTGACCCTATTATAGTCATCCAAATGAAGAAGTTATACATTTTCCTATAATTATTGTTCTAGAGAGTACAGAGCAATAGATGAATTTTGACAAAATGTGATTGTAAATGTTAAAATAATGATTTAATAAAGTCTAAATATCAATTATATATAAAAATATTAGAGAGTAGTATGATGAAATGACAGCAGGGGGCAGTAAAATACCACTTTTTGGCTGTTATAGCCATCCAAGCTGTTATAGCTGTTATAGCCATCCGATTTACACTCTATTATAGCCATCCAAATGAAGTAATTATACCTTTTCTGATAATTATTGATCTAGAGAGTCCAGATAATTGTACTGCACTGGTTTTAAACATTAAGATATGAAAATTATACGATCATAGATGGAAAAGACCATTTACAGCCAATACAGGCAATTTACCATAGGAAATGTATGGTTTTAAAGCTTTTCAACAGTTATAGCGCCACTTATTGTCCGATCTCCATGAAACTTTGCATGCTTCTTCACCATGGTATGACACATATGCTCATCAATTTTTGTGAAGTTCTGAGTTTTTATTTATGATTTATAGGCTTTTGAGTGTGTTTTGACACGCCCCTTTTTATAAATGATCCTGTTATAATGAACCAAATGGCAAATTTCAACTTTTTTTCAATAATTATTGATCTAGAGAGTCCAGAGAATTGGCCTAGACTGGTCTGGTTCCAATCGGGCGAAAAACCAGGGACTAGTTCGCAAAAGTAGGTTTTTAACATATTCGTGAATATTTAATGAACGGTTTGATTGACAGCAATGGTTCTAGAGGCAAAGTTGTTCATCATGAGGAGATCTATCAAATGATATGCATTTTGTGGGGATGTGTGCAACACCACGTGATTACAGAGCCGTAAAACTCGTTAGCGCCAACTAGTGGCCGATGTCTTTCAAAACTCTTACAGACCTCTTGGGCCATGAGTCGAACATGCCCATTGAGTTTCGTTCCGATTGGCCTCCGTTAACCTCGTCTCACAGGTGCTCAAACTTCATTGGCCGATGGCGGCCATGTTTTTTGAGATACGCCAATATCCTTTTACACATACATGGGGCCTTGGACCAAGACACTGCATACCAATTTTCAGGTCAATCGGACTAACGGTCAGGTGGCCACACCCCGATTTATGTTTTTTTAATGTTATAGCGCCACCTAGTGTTAAATCGACGCGGTTTTTTTACTGTGACCCCACACTGTCCTCATACACATGTGTGTCAAGTTTGGTGAAGATATCTCATTTACTTCTCGAGTTATAGCCATTTTAGTAAAATAGGCTCCTCCCACAACGTTCATTTTGCACCCCCTAGCGAAGGAAAATCGAAATTTCAACTTTTTTTCAATAATTATTGATATTCAGACTCCAGAGAACATTTCTACACTGGTTTGGTTCCGATCGGTCAAAAAACCAGGGACTAGTTTGCAAAAGTCGTTTTTTAACAAAATTCAAAATGGCGGAAAATCTATCATGGCGGAAATGAAATCGGAGATATACGTTTTTTAAGTTAGGAGTCCAGCTTTCCAATGATATAAGACACTTGAGTCTACGCCTTACGGTTTAGGAGTTATGAGCAGTTACGCGCAATTGATTGCTGTAGCGCCACCTATAGGCCAATCGGGGTCAAACTCTCTGAACCTCTCCTCGATTTTTGTACTACCATCTGACAAAGTTTCAGAGCTCCAGCACTTACGGTTTGTGCTGCACGATGCGTTTTAGGGGAAAATAATAATAATAATAATAATAATAATAAAAATCAGTACAAATACAATAGGTTTTCAGCACTTCGTGCTTGAACACCTAAAAATCCTTACAAATACAATAGGTTTTCAGCACTTCGTGCTTGAACACCTAATAATAAAAATCCTTACAATTACAATAGGTTTTCAGCACTTCGTGCTTGAACACCTAATAAAAATCCTTACAATTACAATAGGTTTTCAGCACTTCGTGCTTGAACACCTAATAATAATTGACAATAAATTAGTCCACAAACAAGCTTGTGTTATTGAGTATCCTCACACAAGCACTCGTCCAATTGTATGGAGCTAATAATATGACAAAATGATTTGAATTTGAATTGTGTAAATTTGAATTATTTGCAAGTGTAATCTAACAAAATTGAATTTTATGTGGTAGTTTAATTAGTTCTGAATTTGATTTTTTTAAACGAATATTGAAAATTTGAAATTTAACAAATTGAAAGGTTTTTATGGCTGAATTTTATAGACATGTATTTTCAAACAGCTAGTTTTTTTGTTCTGAATTCAAATACTGCAAATATTCAGTTTAAAAAAATACAGATTCAAGTTTTCAAGATGAATAAATTCGGAACTTCAAATTCAGTTTTCTAAAATTCAATCTCAAAAATTCAAACTCAAAAATTCAGGTCTTACAGAAAGTTGGTCACAGGTCATCCACAGGGAAGAGTAGATGATCTCAGAAAAGTCGAACAGAGCATTTTGGTCCATTAGGGACTGCAGAAGGTTTCTTAAACATGAATGATTTTGTGTTTGTTAGGTAGCGTTCTCATCACGTGAGACATTTGTCTAAGCAGTCTCTGGTGTTTGTTTTAAAGTATATTTTGTGTAAAATTGATTAGAACGCCACCTTGTCACCTACACAGACAGGACGCGAGCGGCGCGGTGCGACGCAACACAGTGCTTGAAGCGACTGTTGCAAAGAGCTGGGTCACAAATAGGATGGGGAATCCGTGTGCTGTTGGGGATTTCACAGGTCGCGTCGCTCTGCTCGCGTCCGGTCTAGACTGCGTCGTACATGTAAGCATACGGTACGAGAGGGTGTGCTCACTGTGCTGTATCGTGATGAATACGACGCGAACCGGAGTGCTTGCAACCCCTTCACGGCCGTTTCACACCGCATGCGTGAGCGGCACTTGAGCAGCGCGTCAGCGTAACTACATCGCCACTGCAGCTGCAGACGCGCGAGAGTATTCACACTGGAAGCTTTTGTACAGTGTCACAGCAGCGGCTCCAAAGCTACATAGGCTAAGCGAGCAATTCTTTACAAAGAAGTTTTAGAAGTTGGTAATTTATAAAATTGATAGTCTTGAAAGTTTGTTATGGGGAGGTGTACAACATTCACATATAAATGTTAAACAAAACAACCCAGAAAACAGCTCCAATCTATTCGTTTCAGTCATAGGCCTACTTTCGATGTGTTTACAAGACTACAAAACACACACACACACACACAAAACCGCACACTTGGGTTTAATTTGGGTTGTAGCTGTCTGTGTTACATAAACTAAAAGAAAGTTTAAATTATATTTTCTGGCTAGTTTACACTAGTTTTATATATAATACACCATTAATATATATATATATATATATATATATATATATATATATAGGATATGTATATTTAAAATAAATATAATACACCATTAAATTTATTTTAAATATAATATATATTTCTATAATATATATTCACCCAAACTGAATAATTAAAAACAAGTTTAAACGGGTAGCCTAATCTTCTATAGGCCTAACTATTTTTTAGTCTTCATTTTTTTTTTTTTTTGCCAACTCAAGTTCTTGTTTAAACTCACTAGACATGCTTATTCTGTGCATTTTGGGCACTTTTTGTGTGAAATTTTGTCCATCAAAAGTGTATTCACTTTAATTGAGCGTAGAGAAGTGCAGCAAAAACAGATTCGACGCCGAAACCCCCGCTTCACTGCTGCTCACGCGCCGCTCCTGCTCGACGCTCACGCGCTGCTCCTGCTCCCGGTGTGGATGCACTCATTGATTAACATGCACGCCGAAAAAAATACGCGCTGCTCACGCATGCGGTGTGAAACGGCCGTCAGACGTGACTTAGTCACGAGACAGCATTAGCCAAAACTTTGTCCGGGCCTTATGTCTGATGTCGGGTTACACAAAGCAAATCGTCTACAAAATTATTTAGTGATCCTATTTAATGACCGACAATTTAGTTGTAATAATAATTTTGGCATAGGGCCTAAGGCTTATTAGCGTTAGGCTATAGCCTGAAAGCTCTGATTTAGCCTACACAATGTTACAACAGTAACACATTTTTTTTTTCACAATGACATTTGAGTTCATGATTTTAATGTGTTTTTTTTTTTTTTTGGCAGACTAAAGACTAATTTATTACTTTATAAATTAGAACTTTATAAAACTAATTTATTAATTTATTAGACTAAAGACCGTCTTTATTACTGAGTCAGTCATCAATCAGTAGAGAAGACTTTAATATTGAAGGACAATTGCATTAGGTAGGTAGGCTTATTATAAGACATTTAATGGCTAATTCACACTCGTACCTTATGCTTACATGTACGACGCAGTCTAGACCGGACGCGAGCAGAGCGACGCGACCTGTGAAATCCCCAACAGCACACGGATTCCCCATCCTATTTGTGACCCAGCTCTTTGCAACAGTCGCTTCAAGCACTGTGTTGCGTCGCACCGCGCCGCTCGCGTCCTGTCTGTGTAGGTGACACGGTGGCGTTCTAATCAATTTTACACAAAATATACTTTAAAACAAACACCAGAGACTGCTTAGACAAATGTCTCACGTGATGAGAACGCTACCTAACAAACACAAAATCATTCATGTTTAAGAAACCTTCTGCAGTCCCTAATGGACCAAAATGCTCTGTTCGACTTTTCTGAGATCATCTACTCTTCCCTGTGGATGACCTGTGACCAACTTTCTGTAAGACCTGAATTTTTGAGTTTGAATTTTTGAGATTGAATTTTAGAAAACTGAATTTGAAGTTCCGAATTTATTCATCTTGAAAACTTGAATCTGTATTTTTTTTTAAACTGAATATTTGCAGTATTTGAATTCAGAACAAAAAAACTAGCTGTTTGAAAATACATGTCTATAAAATTCAGCCATAAAAACCTTTCAATTTGTTAAATTTCAAATTTTCAATATTCGTTTAAAAAAAATCAAATTCAGAACTAATTAAACTACCACATAAAATTCAATTTTGTTAGATTACACTTGCAAATAATTCAAATTTACACAATTCAAATTCAAATCATTTTGTCATATTATTAGCTCCATACAATTGTGCATCCATTGTTGTTGTTTCCATGTTCAACTTGTGTTGTTTTTAGCATTTCAATCTTGTTGTTTTTATTCTGGGGCTGGATTCACAAAACATTCTTAAGAATAAAAATTTTCTTAACAGCTGTTTCTTCTTATTAAGTGATAGTTAACCCAAAAATGCAAATTGTCATCATTTACTCACCCTCAAGTTTTCTTCTGCTAAACTCAAAAGAAGATATTTTGAAGAATGTCAGTAACCAAACATTTGACGGGCCCCATTGACTTCCACAGTAGGGCTGGGCGATATGGAGCAAAAAATATATCTCGATATATTTTGCTATATCTCGATATTCGATATATATCTCGATATCTTTACAGGAAAATGGATGTGAATACAACTCAAAATATAGGCCTACAATCAATAGAAAATTAATTTTCCATAACAGAATGTAACCAAATGAGAAAAATTAAACACAGGGCCTGAATTTCGTCATCATTATTAATCACGTGATTTATATACAGAAACTGAATAAAGTAATCAAATGGAAAATAACACTGAGTAGTATTTTAGTCCTGAATAAATTAAATACATAGGTTATTAATCCTGATTCCTTTAACTTAAAGCTATCTTTTGTTGTATTGACAACAAAATGAATGACACACATCCCAGCCAGCACAGCCATGTGGGGCCCACATGGGTTTGACCTGGGCTATCTAACTGGGACCCAGCCAGTTTTGTCCACGGTTTCCATGTAGGCCCCACTTGGGTTTGCCCAGATGAAATGAACACTGCTCAGTGTGCACACTACAGGCTGTTAAATGTAACACATATCAGTGTTGGAGTTAATGAGATAATTAATTGATTAAATAATGATTGAACATTATTGTTAACAAGCAGAATCACTGAAGGAAAGAGAAACACAAGAACTACTTCCAGCCACAGCCTTAGATGAAATCAACTGAAGATAAAATACACAAAATCTCTCAAGATCTGATTAAACAACTCCACAAACAGCATTACCAGCTTCACTTATTACTAACCAGGTTGACTTTATTTCTGGTAGACGTCTACAGAAGTTCTTATTGAGAATTAACAGAGGTTAAGATGTTGATGATTTATTGAAAATAATAGTTTGGTTTGATGTCACCATTATGGTGATAAGTGTTTGCTTTAGTTGGGCTCTTGACTTTTTAACATTAGTTTTTCGCTGTTCAGTTGTATCTGATTGTTATGTTGAGAACAGCAAGAGAAAATGCAATCAGATGCTATGAGCTGATTGATTATTAGAAAATAATCATCATGTAGTGGCTTAACTCACTAATATTGTGTCTGAGTTTTATATGGGTGATATGTTATTCATTTTGTTTTGTTGTTGTGATTCTACAGACAGACATCAAGAATCAGCATATGAATCTCAACAATGGTGACATGCTTCATGGTGCAATGCATTCTGGGTACATCATACAAAACTTATCCATGGCTCCCAGAATGCATTGCACCATGAAGAAGCATGTCACCATTATAGCGATTCATATGCTGATTCTTGATGTCTGTGTGTGAGTAAAAAATGTAAAAAGTACAAAATGTGAAAATGATGTTTTAAAAATCATTTGATGTTCTGATAAAAATGTGCTGGATCTCTTGCTGTAGAATCACAATAATAAAATAAAATGAATAACATATAACCCGTATAAAACTCACACACAATATTAGTGAGTTAAGCCACTACATGATGATTAGATTATTATCATCAATCAGCTTATAACATCTGATTGCATTTTCTCTTGCTGTTAACATAACAACATTTGTTCAGATGCTCAACATAACAATCAGATACAGCTGCCAGAGAAAAACTAATTTTAAAAAGTCAAGAGCCCAACTAAAGCAAACGCTGGTCACCATAATGGTGACATCAAACCAAACTATTATTTTCATTAAATCATCAACATCTTAAACTCTGTTAATTCTCAATAAGAAATTCTGTTGACGTCTACCAGAAATTAAGTCAACCTGGTTAGTAATAAGTGAAGCTGGTAATGCTGTTTGTGGAGTTGTTTAATCAGATCTTGAGAGATTTCGTGTATTTTATCTTCAGTTGATTTCATCTAAGGCTGTGGCTGGAAGTAGTTATTGTGTTTCTCTTTCCTTAAATGATTCTGCTTGTTAACAATAATGCTCAATCATTATTTAAAGTAACAACAGGTAGTTTTTTGCTCTCGGGCTCCCCCTACAGTTGGGAAACAGTATTGTCCTCTACTACTGTCGTAAACTGTCATCCTACATGCACGTGCAATTGTTGACAACCATGATAGCCCTGAACACTGTAGGAGGAGGTCACATGCAGGTGTTCTCGCGTGTGTGAAATGTCTTCATCCCAGGTACAGTGGCATATATTTCAGCATGTCATATGAATATAATTTCATGTGTTTTATTTTTTTTATAACGACAAATGATCGCGTTTACAAGCCAGCGTCATTATAGTAGCCTAGTCTATTGGTTACCGTTTTACTGAATCTATATGATACTTCAATGCAATGTTTGAGTGGTTGATAATAACCATATATTGTCAATATTATAATATCAAGCTACCATAAATGAATCTGCAAATTTTACAAATCGATTTGCATTATAGCTTGAGGCAAGACAAATAAACAAATATCACAGACATGTTAGGTATCCTAAAATATGATTTTATTAATAATCTTCCTCCTTTCTTTGTACATCTTGAGTAGACTACACTTTTTAGGTCAAACATTTGCTATTTGCATTTCATCGATTGCAAAGTTCAAATCAGAACGAGAATACTAGCGATAGCTAACCATCAAAAACTAGAATATCATTTACTAGCTACCAGATTGATAATTCGCTACCACTCTAGCGAATTAGAGAGGTTAGAGAGAGGCATTCTTTTTTCGATGGGGGGTTCGATGCTCCCTGCACACGCAAGGTCTCTCGCTCGCTTTCTCTCTCTGCCGTCCGCGCGCGTTGGAGCACAGTCTCTGTCTCGCGTGCGCGCTCGCTCTAGATTCCGGGAGATTTGAACTAATTTGCGGTATAACTTGTCGATCACGAGTGGCTCAACAGGTAGAGATCTATAGATAAACTCATCTTTCAGGCATTTGACCGACCGGGTTGACAATTTAGCGTGAGAAACCGGGGGTGTGGCGTGTGAGCGTGTGAAACCAATTAAATGCGGGTGTCTCACGGCCAATGCGTGAGAGTTGGCAGCTCTGCAATGTTGATCCTCGTTCTGCCTTTAACGCGATCACTTTCTCTTTTTCTCTTTTTGCTTTGCTCCGATAAAACCTTTGCTTTCTTGTTTTTCTGTGCTGCTTCGGCCATGACTATAACATTTGGCTCGCAAGTCCGATTTTAAGGAAGTGGGGGTGGTGGTGGAAGTGACGTATATGCCGTAAAGCAGTCGAATTTTGTAGTTCTCTTTGTTCGCTGGTTACTACCCGAAACCCGAAGTTTAAAAGTACGATTAAAAACGCTACAGACCCCGTCAGGCTATGGCAGACGTGTCATTCAACCTATTGTAAGTCGATGTACCATCACAAGAGACTTGGAAATATATTATGAAGGCTGAAAAGTTACCTGTTGTTACTTTAATCAATTAATTATCTCATTAACCAACACTGATATGTGTTACATTTAACAGCCTGTAGTGTGCACACTGAGCAGTGTTAATTTCATCTGGGCAAACCCATGTGGGGCCTACATGGAAACCGTGGACAAAACTGGCTGGGTCCCAGTTAGATAGCCCAGGTCAAACCCATGTGGGCCCCACATGGCTGTGCTGGCTGGGATATGGCTGCCGTCACTTTAAGAGCTAGTGCACGGATCCTGTGTTCATTAGTACTGGCATGCGTTTTATGCTTATTAAAGACAAAACCGACTATGTTTAGAGTATACTCACGACGACCGAAATTGACAATTTTGCGTGTTAAAGCAATATAATCCGCGAAAAATAACTTTTGTTACTGGCCAGCTGTTCTTAAGGCGGATTTTCTATGAATGTGCGCATAGAAAATAATCTCTCAGAGAGCGCGCGAGCACTGATTAGTTTAAAATCGCTTGAATGTTTAAACTGGTAAGACTTAAAAAGACGTGCAAATGGTAAACTTCAGTCACGATGCACTGCTGGCCCGATTGTGCGAGTGAATATCCATCATGTACCGACTCCTAAACGCGAGTGTGTTTTATCGCCGCAGCTCTTGATGCTTGCCTTGCACAACACATTATGAGAGACGAGAAAGAAGCGGCACCGCTGAACACTCACGCTGTTTGTGAAATTGCGTCTGGCAGATAGTTGTTAAAAGAATGATTTGATTTTATAATCTGTGTGGATTACGATTGCGGGAATTTCCCGCATTATAAATGGGAGACCTGCGGGAATGATTAGAATTATGCGCAATACCCGCGCCGAAATTCGAGCCCTGCAATAGTTTAAAACAAGACGTTTGTAGTAGCCTTCTGATTACTGGAGTCCATTAATCGAACTTCCATGCCTCTTATATAGTAATTATATATTGTAGTATGTAGGCTACCAGTTTACTAATGCAATTAATGCTCACACTCGGTTTCTCTCGTGCTCTGTCGCTCGCGCGCAGACACACTCGGAGTTCTGTAGCCTCCGGGCTGGTTGCGGATGAGACAATTGTTGAATGAGACAACACGCGAGGTGAGGGGGAACAAAAGCAAGGAGGCGGGGGCGAGCACAGCACAGAGAAGGCAAACAAGCAAAGTGGCGAAATCAGGATTAAATATAAACAATATATCGATATATACGATATGTCAAAATCCATATCGTGTTTAAAAAATATCTCGATATATTTTAAATATCGAGATATCGCCCACCCCATTTTTTTTTCTTCTTCTGCCCATCAACTGTTTGGTCAATTTAAGGAAGAATGAATTTAAGAATATTTTGCATAGTGCACCCACTCACACACAGATATATAGAACGCATTCGGAGGGTGCATGGGCTAGAAAGATGGAGCGCAGATGAATGAAACAGGCTGTTCAATCTTGACACAGCTCCATCTCTTTCTTAAAGGGGTCATGAACTGCTTTTTTTATGTTTCCTGGGGTGCACTTATAATGTTAGTATGATTTTTAGTTAGTTTGATTTTTGCTACCCTGATTTTAACCCTCTGATTTGAACTCTCTATTTGAAGGGGTCTGTCTGCTGTGAGACGTCAGTGTAAGCACTGCTGTGATTGGCTAACATATTTGCTTTTGAAATAGCTAGTATTACATGTGGAACTCTCTCGAAAATTTTTAGCAAGCTTTTACTATTACAGCTCTCAAGGTTAACTAATCGTAAAAAGGGTTGATTATAGCATTATATTTAGATGGCATTATATTTAGATCGTGGCATGAAAGGTTGCAGTGATGAGCATGTACTGTAGCCGATTACAGACATGGTGAGCGCATGAATGTATTGATCTTGTCATTGCAACTCGATTTCTGCACACTAAAGGCCTGTTCACACCGGGACGAATTTCGCGCGCGATATTCGCCGACGTTTAACGCCTCGTGACTAAACAAAGGGCGCCAATGTGAGTGTGCACACCGACGCGTAAAACGCCACACGTAAAAGCGTCAATTTTTAAAAAACGCCTCGGGTTCGTTTTTTTAGATTGACGCGCCGCGTCAAAAACTATCCGACGAATGAGATTGGCGCTTTTGCTCACGTGTCTGGAGCTTCTGAAGTTACAGTAAAACACAACTTGGGGGCGCTCAAACACAAAACGGTCTTGCCGAGCACACATACGTAACAGTGAAGAAGATATACGCCAAGTAGCGTCTACACTGCCGGGAAGAAATAAGACGAGGAAGATGCAAGGCAAGATGAATGTAGAGCTGCTGGTCTCGTTGGTGTCGGAACATAAAGAACTATATGACAAACGCGACAGCGACTACAAAAATCTTGATAAAAGAGAATGTTATGGAGTGGTATTGCAGAGCAAATGGGCGCCATCTAATGTCAGGGAATGAATTTGCATGTTCACTCGGCTCATCGTCAGCGAAAATCGCTTGGGTGTGAACACAAAAAACGCGTTGAAAAACGCTGCCGAATAACGCGCGCCGATATTCGTCCCGGTGTGTACGAGCCTTAACGAATGGTCTCATCATAACTAACAGCTAACACAATGTAAATAAGAGATTTGTTGATTGTAACCAAAAACTATAGATAAAAGGGACGTTATGAGTTTTGGCAAGAGTCTAGAAAAGTCACTGTTTGCTTGACAGCTCCAGCGATTGTAAAGGGAGCGTTCTTTGATCGCTTTCTATATATAATTTAATCATAGTTTAAATAAAAGATTCTTTTCATCCTACTAAGAAAAACAATGTGAAGTTGACCATTTAGTCACTGGTTTGATTTACTGACAGATAGACAAAGAACATCTGACTGTACATGAATCATTACATATCAGAAATCACTGATCACAGATTAGGCAGTAGAATTAAAACAGTTCATATTGTCGCATTAAGGCTGATTTATACTTCTGCGTCGGACCTACGCCGGAGCCTCTACGCTGTAGACTACGTGTTGGTTTTAATGTATACTTCTGCGTCGTTGTCCGCGTTGATGCACGCAGAGGGAGCATGTAAAAGCCGGGGAGCGGTTCTAGCAGACCAATCACAGCGCTTGCGGTACGCGTAGAATTGACGCGTTGTTACATTTTTGGAGAGGTGCACGTCAGGGTACGCCGAAGGGTACGCGCCTACACAGCCTACGACGTAGCTACGGCGTGAGTTCGACGCAGAAGTATAAATTGGGCTTTAGGCACCATTCACATAGAAAACGCTAGGCGCGCCGCGTTCTCCTTTTTCCAAAGCGCTAGGGCGGTTGGGCTCTGGTTTATTTCTTGTCACGTGACCTACGGTGCGTTTGCGGCATTCTGAAAAGTTTAGATGTTTTATCTCGATGCGGCGCGGACGCGCTTGGAAAAAACGAGCGCGTCGCACCACAACCGCGTCGCTTCCATTATACCATACCGCGCGCCAACATTTGAAATAACGAACTTGAACGCGCAAAAGACGCAATATGTGAGCAGGCCCTTACTGTGTATATCGTAAAAGACTGTTTGCCGAAATTGTGACTGATTTGCCAGAGAATCCACAGTGAAATGTAGGCTACCAAACAAACAAATTATGCTCAACTGTGCAAGTTTTTACTATACATAGTTCCCACATGACGTCACAACATACGGGCATTTGCCGACCCGGCGCCATTTCTGTGGGCATGTTTCGGGCAGAATATATGAGAATATTAGAAGAAGAAGCTGAGCCTGAAACGAGTTAATTTCGTGATAAAAAGTGAAAATGGTCATCTCCTGCTGGGTCAATGGATGTTCAAATCGTGTCGGAGGTTCAGTTAAATTTGGATTTTACAGTATACCCGTCTTTAGACTTCATGAATGTGAGAAGACTAAGCTTTTGTCAGAACAACGACGGAGGTTATGGCTGGCGAGGATAACGTTAATAAACAAGTTAACACTTTGCAGTTTGAATGATGTCCTGTATTAACATAATGACGAGGTATTAAAAACAACAGTTTCCACTGTTCGATCGCGCGCGCGACTCTCACACTCACTCACTCACACACACACACATTACAGCATTGCAATCTCAGATTATGTCCCAAAATAACCCGCGTATGAAGTAGTCCCGCATTACATTAATTAATTTGCACGTGAGTATTATTTATTTTTATACCGTGTATATTCATGCACTGAACCGTGACGCCCGTACAGTTTCGGTTCAATGCGAATACATGTACCGTTCCTCCAACCCTATTCTTCAGTGTACAAATAAGTACATGCATATTACAGAAAGCACCGATGACTGTTATAAGGGGAACAGGAAATATGTTGTGAAGGCTATGGCTTTTTGCAGATAGTCTAGCATCATGCTACATACATTCGCTATGATGACTACTTTTCCATTGATTGCACTTGAGCAAACGTCACCAACCCAATCCTCGACAAACTGATTGTACGCCTCCACTGATTTCCAGGCTCGGAATTGCTCACGTGTATAAAATACCAGATAATGGTAACGTTACACATGATAATACTGTATGAGGCAAAGCTGCATAATCAGTGCTTCCTCCACACCATTTATGACTGAAATTTTCGCATTGTACCTCTCTCTGTCTTGCGTTAATAGAGTCTCTTTATAATCTCTGCCACTTTGTCTCTTCATGATTTTCGTAACATTATAAATCGAAAGAAATATTCGAAATTTGCTTGTAAAACGTTGTAAACAGAGCAGCTTATGCCCTCAAAGATGGCTTCTCCGGGGAGGTCACGTGCCATGAATTGGCCTGTGGGAACTATGTATTGTTAATGTTAATAAATAAATAACCACATTCCTAGCATGAGAATCCTTTGGAAGGTAATGTTATTTTTAGTCCAGTGATCATGCACTTCTCTCCTCGTCATCTCACTAACACACCAGTGAGTGTGGCAAAAGTTGTTGTTGATTGGGGGGGGGGGGGGGGGGGGGCTCTTTTATGTATTCCCTGTGTTTGTGGACTCTTTGGTTATTTCCTGCCATGTTTTAGTTCTTTGTAGTTGTTCATGGTGATTAGTTTCTCCAGGTGTTTCCTATTAGCCACTCCCCCTTGTTAAGCTTGTTTCCCTGTGTGTATATAGCCCTTGTGTTTCTCTTGTGCTTTGTCAGTTGTTGATGGTGTTCGGTCGGGGGTGTTTGGATGTTCTTGTTTTCTCTGTGTGTTCTTTGGATTGCTGCTGTTCTTCTCGTGTGGACGATTTACCCATTTCCCAGTCTGGATTACCAAAGTTTTTGTCTTTTATTATTAAAACTGCGTGCACTTCTCTTTCTGCCTCATCCTTATGCACCTGTTACAAATAGAATTTAATTTAAATAGGAAGTTAATGTAGGTGAAATTTTGCTCACTCCTTCCACCATCTTGGATTCATTTTTTTCTGTAGCTTGTTGCAGTTCATTATGAGATTCCTTTACCATGAAGATTTTATGCCATAATAAAATTGGGTATTTTAATAGGCAGCTTAATTAAGATGCCTAAGTTTTGGAAGAGTTTTCACACAAGAAGCGGATCTCCATAGGCAGCTCGTGAAATTTTGAAACCGAGCGTATGTGTGTTCTACTAGAAAAGCAGGAAGTTGAGAAAGTGTCTGGGTGAAATTCTATGAAATGTTGATCAAATCCCAGAGTAGCCCTCCAGCCCGGAGAAGGGAAATAAGCAAGGTTTTTGCCTTGAACCAGCCATCTCTTGAGTAATGACTCTGTCTTATTTGTAGCAGTGGTAAAAAGGATTCGCTGCAGGGCTCACGGTTAGCAGGGCAGAGGTTTCTGTTGGGAATTCGTGCAAATGAATGTATATTATGATAATTCTTGAAGCTTTACTGTGTGCAGAGTTCTCACAGAAAGCTTGTCATTTGGAGGGATGATATCCAGCTGACTTCAATCGACTTATGTGTCAGCTTGCTGAATGTATTGTGAAAAATTTCAATAATCAATGTTTGCATGTTTTTTTTTTCTTGGTGATGTGCTCAATTTCCTGTTGAGTCATGGACACAAAATGTATGTGAGGCAGCATTATTCTCATGAAATGTGGTCAGATCAGGTCAGCCCAGGTCAGATGACCTCAAAAATACCCAACAGAACCCATTGCTATACTTGTGGGTTTCTGAGTACCCAAGTGAGCAAAGTGATTGAACTTTCTGAGACTTTGATAAATTGCTAACCATTCTTTTCCAAGAAAAACACCTAGTAAAAACACCATCTGTTTCAGGTGGGCTGCACAAAATCCTAAAATATGTGGACAGTTTCTTGGACGTCAAAAATTACAGATTTACTTGATTTAACCAAACAATAACCAAAAAAGAGATAAAATGAAGTAATCACCTAGATATGTTGGAGGAGTTATTAGATAGTTGGAGATAAGATAAGCCAAGGGAGATTTTAGCATAGGAAAAATTATGAAAATTTAGTGGAATATTATTAGGAAAAAAAATGTAAGACGCATATTGTATAAAAATATGGCAGATTGTGTATATATATATTATTGAAAAGTTTTCACAGTAAACACATGTCATGCATTGCAATTGTCAGAAAATACTTGAGACAGCGAAAGAGAATTCTTTGTCTGGCTATTGCATAATGTATGACATTTCTAATTCAGTTTAAGTGCACTTGGCTGAATTGGCTGCGTTTTCGGCTCAAATCCGCCATCTTCTCCTACTTGAATCTCTCACACCTTGAGTGCAACAGATTTTTATGACTTATGATTAAGATTTATGTGACCACTGAAGGGAGACGAACCAATACCGAATCCAAAACCAAGGTCAAGCCTTGCCAATCACACCAAGTTAAGCCAGAGGTTAGAGGTCTGTTTGCTGTTTTTTTTTTTTTCAGTGCACTGACATCCATAATGTTCAGAACAGTTGCTTTAAATCACTTCATCCAGCATGAGGAATATTCTGCTTTCGTCGCTCCCATACATTATCTGGTTCTGCGCGGAAAGCTTTATCATGTCTACATGGTGGGTTGTTTGAAGTGAAAACACCTTGGAGAGAATTGTTTGTGATAACTCAGTGTTGAATGGATGTTTCCTTCCAGAATGATCTATTCACATGACCTCCTGAAGTGAGGTTTACCGATGGTTTATCAGGCTCGGCTAGGAACACATCCAATGTCTTTGAATGCGGAAAGGGATACGCGACCACCACAATAAATAAACATGGACATAGTTTCAGACATTTATCTTGCTATGTTAGACTTCATTTCCTAAACTCCCCTCCACTTCTGCAAGAAATATTGTGGAATATTCTACAGTGTCTTTGTCAAAAATGAATGTGAACTTCAAGTAATCTTATCTTGGCTCTGAAGATTTCCGTCCAGTGTTTGCTTTTGCGAGGTAAGATTACTGAGTGTACTGGTTCCTTGAAATGCAAACCCATTTAAACTTTGTATTTCAAAGATCTGGAGGGCAGATATCTTGCGGATCTGGGGTAAATATTCTGCCTCCAGTTACTGTGGCTTTGGACTAACAATATTTTTCTCAGTGTGTTCACTCAACTTCAGTACAAGAAGAACAAGAAGAATCATTTTACTTGTAAATAAATATGAATCAGTTTGGCTTGTTTTTGTTAATGCCCTATGCTGATGTCATAACAATAGATTTTGCAGATTTAACATAGTTTGTATTAACAACCCCATTCAAAGACCCTTACTATGATTTATTGATAAGGAGATAGTCTACCTCTTATCTGGTGCAGTTATTAGTTTGTTAACCTTAGTTAATGCATTAAGAATTATGAACACAATTTATGGATGCTGAAAATTGCTTTGCCATCACAGGAATAAATAACATTTTAAATGCACACACACATACACACACACACACACACACACACACACACACACACACACACACACACACACACACACACACACACACACACACACACACACACACACACACACACACACACACACACACACACACACACACACACACACACACACACACACATTTAACCTTATTTTGGAGTGTCAACATGTTGTTATTGGTCATGTAATAACTGTGATGTTTAAAATTAACCCATTTAATGTCGAAATAATTTGCTACTTGAAGTTCCACTGACATGGATGCACATTATCCTGTTACCATGGTTACACCAGGTCCTTATGTTCTCATGGCCATGGGATGCAATGCTCTTTGTGAATTCTGGTGGTCAGTAGTTGACCAGCAGTGAGTTTAATCTAACAGCCCACAGGAGTAGAGCTTGAATGTCATCAAAAACACCTAACTCACCAGATGACAGCAATTGCCCTTCTGTGACCTTTTCCAACATTGATTCCTGCGTAACTTTCTTTAGACAGGTTTTTATCACTCTGGCTTTGAGGCATGTGCTATCTCGCTATACTCTCCCACAAGCTGATCAATACAGAGATATATATTTTTGGTTCAGTGAGGAAAAGACCTTGTGGGCACAAAGAATATGTCAGACAAAGTATCATTTGAATAAGAGAAATGTGTGGTTGCTGTTATAATTTTCCAAATCCATGATTAGACTTAAACATAGCAGATTTGCGCTTTTGGTGGGAAATAAACTATTATTTCACTTCTTCATGGTTCCATGACAATCACACCAGTAAACTTTTGTTTAGTTGCCAACAAAAACATCAGCACCTTTTTTTTTTTTTACCTCCTCAACCTGCTTCCCTTTACATAGAAAAGGCATTGTCCAGTTTTCTCCCTGAACGCTGATGTGAGTTCCTATGGCAATTCTCGATGCATCATCATGAATGACCAACAATGGCGTCATTTTTCACAATCACGACAGAAAATCAAAATACTGCCCTAAATTCACTAGCAGAAAGGATATAGCGTGATATAAAAACGCTGTGACAGCTTCACATTCTCTATATCTACCGCCTCGATGGCAGGCATGTATTTCAATTCAGTAGAAAAATCGCTCCTCTTCATACCATAAGGATCACATCCAACTTATGTTGTGATTTTCTGTTTATAGGCTACCTTTCTCTTGTAATAGTGTCTAAACCAGCACTGTACGGACTTTCGTCCATTCTGGTTTTCACTTTCTGCCCTTCATCTGAATTTCGCATGTCATCAGAATCACGTGACTGCAAACAAGCTATATGTCACCTGTGCTGGCAAAATGATTCGCAATCAGCGCAATTATTTCTCAATTGTACCTACATTCTCTATTAAAAAACATTCAAAATTATGTATGATTGGTTGAAATCAGACAAAAAACGAATGAGCTACACGTGTTTGAAATCGATAGAGTCAGCAAAGTCAATTTTGAGAAAAATCGAGATAAAATTTTTGAAAGTTACCTTAAAATTCCTGGTAAAAACCAAATATCTATAGGAAAAATATTCACCTTTTTTTCCATGATACCACAATTGTTTAACTTTAATGAAACACAAAAGCCTATATATTAAGACCTACTGTACCGCACAGATCTAATATATATGTTACACATTAGGGGCCCTACTTTAACGATCTGAAACGCAAGTGTCAAAGCGCAAAGCGCAAGTAACTTTGTGGGCGGATCCCGGCGCTGTTGCTATTTTCCCGGCGGGATAAATGCCTCTTGTGCCTGGCGCAAATCTAAAAGGGGTTGGTCTGAAGTAGCTTCATTATTCATAGGTGTGGTTTGGGCGTAACGTGAAATAAACCAATCAGAGCGTCATCTCAAACGCAAGTGTCAAAGCGCAAAGCGCAAGTAACTTTGTGGGCGGATCCCGGCGCTGTTGCTATTTTCCCGGCGGGATAAATGCCTCTTGCGCCTGGCGCAAATCTAAAAGGGGTTGGTCTGAAGTAGCTTCATTATTCATAGGTGTGGTTTGGGCGTAACGTGAAATAAACCAATCAGAGCGTCATCTCACATTCCCTTTAAGAGCAGGTGCGCATGTTGCATGGCGTATTGCTATTATAACGGCGGATTTTACCAGGCGCGCGACAGGAGCGGTTCACAGCAGTGGAGACCGACGTTCTTGTCAGGACCGTGAAAGACAGAGAAGTGACGTTGTATGGGGATGGGAGAAACCCACCCAAATCAGCGTCGGTTAAACAGGCGTGGGAGGAAAAAAACTAAATTTTTTACATCTTCATGGACACCACGATGATTTCCCTCATGTGTTAATATTTTTCCTTGTTATAATGTATGATTTGCAAAAATAAAAACTGCTGCATCTGTGTTGATGAGAGAATCAAAGTGTATGCGCGTTGTGCACCCGCTACATTATGGCCAAGCATGCGCGCTTAAAATAGCATTATGAACAATGCGCAACGCGCCACTGACTTTAGACTAGTTTTTTTCTGGTCAGTGGCGCAATTGTCTTATAGAACAGCAAAATAGCATGAGGGAAAGTTTGCGCTGGAACACGCCTCCTCTTTGCGCTGAACCGCCCCGGGGAGCGCAAGTGTATTTCTTAGTTAACTGACGTGCGTCTGTGGAGGGAAAAGTCCGCTTTGCGCGGGTGCAAAATAGGAATGATACATGCGTCAGTGTACAAAGTCATTTGCGCCGGGTGCAAGATAGGGCCCCAGATGTTTTTCCCCAACAGATTACCAAGAATTTACTTAAGATATAACGGATAATGTTTGTGTGAAAACTCGCCAAGACTGATCATTTGAAATACTGTAATTCTGTATGTGTAGCCTATATCGGGATCGTGAGCTGTCTGAGGCGTGTGCTAAACAGTGTTGGTTTAGACACTATTACAAGAGAAAGGTATAAACAGAAAATCACAACATAAGTTGGATGTGATCCTTATGGTATGAAGAGGAGCGATTTTTCTACTGAACTGAAATACTTGCCTGCCATCAAGGCGGTAGATATAGAAAATGTGAAGCTGTCACGGCGTTTTTATATCGTGCTATATTCTTTCTGCTAGTGAGTTTAGGGCAGTATTTTGATTTGTGAGGATGCTTCGGATGTGTTAGTCAGCATCGTTTTGTTTACATCAGCATGAGTTTGAAAATTTCACATTTCATTGGTTCAGACTCATGCCAGAGAGAATGAGTTTGTGTAAGGAAAATATTCATATTTAAAACTTTATAAAGTAAATTAACTAGCTTCCGGCCAAACGAACGGATTCCATGTAAGTCTTAAGTGCAACTTATGCGAGTGTGATATACTGCTGATATTTACGCTACGCCATGACGCACTACGCTAATTCTGACGTCACAAGTTGCGTAAGTTGCGCCTTAGGCATAAGTAGACTGCCAGAGGTGGGAGTAAGTCACACATGTGCAAGTCACAAGCAAGTCTCAAGTCTTAACCGTCGAGTCTCAAGCAAGTCCAAGTCAATTTTTTATAAAAGCAAGTCAAGTCAAGTCAAGTCACTGCCTTATGTCAAGCAAGTCAAGTCAAGTCGTAGCTTGGGTCACAAGTCACTGGCAAGTCATACAAACGTTTGATGATTTCACTGAATTTATATATTAAAATAAGTTAAAACTACATAAGTTGTGGACTATGGTTTTATTTGCAACATATTTTTTTTAAATATGCATTGAGTGGTTACTACAATAAAAATCTAAAAAATAAAAAATAAATACAATTTCAAACTACATAGCCTAAAATGTAAATGTAACTGAAATTAGGCCAACATTAAAGCATGAAAAAATAAATATGCCTCAAACATTGCAGAAGACCATTAAAATGTATTAAACAATTCACAATTCAAGTATAATGGTTCCTATGCCACCAAATGGCATTCTTCAAACTGGCATCCCCTTTATATAAGTTATATAAATTTAATTATGAAGTTAAAACCGCCAATAGGTGGCGCCAAATCACCGTCTTAATGTACGAGTCATAGAAGCATTCAGTCAACTGATTTGTTCAAAATGGCAGATTCGTTCTGGAACTAAGCAACTAGGCCACTGAATCACAAATACGCATAACTCTTTCTGTGGCTTGTTTGGAACTATTGTCATTGGAGAAATAGAGCAAAAAAAGAGAATATTTGGAATATTATGTCTAAAATGTCACATCACAATATTCACTCTTTGTTTACTGAACTGTTTTATATAATCATCACATTTGCAATCGCGCCAATATTCTGGAAATATTTTTTTATATATGTTATAATTATGAAAATAACTCATACTAGGGCCATTTTTCCACCACATTTTGAATTTTGGGTGCATATTAATTCTGCTGGCATTTTTTGCCACCACCCCCCTGATAACATCTATCCCTGCTTTAAGAGAAACATAAACGACAAAACTAACAGTTTTCTATATTGTTTTCCGTCATTGGAAAGAACGACATTTTTGGCTTTAAAGCATGATTTAAAAAGAAATGTGGCAAATGTTATACAAAACATATAGGCCTACCATCATTAATTATAATTTGAATATTGACAACATTAAGCTACATTTGAAAACATTATTGTGTATAAAGAGGCATGCTGTTTTGACCAATATTATTCTCTCTAGATTTAAAGATAGTCAAATTAACTATAACAAACAGGTTAAACAAGCCATAGCTTACTTTTAGACGTGGTGAATGAAGTTCGACTGTTCGAGGTTGTGATGGTCGTCCGATATCCCTTGCCAGTTATTATGAGTACAACAAATCTTCTTGCATGAATATGGTCAATTTCTAGTGTTTATATCCAAAAAGAAACGATGCTGGGAGATGTTTTTGTATTTAGCGCGCTCACCGCGATGTAAGCTATGTTTTTTCTGGACTTGTGCAGCGTCACGCAATCGCGCAGAATCTGATGACTGACGTCAATGGTTCCGTTGCTTTCATTTTGTTTATCAATTGATGTTGCGATGATTTATAAAAATGTATATCAAGTCATTCTCGAGTCATACAGTTCAAGTCAAGTCAAGTCTCAAGTCATTGGATCTCAAGTCAAAGTCAAGTCAAGTCCTTAAATTTTCGACTCGAGTCTGACTCGATTTATTAAGCCTTTATTAACCCTCCGGAGCCATGTGGAGCACTTTTATGATGGATAGATACACTTTTGTGGACTTCAAAACAGAAACACCCATTCACTGCTATTATAAAGCTTGGAAGAGCCAGGACATTTTTTTTTAATATAACTCCTCAGTCCTTCCAGAAAAACGCGGAGTTTTTTTGTGATTGTTGCGGGCAAAAATCCTTGATTATGCGGCCCGTTTTCTTTAAAAATGCGATGGAATATGCGGGATATTTATGCAATTTTTTGCGATGAAATTGCGGGAACTTGCAAAAATTGCGGGAACTTGCAAAAACTGCGGTTTGATGAAAAAGAGAAAAGAAAGTGATTCCCCCAACACCCTGTTCTAACTAGGCTACTACCTTAATGTAAAGAGTCATTTCTTATGACTTCCTATGATAAGCAAGCATACTACATCACAGAAAGTGCTGGAAATATTTAATTTCTCATCTTGTTTTATTTCAGACTGTAACGAGTGGAAATAAGGTGTGGCCCCTTTAAGAGCTGCGCTCTCTGCAGTATTATATTGTATGTGCATGCGCCTCGAACACCCCATGTGTGTGGGTAATTTCTGTTTGATGCTACTTCTTTTATCTTATTTTGTTTATTAAAAAAAACTATAATAGTTATTATTTTATGGTTAGAAAATTGTATATTTTAATGTTTTGTATTATACTCTGCCAAGGGACTACGGGCGGAAAATAGCACTTGTGCTACAACCTGGCACAATGCATCTCTCTTTGTTTTTTAAACAAGGTTAATGTTAACTTGTGCATTGTCCCTATTTAAATAAAATGAATCTGGATTAAGTAACGTGTGACAGACAGTTACGAGTTCGATTTGGGAATAAAGTGCGAGTTGTGAGATGCCAATCGCCTCCGTGAGTCTGTCTGGCCTCTGCAATAACTCCAGCTGTGAGCTATCCCTATTTTTCTTCCCGACACAACGCGTTACAAGACCTTAAAGGGGCATTATGCAGAAATCCCGTTTTTGTCAAACAGCGAGCCCTAGAGTTACTGTGGAGTACTTTAATTTAATGTTACTGTCGTAAATACCACTCACTCAGAGCTTGACATGCCCTGTTACATAGTATACAATAGTACATTGTGTTTAATTTGTCGTTTAATGAGATATAATATATGTTGTTAGTGGTGAGAATTTTCACGTGATTAAATACATAGATCCGACAATTTTAATGGTCCAGAGGCAGAACTTTTGCCAAGTGTGTCAGAGGTTCTGGGTTCTAATCAGTAGTAGTATAGTTTATTTTCCTCATCAAAACCGATTGTTTATTAGTGGTTGTATTTCAAGCAGGGACATGTTTTTTGTGCATTAGATTTTGTGATTTCACCATTACAAAATATAGAGAGTCTCTCAGTCCCCGCAACGGATTCAGGCGCGCGTCACAACAGAACACTTATCTGCACCACTGATCGCAGAGGCAACGAGCACTTTGGTCACTTGATTTCAAAACTAACACATTTCAGATCGCCTCTTATTTAACAAACGAATGAAATGAATGCTCTACTAGAGTTACCTGGAGATGTTTTATTTGTTTGTAATGGTAACGTTACATCCGTGCCGCGAGAAGTTTCAATGGGGACATAACACACCAGCAAATTATGCCTATGCTCGTGTCCGACTCCTCGCTCGGTCAGTCTGCCGTTTCCTCTTTCTCTGTTCCTCCGACAATGCTTTCCTAGCTTTCTGCATCTTATATGCCGGCTCAGCCATGACGATAGTGTGACAAACTCCATCCAATACCTTGTTCCTGTGTGTATGTGTGCAGTTGCCGTAAAGGAATATGTTACATCGCGAGAGCTGATATCACGCGATACTTCCTGACGCGGCCCGCCGCACCGAAGTTGCAAGTGAGATTTTTTCGCTCACAGGCACCAGGGGGGGTCGAGACGCCCACCATTCAACCCGAAAGAAGTTATATAACCATTTCAATAACTCTGAAGCTGTTCAGTTAAGCTAAAAAAGCTGCATAGTGTCCCTTTAATAAACACATCAAACTTACAAAACTTTGATGAGTCAAACAAGTTCTGTAGCTTTACTAGAGGAATATGCTACAACTTAGGTAAAAATGAATAAATGAAATATTTAAAAATAAGGTGTGCTCCTGTTTTACAGCTTTTTGATGATGTTCACGTCGCGTAATACTTCACTTCATTACGTTCCCATGGCAACAGGGGGAAATGGCTGCTCTTGTGTGAAGCAAACGCAACATTTTCCAACTTTCTGCTAAGATATGTGACTTTTTTGCGACGAAAATGCGGGGATTATGAATTTCATGCAATGCAAGCCCCGCATATTTTGCGAGTGAATCATGGGCTAATTGTAATTTTTGGGTGAACTATCCCTTTAACTGCTGATACTCTTTCAACTTTGATCTGTCATTCCTACAGGTGAAACGAAGTGAAAGTGTATATGCAGTGGGCATGTAAGTTTTGCAATGACATTACTGACAAAAGAGGACATTTTATTCAAACACAGACTAAAACATGCTTGCCTGACAAAATCATATTCTCTATCATGCCTCTATAAAGGAGGAGCAGTTCCTTCAGTAAGAATAATGAAAGAACAATGGCCAGCCCTTCTTAACGAATGTCAAGTAAGAAATCTATACCTACCTTTTTCGAATAGATTTGAATAGCCTACATATTTATAAAATTTGTTTATATATTACTTGACTGTTAATACACAAAAAACGTTATTTATATTTATTTATCTATTATAATTTTCTTTTTCTTTTTTCTTCTTTCTTTTACAAGCAAACACTGGTCTTGTATATAGTTATTTGTGGTTGCACATGTGGACCATGTTCAACCTTGCAATAAATAAATAAATAATTAAAAAAAAACATTATTTATAGTACCTTGTGTATAAGGTGTTAGCACAGGCAAATGACTGCCTGCTGAGCATTTCTGCTTGCCGCACCTCCGACGGTGCCATTGCGGGTAGCTGCAGGGTCATCAGCCGGGAGCCACCCTTCATTGATGTTTCAATTCAATTCAATTCAAAGAACTTTATTTATCCGTTAGGAACTTCATTCGTGTTGAGCATCAACATGCGTGTACAGTTGCACAAACATAGCACAGTATACCACACTCACACAAGTAATAAATAGTAATAAATAAATAAAGCTTGCAAAGCACAATAAGTACATGATAAATAAGCAGTAGGCATAAAAAGGTTACGTTAAAAATAGATAAATCCGCACACACGGACATGCATCATGGTGAATAAATTTATCAACTATTCATATTTCTAATAGAAGTAGGCACAAAACTTGTCATGGCTCTCTTAGTCCTGAATAAGAGTGATCTGTATCTCAGACCTGAGGGTAAAATACTATAGTGACTGTGCAATGTGTGAGTAGTGTCAGAGGCTATTTGTGTTCCTTTCATTTTTGTCCTCCTGTTGTAAATACTGATAAGTGATTCCTGCACCTGTCCGATTCTTTTACTACTCATTGTTATGATTTTGTTTAGTGTGTTACGATGAATATTGGATAGTGATCCAAACCAGGCTGATATGTTAAAGGTTATTACAGACTCAATGATGCATTTGTAGAAAGCTATCAGGACTGACTGGTGAACCTGAAGTCTACGGAGCTTCCTCAAGAAAAAGAGGCGCTGCTGACATTTAGAAAAAATGTTTTCACTGTTTAGTTGGACAGTAAGTTTATGATCGAGTATTGTCCCAAGGTATCTGTATGATTCAACCCTTTCTATTGGCTGGTTGTTGACTAACAAATTGGGAATGATGGAAACATCTTTACGAAAGTCAACAACCAGTTCCTTTGTTTTAGAGGGGTTGAGGTCAAGACAGTTCTGCTTGCACCACTCCGCAAAGAGTTCCATCTCGGTCTGTAGCTCTCATAGTGAATTAGTGGTGTCCATGATCACAGTGTCATCAGAATATTTAGTGTATATAATACCTGGGTTCAGGGGTGTAGTACCAAATTTTGGGCCCTGGGTACAAACCATCTTGCTGTGCCCCCCGCGACGAACTTTTGACT
Organism: Rhinichthys klamathensis goyatoka; assembly: GCF_029890125.1. Taxonomy (NCBI): domain Eukaryota; kingdom Metazoa; phylum Chordata; class Actinopteri; order Cypriniformes; family Leuciscidae; genus Rhinichthys; species Rhinichthys klamathensis. Next base: position 2,075,467 of record NW_026606723.1, on the reverse strand, counting down.
TGAGCTCGGCGACTTCTCCAATGGGGGGGGGGGGGGGGGGGGTTGTTGTAGAGACGGAGACGGACTCTCCAACGGGGGGGGTTGTTGTAGAGACGGAGACGGACTTTTGACTTGAGCGCGGCGACTTCTCCAACGGGGGGGGGGGTATGGGTATGAGCGGACTTTTGACTTGAGGTCGGCGACTTCTAAGGGCCCCCCCCCCCCCCCTGCCTCGGGCCCTGGGTACTCGGTACCCCTTTTCCCCCCGCTACCACGCCCCTGCCTGGGTTATTGCTCCTACAGTCATTAGTGTATAGTGTATACAAAACCGGTGAGATTACAGAGCCTTGTGGTGCTCCAGTGGAAACTGTCTTAGACGAACTGAGGTGACCGTTGACTCGGACCCTCTGGTGTCTATCTGTCAGAAAAGACAGGATCCATAAGATAAGATGCGGGTTCACGTCCATTTGGAGCAGTTTTTGTCCCATCAGGTGGGGTTGCACTGTATTAAAAGCACTCGAGAAATCCACAAAAAAACAGTCTGATGAATGACCTGGGCTTTTCAAGATGGGAATAAGTGCCATGCAGCAGTGTTAGTATGGCATCATCCACACCTCTGTGCCGTTTGTATGCAAACTGAAGGGGGTCAATGTGCAAACTGACCTCCTCCTGAAGCTGGGAAAGAACAAGCCTTTCAAAGCCTTTCATTATCAAAGATGTTAACGCCACAGGCCGATAGTCATTGTTGCAGGTGGGATTGCTTTTTTTGGCTATTGGACAAATGACTGAAGATTTCCAGATTGATGGGATTGAATGTTCTGAGAGAGAGCGGTTGAACAGATAGCATAAAACACCTGCCAGCTGGTTGCAGCAGACCTTTAGCAACCGGCCACAGATCTGATCAGGTCCTGGTGCTTTGTTAGTTTTCATCCCCTTCAGCATTAGTTCCACTTCCTCCTGCCGCAACTCCAGATTTGCTTGGGCAGGTATCATAGGAGTGAGCTCAGCTATTAGCTCCTCCCTCTCTTGTGAATTATCAGATTGGTCAAACCTGGAGTAGAATTGGTTAAGGTTCTCTGCCATTTTGACAGAGTCTGTTGTCCCGGGTTATGCTGAGTTATTAATGGGGAGGCCAGCCAGTATTTTAATGCCTCGCCAGGCATCCATAGCTTTGCCTTCCCGAAAGAGTTTCTCAACTCTATTTCGAAGAAGCAGCAGGTCGTCCCGGTTGTACCGCAGGATTTCACCCCATTTTCGCTCCATTAATCCCGGAACATCTCACAGTGGTGGAGCAGCTGCAGCTGACCCTAGGACCCTTGCTTTCCCCACACCTGGTCCTTCTATCTTAACCAAAGCCAAAAGCTTCCCTGCTCGGCCTTCTCGGCCAGGTCTTTCTGAGCCTTTCTGAGTTTGGGGCCGGTGACTCCCATGCTCTTCAGGAATCGCTGGGTGGATGCTCCCACGAACCCCCTACAGCCGACTTCCACCGGGTAGCTGACAGCTGACCACCCAGCCTCTCTGCATTCGTCTGTGAGGTCAAGGTACCAATCTTTTTTCCTCTCAAAGGCTGCCTCCATTCCTCCCTCCCACGGGACAGTGAGCTCTACCAAAATTACTGCCCGGGCTGTGGCAGACCAGAGAATGATGTCCGGTCGAAGGTTGGTTGTGGTGATCTCTGTCGGAAACCTGAGCTGCCGATCGAGGTCCACTCTCAGGTTCCACTCACAACTGCCTGCCAGGGCTGATCTCTGTGGCTGCGTGATGTTAGGGGCCCCTCCTCCCTCTCTGACGAAGTGGATCGGCCGCCTTGATGTCGGTGGTAGGCGCTCCCTGGCTGATTCCACCCTGCGTACCTCCAGGATCTCCGCCAGCTTCCGCAGGACTCAGTCATGGCGCCACCTGTACCGACCCTGGGTCAGTGCTGTTTTGCAGCTTGACAGGATGTGCTGCAGGCTCGGATTTGGGGCATTGCAAAGTTGCCATACCACAGATAGAGGTTGCTGGGGCTTGGGAGGGTGTCATAGGTGGACCTTATGAGGAAACTCAGCCTGGCTTGGGGGATCTTCCACATGTCGGCCCAACCTACGGTCCTGCTTATTACTCCTTCCCAGGTCGTCCAGCGTCCTTGCTGGCGTTGGCTAAGGGCTTTGATCTGATAGTTCTCCTCCTCTGTCCTGACCACCTCGGAAATCACTAGCTCTTTCCTCTCCTTCCTTGTGGCTTTGGACCACATCTTCGGAGCAGTCCCCCACCCCAGGCCAGTTCTCCCTGACTGTGTCCTGCCAACAATCTGTAACGAATCACACAATAATAATATACATAAAATGTATTTAAGGGGGGCCGGAAGGCCAATTTAGCTCAAAAGGAATGATTCATCGATTTGCAATGAATCTTGACCGAATCACTATGGAACCGAGCAAATGACTCGTTTAGAGTTCATTTGAACGGGCCGTAATTATAACCTTGGCAACAGATATGAATATCCAATCTATAGTGAAGCACTATGTATTAGCAAGGTAACTTTAGATCGACAGTACAAGACATTAAATGTGCAAGCACAACACAAGGCAAATATCTTTTCAAATATATTGACGACTTTATTAACTATTCTAAACACATAATAAAACTAAGGTCTAAACACAATCACACACACGCATTCATACAAGGCACAGAGGAAGAGAGAGAGAGTGAGAGAGAGTTTTCAGAGATGCACTTTGTAAGACATGACCTGAACGAACCACCAAGCATTAATTTAAACCTTCGTTTCTTAGACAGGTTATTCAATTTACATTTGCACCAGTTCAGTTAAGAGTCTGGAGTAGCTGCTACTTGCTTGTCTTTGCGTTGCTTAGGGAGTTCCCTTTTTGCGGTGCTTTGTCAAAGGGGTTTCCCGACCGGGTCCGTGTGGCTGGTTGTCTTTGAAGTGCCTGGATGGAAGTTTCTGAACTGCCGGTCACGTGTGATTGGCAGGCGAATAAGAGTCTTTACAGTTCGAAGCGCGTTGCAGGAGAGACGTTTAAACGAACTTCGCAGCAACTTAACGTTGAACCGAGACTTTTATGAAAAAAGAAAATAAAGGAAGAAATGAAAGTAAGACGAGTTAGATGGCTTGAATGAGCTGTTTCAACCCCGATCTTGATGGGTTATTTGTCTGCTGGTCTAATTTGGTCTGGTCGATGTAGAAGCGTGCGAACACGCTCTTTGGTGTTTTCAGAGAGAAGCACGAACAGGAACACTCTCTTGCTGTTGCTAGAGAGAGGCGCAAAACTTAATTCAACACCGAACCGAACTCAAAAACCGAACGGCAACCCCGAACTGCTCTCTGAACCGAATTTCTTTTTCAACTTACTCTAACTCCTTTGTTCGGGTCTTTAACTTAAACGTTAGTCCAACCTCTTTTGGAGAATTCTGACCAATGAGACAATGGCATCATTTTAGGAGGTGGATCGTTCCTACTTATCGTTATCTGGGATCTGCTTGGGTTCCAGCACTTAGCAGAGAAACAAGAGACCCCAGTTTAAACATTATAGATTATTATAATCATACAAAACATTTTACACAGATTTCAAACAAGCCACCTTTTGAATTAAGGGCATACGATTCTTTTGATTGGAAGCACGATACCCTTTCATCCATACACACAGTTATATCACAATTACATGATTTATATGTGATCTACGCATAATACAAACATGAATTGTAGGAACAACAAGAATTATGATGTTTGATTAAGTCCACGGAGCATTGTTCTGCGTGAGTTTTAATGGGTTTGATATGTAAAGTCTGTGTAAGTCTCTCACGTTCCATGGAAGCGGGGTCTGTCTTACATCGCTGTCCTGCTCAGCAGTGGTGATGCTGAGGGAGGTCAAAGGTGGTCAGGCCCCTTAATGGTCAGGCCTCGTCTCACCATTTCTGAGCAGCTTTGTCTTGCTTAAGGATGAAACAGTGACAACGTTCTTCCTGTTTAGGCTTATCTCTAATGCCTGCGGGGCCATAAAAGACTTCTCTGGGGGGGTTTTCTAGACAATTTGGAGCCAGTCTTGTGACTTTGGAATGTGGTATTCAGATCCGAAATGCTGAATCACATTTGAATGAATCCCATGAGAGATTAGAAAGATTAATTCGTGTTTGGTTCATCCTTAAAGTCTCTACAAATCTCTTGGTGTTTCAGCCTGCTGATAGCCTGGTCGACTGCTATTTCTGCCCTCCATTTGCGACCTGTTCAGACTGGGGCTTTGGTGTTCTGCACAGATGGGTCCAGCGAGTCCCTCAGCTATAGAACAAGCCTCACCTTCTCCTGTCTGTAGCCCAACAGGATTGACCTCAATGGAAGTTGAAGTGCATTCCTACCAAACAGGCCAACGCTGGAGAGGCTCTGGGGTAATCCCATACACTTCCTGATGTAGTTGTCCCTCTTCTGCACAGTGGAGGTGGTGATCTCACACATCTTGAGAGGCCACATTAACCGCCTATATAAGGTGAATTCGTAGCACCAGATCGTGAATTTACCCGGAAGATGGCTCTTGTCGATCCGCGTCAGACCTTCGGTGAGTTGTAGCATTACTTTATTAGCCAAATGCTTATCTGACAAGTCAGCTGTATACAGTTTCCCAAGGCTCAGGATGGGTTGTTCTGCTAGTATTGGGATCTTCTCACTGTTCACTGTGAAAGAGATGTGATCATTTCTGGCTCCTTTGCGTATGGAGAGACTCCGGGACTTAGCAGGTTTTATTCTCATCCTGGCCCAACTAAGGAGTTCTTCAAACCTCTTCATTAGCCTGTTGGTACAGGCTGCTGTTTGAAGAAGGGAGGTTACGTCATCCATGTAACTCCGCAAGGCTGGCAGTCGTTGGCCTGACTGTCCTCTCACCCCTCAAACCATCTGTCTCCCACCGATGAGAATGATTTCAAAGGCTGCTGTGAAGAGGATGGGAGAGACTTAGCAACCTATTGCGATGCCTTTCTCTAGGTGGTGCCATCCTGACGTTGCCTCCTGTGTTGTGTTGCAAACAGTGAAGCTGCTAAAGTAATTGGAGATGAGGTTCCGAATGCTGGGTGGTATGTGAAAGAATTCCAGGGCAAAGGTGATTAACGGATGGGGAATGGAACCATATGCATTCTCCAGATCCAACCAAACTACATGGAGATCTTGTTTTTCCCACTTGGCTGTCTGAATCTGCTCCCAGGTCATGGTTGAGTGTTCCACACCCCTGGGACACCTGCCTTCTGGCAACTGGTGTCAGTGTAGCAGTTGTTCAGGAGGTAGTTGGTTGAACACTTGCCCACCACAGAAAATAATATTTTGATGTTGATGTTGATGTTGCCGGAATTTTGTTCTTTTGGGATGAAGGTTGTCACTGCACGGCTCCATTCTGAGGGGACATTCTGGGCCTTCCACACTACTCTCATCAGCCTCCAGAGTAGCTTCAGCACCATAGGGAAGTTCTTATAAACCTTGTAGGGCATGCCATTGGGCACTGGTGCAGAGGCAGACCTTGCCCTGTCTACCACTAGCTTGACTTCAGCCCATTTGGGTGTTGTTGTGTAAAATTCGGCGGCTGGCTCAGCAGGACAAGGCACATCCCCTGGCGACCCAAGCGGGATGTTCTTTTCTTGGTCGGTTAGTAAGCAAGTAATGTGAGAAATAATGTGGTATAGTTAAAATCTATGGCTTGAGCTTTATTGTCCCTTGCATAATTTGAATTGTTTATTTCTTCAGATTTTTGCACTTCAGAATTCTTCAGAATGAACTTCAGAGTTGCTGCTAAAAATGTACAACAGGAGATTATAAATGTATAATTACACTGTAAAAAAATGTATAGTTACACTGTAACTAATGTAAAATTACACTGTAATTATTGTGTAATTACATTTTAACAAATACTTGTATGATTACATTGTAACTAACATATTATTACACTTTAACAAATAAATGTATAATTACACTGTAAAAAAATGCATAGTTACACTGTAACTAATGTAAAATTACACTGTAACTAACGTGTAATACACTTTAACAAATACATGTAGGGGAGCGCGGGACACAACCTAACACATTTTGGTTTTGGCTCAATTATTAAAAAAAGATTAAGTTAGATTAATCTTTTTTTTTTTACACAAGCAACATACACATCTCTGCTTCAAATTAACACTTAAAGGTTTTTTCTAGGACCTACCATTTTTGTACAGTTGCACTGAAAGTGACAGAAGTGCAAATGTTACAACTTACCCCATATGCGGGGTTAATTGTAACAGACAGAGGGGTTAGTTGTAACACTTGTGTGTAACACACATAATTCAGTACTATTTTATCTATATAGTTTGATATTGTTTGTACATTTGTATAGATAGATATCCATACATCTAGCCTTGATGCCAGCCGAACATAGCCCCGCCCACAACATTTGAGGATGGGAAGTTCGGTCTGGACTTGATCCGTTGAGAAGCAAGTATGCCCGAACCAAAGCTGTTCAGACCAATCAAATTGTCAGGGCGGGCTTTATATGATGATGGACAGATGATCACAGTAACGTAATCATCCACGTCACCAAAGAGCGCTTGGGTTGAATTCGTTTACAACAAAAAATGGCTGCCGCTGGAGAATTTAGATGTGTAGATTCAGCCATCGCATCTGTTATAGAAGATGTAGACAGCGCATTCATTTTAAAAGAGGAACAGAGAACCGCGATCAAGGCATTTGTCGATCGGAAAGATGTTTTTGCCGTCCTTCCTACGGGATTCGGTCTATCCAATTGAGTGTAGAGGCATTTTTTTTCCTGGTTTGGTTGAAACACGCCCCATAATCACAGCCCAATTTATAATTACTATAGATGCATGATACTAAGTTTATCCGCCGATACGATAGACAATTATTCAGAATGATATCGGCAGATGCCGATGCCGATACTGATAGTATGTTTTTTCCTAAGGAAAAAAAAATCTCTCCCAAATAATGCTGCAAACTATACAGGGAACCCTCTCATGTGGTACATTATAATATTAGAGGTTAAAATTAACAACAGAGCTATTATATTCAACTGCTATTTATTTCCAGATAAAAAATTTACACTCAAATAAAAAATGAAATGTTTGTATACAACTCAGTTGCACATAAGGTAGTTTTCATAAACCGTTCTTCGTGGCAAATTTATTTAAACATATATAATTACCAGTAAATAAGCTTTCCTCATCTCTCGCTATGCAGCGATCTGTCACGTCACATTTAAGAGCGTCAAAACGCCATTTATTGTTTAAATTTGGTGATAAAATGTTCAGAATCTGAAAGCTGAGACTTTGTTTCTTAATATAAGTAACAGAGCACAAAGCTCTTTGCGATTATTGGATGGGAGGCGCTACAAATAATGAATGATGTAGGGAAAAACTGCAGATCTGGCGACTTGAACTACGTGTGATTTATAGGGTCAAATAAACCCTGCATTAACGTCGCTATTTTTTAACTGTTAAAGAGTTATTGTCGCATTAACTTGCCCTTAAGCCCTTGCCCATTCAACAGAAGAGAGATTTTCTTCACACAACAGTATGAGTTGCAGTCTGGCACGTTTGTACGCACCCTTTTGATTGACAGGATATAATTGGCACTGATCACCAGCAGTTTTTAAACAATCGGCCAATGGGCAATGGATGATAACAAAAATAATAGCTTTAATTGGTATCGCTTTAAATCGATACATCAGTGCATCTCTATTTAAAAAATCTGTTTTTTTTATTTGAAGATATTTTGCAGTTTATTTTTTCCTGTGATGCAATGCTGAATTTTCAGCATCTTTACTCCAGTCTTCAGTATCACATGATCCTTCAGAAATCATTCTAATATGCTGATTTGCTGCTCAAGAAGCATCTTTTTTTAATGTAAATGTAATGTAAAAAAAAGTTGAATATATTTTTATTCTTTAATAAACAGAAAGTTCAACGGAACAGCAATTATTTGAAATAAAAGTATTTTGTAACATTGATAATGTCTTTATGTCACGGAGTCAACACCATTAACACCAAACCCTTCAGCTCCACCCAATGCATCACACCTGTCACCATCACAGTATTTAAGCAGTCACACTCCACACAATCACTGTCTGGTCTTGTTGATCTCTCGCTCAACTTGCCCAACTACTTACCTGTTCTGCTCACATGTTGAGATCCCTGTTCATCAGTCTTCTTCAGTTCAGCTTCACCATCTTCAGTCACCTTGGTCCGCCACGCACCTGCAAAAGACAAAGAGAGTTATCCACGAGCTAAGTTATTCAACCAAACCTCTCAGTGAAAGCTTACCTGTTTCTCCTGCTTTGTCTCTGCTTCCTGTAAATAAACCATCAGTATGTTTGCATTACCTGTGTTGTCCGCTGTCACTTTACCGTAATATTTGGTTAATTTAATGCGTTCTTGCTGAATTAATAAAAGAAATGTACATTTTTTTTGTTTTACTGTATATAGCAGGGATGGGCAACTTCAGTCCTGGAGGGCCATTGTCCTACAGGCTGTGTCCGAAATCTCCACTCAAACCACTACTCCCTAACTCCTATGTAGGGGGTAGGGAGTAGAGCACTATAGTGAGCTCACCAGCATAATAGAAACACCACTTTCGGACACTACTCGATCGTCTCTCGGCGCCGTTGATTACGTAGTTACTGTCGCACTATTTAAACGCGCCATCATCTGTCAGCTGGTGCCGAGCCAGCTCTGGGCTAAATAGATTTTTTTAATATAAATACATTACATTATATTGAGCTTATTTCTCCAAAATTGTCAAATTAAAAGTCATTTCTGGCCGTTTCTGTTATAATGCGTTACTCCACACATGATTATAACTTATAAACATAGGCCTAAATAAAATTAATACACATATTTCATATATTTTCATTTTTGCGCCACACCGTTTTCTCTTGCCTGTCGACATTAGGAAAACAAACAAACAGATCTACGTTATCAAATATTTTGCTCATAATACTCTTAATAAAACAGCTTTTAGACTGTGGAGATGCCACTCAATATTTATCTTTTTTGTTTGTTTGTTCTCGTGATTCAGAAGATTTTGCGGATTAGCAAAAGAAACAGGATTTCTAGACACAGAAAAAGACGTGCTGTTCTTTCTACGCGAGACGTCGTCAAATTGTAAGTTAAAGATGAAGATGATGCTGATGGGTCTTTTACGATCAGCGCAATGCATCATGGTGTGTAGGGCTTGGGTTAGTGACCATCGGTTGTACACTACTTTTCAAAATGCATTCTGGGATACATTGAGTGGACTATATAGGGTATAATAATCATCACTGTACATTCGGACAGAAATGGCGAGCTCACTATATAGTCCACTATATAGTGAGTAGTGGGAGATTTCGGACACAGCCACAGAGTTTAGCTTCAACCCTAATCAAACACACCTGAACAAGCTAATCAAGGTCTTCAGGATTACTAGAAAGTTACAAGCAGGTGATTTTTTTCAGGGTTGGAGCTAAACTCTGGGACAGTGGCCCTCCAGGACCGACGTTGCCCATCTCTGGTATATAGACTACTTTTCAAAAGTTTATGCATTTGTCAGATGCTTCTATCTAAAGAAAATGAAAAAAACAAAAAAATCTGCGACTTTATATCTCATAATACAATGTGAATTTATATCTCTTTCTGACAGTTGTGACAATTTTACACAACATGGTGACCATGTAACACTTTTTCCCCCAGCTGGGAATATGTGTGTTGTGAAACAGGCCTTAAACATGTCAAGGTTTCTGCTCATCCTTGGATTGACAGAGTGGCTGTCAGGAGGCTGCATGAGCAGTAATCAAACAGACTGCTGCTCTTGCTTTATAATTCACAGCTTTTTACCATATCTCAATGCCACGCTGTCCTTCCCAACCCTTAAACTGTGTCCCCTTAGGTAAAAAAGATATCAGCTCTTCTCCTCTGTAACATTCTCATAGTCTGCTCTGCTGTCACAAACACACGCACACACACATGCAACCTGAGTCTTCACCCTCCTCCGCTCTCAGAGAGAGATGCTTGTTTACTGCGAGTTGCCAACTTGTCCGTGAAAGACTCTGTTGGGAGTTTGCTGTAAATATGGTGACAGGCTGGAAGCACTTCCCCAAGAGCTGCTCTGAATAAAGGGTAAAAGAGGTTGCAGTGGGTGTGGACAGAAAATAAAGTGAAGCCTACCCTGATGTGATGCCATTTTTAGGGGGATCATGGAGTGTATCCTTGGATGTTTTGCTGTATACTGCAGTTTGTTTATTTATTTAGCATATATGCTAAGGAAAGCATCACTATAAGTATTGCTTGTACTGAGGGTATCCTTCATGTTACTCAAATAGCCTCACAGTTGGACTTTAAGTGACCTGAGTTTGAGTCCTGACTCATCCTTTCCTATCTGTCACGATTTGGGTTTGTTTCATTAGGTGTGTTCGACATCGGCTGCGGCTGGATGTAACTGATCGGCGAGAGTAGCCGCGTGCAGGCGGGGAGGAGCTGCAAACGGAGATGTGAAGTCGGACACTTTCTGGTTCCCGTAGTGACTGCTCACGTGGTGTTTGTATACTTTAGCACAGCTGAAGTGAAATAAATGCAATATTTGCCAAATACACAGATGTTTCAGAGACATTTTCATTCAATACTTTATGTACTGCTTCATACAGCGTTTGTTTGAACAAGAATAAAGTTCAACATAAGCCTACAGCTACTATCAATGAAGTGGAATCAACGTTTTTTAATCAGTTTTATTTTGATAAACATAACACAATACATCGCGACTACATGAAAAGAGTGTTTACTGTTATAAAAAAAACTGATTTGTGAGCTTTAGTGGAACTAAAGGTGTGAGAATAAACCGAATAAACACGAAACGCACGTGATCGTTGTCATGCGGTGAATCCGGCCAATCGTGGAACAGCTGTGTCGTCATCAGAGCTCGTGCAGCCCAGACTCAGAGCAGCCGCTCTTCAGAAGCTGCGCTGGCTGAGTTCTCTGGCTACTCTCGAATCGCTCTCGCGGTACTTTGATGGCATACGTCACAGTCACGTGGCGTCGGCGCTGTATCAAGTCGGACAAAATTTCTAACCGGCATGCACTGCTTCAAGTCTGCCGCCGATCGGTCTGCGCCAAGGGGGTAATCCATCGACCGGAAGTTGAAGCCGGCCGGGTGCCGCCATGTTGTAGCAGAACTTCACTTGCGTTAGCATTTCCATTGACTCCCAATCATTTTTGCGTCACTTTGACAGCGAATAACTTTACATCTGAGGCGTTTAAAGACTCCATTTGTCCATTATTTATTTCTAAAGAAACACGACAATGTATAAAGGGCTCCATTACCTTCTATGTTACACTATGGCCCCGTAGAAACAGATTTAGTAAAAATAGGCTAACGATTGCGTCATAACCACTCGACTCTCTGTCGCGCTGTACAGAAGTTACCGTACAGACAGGAGGAGAAGCTCGCAGGCAATCGGGGGGACGTCCCGTCAAGGGAGAAGCCCATAATGAGTCCATAAAAGCAACGGAATTCTTACTCCTGCTCACTCACGCCAAAGAACTCTTTGCTCAAGTTCCCCGTCTCTGCAAGATTAACGTTGGCAGTTTTCACGCACAGCTACTAGAAGATTAACGTCTGTCAGACAGGTTGCTCACGTCATCAAGCTTAGTTTGAGTCGGTCTGAGTCTGCGCGTCAGGAACGGAAGTTCTCAAAAATCGCTAAAAGTGGGCTTCAACTGTCTCAACTGAGTTCCAATGAGATCGCTCTGTCCATTTCTTTTACTGTCTATGGCTTCAACTGTCTCAACTGAGTTCCAATGAGATCGCTCTGTCCATTTCTTTTACTGTCTATGGTCTGCGCAGAGCTGCATGAAGTCGAACAAGCCTATGTTCTTAGGCTTGTTTGAGATGCGCCTTGCCTCGCCTGAAATGTAGTCGAGAGTAGGCGGCTGCAGTGAGAGGAGGAGTGAAAAAAGCGCAGGCAAGCCGGACAGATCGCTCTTCTCGCAGTGGATCTGACACCTGTGAGATCAAAGGCGGATATCGCGGGATTCACGGGATTCACACTCGTGCACGGTGTTGCTAATAAACTGGATGTATTTTAAGTTTTGTTGCTTGAATATGAAAATAAATATAATGAACAAGACACTCAAAGTACTTATTTAATTCCATTTTAAATAGGCCTATATGTTTATGAATCGTTTTTTTTTCTTTACAGATATGTGTTTTTATTTTTAATTAAAAATAAAAAAAATTACATCAAATAGATCGCACTGTCTGAGAGTTTGGGGATATCCACACATAATCTATACACATAAAACATGATATCAGAGTTTTAAAATCAAACATTTTAAAAGAGAACAATACATCACGGTTGTTTAAACCAATGAGCATTAAGCTGTGCCGTCAGCAAAAGTCGTTTCCCATCATGCTTTTGATCAGCGCAGTCGGTGGAGAGCAACTGCGCGCGACTGCAGAATCCGACACGTGTGCCTTGCGGTCGCGAGACTTTTTTGACTCACGTCAGCATGACATCAGAGCAAGGCGGACCGCACTCGGACACATTTCTAACCGGCATGCATCTCGCGCTGATCACCGGTGATCGGTTCTGCGCAGATTTTGCTCATCTCAAACAAGCCTCTTGTTTCATGTCTGTCATGTGATCCCGTTTTAGCCATGTGATCTTGCCATGTGTTCTGTGTTGTCATGTTGTCATTGGTTCATTGTCCACAGATGCCCCTTGTCTAGTCATTAGTCTAGTGTATTTAAGCCCTCGTGTTTGCCATGTTTCGTCAAGTATTGTTACCTGGCTGTAACCTCTATTTTGTTGAGAGTTTGCCACGTTAAGTCTGTTTTATGTTTGATCTTGTTTTGTATAAACTGCACTTGGGTTCTACAGCTTGCTCTCAGTGGACTAACTTACACCATCCCAACCCTCTCTTTCTCCCCCACATTGCTTCCTGTTCACTCTATTCTCTAAATAAAGGTTAAAATGGCAAAAAATAAATATATATTAAATGATTCAATGCTGTATCTACAAAGACATGCAGAAAACAAGATTTATTCTGAACTGCCCCGCCAACCACCACACATAAAAACAATATTATTGTCGTTTTGCATGGACAAGCCAAGCAACACTCACATTTTTTCTTTACAATTTCAAATTAAGTAGGCCTATATCTGTTCGTCTCTCATGACTGTAGCATTGGGTAGCAAATGTGCATGTAATGATTGAAGACAATGACTCTTTCAATCTGCGCGCTGAATCAGTTGCACTGAGCACTGAAAACAAATCACAGCAGGTCTGGCAGACACTGGTTTATGAAGAAATGTCTAAAATATGTTTGTGAAATATGCAGGCTCCTAGTGGTAATATTTCACTGACAGTGGATGAGACGGCAGGGAATGTTAATGGAATTTTCAATAGAGAATGGACTATATAGGAAATAAAGAAAAGACAAACACCTCATTGGGCAGGGTGTAGACTGACTGCTAGACTGGGCTTTATAGCTAGATTTGTGATGTTTATTTTAGCCTTTTAATATGTATCTTCATACTTATGTATTTGCTCTGAAACAGTTTTATGCAAAGTTTAAAAATATAGTTTAAAATGTCCAAATGCATGTAACAGGAATTGATGAATCCTTTAATTATATTATAAATCAACAAACTGCTGAATTTACAGAAAAATATATTTCACTAAAACATTATAATGCACATTTTTGAGTGATGACAAATTTGAATGTGTTATTCAAATGTTTTGAATCGATTCATTGAATACTTGAAGTTAAACCAAACCAACCAACTCTAAAGCCATGTTTGCAACTTAAGCTGAAATCAAAGATGCTATTAACATTCCAGTGCCTAGAGAAAACGTGTTTAATGGCTTTTGTAGTTTTTTTTTTTTTTTTTGGTACTTTAGTTTTAACTTAAATTGCATTATTCACAGTGTTGTTCATTATGTCACTAGCAAAATAAGCTCTAGAAGGACAAATGAGCAGTTTCTGATTTCACTTATGTTTGGTTGTACCCCTTTCTGGGAGATATCCTGCAAACAAAATCAGACACTTGGCCATAGGAAATCTTGTATCTCACATTGCTGTGTGTCTTTATTGCCTCTCAAGTTCACTCATATATCTTGGTCCACTCCTACATGGCTCCACAAGGTATCCATGTCAGTTCAGGACTCATCATGGAATTTAAGTTCCGCATTAATGCTTTAGCTTATAAAGCCATTCTAGATAGAGATAAACATTAGCACAGTTATTTTTAATATATTTTTCGGTATGTATCACTCAACAACTTGGCGATTCTGAGCATGTAGTTGCCCAACAGTAGATTAGTAAACAAAGTTTTGCCTTCTATTTGTTTACTATACTTGCAGTTTCAGCACACTGTCTGTACTGACCTGTGTCTGATTACTGCACATTTCTACTCCACTAATTTGAAAAATAATGGCATTTTACAGCTTACTCTGGGTACAGTTGATGAAATTCCAACCATATTATTTAATGTAATATGTAATATTTCCTAACATAAATACTGTTTATTGGTAATTGTAAATTCAACATCACATTATGTTTGTTATAATTACAATTATATGCATATAAATTGGACTAAATATGTCCCACAACGTGATGCATAATAAAGGTGATTCAATTTGCATTTCATCATGGGAGTTTGTGACAGCACAACATTGTCGATTTTTTCCTCCAGTGCGGCAGCTTGCGTTCAACTGGCTGTTGGCGGTCAGTGTTGCTCATTATATCAGAGTAAGCAATAACTGTAATGGAGTGTTAAAAACAAACAATTGGCCAAAGCGAAATGTATGTTGGCAGCGAGCATTGCATCCAAATCCTGCGGAGCTATCATGTTAACTGCATTGCGCCAGACATTGAAAGCTCTGACTGGGCTCAAATTGTAAACAATTTCATTTTAAAACATCCCGAATGCATGCCAGTAGTTTTATGGAACAATTCCCCAACTATTTTGATAGTTGCCGCTCCTCTTCGCATAAAACAACAACAATCGTCAGCAGGTTTGGTGTAGCTTTAAACTTTATACGCATCAGTGGACTGGTAAAGGCAGAAATAGTCATCTTAATCACTTACATTATCAGTTATTAATTCTGCTAATTGAGCTAGATTGAGTTGATGATATAATATAGCCTGGTGCCCAAGGCCTGACCGCTGAATGTTTACCGCTGCTTCAATGTTAATGCATGATCCCTCGAGAGCTCCTCAGCTCTGCTTAGATCCATCACTCTGCAGGAGCACCACAGAACTGGAGTTGTTCCATGGAAACTCTGTGCTTCATCTACCATGCGCTGCGTCAGTTTTGAAGTCATTGCAGCAAACAAGGTATTTGTCTCAAATTATATAGGCAATTTACCTGTTACTAACTTTTCCATGTACATTTGTCTGACTCTGCCTAGACCAGCACCAGATAGAGTTTACTCAAAGTTCTGACCCAGTCAGTAAAAGGCTAAATGCTCTGCAGTGTTTAATTAAGTCTGCCATTAAATGTTGAGCTCCTAATATAAATCACAGTCTTGTTTCATTAGGGAAAAATTCTAGCTTCCTCATACAACTCATAAATGTAGGGTCAAATCTCTAAAGTCTTCCTTTTCTTTTGTTTAAGCCAGAAATATGTTGCTATGTTTCTAAGTCGCTATAATTCTTGAATCTCAACAGATTTGAAACTTTGCATTAGTTTCATCATGAGTCGTGACATGTTAAACAGCTTTCGGAATTTCATCAGATGTCGTGGGCAGATACAATGGCTCATTAATCAGTCAATATAAGGAAGATGCAACAAATGAGGCAATATGGAGGCCATGCAAACTCCACTGATTGCTATCCAGCTGAGTCACATTACAAAAACTCCTGCAGTCTTATTGCAACCTGTTATTAGTTTTGGATGGGGTTTCCCTCTAGCCTCACGTTGAAATGAATTGGAAAACGATCCAGATATCTCTCTGAAAATTCTGAGGCTTCTTCTTTGTGTCCTTAAAGGTAAAGTGGGTCATTTTTTGAGCTATCAAGTTAAAATGGACAGACTGCAACAAAGAACCTTTTGTAGGTTGATTTTCCTTGAAGGTTGTAGTCACTAGTGGCACTATACATTTTTTTTTGACAAATAGTGTGAGTTAGGTGCAGGACTATCAAAGCTCTATTAGTTTCTTTTGTATGTGGAACACAAAAAATGAAGCTATTTTGAAGAATGTTTACACTGTTTTTGGTCCATACAATGAAAGTCAATGGGTACAATGTTGTTCATCATTTTATAGACAAAAACATTCTTCTAAATATCATCTTTGTGTGCCACAGATGCAGGAATAAGGTATCTTGAAAAATGTTAGCCATGGTTACTATCCTCAACAGCAAAGCAAATAAACATTTGCTAATCTGCTATTATATTCATCTAAATGTTGTATTTTGGGTTAAAATGTTGTCAAACATGTCTTGGTTCACCTATTCTTTCACTAAAATGAGGACTTCTGAGTAACATAAGAAAACCTTGTAGTAATTTATTCTGAAGTGGCTGTATTGAAGAAGCCACACTTAACTGATCTCTACTTTCAGACTATGGAGGGGGTTCCCTGGTGTTCCTGGATGTGCTTCTCGTTGAGGATGGGATTACACTCAAGTCTGATGAACGGGCCCACTGGGACCAGGAACTTGAGACATCTGGCGGCGGGGGTGGGGTGGTCGTGTGGAGTAGTCCCACCCCCCATCAGGCACCCTGACAGCCCACTGACAGATAACAGCTGCGGGGAAAGCCTCCCACCGCTTCAAGCTACTGTTCCGTGAGTCTGCAGTGTCATTTCTTCAGCATCAAACTTCCTCTTTTTCAGAAAGCTGTTATCCTGATGCAAGAATAGTCTCAGTACAAAAATAAATTTGCTCATTTCTTTCATTGCAGTCATTATATTGATGACATGGGGGTCACTAACAATGGTTTTAAAATACATTTTAATTATTCAATGTGCATTCATTTTGTCACGGCTATTTTTTGCTGTTAGAGGAGGAAGGGTAGTATATGGACCACCTTTATTTAGGTGAGTTTATGATTTCACTTTATGATTTGATTCCTCAAATTCGATTAGCCTTGTTCCAAGAATGCTAATATGTAGCATAACAGCACTGGGATGCTTCACTGTTTGGATCACTCTGCTTTTCTGGGTTTGCAGCTTTCCAGACCAGAGTATGTGATCAGTGAAGAGTGGACACAGTGCCAAGAATGTGTTTTTTGGAAGTCCGGTGTCTGTTTTTCCCCCTGCAAAGTTTCTCTTACCAGTGAAGATAGAGGAAATGGAACACCTGGAGTGGATATTGAGCGATTACAGAGTGCTTTGGGTGAAGAGATGAAATATACAAACTAACTAACTAACTAACCAATTTTTGTTTAAAATGTATATTTCTTTTAAAAAGTTTAGAGACGGTAAGATTAAAAAAAAAAAAAAAAATTATCAAGGCAGTAGACTTTTGATTTGATACAAAGGATTTCTATTTCAAATAAATGCTGTTCTTTTGAGATTTCTTTTCAGTAACGAATACTAAATAATTGCCAAGATATCCACAAAAATATTAAGCAGCACAACTTTTTTTCAGCCTTGATGTTTCTTGAGCACCAAATCAGCAAATTGGTATGATTTCTAATGGATCTGGAGTAATGGTTGCTGAAAACTTAGCTTTGCCATCACAGGGGAAAAAAAAGTATATTAAAATAGAAAATGATTATAACAGCTTTAAATTGTAGTACTATTTCACAATGTTAATGTTTTTACTGTTATTTAATCAAACAGATGCAGCCTGGCTATGCATAAAAGACTTCTTTCAAAAACATTTAAAAAAAAACTTACCCAAACTTTTGAACAGTAGTGTAAGTTGCTTGATGATTATGCTTAATCAGTTTATTTAACTGCTGTAAGACTGTTGTACAGTATATAAGCAAAATCACGTTCTCAACTGGGCTACTGTACTTTTCAATAGTACAGCTGTTTTTCAGGTGCAGGCCCAATAATGCAGGCACGGTGCTGCAGGTAATCGCAGGCCTACTAATATTAAAGCCTTCTTTCTTGTGTGACACTGCTTCGATATATCTCTTGTTATTCTATTCTTGTCCTATCTGGTTATGGGTGTAGTGCCTTTGGAGATACTGGAGCCTCTGGAGATATAAACCTGTAGCTGCCAGCTATCTTTTTCCTGTTTTGTAACAAGTGAGTTTTGTTGAATGTGTAGCTAAAATCAACTCTGAAACCACTAAACTGGAAGAAACTACAAAACTTGAAATCGTAATGCAGTATAAAGCTGTAAAATCTAACAAAGGGACTGACAAGTTATTGTAAATCCATTCTATTTGTTGTGTATATTATTGTTTGTTGTGTATATTATTCTGTGGCAAGCAGGACGAGGCCGAGGGCCGTGAGAGAACGGCGCAAGTCCGGTTGCGTGACTGATGATGAGCGACACCTGCACGACACACTGGTCACGTATCTCTCACAAAGGAGTGGAAGCATAAAAGGGGCGACGACAGTGAAGGATGAGAGAGGACCAGGCCTGGACTATTTATGTTTTGTTTATATGTGGCGGCAGTTGTCCGTGAAGGGCTGCCACCTTTACTTTAATTTTGTTGTTTGTTTATTTTACATTATTTTACTTCAAATGTTCACCGGTCTTCCAACAACATCTAACTTCGTTACACTGGTGCCGAAATCCGGCAGGATGGAGGAACGCGCTGTCAAAGAGCCCTCGCCGCAGTGGGGAATCTGCGGTGACATCGAGCATGGCTGTGCAGAGTCCGTCGCCATGGATGCTGGAGTTGCCAGGGGGACGGACGAGCTCGCTGCTGGCCGCCTGGGTGCTGGAGGGGTGGCTGCCGTCCGAGACGGAGCGGAGTCGCCGCTGCCGTTTGCCTGAGTCCGAGCCTGCTACCGTCCATCATGATGGGGAGGAGCAGGGAATGGGGGACTCCTTCCGACTGCTTGTGTCCGGAGGAACCGTCGCCGTCCACCAGGCGGAGGAGGAGTGTCGAGCCGTCCACCGAGGGCTATCCAGTGCCACCGCCAGGCACCGTGGAGGTGTTCACCCAGCTGGTGGAGGACCAGCTTGCAGTGCGTTTTGGGAACCGGACAAAGTTGTTGTTTTTTTTTCTTTCCTCTCTCGTCTCTGTCGCTCCTCATGCTTCCGTCTCCTTTTCTCTCGCCTCGTCTGTCCATACCCCCAGGTGCCACGACTGCCGTGACTGGGGAGAGTAGAGCGCAGTCTCGGGAGTACCCCCCGACCTGCGAGGGGTGATGGGGGTATGTGGCAAGCAGGGCGAGGCTGAGAGCCGTGAGATAACGACGCAAGGCCGTTGCATGACTGATGATGAGCGACACCTGCACACTGCACCGGTCTCATCTCACGGAGGAGCTTCGGAAGCATAAGGAGGAGAGACGACAGTGAAGGACGAGAGAGGACCAGGCCTGAACTATTTGTTATGTTTGTTTATATGTGCCGGCAGTCGTCCGTGAGGGGCTGCCGCCTTTACTTTCGTTTTGTTGTTTGTTTATTTTACATTAATAAAGTCTTTAAATGTTCGCCAGTTCCAGCCTCCTCCTTCCCACAACAACATACCTTGCTACATAATCATTATTCAAATTGAGCGCTTTTAATTGATTTTTTTTTTTTACCTCAATGGTCAGAATTTGTTTGGTTTCATGGGATTTGATAAATATACCCTCATAAAAGTAATAAAAAAAACATCAGAAGGTCAAAAATGAGAGAATTCTAATGCTACTTCTATAACCAGAAAGGGCCGTATATATAGAGTATGTAGAATTAATGGTAGAGTTCATATCCAGTTTCAGATATATTCTGATAATATATTTTTCTGAGATGGTCAAACTTATATCTGTCAGGATCCTCAAACTTTAATTTCCTGCTTAGTGAGAGCAATGCACTAGAGCCTAGACTAAACCAGCCCCCTAAAGTTAATTTATGGGTTATGTAAAACATCCTCTCAGATCCTCTTTAAATTCACTTTAAAGTCTCTGATTTATTCTTTTGAGACCCCCAGAATTCCACTCGTGTGCTATGGCCGTTGTCCCTCTCCATCCATCTTCTGAAGAAGTTCATTCATTACCTCTGATGATTTGATGTCTTCCAGAATTAAACCAGCATCTGGATTTATGTGTCTGCTGGAAGTAAAGAGTAAGCTTTTTCATCATACCTGGGCTGTGAGCGGCTGCAAAAAGTACTATGTAGTTAGTTTATTGTTTATGGTCATTATAAATAAATGAGACTGTTCCTCGTGTGAGTTCTGCATAACTCTAGACTATGAAATCTGCTATGTGCTTCGGCAGATTATAAAGGCCTTTTTCCTCGGCGAGACAGGGTGCTTTCATCAGTGATCGGCCATTTAATAAACATGCCATTCATATTATTTCAGTTAGCTTAACAAGAGGCACGCTCGGTCTGTAGCCTTTTGTCGGACCCGGCGGATGTCCACAGAAGCAGAGCTTTATATGAAGCCCAAACTTGTGAACCGGAGTATTATCCCGCAAAGCCAAACACAGTTCACTACACCGAGCGGAAAATTTCAATGCTCAGTTGTACCAGATTACAACAAAACAGATGCCACCAGCCATTCAAGACACAAATAAATGCGTTCATAATTACCAAAGTGACATACAAATGCCACGATGCTCAAGTGTGAGGATTATGGGGTAGAATCCCTGGCAGAGTGTTCTGGGATAGAGAACATTAGTGACAGAAAGGAATCGATGGGTATGGGGTAGACACTCTGCAGCCTGGGAATGCAGTCAGATGGCTCTGATTTCACAGCCCAGTGAGCAGGTTCCCAACAAACATACACAAAGTCGGTGTAAGCAGGCTCAGAGAAACTGCTGTCCCCCCATAATTCATTCTAATTACCACCCTGTCAGGGATGGTTACTTATCAGTACAGTGAAAGCTTATTATTGCCTTTCTCTTTTATCTATTTCCCACTGGCATACTGATAGTCTCTAGAACATTTCTAGGAGTTTAGAAGCCTCACTGGCTAACACCCTCTGCTGATTTCTGTGTGACAGGTAATTAGTATATAAAGCGCTTTATTTGAGGGACCGGGTTGTGCTGCATTTTTCATTTTAAATGGGTGTTAATTGGGAAAATTGCCAATGGTCGATTTAAAGCCTGATTAACAGGCTCTTGGTCTAATAGAACGTTTAGCAGAGCTTATGGTGAGTCAAGCCAAGTTGCACCAATTTAGGCTGCATTGTTTTTTGCTGTCCTTGTAACATGTCTGTGGGTACAATAACTAAAAATGCTAATAAAAATAGCCTATTTGGACCCATGAGAGAAAATATAGCTATTGGTTTGGAAAGAGTTGGTTTTGGATGGATGGAGGGATGGGTATTTACAGATACACAGACAGACTGATAAACAAGTTCTGTAGGTAGATGTGTAGGTAGGTACTGTATATATTTATAGACAGATAGAGAGGTAGATAGATATAGATGGATATGTATTTGTTGATAGATCGGTAGATATTTATAGAGAAATATCAGATGGATGGATGGGTATTTATTGATAGACAGACTGATAGGTAGGTAAGTATTTATAGACGGAGAGGTAGATATAGATGGAAAGGTAGATATGTATTTGTTGGTAGATAGTTATAGCGAAATATCTAAGATGGATGGAGGGATAGATAGATAGATAGATAGATAGATAGATAGATAGATAGATAGATAGATAGATAGATAGATAGATAGATAGATAGATAGATAGATAGATAGATAGATAGATGGGTATTTATCAATAAAGAGACAGACAGACTGATACGACATATAGAAAGGTAGATATGTATTTATAGAGAAATAACTAAGAGATGGATAGATAGATAGATGGGTGGATGGATAGATATTCATGGACAGACACACAGAAAGACAGACTGATGTTAATATTAATAATATAGACAGAAATGTTAATATTTCCTCTGCTGCACATTGTGAATGAACTGAGATGGATGTGAACGTTTTATGCATGATGGACAAGAGAGAGTGTGTAAGCCACACGTGTGAAAACACCTCAATCCAAACTGATTTTTTTTTTTTTTTGTGACTAGTTTTGGGGAAATTCACTGCTAAATTGCAAAAGACAGATCAGGGTAAACATGTGTATACCACTACAATGGAATTTAGTCATTTTGAAGAGGTGCATGCATGCAAGATATATGGGTCCTTGAGCATTTCTTTTAAGTTTGTACTTGCTGAAATCTTGTTAATGACTTGCAAATATAATGATGTTGTCACATGCTGTGTCCTCACATGTTAGTGTTAGACTTTAAAGCAGATTCACTTATGTATGATGAACAAAAAACGAAATGAGATGAGCACATTGTTTTATGGACTGTGATGTGAGTGATGTTACACAAATGGATTTAGGAACATGCATAACATCTATCCATCCATCCATCCATCCATCGATTTGTCTGTCTTTCTGACCATAAATATCTATCTACCTCTCCGTCCGTCTATCTATAGGCTAGTTAAGATAAATTGTTTTTCTTGTAAATAGTTTCTATTTTGTAAATGCTTTTTGGCTTTGGGTTAAACTACATGTAGTTATATATTATATATAGCATTCTAAATTAATCAAAGTTACATTTAAGTTCTTAGTGTCACAAAAATAAAGCTGTGTTTGCTCGGTGCCATTTGGCACAGCTCAAGCATTTTAACATTAAGCATTTATGATCATACAGGGACTTGGAGCGCATGCCACAATGGTTTAGTGCATTATTACATGTGTAATTTAGCAGTTCAGAGTAATTAGATGAGCCAGAATATAATGCCTTGCCCCCATCTGCTCAACAGCCTGATAACTTCAGTGCTTAACTCATTTGCTTAACTATGAGTTGGAACTGAGGTATACATATGTTTTCAATAGCACTGAAATCTGTTACCAGCAACTTTCTGCACATTAATGATGTTAACAATGATTTTTATTGGTTATGAAAACATGCTTTTATTGACATGAATGAGAAATTAGAAGGCTATATGTCTGTGATGGAAGGCATGATTAGAAAATCATTTGTTGTGAGAGTACTGTACAAGGCTAAACTTTGATTATGCTCAAGTCTATTCAGCTGGTTGGCCATTGTACTTAAGACTCAAGGCCTTGTTAGCTCTGAGAGACGAGCAGAGATTGTGAGAAACAAAAGTAGGTCCATCATTCAGCCCCTCAGTAGCTCTCTGCTGCTGGCTCTCATCTTGAAACGTCCCCTGCAGGATGTGCCTTCAAACACCATGTGCCTTGTTTATTGAGAAAGGGACAAGTTTGAAATGACAAACAGAGGGGAACAAATAGGATCTCAGAGAAGCGCAGAGATTAATCTTTACATCTGTGTTAGAGCACAAAATAAATCGTGCAATGACTTGACGGAGGGAGGCACAAGGAAGTGCATCTGTCAGTCACCTGTCCTGAGCATAGTGGAATCATTCTCAGGATTAAGCGTGCTATTAAAAGATATTGTGAATACTCAGACAGTTTCATTGCCTGTCTTTACACTGCCATTAGCTATAAATAAAAAGTATACATAGTTCACGGCCTCTTCTAGTGAATGAGATTTGAGGTTAATGAGATTTTCCTTGAGTAGTGGTTTGTTAAATGTCACATTAAGGAATAAGACACACACATGGATAAGGTGAGCATGCTATTTTTGTTCTTTATTTCATTATCAGAATTTACAAAATAAATATCAAGTAAGTAAACTTAAAATAAAAATAAATAAAAGGATTAGCTGAGATGAAGTGCGATGGTTATTCAACAAATATCTATGTCTGTCTGTCTGTCGTCCATCCACCCATCTGTCCATAAATTCTTTCTACCTCTCCATCCATCCATCCATCCATCCATCCATCCATCCATCCATCCATCCATCCATCCATCCATCCATCCATCCATCCATCTATCCATCTATCCATCTATCTATCTATCTATCTATCTATCTATCTATCTATCTATCTATCTATCTATCTATCTGTCTATCTGTCTGTCTGTCTGTCTGTCTGTCTGTCCGTCTGTCCGTCTGTCCGTCTGTCCGTCTGTCCGTCTGTCCGTCTGTCCGTCTGTCCGTCTGTCCGTCTGTCCGTCTGTCCGTCTGTCCGTCTGTCCGTCTGTCCGTCTGTCCGTCTGTCCGTCTGTCCGTCTGTCCGTCCGTCCGTCCGTCCGTCCGTCCGTCCGTCCGTCCGTCCGTCCGTCCGTCCGTCCGTCCGTCCGTCCGTCCGTCCGTCCGTCCGTCCGTCCGTCCGTCCGTCCGTCCGTCCGTCCGTCCGTCTGTCTGTCCGTCCGTCCGCTTAAGCATACATGTTTAAATAACTCAATAACATATTTAAAATTCTCTTATGCTTAAAGTATACATTTATGTGATCAAATATACTGTAAGAACCATAATATTGTGAACTATTAATATGAGTTTGAATTTTCTAAAAAAAAAAAAATGTTTATTTCTGTGATGGCTATTACTCCAGTCTTGAGTGGCACATGATCATTCAGAAATCATTCTTGTAGGCTAAATTGCCTTTTCCTCACTGGGTAGTGTTCTGAAAATGTTGATTCCCCGTCATTTATATAGAGGAACTGTACATCACACTGAAGTATAAACAGTATGTTTATTTTCTTAAAAACTGCCCTCAATGAGACGTTCTGAAGTTTAAAACATAAACAAATATTTCCACTGAAGAGCTGTAAACTCAGGCTGCCGTTTTTTCTCCCCATCACTCTCTGTGATGAAAGAGGCTAACTATGTCTGCATATTTCTCTTTTCTCTAGCGTGCAGATGGGCAATTTAAGTTCCCTATCCTTAAAAGGCTCATTCCATAGTGTATGTTGATCCACCATAGCAGTGTGTGGAATAATTTGCAATGCTTTCACCTCGCCGGGTAGAATTCTGATTGAAAACGGAGATGGAGGAGCCCTCCTCTCTCTAACATCTGACAGTTCATGGAATGTAGTTTCACACTCGGCTACAAATTACTGAGATAAGTCCGAAACAATGCTCTCCTCATGCAACTCCTGTCTTGTCTGTAGGGAATTATTGTTATTGACCTTTTCACGGGACAAAATCAGGACATTGGCAAATCACAAACCATCTATCTTTACTTTCACCTCTATCACCAAAAAGAGATCTGAATCCAACAATAAGAACATTGAGTCTTTAGATTTCTTCAGACTCATGTATGAAAGAAAGAAAGAAAGAAAGAAAGAAAGAAAGAAAGAAAGAAAGAAAGAAAGAAAGAAAGAAAGAAAGAAAGAAAGAAAGAAAATTCAAATGAGATTAAATATTAAATCAAAATAAATGTCATACTCTTGGTTGAGTTAATCAGTTAGCCAATTTTCTTTTTTAATTGGCCTCATTAAATAATATAATATAATAGTAATTGTTTAAATATAGGCCTGTTCATTTTCTCAAGATTCTACTGCCCAGACTATTCAGATTTTTTTTCATCAAAATATTTTCTTTTATGTTTTACAGAAATAAGAAAGAAAGTCGTATGGGTTTGTAACAACATGAGTGAGTCAATTATGACAGAATTTCCTTTTTTTTTTTAAATTATTTTTGTGCGAACTATCTCTATATTTTCACAATCAAAAATTAATAAAGTTTAAGCACCAGCTTAAAATCAATTTGTCAAACTTCCACGCAATATTTTGAACGTAGGCTATTTTTTATTATTCTTATAAAAACAAAAATGCAGTATATGCAGTAAATCAAATTTAAGAGCGAAATAGGTTGCGTTGCATTCAATTTTTTGACCTATTTTTTTCTTGTTGCAGTTGCTTGAGGATGCTTAGGTGAACATATTGTGATTAAAAATAGTACTAACAGCAGCATACATTCGCTCATTATATCTCATTAAATTAGTCTGGTTAGGGGAAACAAAACCCGCATTTGAATACCGGTAACCATTGTCAAGTTCATAAGAATTCTTAATCCAAATAACCCCGGCAGTCCATGACGAGGTTTTCCGAGCGCACCATCTGCTGTTTGTGATTTGCAGCGGCACCACAGCGAATAAAGTGCGCGCACTAGTTTATGCCTGTGTATCCAGCGCGCTCCATACGCTCTCGCCGGCGGATGAATTCGTGTTGCGTGTGCTGCGACTCTTGTCACTCATTCGCTGTGCCGCTCGGAGCGCATTCTGTGTCAACGGCTGAGAACCAATTCATGATATCACAGCAACCTGAAACAGGGACAAAGCATCGTAGTCATTTAGATAATTACTGAACCAAACTCTCCTTACATATTCTACACGGAGCCTACCTTTGGAAGAGATTGCAATGCTTCAGATAAGGGATCTCATTTGGACACTGCTTTTCTTTGGTTATGCAGGTAAGATGCACTTGTTTCAGTTGCACTGTTAGACTGTATCCTTTCGCATCCTTGTTTCCCCCGCTATCCCGGTGCGTTGTCTCCACAGCACATAACAGTTATAGTGCGCGTAAGGATGAGGATGCAAGGTAGTTCGCGCTGGTTCATTCAGTGATACAGCTTTACGAACTGCCTCGGTTTATATCTAGCCGTCCGTTTCATAAAACAAACTCTGTTATTATTATCATCCCTGCCAAACTGGTACATGTTTCCAAACTGGCTCCAGTTATGTGGGATGTGAAGTCTCGTATCTCTGCGTAAAAAGAGTAATACTTTTAAGGGGTGATTATTGACATCCTAAGTGCGTGAAATCGTGTTGTTTGTATGGTTGGGTGGACATTACTGCGCACTGGCTCCTTTGAAATTTGTGTTGGGGAGACAGAAAAAAACAACCAGCTGGTGTGTTGTGTAAACATATCACCATCAAGCCTTCTCAATAGCCGGTTGAAGTTTATTCTTTGGTATTTTAATGTGTGTTTGTGTGTTTATATTCGGGATGGTCGCAGTGGTGCTGAGGCGCAGCTGAGAGCGCTCGTGTTAACTTGAGCGACTTGAACATCTCTGCATTACCCTTGGATGAGTATCCTTGTTATTATAGTTCAATAAAAACATTTTGAAAATTATGTTATTGATTCACCCTCAACTTGTTCCAAACCAGCTTACTTTCTTCAATGGAACCATAAGGAAATGTGAGGCAGAGTAAAAGTCTCAGTCACTATTCAATCTTATTGTATGGAAAAATATGCAATGTCAGTGAACGGTGACTGAGGCTGTCAGGTCACAAAAAAAAAATTCCTAACCTCCCCTTTTGTGTCCTACTGCAGCCTAAGTCAAACGGGTTTGAAATAACATGAGGATGAGTAAATGGGTGAACTGTCCCTTTAAAGACTGAAGTTACAGTTCTCATGCATGTATAATGAAATATCCAGGCTGTTTATAAGCAGGCCAGGCAACCAATTAGAAAACCAAGTGAAAGTTTAATTTATGAGTGCATGCATAAAGAAGAATGAAAATCTGTAAATGTTTTGAAAGCATGGATGATCATTTCCAGCCAATCAGACACTAAGGCTTGGGCGGGAATGAATTATATTGTCACCCCTCCCCCTTCCCTCCTCCCCCAACCTCCCCCCTCTCTTTCTCATGGCAAAACAGAAGCTTTACATTGCCAAATGATTGGCATTATGCATATAGATATTTGCACACATATGCACAGCATTTAAAAATAATAATGTGGCAGTCATTTATCATAATATTTGCCTAGATGTTTATAGACATCATCAACAACAACAACAACAACATTCAGTACCTACATAGTGCAGTGGTTTTGTGACAGATATGGAATATAGATTTTACAATATAGTATAATATAATGTACAATGTAAGTCCATTATATATTTAGTCAAGTGCATGGTGAAATGGAATGGGGTTGTACAGTTGTAGCCATTAGTGTTATGTGTGTTTATGATTTGTATGCATGATGCACAGGGATGATGTTATTTTTCAGTCGGTGGTCCTGTCCCACTGGTTGCCCTTTTGTCATGGCAGGACTTCACAAACCTCGCAGCAGGTTTGAGGTTCCTCCTAGCAGCCAGCTGTGGGACTTTGTCCTGGTGTGTTTGGCGTGTTATAGAAGGTGTCCTTAATTTGTGTGTAATTAGGGCAGGATGTTAAATAGTGCAGTTCTGTACAGTTCAGTCCATTTTTTTAAAACCTGTGTCCTATTTGAAGAATGATTGAGTTTATGAATTTACCATTAATGACTAGTTTGTTTGACTTTTATTTACTGTACAGTTATAGTGTTGGGCGCATGTGTGGATTTAAACAATGCTGTTTTGAGGTGTAACGGTACTGAACACCTGCATCTGTCATTCTTTTTTTTCTCTCCCTCTATGCCACTCCTTATCTTTACATATCACTAAGGGATTGTTGTAGTGTAGACTAGAGGCACATACTGGTGGATGGTGCTGACATGTTGATGTTGACAGAGAGCTGTTTGTGTGTGCAGAATACAGATAAATATCCATAAACCCACTTCACAACTAACTGTTTCTTCAGGGTGTGCTTCAGCATATTAAAAGTATAAAGAGCCAAATAGGGAGTCTTAAAGGGTTAGTTCACCCAAAAATGAAAATTCTGTCAGTAATTACTCACCCTCATGTTGTTCCAACCCTGTAAGACTTTCGTTCATCTTCGGAACACAAATTAAGATATTTTTTATTAAATCTGAGAGCTGGATCACTCCTCCATAGGCTTCTTAAGGGATCGAAACTTGCCGGCCCAAAAGTTATGAAAGACATCGTTAAAATAGTCCAAGTGACTACAGTGGCTCAATCTTAAGTTTATCAAGCAACGAGAATACTTTTTATGCGCAAAAAAATAAAAATAAATAAATAACGACTTTATTCAACTATTCATTTCCTTCTCTGTTGGCCTCGAGATTTCACGTAAAACTGCGCAAAGCTTCTAGGTTGTACGTTACACGCATCACACACATGACCAGCGTCGGCCAATAGTGAGCCTGTGTCTGACGTACAACACAAAAAAACGTTGCACAATTCCACTACGTGAAATCTCGAGGCCAACAGAGAAGGAAATTAATAGTTGAATAAAGTCGTTATTTTTTTTATTTATTTTTTTATTTATTTTTTTGCGCACAAAAAGTATTCTCGTCGCTTGATAAACTTAAGATTGAGCCACTGTAGTCACTTGGACTATTTTAACGATGTCTTTCATAACTTTTGGGCCAGCCAGTTTCTATCCCTTAAGAAGCCTATGGAGGAGTGATCCAGCTCTCAGATTTAATCAAAAATATCTTAATTTGTGTTCCGAAGATGAACGAAAGTCTTACGGGGTTGGAACAACATGAGGGTAAGTAATTACTGACAGAATTTTCATTTTGGGGTGAACTAACCCTTTAAAATTCAGCCTCTGAAGTAGCCTACTTTAAAAAGAAATAAATGAAGTTTGGTGAGCTTTAAATATTGCACATGCCCCTGACCTCAAGAGGAGGGCAAAGTAGAAGATTAGTTAACACTTGAAGAAAAATAAAGAAACAATTGCAAGATGGTGAACATCTGGAACTCCTTTTTCTGTGGCAAGTTCAAAGCTAATATTCTCTGCTCTCCACTTTCCATCTTTTGGCTGAGTTACAGTAACCGTGACAAATATATATATATATATATAGTGGTTCACAGGCATACCATAATTAAATCAACTGATTTCAACTCAAGGCCTCAATGTATGCCTGCTGAATAATGATTTGTTATAATATGTTTCATTTATCACTCTTAAAAGTCTTATTAAAATTGACCAGATACGTTATCTCTATGGGTAGGGGTCCACCTCTGAACCTCTCCTCTCAGAAAAAAAGACTCAGAGTCCTTCTGTATGGACATTACAGGGTGAATTTTATAGTGGTATTGCTTTACTAAGATTATGGCCAATGAAAACATAAGCGTCAAATCAGAGCTGAAAGGAATTGTGATCTGGTCCGAAGATTTGCCCCCATGCTGTAGGATCTCTGGATATTTTTCCATAAAAAAAAATAAATAAAAAAAAAAAACATTAATGCTTTCTATACTGTTCACACTGTGACTCCTTGTTGTAAAATGTATTAATTGTATTTTGCGCAAGCTGACTGAAATCCAATCATCCCAAATGTTCTCCAGTTGTTTTCCATTTTTTGCTGTTTGATAAAGATGGGCCGTCTATGCATATTAATCACTCTCTGAAAGGGGCTCAGACTGATTTGCATTGTGTAAGCTCCGAAGGCATCCTGTAGAGTGTTGGAGGGAAAAAAAGAAAAAAAAAAGGAGGGAAATGGGTTTGGTTTTGTCATGCTGAAAAGCCACCCTCTGATCCCTGCAGCCCATCTCTGAAAGGATTTCTCCTGATTCAAGTAGAAGGGCCTCCTAAAGTCGCAGGCTGAGAGGCAACTTCGAGGAGTATAAACATTGTCTTACACCCCCCACATTTAAACCAGAAACACAACTTTTTTCCTCTCTTACTGTCTGCCTTGCTCGCTCTACTTGAATTGTGGAACGTGTAAGTGTGTCATTTCTATACCCCTAATGGCACTAAACAGAATTGTAAAAATAATTACTCTTTTCACACAACATACAAACACTCTGCCCATCTGCTATTTCTCAAATAAGTACACGCCCAAAACTCATTGCATTGGATGAGTCAATACATTTAAATTCATTAAATGCAGAAATTATAATCGAGCTACAGTAGGTTTTTGTATTGTTGAGACTAGACGTGCCGATATACGATACAGTAGTATGATATAACATGATAATGAACATGCATGATATTATTATCGTGGGCACTTCAAAATACAGTAATTATTTATTATGAATTATTCAAATTTTTAGAACGCATTTTAAGAATACTTCTCCCATCAACTGGTTAAAACGACACCGCTGTATTCTGCGTCTGCTGTATTCAGGTATTCACACTCTGATGTAAACAAGTGTAAGAGAGGCCAGCTAGTAAGAGCTGTGCAGGTAAACCTCACTCCCCTGGCCTCAAGAGGCGCACTAGCGACTGATGCTAGAGACGGTAGACTTAAGCATCCTTTTTAACGCTCCAGCCTCCCATGCCGGAGAAGCCGGTTTGAGTTCCGCTCGTTTCGGGGCGAGTAGAACCGGAGGGGTTACACTGGTGCCGTGACCTGGATGGGAGAGAGGTTTAGGGGAGTGAGTGTAACGAAGGCCCGCCAGTAAGAGCTGTGCGGGTAAACCTCACTCTCCTGGCCTCAAGAGGTGCACTAGTGACTGATGTTAGAGTCTACAGTCTTTAGCATCATTGCTATCGCGCCCGCCTCCCATGACGGAAACATTGGTTTGAGTCCCGCTCGGAGCGAGGCTAGTAGAACCGGAGGGGTTACACTGGTGCCGTGACCCGGGTGGGAGTGAGGTTTATGGGGGTGAGTGTAACAGAGGCTAGCTAGTAAGAGCTGTATGAGTAAACCTCACTCCCCTGGCCTCCAGAGGTGCACTAGTGACTGATGCTAGAGTCTGCAGTTTTTAGCATTCTTGTTAGCGTGCCCGCCTCACATGCTGGAGACGCCGGTTCGAGTCCTGCTCGAGGTTCTGAAAGCAGATGGCGCTAATGGAACAGCAGACATGCAGCAACTTGTAACTGGTTTCAATATCATGATAATACCGTAAACCGTGAATTCTTATACCTATACCATCGTATACCTGCTTCAGCAATTATTGCAACATGAAAATTCGACACCCTCACATGCCTAGTTGAGACATGGTTGAATTTTGAAGCATTAAATACAGAACTTAAGTGCCCAGCCAATATTGAGTGCACAGGAGTAAAGATTACTGATTTCAAATCACATACTGCACATTCAGGGGAGCCTGTGCTAGCTGAGAAACTGACATTGAGATGAATGGGAACGCTAATGCATAGCTTTCTCCAATTATTATAGACTTCCTTGGCTGAAACAAACAGATTGCAGTTCTGTTTGGTGTCTACAGGGGCGCAGAAATTACACCCTTCACCTTTAAGTTGAAGCTTGAAAATCCCTTAATCCCATTGAATGACTCATCTGTTATGATGTAATGCGTAGCTAGCAATGGTCATGACATCATCGAAAAGTGACTGTTATATTATAGACTGCTGTATTTGAATGCACCACTGTTGGTTATTTTGCATGATGCATACACTTTTGATTGCTAGAATTTTAGTCTTATAAAAATTATATTTGTAATATAATATCATGCATTTTGCTGAACTTTAAACATGGTCTAGCTATTTTGTAGGCTTTTGTAATGGTAATAACATTCAGATGTTGCAGCCCATAGACGTATCTAAGATTCAACTTTATTGTACCCCACTTCAAGGAATTTAGAGTAGATTTCCGGTTAAAACCACCAAAAACAAAGTCTGCGCATACTTTGAGTTCCTTACCACACTGTGTTCAAACAAGAGCACTTTCACAAGGTTACAGTTTCTGTCTATTTGCGGCAAGAAGAAAAATGATAGGATTATTTTCACAGCTTTATCCATTTAGAGTCAACAACTTTAGTGAATGTCAAGATGAGATGAGGTAAAAGTTTTTTTCTAATTTTGTTATGCCAAATTAATGCAAAAAGCAAAGCTTCAAAAGGTCGGGATATCAGAATGATTTCTGAAGGATCATGTGCTGCTAAAGACTAGAGTAATGATGCTGAAAAATCTGTTTTTTTCCATCACAGGAATAAATTACATTTCGACATATATTTAAATAGAAAACAGTTATTTTAAATTGTAAAACCAACCCCAAACATTTGACCGGTATAGATTGCAATGCAAGAGAATATTGTGATGTAGTCCATCACAATGTTAAAGTCTATTTGGATTTTATTATTCTGGGGGGAAAAATACAATAAAATAATAAAATAACTATGACACTACTCACATTAATTCAAGTGTTCTTAGTGGGATTTTGAAAACCTATTTTTAACTGATGTTAATTATTAATCACTTGCCTGTGGAAGACCCATGGTTCTTTTAGTTGGGAGCCTGTGAGTTCATGTTCAAAAAAAGAACATTCTCGAAACCCTACAAGCACTGCCCTAAATATAAAGAATAATAACCTGAGAAGAGACAAAAGAGTGAGTGCAGGAAGGGTTGGGGGTCAAGAGCAAATACAAAGACAGTAGCTTTGAATTATAGACATGGCTTGAAGTCCAAATAAAGCAGTGTGATATGAATATTTTTAGCACTTTCGGTCTTAATTTTCATTTGAAATCTAAAAATATCTTCCTTCTCACTGTTTCCTGTCCGGTTGAGTGTTTTAAGTTTGGACAAGAAGGCTGCTTGTATGTCTCCCACTGCTTATCAAACGCAGTATTCCATCTGATTCTGCCAAAGGCGTGCTGATGTAATAAGATCAGACAAACCTGATTCTAATTTAAACTGCAGAGATTTTACAGCCTTCATACATAATAATAATAATAATAATTCATTACATTTATATAGCGCTTTTCTAGGCACTCAAAGCGCTTCACATGGAAGGGGGAATCTCCTCAACCACCACCAATGTGCAGCATCCACTTGGATGATGCGACGGCAGCCATAGTGCGCCAGAACGCTCACCACACACCAGCTTACTGGTGGAGAGGAGACAGAGTGATGAAGCCAATCAGTGTACATATATATATATATGGGGATTATTAGGAGGCCATGATGGACAGAGGCCACTGGGCAAATTTGGCCAGGATGCCGGGGTTACACCCCTACTCTTTCGAAAGACATCCTGGGATTTTTAATGACCACAGAGAGTCAGGACCTCGGTTTAACGTCTCATCCGAAGGACGGTGCTCTTTGATAGTATAGTGTCCCCGTCACTATTCTGGGGCGTTAGGACCCACACAGACCACAGGGTGAGCACCCCCTGCTGGCCTCACTAACACCTCTTCCAGCAGCAACCTGGGTTTCTCAGAAGGTCTCCCATCCAGGTACTAACCAGGCTCAGCCCTGCTTAGCTTCAGTGGGCA
Source organism: Rhinichthys klamathensis goyatoka (assembly GCF_029890125.1). Classification (NCBI taxonomy): domain Eukaryota; kingdom Metazoa; phylum Chordata; class Actinopteri; order Cypriniformes; family Leuciscidae; genus Rhinichthys; species Rhinichthys klamathensis. The sequence continues at coordinate 2,041,595 of NW_026606723.1, read as the reverse complement.
ACCAGTCTTGGGCTACAGGGTGATATGGCTGCTGGCAGCATATGCTTTACTCACAGACCACCATTCATTGCAAATGTGTATGGCATTCTAGCTCTCATTACTAATCGTTCCCGAGCTCTAAACTAAACCCATCCACATCTTTTCTCTCATAGGCATCAAAACAGCTGGGCATGTTGCAAGAAAGTATCATATTTCAAGCACAAATATTTTCTGCCAAGATGCTTTTTTTGAGAGTTGTGGTCAGTTTATTGGCAAGCTTGATCCATTGCATTGTTGTGGCATGCCAGTTTTCTCAAGGGGGGATGAATCTGCGTTCTCTCTGCTGTGTTTAAAACTTCTGTGTGTTTTGACTTTTAATTTGCATGTTTGTATCCATAAATCTAGTCACAGATTGCAAATGTAGTAATACATGGCCTTGACATTTGATTTGCTACTTGTATGAAATCGTAGAAAGAGACTCGGGGCATTCAGAGTGTTTCCACCATGCGGTAATTCATTTCCTGCCAACAGTTAACCAGTACAAAGCCATGTGGCTGTTGACATAATCAATTGCTCCCATAGTAAGCAATTCAGTTGAATATGGAGAGTCTGATGTCGCCACTGTGATTGCCTCCTCACCTTTGATTGCTTTTCCTGTGCTTTCATTGTTCTCGTCATCCGTCTTTCCTTTCACCTGAATCACAGCCAGGCCAAAGTGTTATACTACAGTCAAGACACCCTTTTAGAAAAGTAGATAACTATACTAGTTAATATAAAAAAGTAGCTCAATATGTAGAAGCTGTTAAGAAGGTAATATTTACATTCGTTCAGACATGGTCCAGTAAACGAAGTCCAGCATTTTATGTGCATAGCAAAATATGCATTAAAAAAATCCTATAATGTGCTTTATTTATATTTATATGTACATTTAAATTCAATATATAAATTAAATGACTCTTAATTTATAGAACTAAATCATAAATATAGGAATAAAAGTAGTATTTAGTATATATTAGCTACATTATGGGCTCAAATTAATCTGTGATTCATGTATTAAACCAGTTCATTTCTGAACGAATCAATGAATCACAATGAATCAGCGACATGAGTAAAAGAGGACCGTTCAGAAGAGATTTTTTTTACTGTATTTGCTTGCAGTAGAGCAGTGACAAATAGTGTTTTGCCACATTAGTTGTTGATAAAGTATCTTGCTACTGCCAAAACTACTTCTTTTTTTACAGTATTGTTACACTACTGAAAAATATAGATGTTTTGCTGCTTTTCAGTCAGTTACTCTCCGTCTCCATCAATGTAAACAACACATTCTCATCCCAAGGCGTTATCTAACTGACGCTTTTGACCATGCGTCAACATGCCGAAGCACATGGTACCCCTTAAGCGTCAATATGAGACGCTCATCCTCGGGCGTCACCTAACTGACGCTTTTGACCATGCGTATAAATCCGACGCACATGGCACCCTTTAGCGTCAGTTAGATGATGCTTCCGTTATGGGTAGGTTTAGGTCTGGGGTAGGGTTAGGTTTAGACCACTAGGAGGCGCGTCTCATATTGACGCTTAAGGGGTACCATGTGCTTCGGCATGTTGACGCATGGTCAAAAGCGTCAGTTAGATGACGCCTTGGGATGAGAATGGGCTGATGTAAAATGTATGGGATTCAGTGTTAGTGAAAGAGGAATGTTAAATATTTGAGGAAAAACATATTGATAGGTTTGTTTCTTTGATTACAAGGCCACTGAGGTAACAGTCTTGATGTGTACTGCCAAACATCCATAATATTTACCCTATTAATCTTGGCCCTGGGCCAAAAACAAGCAAGGTGTTTTATTTACCCATCCTTTCATTGTGTCTTCTTGTTTTGACAGGATGGAGGACTGGGGCCTGTTGATAGGCTAACTCCTGTAAAAGTCACTGTCTTTTCCTAGGAGTTTAGAGGTTTTAGGTGATAAAGAACAAAAACAGTCTTCTCTTCCTTTGACTCGGCTGGACCGTAGTGCCTCTGATCAAGAAAATTAAAGGATTTAAGCAACGACAAAAAAAAGTTGTTGCTCTCTCAACACGGTCATTTTTCTTACTCCCCTTGATCATGGATGTATGAAATTACCTTTGCTGTGTATATGGAAACATTACTGCGGATAATGAATTCGGAAAATATGTTTTTATAGCAAGGGTTTACATTCTTGCGTGTATCCTGTGGGTTACAGTAGCTGAAGGGGCATCTGTTAGATCACTAGCACAAACCCCTTGGTTTTAACATCTGTTTAGGTTTTAAGAACAAAGGAAAGAGAAGCCAGAGATAACCGATATGTTCTCAGTTCTGGCAGCAATGCATACCAATTCTTGAGCCAGCATTCTTAAGAAGCCAGCATTAGGGTCTAGGTTTTCTTTCACTGTATTTTGTAAATAAAAATGTAAATACTGTCATTATTTACTCTATCCTGTCATTACAAACCCGAATGACTTAATTTATTCTTAGGAACACAAACAATGATATTCTGAAGAATTTTGGTAACTAAACCGTTTTGGTGATTATTGTCTTCCATTGTCGTATGGATACAAAATATATATATTTTATGTTCCACAGAAGAAAGAAAGTACAGTTTATTTATGTAACTATCTCTTAATGTTTATTTCTCTGCAAGGTTGCTAAATAGCCACACCCACCTTTTAATCCTCTGCGTAAATGTATATTATTAAATACCTTCTCATTGGCTTAGATTGTGTCATGCCATGATGCAGTTACATTACTGTTACATACTGTATCTTTTGTGTTGCAGTAGTTTCAAGTTCACTATGCTTTGTTGTTATGAAAGATTAATCATTGATTAATAGGAAAGATTAATAATTTAAAAAGGAAAAAGAAACATTTTATATGTATATGTAACCCCTGTACCCGGCATGGGAGGCAGGCGCCGTAACAAGGATGCTAAAGACTGGAGTCTCTAGTGTCAGTCGCTGGTACACCTCTTGAGGCCAGGGGAGTGAGGTTTACTCTCTTACTTCTCTTACTAGCTGGCCTCTGTTACATATATATGATTAATCTCGAAACTATATATTAATCTTGATTTATATATTATTCATTTATTTTGGATGGTTAAGGGAAGAATCATGACATGTCCTCTAACCATTTCTGACTTTTAAAAAACATTTTTCTATTATTTTTTTTTTTTTTACATTTCAGTCTGAAAGGTCAGATGCTAGTAGTTTCTTGCTCTTACTTTAGGACTAACATGATATTTCCATTTTGAAAACTCCTTTTCAGCTATAAAAGATGTGTCCTATCTAAGCTTAGACAGCACAGAAGGCTGATGGTTTTAGGGTGTATTGAACTGATTATTTTTAAACTTGGTCCAGGTGGGGAGAATCTATGACGATTGAAAACCATTTAGTGCAACATCAATGGATGTGCAGCAGATTGCTGTAAAGGCTGAAGGAGGTGATTGTTGATCTCTGTAGCTAGGAGGCCTCCTCATTTGTTTGTCTGTCTCTGGCTGGGACAGATGGTGTGGAGTGGCTGCGATGTAGAGCCGTGTCAGTAGAGTAACAACTGTGAGTTTAGTGTTATTCACCTCATCTCTGAAGCATGCTGTTGAGAGGAAAGCACAGAGCAACATTCGTTTTAACCTTCCCGTGGTCCACAAACAAAGCCGTCAAACAGGTGCTCGGGTCTAAAATGTATCGCCCATTCAAATTTTTTGCACTTCTGCACCTGGTGTATCAGCATACAGACAGAATTAGAAAGAAACAGTTCACCCAAAAATGGACAATATTTAGATTAGGGTCCAATTCTCACTATTAACTAACTATTAAGTACAACTTTTGCCTCAGTAAACTCCTAATTACTGCTTATTAATAGTTAGTTAGGCAGTTGGGTATTAAGTGATGTAGAATATGGTCATGCAAAATAAGGCATTAATATGTGCTTTACAAGTACTAATACACAGCCAATATCCTAGTAATATGCATGCTAATAAGCAACTAGTTAATAGTGAGAATTGGACCCTAAAATAAAGTGTTATGATGTTTTCTTTTTGGGATTAATAAAAAAGGAACAATATGAGAGTGAGTAAATAATGACCGTTTAAGTTGCCTTACCTGCTACAATGCAGTTATAATATAATAGGACTAGTCTAAAGAAAGCATCTTCATTTTGTCTCTTAGATGTGCAACAATTGCGGTGCCATGCACTGAAAACCTAGCCTGGTTTGAGATGGCTGTAATCTCTGTTTTTCGCAATCTTCACATCTAGAAGCCATGGAACCTTCATTAATCATTCTATTAGAACTGCAAGTTACAACCGGAACAATAATTAAACATCATAGAAAAATGATGGCATCCTTAGGAAGAAAGTGAAGTGAGTTTCTCAAAGAGCTTCCGCTAGGTTGATCACACCCGCCGTAACTGGTGAGAATTCAATGTTCGGCGGGTGTGGCGGCAGATGCGGCATGGACAGCTTCCCATGGGCAGGCAGTTTTGAAGGCCTCTCATTAGAGGAGCTGCTCCTATTGTTTATGGATCCTAATGAGCATCACAGCGAGCAGCCAGGGAAACAAAGAGGGGAGGCATGGAGAACACAGACCTCGCCGTCAGAACAGAGCATGTCTACTCTTCCAGAGGACCGAATACACAGCTTCAGCGAGGGGCTTTTGTAAAAAATGAAGGCTCCTCATGCCTCCCTAGATCTCTTCGTCTCATTACTGTTATTGGGAAAGACAGTCTCCAGACAGTATTTTTGCCCAAGATGTGGAAAAGCCTTAATTAGTTTTCTTCCTAATGTGCTTATGCACCTCGGTGATGTCCAACAGCGACTTGAAAACCGTGCCTGATATACACAAATATAGTCAAGAGGCGGACACAGTTTCTGCAGTAATTAGTTTGTTTTAAAGCCAACAAACAAGCACTCACATTAAGCTGAAATAAATGTTTTATGTCTTTTGTTCTTCTCTGGAGACAGATTTGGGGACAAGCAACGACCGATTCAGTCAGATAGAATGCAAGTAATTTGGAGAAGTGACTTTTTGACAGCGATGTTAGAGGTTTGGTTGAGTTTTGTGACTTCAACTTAATTGAGAAATCAAACACTGACCAAGGCAAGGCAGTCATGCATAGTGCGCGACTGATTGATGTTATCAAATATTCTCCAGCCTCTAAGGGACATTTGGTATTACAAGAATTGGAGGGTAGGGAATATATTCACTAATTTCTTTTTAAATAACAAACAACATTATGAATATTGTGAGGATTTTAATGCACTTATATTAGGCCACAACATTTCCTAAAGAGCGTTTTATTATATTTGTTTAATGATCTGTCCTCATCTTGTGACAAGAATGGTGTTAGAGTTGAAAAGTTCAAATTAGTACAAACTATCTATTTCAAATTGATTCAACTATGATTCTATGATTTCTATGAAATGTTCACTGAAGATGTTTCGTTCAAAACGTTTTATAAAAAAAATATATATATATATAATTATGATCTGCTCATTTGGTGAACGATATGCATTAATTAAATTTTTTTTTTTTTTTTTTATTAATTCAGGTTTGCTGTTTGGTCAGCACAATTTAATCAGATTCTCACATAAAAAAATAATATTTTATGCTTTTTCAGAGCAAATGCACAAAAAGGAAAATAATAATAATAATTTTATATCTACATTATTATATATATATATATATATATATATATATATATATATATATTTAGCTATATCACCCTGGACAGCCTGTTGTTGTATTAGGTTTCAGTATGATTCATGATATGATCATCATTATTCTATTATTCATGACAGCTTTTCATGAAAGCCCTTTATGGTGCCAAATGAAATTTAGCCACTAACAAAATTGTTGATTTGGCCGCCTGGCTTCAATGCGTCTGGGAAATGTATCTTGTGCACGGACCAGATGACCTCATGGTCAGAACTGCCCATCTACTGTGAGATTGAAAAGCGTCTGCGTAGGTATTAGGTTTCTGGGCAACAGAGTGACAGCTGTGCATTTCTTTGTAATGGAGGGTATGCAGATAAAAGGCAAGTGTCCAGGGGCGAGTGAGAGAGAGACCAAGGGCTCAGGGTATGGATGCAGCTGTGTTTGAACACTCACATTACTGTTTCATCACTGAAAAGACTCCACCAGAAGAAAAGTTCACTTTCCTCGGTGCATTGTTCCTGGGCTCATTTGAAATGCATTGTGAAGTTTTCCAGGAATATAGATATTGGATTTTTGAAAAGACCAATCACAAAGATGGGGGAAAAAAATATGTTTTCCATTTAATGGGCTGTTTAAAATCAATTTATTGAAAATGTTAATTTCACAAAACAAAAAAATCATTTCCTTGCAGCCAAGAATCCTTTCTTAAAATTCTCTCCCAGCGATTCATTTATTCAAAACACATTCATCTGTAATGTTTTGCAACATAAAAACTAGTAAATATTGTCAAATAATAAGTAGGAGATCGTCAGTGATCATGCATTATAAATTCTATGGTAATATTATATTAGAACAGACCTTTCTGTAATTTTTATTATTTTTATTATTATCTGTAATTAGTATTGTTACAATACTGTACATGTAAGCAATGACTTATTGTAACCAACGGTTGCAGGAAGATCAAGTATAACGTCTTTAATAATCCACTTGTAATACAAAACAAGACAAGCAAACAATACCAACCACTATGCGGAAACGTGACCGGACAAATGAACACTCAAAAGACTGCAAATTAAATACAAAGCAAATGAGGGAAATAATGACAAACACCTGTGATGATTAATGAATCTCCATAGTAACTAATAAGTGGCGAGAAACTAAACAAAGGAACAGGTGACTGAAAATAACAAACTGAAAGTGTATGAAAATGAAACTGAGAACAAAATAACAGAATGTTTATGACACTTATTTACATGGTTTGTAATTAGATATATTCACCAAATGTTTTTTTTTTCATTTGTTTTTATATGTATTTATTAAATAAATATATTTAAACATTATTATTATTATTATGGTTTTGTTTTACAGAATATCCAGCATATATTGGAGATGTGCTGATGGGACTATTTTTCATATATCTGTATTATCTAATCCATGGATGCCCAAACCTGTTTTTGGAGGGCCACTGTTTTTGCGTATTTTAGCTCCAACCTGCTTCTAAAGACCTGGGCTTTCACCCGCTATACCCTCATTCACTATTCCCTACATTAGTCCACTAATATAGTTCACTTGAGGAAGTGAATGAAAATGAGTGAGCGAATTCGGAAACTGTGCCGGAAGGGCTGCCGCTTTTCCAGAGTTTGTTCTTGCGCTTTAATAATTATTTGAAACTTAGCAAACTGGCTGCTCCAGTAGTAAGATGAAAATATTTATCTTTAACTCTGTCATGGAAACTATGTATAAAATTTAATTAAGTTAATAATCAATTCAAAAGGAATTTATACTGTATGATATTACGCTAGTAGCCACATTTGACCAGTGATTTGGAAAATGGATGGATGATTCAGCTGCGGGCGCCATCTTCTGGTCAGATGCGGAGATTAATTTGACGTGCGACTCTCACAGTACATTATGGGTATTCTCTAGCCGTTGAGCGTTGAGTGCATTGGTGCATTGTGGGATTGAATGAGTGCCCTTGATAATGTCCACTATGGTTTCGGACACCACTACAAATTACTGTCCCCTTCGAATAGTGCCCTATTGAAGGGTATAGGGGGTGATTTTGGAGCCCTTGATTACCTGGTTCAGATCTGAACTCAGTTGGCCTCCCAGATTGTACACTCATGATCTAATGCAAATGACAAAATATGCATTAAAGTGAGGATAAAAATGAATATATTGCCAGCCATTATTTAGACAACAAACCCTCGCCAGGAAACACTGTAGCGCCTCCCATGGTAAAACAACTAACTGCGTACATTTTTTCCTGTTATTTGCTACGATTAATTGGCAAAATATATTCCTTCATATTGTCTTGCAGTGGCTCCAGTGTAACAGCTAGTTTGGGCAGGTTGTTTTAGTGTATGAGAAGGTGGTAGCTCTTCCATGATTGATCACGGGGCTCTTTGTCCATGCCACAGCGCATTGACAGCTCACATTTCATATGAACGGACAGCATTCCCATTTCAGAGTGATAATAGATGGCTAGGAGATTAAGAATGACTGTATTGTGCACCTAAGCTTAATACTTTTTCTTTGATAACAAACTGCGTCGTTTGTCAGTAATCTGTCATTAGAGCAGTCCGGGTCTAATGGACTTGGAGAGGGTTGGACTGCAGAGCACACAGGCCTCTCACCACAAATAACCTCATTAATCGTTGACCCTCGATTTATACCGGAGCTGGCAGGGGACTTTAAAGCTTCTCTAGGAGACTCCACGGTTGTCCTTCATTCAACTGTGTCATTAGGCAAACTCCTGGTTTCTAATCGGTATCCAGTGATGCACATTATCTGTTTGCCACTTTACTGTTTGTGTGTAGGTGTGGCTGTGTGTGGGAGTGTGGATGCTGCTGTGTAGGTGTGACTCTAGGTAACTATAGTAACCATATGGGCATGCTGGCTCCATTGACTTGTGACATCATTCTTAAAGCAGAAGATGCTGATATAAATGCCACAAAATGACATTAGTTTTTTGTTCAGCATTGAGTTTGAATGATAAGAAAGCTCTTATATATAAAAAAATATACATACATATATATATATATATATATATATATATATATTGTTCGTCGATGTGACCTTTTATCTTCACCTTTCACCCTATAAGTATTAAAGTAGGGTAAGGATCTTTTGGTTGTAGTTCTTCAGGAGTGACGTAAACTCCCTTGTGGTTGTTCTTTTTTGAGGGTTAGTTTGTAGTTATAAGTAAAGTCTCATGGAAGACAAAAGTAACGATTAAAACACTTATTTTTTTTATTACAATGCAAAGCAGTTAATGCAAATAAAATAAAATAAAACTTAAATCAGCTTAAGCTAAAAAGCTCTGTAGCCTTTAACCAGCAATATTGGAGATGCTGTGAATCGCCTCTCATTAGGGTATCAGGTGTGTGTCTTTCCCGCCTCTGAGGGGCGCTTCACTCCTCAGGCTTTTATACTTCTTTTTGGGGAATTCCAAATCCATTTCTTCCATCACCTTCCGTCGCTTCCGCTGTTGTCGTTTTCTAGCGCTTCTCCCCTTCTTCACTGTAGCCTTCATTACTTTCACCTCTGCTTGTGGTTTTAACTCTTTCTCTTCACCCCTGTGTGCCTCCTGTGCCGCGTCACCTCCTGGGTGGTTTCTACCGCGACCACATAACTATGTCTTAGTCACGAGCCACTTCCTCTATTTATATTACTCAACTTCTGTAAAAGGTCTACCTTTAGATTCTGGAGGAGTCAGGTAGGGATATAATATTCTCTTTTACGATTATATTATCTCAGGGTCTACTCTGATCACTACCATGCCCCCTAGGCCTACGGTTCAGATAACAACCAAGCCTACCTGGGTGGGGTGGGTTCACCTTGCGTTCAGTGCACCACAGCTGGGTCTTCGCCCTCAGAGGACAGCTTATGCCTGCTCATGCACTCCCACGGCCCACACTATTTCGACTGGCTGGCAACCTTGACTGACTTTGTGAAATCCGTCGGGATATCGCTATACAAATTTATCTTTTTCAGTCAGTCATTTCATGATACCCCAAAAGGATTCTTACTCTACAGCAATAAACAGACTGGAATAATACTATTCAGAGTTTTGAAGGCAGTCCTCATTCTTCAATTTATTATTTCTATGTTGCAGAGGCAATAGCTAAATACACCACTATATGCCAGCTAAGCTGGAAGCTCCATGGGCCAGATACATAATTACATTTTAAGGCTTACCCTGTCTTTGTTCAATAAATGCGCTCTCTCTAAGAAAATCAGGTGTCTTCTGAAAATCTGAAATCAGATTTTCCAAGATATGCAATTCTCTTCTTTTTATTATACCTTTTCTTATTAAGATCTTTTTCTAATGGTTTAGAAGAGAACACTCCATTTCTCTTGACACCCTTCGTTGACCTTTGTTGTTGGTTAGAAACAGTAAGCACATGCACTTACGTTTCACAGATTTTCCTACACAAATTTCACTTTTTTTTTCTTTTTTTCACACCAAAATAAACAAAGGAAGTCAAATGCAGTTGTGCATACCCTACATCTATGCATTTTAGGTACTTTCCACTCATATAGCATTCAAGCATTTTTATATTTAAATATGGCATTACTTAAAAGCAAGCACAATGACATTTATTTGAAACAGGCAAATAGCAATAGCAATATCCAAAACATCATTAATGTTTTTTGTTCCCTCACATTACTAATTAATTACAATACATTATTTAAATTATAGGACTATTTTCAATTAAAAATGGAGAAATTAAACAAAAGGTTATTAGTTTGCCTGATTATTTCTGACTGTATTTTAACATTTCTATCCTAAAACTGCTGTAAAATATGAAATGTTTAGTTTAGCTACTTATATCTTATCTCGCACTTTATGACTGAAGCTTCGCACTGCTCTGGAATTCGTGTTCAACAGCTTCTGTGAACATAAGGCCCGCCTACTTTGATTTAATTGGTCTCAAATATAGCTCAGATGAGAAGATGTTCAATATACTTGCAGCACTAAAGTAGAGTTAATACTATTGTAACGGGGTTCATTGTTATGGGAAGAAGGAGGCGGGAACTGGCGAACATTCAAGAAGTTTAATAAAAATAAAACATACAAAATGAAAATAAAAGCACGGATGACTGCTGGCACACAATAAAACACAAACAAAACAAAAACAGGATCAGGCCTGTTACTCTCTCCATCTTCACTGTCGTCGCTCCTCCTTTATGCTTCCGCTCCTCCGTGAGAGATGCGAGACCGGTGCGTCTCACAGGTGTCGCTCATTACCACTCACAGATCGATACAACAATCCTTCCGAATGCAACTTAAAAATGTTCATTGTATTCATTGCAAAGGATGACAAGCTGCTACACACTTATCATGGTCAAGCTAAAAAGAAAGCAAAATGCATTCCTTAAATCCATGTTGCTCTGGAGATAAAAAATACATCATGAATGTTTGAAATGCATGCTTGGAGAATTCAACTTTACAAGCAAAGCAGAGCTTAATCCACCTGCTTACATTCAAACAAAAACATGCATCACTGTTGACATTTTGTTAGAAAACATTGCACAGTATGAAATATTGTAGACACAGAATGCATTAGCTTAATGTTAAAAATAAGCAGAGAAATATCGCTTCCCTCAAGGATCAGGTTGCTGGCGCCAACTAACCTGTGCGTTGCGCAGAGGTGCTTCTCTGCCAGTGCCTGGGGAGTACCCAGACTTATGTGAGGATGAATAATTAACTGTTTTTTTCAGACCATCGACTGGGATGGCGTACAGACAGGGAGTCCTGCTGGGTCTGGGTGTGGCTTTGGGTAGAGGAAGGAACAGCCCTGTGGTTATGATAGTGGCAGGTGAGACTGTGGCATATGGCCTGGCGCCAGACTAGCGGGTGAGGTTTACTCTCAGAGAGATTTACTTCGACTGCTCCGCAGGGAGCTAGCGCAGACTGCTAGACCCGAGTCATGACCCCATAGGGCCCAAAGGCTTTCACCAAACCTCACCTGCGACACACTGTCTGTTTGGCACAGTTTGAGATGAGCAAAACACTGAACTTTGACACAGCGTGCAATAATGCATGAACATGCAAACTGTTTCATTTTGTTTTATGACCATACAAAATATCTAATAAGATTTAAGAAAGCAGGAAATCTAAATAGACACTTAACTTTATTCAAATAATACATTGTTAATGGTCTTTTTGTGCATGTTTTATTAGTGAGGGCTTCTGTATTGTAACGAAAGAATATAAAGTTGAATTAAAACATAATAATAATAGTAATCATAATCATCATTATCATTAACATTATCGTTATCATATTCATAGTAAGATTACAAATAATCATATCCATAATAATTATTGTAATCATCATAATTCTATTTATTATTATGATGACGATGATATATTTTTTATTATGTAGTGTTAGTTTCAGAAATTTTAGAAGTGAATATTAATAGTAATTATAAATAATAATAATAATACATGTATTAATATGACTTAAATATTATTATACATATTCATATTAATAATAATCATCATCATAGTCATTATATAGTAAAATTTCAAATAATGATTAACATAATAATCTTCATAATGATATTTATTATGATGATGATATAATTTTTATGAGGTCTTAATTTTGTCAGCATTTCAGGAGTGACTAACTGTAATAAATAATAATAATAATAATACATTTATTAATGTGACTATTGAATATTAATATTCACAATAATAATAATAATAATCATAGTCATATATATTTAATTACAAATCATAATAATAATCATCTAATCATGCTATATATTATTATGATAGTATTATTTTCTAATTATATAGGCTTTTTTCAGCATTTCAGAACTTCAAAATTAACAGTAATCATAAATGTATTATTGTGACTATTTAAATATTACACTAAGACTGTCTAAGTTGGGGTAAATCATATTTTGCTGTATCATAGCTTTCTTTTTGCAGTCCAATCAAACCCCAAGCTTAAAATCAAGTCCTATCCTACATCATTTTCTTAAATATTCATTTCATTATGAAATATGACATATTGTCATCTGTTAAATCTGTTACAGCTGTTAAATGCCTTTAAATGCCATTTCATTTTGTCTTTAACTTTATGTGTGATTGATTCCCGTCATCCTAGATGGCTGGCTTTTGGGAGCACCAATGGGGAGCGAGAAAGCTCAGTGGCGGCACAGAGGCTGCCTGGCGCGGGCGGCACATTCTGAGTGTGCATGAGTTGTCTCATAGGGACAGCACACTCTCTCGGGCATTGCTTAGTGGACTTGTTTGCCCTGGCTTCTCACGCTACCTGTTATTAGAAGATACAATCAGCCCTCAGACTTTGAGCTCCAGCTTTATCTCTCTCTCTTAAGTCCATCTCACGGTGGCAACCTTTCCAGCTTTCTCTACTAAGGGCTGGAAAAAAAAGAGGAACAAAACAGAAGATTTGGTGCAGAAAGCAAGAGAGAAAGTCAAAGGGAGAGAAATTGAGTTGTTGGTGGATCAGGGCCATAGAAACGATTTTTAAGGCAATGTAGAAATATAATATTAGGGCATGGATATTGATTATCTTCCAACAAAGACGAACATTGAGGTTTCTGCGATTTCAGAATAGGTAACAATGTCAGTATCGACTGCTTGGGTAGACATGGTTGGTCTAATTTAGCTTCTATTGAAAGCAGATTATTCTGTACCATGTTATAAAAATACTAAACTGTTCTTTTCTATTGTACACAAAAGTGTTTCAATGTCCAAATGTACTTGACGTTTGCAAAAAAAGAAGAAAATAAAGATTGGAACAAGATATTAATCATCATTTCATCATATTGATCCCTACTGTATATATGGTATCAGGTGGAAATAATGATTACACAATTATTAAAAATACGTGTTTGATGATATACGTATATGATGATTTATTTCTGAACAGATTAGTCTAATCAGGCCAGACAAACATACATTTCCATGCTGGCCTGGCTTGGATTTTGCTGGTCAGTCCTATTCAAGCAAAGGTTGTCTGGTTAAGCTGGTCGACCAGCATGATCTTTCTCATGGGATGCTTGTGATCAGGAAAGTCGTGACGGTTAACCTAGTTAGGAAGCATGCTGGGTAAACCAGCATCTTATGATAGAGACCAAGGGATGTATGTATTACAGAAACTTCCTATCTCAATCCTTAAGTTATAAGTTTACTGTTTTAAATGAGATCTTACCTGAAGTCACCATGGTTACTAAACAGATAAGGTACGATTCTGAGTTACAGTAGGGTGTTTCTGTTTCTGTGTATGAAATTGTGTTTGCTATTATGATAGTTAAGCCCCAGTGCTGGATACATGGTAAGATGGTTATTGAATCAACTGTGCCTGGCATCTCTTGGTGTGGAGATCTGGGGGTCTGAATCACGTCTTATCTAATATGAGGTTGATGAGCAGTTTATCCACAAACACTCAATGCGATCTGTGTCTAGACTAATTAAGTTGTCTGGCTTAATCAAATGTTTTGCCAATTTTGTGTCCTGTATGGCGGATCAGGGTCTTACAGGAAAGCTGAGCACATTAACACTGCTGATAAATCAGATGTACAGCTGAGATACAGTTGTATAAGTACTAATTTTTACAGAAAAACCTACTCAGCGGGTCACTGTTTACCTTTTTGAAATGACTCACAATATGCGGTGCAGCATCAGCGGTCTTTGCTGTTTGGAGAGAATGTTGAGATGACTGAGGGAATATTCGAATGGCTAAGAATATCTCCTTTGACATATTTATGCTGCTTGCATTGTCATGAACGGTGTAAAAATATAATTCTGTCAGGACCACTATCGTCAAATACGATTGACAATTAGCATACAGTTTGGATTGGCGGTATGGTTCCGTTCTGGGCGAGAACTCCCTGCGCATCCATGCAGCCTAGCATGGATAAGAGCAGGGAGAACAGCAATAACCCCCCTTAGGGTAAACAGAACCGAACCAACATGAATGTATGCAGATATCATTAATTCAAGATTTTAAAGTACAACATAATTAGAGAATTTATTCTGATTCAAGAGGAATCAGAATGCCAAATTCCTGACTGGGCGAGAGGAGGAGCTGGGGATGGAGGAGGGTAATGAGCTCCTGAGAAACGCAATAGCTGCTGATAATACTGAAGGAGCTTATATATGTATACAGTGATAGGCGTCGTATTCCTATAGGTAGACGTGGATCAGCTGAGAGTCAGCTGATGCGAGCTTGACTAACGTGACCTGCCAGAACTGACGCTACGCTTGATTTTAGAGACTCGTGTCTCGCTTATAGTTTCCCTCAGCCTGTTGAGTGAAGATTTCAATTTCCATTCAAATTTTGGGGTCGGTAAGATTTATTTAAAGTGCCCCCTTTATGCTTTTACGAATATTACCTTTCCGGCAGTGTGTAATATATAGCTGTTTGTGAATGTAAAATTTCTGCCAAGTTTTAAAGATCAAAGTGCATCTTGTCTTCTAAAAGAAAGGATCGATTCTAAACTGCTGAAACGAGTCGTCAGCAATTCCAGTTTCACTTCCTGTTACATACCTATGCGTAACAATGTCAAAAATTTGCATAATGCCAGCCTATGGTCTTCATAGGTAAATAACATCTGACCCGTCCTCAAACATTGTTGTTAGCTGAGGCCTGAAAGAGTTTGGTTTGGGGTTTTCGACATGTCGAAAATACACCGTTTTCTGCTAATCCACTTTGCATGCACTTCCAAAGGATAGGGACTCTCGCTAGAATTGATACAAAAGGCGTTATTTGTATCACTGTGTATTAAGCGCTGAGGAAGCCTCCGCAGCTGTAATTCAGGCGCATAGGCGGCTGGCACCGTATATATATATATATATATATATATATATATATATATATATATATATATATATATATAAAAAATAATAGGCGTTTCGTTTCATATACCATGTAAGCGGTAGACCAATCAAAACAGACTGTGCCGTCTGACCGAGAGAGTAAATCTTCAAGCGAACCTTTTTCAGACTGCATGTGTGCATTGTGTATTATGAGAAAATGTAAGTGTTTTTGATCTTGGATACAGGAGAACTCCAAAACAAACTTGAGCCTTTAAAACAGCATAATATAGGGCACTTTAAAATGTTTTTGAAAGAAGTCTCCTTCACCAAGCCTGCATGAATAACACAGTAAAAAAATATATTATGACAATTTAAAATAACTGTTTTTTTATTTTATTTTAATATATTTTTAATTTTGTAATTTGCCTGTGAAGGCAAAACTGACTTTTTTGTGGAAACTGTGATGCATCTATTTAGGATTCTTTGATGAATAGAAAGCATTAATTTAAAATAATTTTTCTAACATTATAAATGTCTGTTGTCACTTGTAATCAATTTAATACATCCCTTTCTGGACAAACGTATTCATTTATTTAAAAAAAAAAACTTAAAGACCCCATACATTTAAACTGTTTTGTATATTCTCTAATTTAAGAATGTCCAATCTTGCTCATGGAGGGCCGCTTTCCCGCAGGGTTTAGCTTCAACCCTTATTAAACACACCTCAACTAGCTAATCGAGGTCTTCAGGATTACCAAAATCTCCCGGCAGGTGTGTCGGAACAGGTTGGATCTGAACTCTGCTGGAAAGTAGCCTTCAAGTGAGCTCAGACCATCTCCAATGATTAATTATGCATGCTCATTTTCACTACTTTTACATTCCGATTTCCTTTGCCGTCACCTAACTCACTTAAAGTTAATCTTTAAAGACTCTAATACTTTAATAACACTGTTAAATGTAATCTTTAGAAAATCTCACAATGAATATGCATTTTTCATACTGTACATTATAATGTTGTAATGTCTAAATTCACTTGCAGTTGTTTTATTTTTGGGCGTGAAAACAATTATCGCTAGAATTGTAATATTTGTACATCCCTGGAGTCATGTGATCCATAACTAGTTGGCACAAACCCAGCGTAGCAGAACTAATCTAGTTGGTGCAACCCCCTAGGATGTGATAGAGTAGGTGTGGTTCTGTTCTCTATCTTCTATCCCTCTTTTTTCATCTCTCCCAGGAGTGTTGTACTGCATCAGGTTCTGTCCTAGCTTCTCGCTCCACTCCTAAAATAGCGACAAGGAGAAAACAGGAAAATGTGTCAAGGTTAGAGTGAAACAGCTCACCCCCTCCCCTGCGAGATTAGCATACATGACTCTACTCCACTTTTAGTGGAAGTGATGAAGCATTCACAGCAGAAACAGAGAAGAGAAATTAAATGCTGGAGCTACAGATGAGATTTAACCTGGTTTCTAAGGAATTGAAAAAGGAAAAGGAAGTTTGAGTCATCAGCACTCAGTGTATTATTGTCAAGCAGGATAAACAGTATTAGCAAAGGGTTCAGGTGGTTAGCAAGGTCCAGTTAGCCCCTACTGGTGTTGTAGATGTAGAAACCATGGCACAAATAACACATTGCAAATGTTCTCTGTGAGAAGAATAGATTGTATTTTGCTCAAGGTGTGCTGATAATGGAGTCCACATAAGTGTGATACTCGCTCCTTGTGTGGTCTTAAGTCCTGCCACAAGTGTTTTGCTCTGGAAAGCGAGCCAAGGGAGTGTATATTCCTGTGGCCAGCCTGTTTGGACTGTGTGGACAAGTTACAACTGTCAGCCAGATTTATTTTTCATTTGGGATTTTGTGTCGGTCTTGGGAATTACTAGCTGTTTTTGCTTCAATTGCAGCTACGTTTTTAGCTTGACGACGTTTTGTTTTTGAGAGGTGACATTTATTCTCTGTTAGAAAATATACAAAGAAACTAGTGAAGTCTGATTTCCCCACGGTTTCCCTCTGTCTGTTTTTCCCTGATCTCTCTCGCTCTTTCTCTGACTTTCACTTTTGTGCTTGTGTGCCGATGTTAACCGGCATCTCCCTCTGGAAATGGCAGCCTGTTGGTCCACCTGGGTCACAGTGGGTTGCCCACACCCGTAATGACATTTTCATGGCTATTGTTCTTTTATGACCAGATGTATTTGGAGTTCTTATACTTTGGGATTTGAACTCATCCAGTAGATGATAGTCTACTACAATAGTCTCTGTAATACTGCTCTGAAAATAACTCTTCTATTTAACATTTCATGCTCAGAGAACGAGAATAAACATTATTTATTTATTCTGTGAATGGGATAAAACCACAGTTTTAACCATGTACATAAGGAGACAGTGTTCTGTGTGCATAAGCAACGGAGGCTTACAGTAATGACTTTCTTCTGAACTGCTTTCATGTGTAGCGAATGGGGTTGGCTAGATATCAAAATTTTGGCTTTGGTGCAATACCAGCCCCTGGTATCTTGGTAACAATAATAAATGGACTCCATTGATTAATCATGATAGATTTGCATATCATGCGGGGGAAATTTTATTCTGTTTGATCTATTTACAATGGTATGTTATATATATACACGTGCATATGTTTGTGATTGGCTACAAAGCTCAACTCTGCAAAAACATGTTGTAAATAGAAACCTTTGACGCTATTTACAGGGCACTTACATCGGGTATACCATTAGTGAAGAACGGCAGGTATTGTCACAATTAATTATCAAATAAATCTTTGGCGGGAGAAGGATTTATTTCGGTGGCCGCCAAAATATTTTCAATACAGTAAAAAACACTGCATTGTAATTGGATACTAAGATTTGCTTAATTTTAACCTTATTACCCATCTGTTCAAATGCATTTCACATT
This sequence comes from Rhinichthys klamathensis goyatoka, assembly GCF_029890125.1. Classification (NCBI taxonomy): domain Eukaryota; kingdom Metazoa; phylum Chordata; class Actinopteri; order Cypriniformes; family Leuciscidae; genus Rhinichthys; species Rhinichthys klamathensis. Next base: position 2,023,247 of record NW_026606723.1, on the reverse strand, counting down.
AGAACCACACTTTTCTGTTTTTTTCCCCTTCTAATTCATTCTGGTTTTCATTATCCTTGTACTCTACTAAAGCACTTTTATTGATTCTGGGCATCTTTAAGCAATCATATATTTTTAGACCGCTTGACTGGAGTCAATCTACACGCAAATTACTTCCCTGAGGCGTCAATAAAGTTGCCGGGTCAGAGTTACTCACCCAGTTGAATTGGATGGCTTATTTGTCTAGACTTGTGTAAGCAGAGTCCATATTCTAAAGACGTCACTTAGCAACATTAGTTCAGTGAGATTGTATGACTAGAATTAGAGGAAGGTGGTCTGTGGTTGAGGAACTGATTCTCGGCATGTGTTTATGGTCCTGTGAATGTATACTGGGAGGGCCGTCCTCACAGTTGCGACGGAGAGGATTAAGTTGCTTTTTGGAATGTTTTGGAAAGATTTACAATTATTTGTGCAGCACGTTCGGAAAGGTAGTTTAATCACGTTGTCTCTATTTGTGTTACTTTTTTTGCACAGATTTAATTTCCCCCATGGCGGAGGAATTAGCTGCATGTATACTTGTGCTTTATGGACACTAGTGTCCATGTACATATACCAAGGTGGGATATTGCTTACCGTACAAAATGCAATATATAGAAAATGAGGAAAAATATGTCAGTGTCCACTATCATTACATTATTTCAGAGCAGCTACGGCAGACAGCGACTTTGCGGGAATGCTAATGTCAAATTCTTTTGCGGTCAAAGTAATGGTCCGCTTATCTGTCTTTACCATGCTTACACAGTTTCAATGCATTGTGTAAAAGCACTTGTGATATTCTAAACTTGTTCTCAAATGTCTGTCCACTCCCTCAGCAGTTGTTGTGTTGCTAGAACAGTACATAAGGATGCCTTTGAGGGCCTGGACAACAAGAAGACCATTGAAAAGCAATGTCTTCATGCAGCTGTTGGCGAGACTGCTGGTGGTTGTCAGTGGCATGCCTTGAACATGTCTCCCCCTGTGTTCACATTTTAGCCATTTTAGCTTTTCATTTCTGTACCTTGACATGGCTGTCACAACACTGTCACACATTGTCCATTAACAGTCTCACTGGAAGACACAAAGGGTACCTAAGGTCTCAGAAGGACACAATGACTAAACTTTGAGTGAATGTTCTTTGCTCTTCTTTTTGTGTAGTGGAATGAAACTAGATAAGACTCTATTCCGAAATCGGCCAATAGTAAGTGCTCATTAAGCAAAATCTATGGAAAAGAGTTATCACAAATAAGATCTTTTTAATATTTCAAATATGTTTTCTGAGAGCTGTGAGATTAAGTTGAGAGCAAAGGGAGTCTTAAGTTCCTTGATTTGCCTCAGTAATCCTGCATGTCTCTCCTATGGATATTCTTAAATGTGCATGTATGTGTATATATATATTTATAGTGCTGTGTAAAAACATTAACGAATTAATCGCTAATTTTTCTGTAATTAATCGTGATTAATCGCACCTAACATTAACGTTTTTTATATATTTTTATATTGTAATTTCACATTTAAACTCCAAATCAATATAGAAACAACATAAAGACCCTAGTGAAAAAAACCTACACTAAAATGTATTTAAAATACATTTATTTCATACTGAGTGTGCTACAAAACCATTAACATATTTACTGACATATTGTTTGAGACTTACTGATATAAATATTGTAATTAAAGCTGCAGTCCGCAGTTTTTCCTCTTTGTCGCCATCTCTGTTCGAAATCTTCAATTGCAGTCATTCGCGGAATTATCAACTTTACGTGGGTTGTGCCTCGGCATGGCACAGCGCGGATTAATCCAATGTTTTGAGGAGAATGTGCAGCTGTCAGTCACCGCGTGGTGTGGATACTGTCATTCAGAATCACAGATTCTACTTCTTGGAAGTATGACCAACTTAAGAATTTTCACCCTAAAATGTCATCTGAACAAGTAAGTAACATCCACTTTTGTTCTTCTGACCAACTAAATGAAAAAAAGCATTGCAGTAAATCACGCTGCTTAAATCTAACGATCGTTTATCATATCACGTCAAACCGTGCAAATTATACTTTGTTCTCAAATTGTTAATGTTAACAACATAAGCATTGTGTGACTACATTTAAAGCCCTTCAGATATTTTGTTTTCGCATGGGTCCGGTTGCAGTCTCTTTTTCCAAACTCTCAGTCCAAAGTATTTTGCATTTTACAATGGGTGAATCTCTAGTTGTCACTGGTGATTGTCGTTTGAACCTTTCTGGATCCGCCATCAAATCAATAAGTTTAATTATATCAAGTGCTGTGAGACAAGGCTATAAATCTCCACCTCCAACATCCTCACACGCAATATAGCCTACTAGCCGAGACACCTTCTTTATGTGTACAGATGTGATGCAAAAAAGTTACGGACTGGAGCTTTCAACTTTATTTGGAGTACTTCTTTATTGCACAATGCACATTTCTTAATATTAAGCCTAACATGTGTTTTAATATTGCTATTAGTATAAGTATAGTATGATCTCTGTATATCAGTCTTTAAATGCAAGATATTTAAAGTGTACCTAAAGTATACTTGCAATAGTTCCACTTTAGCACAATCAAATATACTTAAGTATAGCTATAGTTGGACCTGTGTGTGACAAATTAACCGATTTGACAGCACTATTATATTGTATTATATATGTGTGTGTGTATTTGTGTGTTATACATATTATTACTTAAAGCTCCATTCCATTTTGACTTATAATGACATATAACTTAGTACACCATTAAGTCCTGCATTGACCTTTGAGCAATAAACTTTTCCTGTAGGTCAATATTCAGAATTGCAGTACTAGCAGGTTTTCTGTTTGCTGCATCTGTCATTTTTCTCCAGATTGTTTTTGCTTTGCATTGCATTACTTTACATTTACGCTCAGTGAATTTTAGTGTTGTTAGAACAATAATTTATCATTTCCCCAGTCAGGAAGGGCAGCCTTTTCATTTGCCAGAATTGTTATCTTCTATCTGATTTTCTCCCCGTGATCGATGGCAGGCCAATGCATACATTTGTTTTTGCATACTATATATTTTTTTCAAATGCTTGAGGAGTTTATATACATACATATGTATAAACTCATTGATGATGTTGAGAGCTCTATTCAGCGTGTAGGAATTATCTGCTCTTTCTAACAGAGTCAAAAGTTTAGATTGGCTCTGGGTTTCAAGGTTTCCGGGGCTATAAAAAATACTCCAGTTCCTGCTGCGTAACCCAAAAAGATGGCCAGTTGATCTACACTTTCCTAGGTGCAGGTGAGATTGATGGCATCCTCTAGTTTTGTCTCAGTTTTTAGCCTTGTGTTTCAGTAAGAATTCATTTATAAAGGCATCTGAACTTTCTTTGCACCACTGTTGATCAGCATGACTTCAGTCTGATAGGACATACAGTATGTGCTGCACTCTCTGGATGCTAGTGCTCTGCTCTCCACAGGAAACTCAGTGTGAAAGGTGTTATGTAACCTGGCCGCCACAAAGGGTCACATTAGCAGAGGTCTTTGCATGATAGGTCATTTATTGCCACAGAATTAGGCACAGCTCTTCTTTCAGGATGAAACAGGCACTAGTACTTGTTTTCACTTTCACAAATATATAACAACATTTTATATTGTTAAATAAATATTTATATATATATACAGTAGGTATCCTATATCCTATATATATACTCTGCATATCTTGTAACTAATTTGTTTAGATTTGTTTATGTTCTGAAATATATATGAACCAAAAATTGAGGCCAAGGTGCCACAATGCTCCACTTCCCTTTCTGCTTTTAAAACTATTTGTGCAGTTTCTTTTATTTTAACATGGTGTTTCTGGAGAACTGTGATAAATGCTGTAGAAGTCCTGGAGTTTAATCAGCACTTTAGAACTCCAGGGGCTGATCGGAGTCATCGGACCCCTGTCAGCCTCTTGCACTAGACCCTCTGTTAAAACGCACTCTGCGTTCAAGTGTGGTGTTCTGAGTCAGAAATGACCCATAAAGGTCCTGAAGTATGCCACGTATGAGGTCTATGAACCGGACGGTTATGTGACACTGAGGTCCAGGGGATTCACAGTCTGACTGCTTTCTCTTACCCATTGCTGAGTGGGCTACGGTCATGCTATGAGAAAAGGATAAGTGCTGGAGGATTTCTTTTCTGGGTGACTGAGGGGGTAGTTACTTCTTTGGCCTTTTCTTAAACACTGTTTCATTTTCAATGGACTCAGCGCTTCTGCCCATCCAGTGTTCTGGCAAGCCACAATCAGCACTTTTCAAGGACAAGATCTACTGGTCTGTTTAGATGACAGGGGGCAAAGACCTCATTTGACGGCAAGTTTCAAAGCCTTTTTTGTCTGAAGATGTATGTCAGCCTCTGTATCCTCAGCATCACTGTTTTCAATCAAGTTTTCCTAGACACTCCCCCTGTCTGTCATTGGTCAGGAAAGACTTCCATCGCAAACTCACTAGTCATATAGTCAGAGTCATATAATTATGTATGTATGCATGTGTGTGTACAAATATAAGTATATATTTTTTATATATATACATTGGGAAAAAAACTCACAAAATAGTTCATTTCAAACTAACCAGGTATATATATATTGAGAAAAACTCACACCATTGGTTGAGTCAAACTAACCAGGTATTGTTTTTGTACATATTTATACATATAAATACAATTATTTTGATGTTTATAAATGCAAGTAAAGTTTGCATTTTTATACGTGTAAACATTTGCATTATTTATTTATACATTGTTAAAAAAAAAAACCTTTATTTAGTTATTTTTGCCTTTTTTTATCAACTTATGGAAGCTTAAATAGGAAATGATAGGAAGAAGGGACAGGAACGTCATCAGGACACGATGTGGACCAGATCTGAACCTGTTTCCCCCTGCATAAGTGCCATTGCTCAGTGTGTCTGGAGCATGTGTGCTAACCACTAGTTTTGACCCAGCATGCATTTTTAATGGATGAATTACAATAATTGACAAACTGTTTTTGCATAGTTGCACAATTTGAGCTCTTCACAAAGTCACAAAGTTTTCACTGCATTAATCTATTATTTCTGGCAGTCCTCAAACTCTTAATAGCACTCGACATGTGGACCGGCCTGCTCAGACAGCAACAGAGATCGTCCAATTACGTAAAACAACGGAAGCTCTATTATAGCTCGTCAATTTGATTGAGTCCAGTTGCCATCTCACGCATAGCAATAGGTTAGGAGGCATTACTCCTAGTAGCTGCAAGTCAATAGGTCCAGTGAACTACAGCTTTTGCTGCCGCCCTCCTGGTGTTGAGAATGACAGGGAAGTGTTCTAGCTCATGCTAATCAGTAGTATATTGACGTGCTTTGCTGTGTGACATGACTGCCCTTGTGTTACCCTTCCCCTCCTCCCTCTCTACACCTCGTCAGTCTCTCCGAGACTCTAGTTGGCAATTGCTCAGTGATTAATGCCAAAAATCTTCAACCACTCAGGGGCGCCTCATCATTTTCCGGCAAGGATGGGGAAAAAGCCACTAACATGAATAAGTAGTTTTCAGTTAGTTAGTCTAATTATTCCATAAAACCTCTGAGGTTGCAGGGATGCGTATTAAAGAGAGACGCTCGGAACTTATTAAAAATTTAAGCTTACTTATCTCAACAGGAGTGACTTGAGCGGAGTGCTTAATTTGCAGGCCTTAATGAGGAAATGATTCGACTCTTGTCACTTAAAGTGCCTGTCAGCCTTCTTAATGGCCTTGTTTTCCGGAGGGCTTGAAGAGGACTCAAATTAAAGGATGGGACCATCATGGTTCTTTACCTTTTAATGAAATGGTGGCAGGTTGCTTTGCACAGCCAGCTTGGATTCAAGGATTTCTGTTCATGCTAAAAACGTGCGCTTGTTGTATTTAAGTAGTATCACATGAGTGCTAATACTGATTCAGTCCTAAATAATGTTTTCAAGTGTGTTATTAATATCAAGTAACTTTTTAGAGGACGTTTGGCTAATTTTGTTTCATGAAAATCTCTTTGGAAATATGCAAAAGCATCATTGTGTCCTCGAGAGAGTCCTTAAAAGACTCCAAGAAAGAATACAAGAAGACTCCACAAACAATAATACAAATAAAAAAATCCCCATACAAAGTCAATCACCTGGGTTCAGCGTTGTTTCGGACCCCATTGACTTTCATTGTATGCACAAAAACAGATAAAATATTCTTCAGAATATCATCTTTTATGTTTTTTTTTTATGTGAATTGTCCCTTTAACTCTACCAAATTCTTCAAGTGTGTATTATGGCTACTAAATCAACATTTCAGCCTGTTCTGCACTGCATGGCCAGGTTTGTCGCCTGTGTAAATAACCTTTCAAAACATTCTACCCTTCCTGATGGGTTATTATTAGTCTGGAACTCGTAACATGCCAGCTCCTCTGTAATGAAATATACCAGGCAAACAGAAAAAAGGATATTAACTTGTATTGAAATTTTTATTTGCGGTCTGGAGTTCCCCCCCACCAATGCTGCTTCAGATTTGAATGACTGACCTCAACATCTGGAAGCCTTTATAAATAAATTTTTTTTCCATTCATTTTTTGTTATTTAGAAATTTACTGAACTGTACAAGTGTAAAAGATGTGGAATATCTGAATCTATGGCATTCTCCAGTGGTTTGTTGTAAAGCTGGTTGCATGTGCAGAATCAAATGTAATATTTTTCGCTGTAGTCTCTTTGCGTCTCAAAGGATATCATAGGATCAGTAGTCTGTGTTTCGGTTTTACTGGCTTCTGCTCTGCAGGCTCTCATATTTATTTTCGGAGTGGATCAGAGGAAAAAACATCTGCGAGTCATTGAGACAAAAACGAGAGAGCCCTTTAAGTCCTTCAGACATTACACACACCATAGCTTCTGCTTTACTGCAGGAGCATGCATTTAAATATAGGCTAGTTTGTCCCAAGCTGATGCTAATGACCCTTACATTTTTTGAAGACTACAACCATTGTGGCACTGAAATTATTACTCTATTTTGCACGAATGGTTTCTTATTTTCTGAAACCAGAGCATGTTGACAGGTGCTATTTAAGGGATGTTTGGAGGATGTGTGGGCCACGTAAGCAGTCATTTTCACCCCAAAAATGAAAATTGTCATTATTCACTCATCCATGTGTTGTTTCGAACATGACTGACATTCTTTCCTTGGTGAAAACATGAATTGTGTTAGAATATCCTTGGGGATTCGTTTTAATAAATGGGGACCAATACTATCAAGCTCCAAACATGGCAAAAAAGCAATATAAAAGTATCATAAAAGTCATCAATTTGAGTCATACACTATATTTCAAGTCGTCTTAAGCCACTGAGTAGCTTTAAGTGAAGACATTAATTCTAACAAACTTTCTATGTGCTGCATGTAGTTCACAAATCGAATCTGACACCAATGGCATTTTGTTACAAGACACACGAAAGCCAAAGATATTAGATGTTGTGTCAAATGGCATCTGTGCATCATGTTTGTTGTCCATACAACTTTAGTTACCAACGACAGAGCTTCAGAGAGGAAGGTAGTCAATGAATCGCATAGAAACTGAATTAATTGCAGGCTGTTTGGTCAACCACATTTATTGTGCTTTTTTTTTGTCATTTTGGAGCCTGATAGACCCAGTCCTCATTTAATTTCATTATACTGAAAAGAGCCAGGATATTCCTCGGAAAATCAAATTTTTTGTTCCACAAAACAGTGAGTCAATCAGGTTTGGAACAAGTGAGTGAGTGAATTGATGTTGCGAATGTGCAGTGTGAGCTTATTTGGTGTTGAATCGTGTCTCAGCAAAAATGACTGTCCGACGAGTGACCTTACTACTGTACTAAAGATTTCACAGATATGCTACCAGAGGATAATAGACAACAGGAAATCTAAAGTTTGTGTGGATTACAAAAAACATGGTATTTTGGGCATCAAGGCACTTTTTATCCTCTATTTTCGCTGAGGGTCATCTGTGCCATTTGGGAGCACAAGTTCCAGCCCCAATGTCCCTTTATAGACTTTCAAATGAGTTTCCTAAAACCATGACAGCTGTCTTTTTCTTTTTTTCCTAAACTGAAAATTTGTTTTTAAAAAGGACCAAACAGGCTGAAATTTGCCTCCAAAGAGTAACTGGTTACCAAAAACATAAGTTTCACTTCCATTATTTGGTCATCTTCATTTTCTTTTTATAATACACAATGTTTTTTGCAGAAGCGCTATTAGGACACAGGGCATAAAGCTTTCTCTTTTAGGCAGTTTGTTATCAAATGAAAACCCGGAACACTGTTCTACAATACATGACAGCTGTCTGATGGCAATCACAGGCATCCCTGTCTCAACACAAGTGGGATAAAAGACCTTGACACCTTTATTTTATTTTATTTTTTATTTTTTTGCCACCATGCTCACCAATGGCCAATTAATTTCCATAAGTCTTTGTCTCCAACGGATTTCTGACTGTGAAATTTGGACTGTCTGCCTCGGCTTTTACCCAAGATCTCACTGGGATCATATCATGCAATCTGTTAAGCAACAGTCTTAAAAGGCAGAAAAAAAATCACACAGTGTACACACGGCTAAAGTCGGCATGAACTCCCTCCCGTAGGCTAGCAGCAGGGTGTTGTGCATGTTTGTTCCATCCCTTTGTAATACAGTCTTCTCTCTTTCTGTTGACTTAAATTGCATCAATGTACACCAAGTTCTTGAACTAAATAAACTTTAGAAGTGCAGTGAGCATGTTCGCTTTCATCCACCGAAGAAGCAAATGTTTCATTTAGCTTTCTCTAAAATATTCAGCAAATTTAAAACTGCTGTTATTTGTGTCTCTCAAGTCATACAGTTCTTGCACATGATTTACAACACAGGGTTGACATGCTAACCACATGAGGTATTTTTATATTTTGAAGAACGTTGAACTGTTTTTGTCAGTACAGTTTAAGCCCAAAACCAAAGTTAACCCCAAAGACTTTCATTGTATGGATAATTTTTTTTTTTCTAAATATCCTCTTAAGTCATACAGGTTTGGGACAACATTTTTGGGTGAACTATTATTTTAAATATGAGCATTAACCCTCTGGGGTCCAAGGTGTTTTTGGGGTCCTTGAGATGTTTTGACATATTTATTTGTGTTTTGACATACATATTTATTTGACATGTTTATTTGTGCTTTTTTCAGTTGCTTATAAACAAATTACTGGCAAAGGTGTAATTACACTCTATTTAGCACAAACAGGGCTACCATAATATGTTATCAACATGTATGTACATGTTTGTATTTTTGAGAGAATATTGTTTATGCGTGGTTATTGAAAAAACTAAAACTTAAAGTTTCTGAAATAAGGCCACAAAACACATACTAAATATGTGTCCACAAGACTTTTGACTAATGGATGTTGTCGCCTAGAGTTTTTTCTTCAAAATGATCTGAAAATCATCCTGCCTTATCATTTACATAAAACAATAGATTGGTTTAAATTTAAAAATGACACTTTTTGTTTGGAAAGGCAATATGCGCAGGGCTGTGACCTGCTGTAATTCACACCTGAGAAGACAATGGGCCCGCATAATGAGCGCATAATGGGGCTGCATACTAATGACCCTTTCATTCAGGTGTGTCACTGAGCCACAAGAATGCAATGACAATATATATATATATATATATATATATATATATATATATACACTCACCGGCCACTTTATTAGGTACCCCATGCTAGTAACGGGTTGGACCCCCTTTTGCCTTCAGAACTGCCTCAATTCTTCGTGGCATAGATTCAACAAGGTGCTGGAAGCATTCCTCAGGGAGTTTGGTCCATATTGACATGATGGCATCACACAGTTGCCGCAGATTTGTCGGCTGCACATCCATGATGCGAATCTCCCGTTCCACCACATCCCAAAGATGCTCTATTGGGTTGAGATCTGGTGACTGTGGAGGCCATTTTAGTACAGTGAACTCATTGTCATGTTCAAGAAACCAATTTGAAATGATTAGAGCTTTGTGACATGGTGGAAGTAGCCATCAGAGGATGGGTACATGGTGGCCATAAAGGGATGGACATGGTCAGAAACAATGCTCAGGTAGGCCGTGGCATTTAAACGATGCCCAATTGGCACTAAGGGGCCTAAAGTGTGCCAGGAAAACATCCCCCACACCATTACACCACCACCACCAGCCTGCACAGTGGTAACAAGGCATGATGGTTCCATGTTCTCATTCTGTTTACGCCAAATTCTGACTCTAACATCTGAATGTCTCAACAGAAATCGAGACTCATCAGACCAGGCAACATTTTTCCAGTCTTCAACTGTTCAATTTTGGTGAGCTCTTGCAAATTGTAGCCTCTTTTTCCTATTTGTAGTGGAGATGAGTGGTACCCGGTGGAGTCTTCTGCTGTTGTAGCCCATCCGCCTCAAGGTTGTGCGTGTTGTGGCTTCACAAATGCTTTGCTGCATACCTCGGTTGTAACGAGTGGTTATTTCAGTCACTGTTGCCCTTCTATCAGCTCGAACCAGTCTGGCCATTCTCCTCTGACCTCTGGCATCAACAAGGCATTTCCGCCCACAGAACTGCCGCTCACTGGATGTTTTTTCTTTTTCGGACCATTCTCTGTAAACCCTAGAGATGGTTGTGCGTGAAAATCCCAGTAGATTAGCAGTTTCTGAAATACTTAGACCAGCCCTTCTGGCACCAACAATCATGCCACGTTCAAAGTCACTCAAATCAACTTTCTTCCCCATACTGATGCTCGGTTTGAACTGCAGGAGATTGTCTTGACCATGTCTACATGCCTAAATGCACTGAGTTGCCGCCATGTGATTGGCTGCTTAGAAATTAAGTGTTAACGAGCAGTTGGACAGGTGTACCTAATAAAGTGGCCGGTGAGTGTATATATATATATACTACCGTTCAAAAGTTTGGGGTCGGTACGATTTTAAATACTTTTAAAAGAATTCTCTTCTGCTAACCATGGCTGCGCTTATTTGATTAAAAATACAACAAAAATCAGTTATAGTATTAAATATTATTCCAGTGTAAATCAGCTGTTTTCTGTGTGAATATATAGTAAAGTGTAATTTATTCCTGTGATCAAAGCTGAATTTTCAGCATCACCAGTGTCAGCACTTAGAATGTCACTTTAAAAATATGACACAACCTTGTAAGTTTGATTGGACTTCAATAAGTTAGATCGATTGTCTGTTTTGGGTGCTTGATGTCGTGGTGGATAACTTTTTCAAGGATCATTGACCTCGTATACAGTATACAGTATATACATTTCAAAGTGAACAGATTTGCCCACATCTGCATAATACAAAGATAAACATTTACTATAACTGGGATATTGAAGTGTGAGAAGGATTTTAACTAAGATAAGTAAGACAGAGTGTGTCCATTAGGCCGTTGGCAGTCTGTTGAATATATTGTTTTGGGTAAGTGACTTGAAGAATTAAATTCATTGGCACAGGCCTATTAAAAGAAAACCTCCATTACCCTTATCAGAGAGGAAGGATTGCAATGTCTTTTCAAAGGATTTAATTGAGTGATTCTTGTTGGACGGCGACAGAGAGATAATGATTAAAAGTTTACGATTATGAATTAAAGAAATCTCTTTAATTAACTTAATCAAAAAGAGGATAGTGTGCCTCTGTAAAGTTTGTCTTCAAACATCCATTAATTTTCACTGTCCAAGGAAATTTTTTGTTAATAAAAGTGCTCATTTTTCAGAAGACCATTTATTATTTTTCACTTTGGCATTCATGAACTTTTTATTTTGGCACCCAGAGTTAATTAATTATTGAGATGCTGGAGCACCAGCATGGCACAGTTCGATCAAAAGCACTCTGGACTGAAATCAGAAGAGCACCACCGATATCTTGCCATCCCTTCCCCCTGTTCATTTACAGAGCTGATTATTAATCGTGATAACTAATTAGCGGCTCTCTCCCGTCTCGTTTCTCTGAAAACTGGCATCTTGTGTGGTGTCAGACCTCCAACTGAGGTCGGCTAAAACAGACGGACTTGTTTAGCTCTTTATTGACCACTGATTTAAAAGAACAAGATTATCCACTACAGAGATTTGACTGGGCCGACAGCGGACCTCACGAAATCCATGCAAAGTTTATCATGGCGAGAGACTGGAGTCAAAAGAACACAGCCTGTTTGTTCTTACAATATGGAGTCAAGAATAATTGGATGATTAGAAATCATTCTGAGTGCAAAACGTAGCCTTTTGCACGTTTGGACATTGTAAGAGCTGGCACCACTTCAAAACAGTGTCTGATGCAAACAGAGAAGAAGTTTACCCAGTTTGGTGCGCGGGTACAGATCGCTTTTGTTGACATCAAAAACATTGTGTTTTATTCCAGATATACTGGCCACATGTTCACAGAGCTCTCATAAAACACTACCTCTGCGGTTTTCATTGTTTGCTGTTTCAATAAACCTCCTGGTACTGTGTGATATGAGAGCGTCGTGGTATTACTATGGCAAAACAGCTATTCTGTTTATTCCTTGTAGGTTGACTAAAATGGCATTAATGGTACATTTTATAGTGGTGTAAAACCCTTCCCTTCCTAGCTTTGGAGCCTAGCGGCTTTGAATCATATTTTTTCATCCATTTTCAATGCTACACCTGTGAAGTATTTTTCTTCCTCCCTACTTAGGGTTTTCTGCCAAAATCTCCCATTTTCCCAGGCTCTTTTTCTTAGAGACAAATAATCACCCAGACACCTGAGATGCACAATTATTCAGACCCCAGTGTTGAAGAAGCTACATTGAAACTGTGGTTTGCCAAGCTAGAAAGCTAATCATAATTCACAGGTGCTCTTTTAAAAAAGTAATTTACTACACTATGAGGGTTCTGAGTGAATCAACAATCTCTAGGTGACTTATTTAAATTGAACAAATACATACATAAATACATTTTTAACTTTTTTTTTTTATTATTGAAAACATACTGTATTAGCATGTAAGCCTGTGTAGTGTGTACACAGCAGAGTAACAAAAACGTAATTTTGACTCTATAATTTGACTTAATTTGCCATAATTGTATCTTTATATCTCACAATATGACTTCATATCACATAATTGCAACTTGATTTCTTTTAATTGAGTTTTTATTTCTCACAGTACAATATCATAGTGACTAGTTGAACTCAAAATTATGGTTTTTATTATATTTTTTTAGGTGGAAATGAGCCTAAACAAGTGTTATAAATCTGAAGTATGTCTAATTATTATAAAAGATGATGTAGATGACACACAGGAAGTCAAATCAGTTATTTTTTCAGAACACAAAATAAGATATTTCGAAGAATATGACTTTGACTTCCATATTATTTGTTTTTCCATACTATGGAAGTCAATGGGGCCTATCAACTGTTTGGTTACCGACATTCTTCAAAATATCTTCTTTTTGCTCTGCAAAAGAGACAAATTCATACAGGTTTGGAACAACTTGAGGGTGAGTAATTGATGACAGAATTGATTTTTTTGGTGAACTATCCCTTTAAGGACATTTAATACAAAGTGGGACCACAATCTCTAATCCCAGTTATCACACTCCATTTTGGGCTCAACATATGGTGGCCTACTTTAAGAAAAAAGATTCTAGCAGGCATCACGTATGGATACTTGTGGTCCAAGTCACTGCTGTGCAGCTGTCACAATGAACTTTCAAAGTGAAGCACGTCTTGTGTCTCGACCAACGGGGCATCTGCATCCGCTCCACGAGGTCGCACAGAACCTGAGTATGCACACAGAGCTAGGGTTAGAGATGCTTGAGGATGGCTTTCATCCTGATTCAGTGTCCTCATCTCGCTCTTCTTTTGAATGGAGAGTTTCTCTTAGCTCTGGTGGGGCAACGCACCTGAATTACAATTGAAATCTCTAAAAGCACTGGGTTTTTTGAAAAGCCTTTTAAGACCCTTTATCTTTATCCAGCAGTTTTCATAATGAAGAAAGATATGAATAACAAAAGCAGAAAGTGTTATTTATTTCCAGTGTCCTTTCTGAGTCGAGTTGGTTCTCCATAGTTTATGACACACGACAGGAAATTCTTCATATCAAATACAATGTTTAATTGAAGTGCTTTGCCGACTTTTCCACATTCGCAGATTATGTTGTGTAATTTCTCCAAATCTCGAAACTCATTTAAACGTACCAGCACTTTCATTTCCCTGATAAAGTTGTTGTTACTGTATGTACATTGCTTTCAGTACGTTAACAACTAGGGTTGTTGTTAGACTGGAACAAAACATCGTTTAAAACGCCTCAAATTTTACACATTTCTGTGTAATCTGATTTCTATTCAACACACTTCACCAGTTAAAAAATGCTAATTAAGGGCACCGATGCTTAATTTGAGAATAAAAATGTAATGCTTTGATCAAGGAATTTATATATTTGTTGAATTTATAAGACTTAGAATTAATGTATTTCATGAATTTAATTTATGTAACTAATATTTAATTTATTGGATGACTATTCTGATCTGTGTAATGAATGATTTAATCTAGCATTTCTATTAATAGATTCAATATTTGTTTAGTTGCAGAGGCCATCTCAGATTCTTGCATCTGATGCTGAGGATGTGAGACTAAAAAAGATTAAGAAAGCACTTTTTGAACTTAAATTATTCAAATTCACATGTCTATTTGAGCAACATATTTTAGTTGCTATTTTCCTGTTCATTTATTATGTTTTGTAATTTTTGGAGAATTTATTTGTAAATGCCTTGTGATAACTTGTATATGCCGTTAGATGGTTAGTTGTTGTATATCTGTCTGTACATGATAGATTTTGTGCATATTTCAGTTATTAGTTAGGTAAATGTTCCTGTTACAAGTTATACACAATTATTATGCATATTTGATGGTCAATCATATGTGTGTATTGAAGTGTTAATTTAGTGTCAGTGCAAGATATCAATGCATTTATATATATATATAAATAAATAGCAACATGTGTTGTCCGAAACTCTTTCAGGTCATGTTTTTCCCATACAGGCCTCTTTGTGTGAACTTTCTCCCCTGCCCTTTTGCACTGCACATATTCACCAATGCTGTACTAATTGCAACTTGTGCACTGGGTCACATATACAGTATGACATTCTCACATGGACCTGTTCACCCCTAACATTTATTATGACCTGCTGCTCTGAAAATGTCCCTTGATGGACTAGCTATGCTTTCTTTCCCCCTTCTGTTTTCTGCCTGGTTACCCCCGTCGCTCCTCTATTCATTCTGACTTCATTAGATGAATGAGGAAGTGTTTTGTGCTGTTGTCGGTTGGAATTCTCGGTGTGGTCCGTGACTGGTTTTGGGGCTCTGGATTCTTGTGGCCTCCTCACCACGTACTTGGCCCTTGTGTTCGATTGTGGGTTTTTTTACTCATTCGATTGTTCAGCACACATATTGTTGAAATATGGTAAAATATCAAATATTAAAAATATTAGAGAGGCTTGGAGGGACAGTATGGTCACAGCAAAGAACACAAAGAATTTAATCTATTTCTGTGCTCATGGGTCTGATAATTGTGTGACCTTTGTGCAGAAAGGTTGAGATGTAAGCTGAGATAGTGATAATCTTTTAAACCAACACAAATTTAATTACTGACGGGCAAACAGCCTGGTTCTTCTCCTGACAATGTTCTGAATGCCTGCTGACAATAAAAGCTTAACGATACCCTTGAAACTTTTTAAAAAAATACCGGCACTTCAGTTTTATTTCGTCTGTCATGGTTGATCAGGCCGTCCTTTTCATCAGGATGGCGATGAATGTGATTATATGATTACTTTGCTTGAAAGCCTTGTGTCTTGTTTTCACTTCTGTTCTCGTTGAGAGTGATTTATTGCCATGGATTATACATGAAAGATATCTCCTTGGGGTACCTCTGAGTGCAAGATCAAGACAACTGTTTAATTTCCTGTAGGCTAAGGTTTTGTCTAGAGTCATTTCTGGTTCCATGTGAGGATTAGGGAACATAGCATGTTATTTTCAATGTATAATGTTTCATGTGGCGGCATATCAATTAATGTTTTCATTCTTTCTTTGTCTCTTTTTCTTTTTCCGGCCTGGCCTCCCCCTGTGAAACACCTCTTCGGTGACTTCCCTCTTTTAAGGTAAGGTATTAAAGTTCTCAATAATTGTACAAAAGCTGAATTATCACCATGTTTCTGTTGCTAGTGGATAAAATATGTATGTATTAATCTTTAAATGCATCTTTAAATCTTTAAAAATGTCCAGAGCTCTTTTGGCTCTACAATCAAAATAAATAAAATAACAATTTATATTTTGAAGAGGAATATAAAGCCTTTTTTAGGATCAGATAATTTTTTTTTTTTTGCATTGGGCATTTAAGAACAGCACATTTTCCCCAGATTCTCATCACAGTTGCCTCCAGACTTAAAAAAAAGATATATAAATATAATAGAAAGGTTTTTATTTTACTCAACATAAAAACATTTTCACAAATATGACTATCATGTATCATCTTTTCAGTTTTAATACATACAAAATAGTTTTTTGGCATTAAAATAAAGAGAAGGGAGGGGTTTTTTATTGCTATAATAAGAATAAGACTTTTTCATTACTATTATTTGTTTGTTTATTTTTGCATTACACTAATGTGATTATTTTAAATGTCATTTTCTTTAGTTTTAATATTTTTATGCATTAAAGATTGCAAATCGGGGGAAAATGGGCTTACTTGTCATGAAAACTGTCGCAGTGAAAACAATAAGTCTTAAAATATGCTTTTAGTACAAAAATATGCTGTCAAATTTCATTTGACATTTTGGGATGAAAATGTGATCTGGCCGTGTGAGATTCACTCGTGTGCTGCACTTGTTTTCAGTGCTCATGACATTGATTATGGATTTTTAATTAAATTAAATTAATTATTTTTTTAATGGAACTAACATCACAATGGCCACATTGTGACATATTCTCTCACACACAGACAGATCCAAGTAGCATATAGTTTACGAACTCCTAGAGTTTTGTTTCTGTTTTAATGCTGCAAATCTGGTTGTGATTAACCAGCTCAGTGAGTATCTTGGATGCTGTCCATGCCTGTCTTTCTAAACACAAGCATCTGCAAGTTGCATGGCCAGAGCCATGCTCCCCTAGAGAACAAGCAGGCCCACCACGCTGTCTGCTGACCGGGGTCAAGGGGAGGCCTGGAAAACAGTGGCAGCTACCTGTCATTCCCCTGATATGTCTGCACATTAGGCATGAGCTGATGCATTAGAGTGAAGCAAAAGGCCTAATGAGAGAGAAACATGACCTTTAGTACACTCCCTTTACTCTGGAGGTTTCACAGGGGAGTTGGCGTCTTTTTTCAGCGCTGTATGCCTTGAGGAAATGCTGATTTGCTGTTGAAACCATTTATTTCTTTGTATTATATCTTTAGTTATATCTGAAACCTAGTAAAAAAAAAACATAAAGGAGACAAATAGGTGAATATATTCCCGTAATCTCTTAAGCTAGTTCCTGTCAGCGATGATAAGGGCATGTTAAATACAATACTCCAGTAGACATGCATGATTGTACATATTATGACAGTAATTAATGCTCTTTGATAGAGGATTGGTGATTATTTGTAATTTCCAAGCACTCAGGGACTTGTGCCCATGCATATCTCTCTTTGCTAATCATCTATCTATCTATCTATCTATCTATCTATCTATCTATCTATCTATCTATCTATCTATCTATCTATCTATCTATCTATCTATCTATCTATCTATCTATCTATCTATCTATCTATCTATCTATCTATCTATCTATCTATCTATCTATCTATCTATCTATCTATCTATCTATCTGGAGCAAATAAGTATACTGTATGCATTTCCCTCTCTGTCTTTGTTAACAATCCCTTTCAGAATGCTGCCCAGATTGCTCTAAAGCATCCTACTCACTGTTAGACAGTAATGGATAGGTTGGACTAGAGCCTTATATGTTGAACTTGTTCCAGAGCTGTAGAGGTGCTTGTTTTCGATAGTGTTTTTTACCACAGGTTGAAGCACAGTGTCAGAGTTGTCCTCAGTGTAAGATGCCACCTGAAAACGGCCGCCAAGATCAGGAAAAAACGACTGCACTAACGGCACTGAGCCAGACAGGCACTGATTTGTCATCAACACACGCCTGTCTACGAGCCGCGCTGCCTGATGCTGGCTCTGCTGTATGTCACATTTGATAAAAATGGATTTTAAGCCGCTTGCCATCAGCTGCCACTTGCAGCTACCATCGAACCCTTGTTTTTTTCCCTACTGTATCAGTGTTCATTCAAATGCACCTAAAAGTACTAGAACTTTGAGTGGCCCTTCCAAAAGCTCTCTAAGCTGCATGAATTTGTTTAATGATGACTGATGGCAAATCCTGGCTGCTAGCTGTTATTATTGTAGGCCAAATTGAGGAAAACTTAATAAGGCTACATAGGAAATACAATCCTTTCATATTCTATCCTGCCTCCTGAAATGAGGATCATTTGCTTAAAGTAAAAAAAAAAAACCCAAAAAACCCAGACCTAGCATTTGAATTGTGTGTTTTTGTAGACCAAACACTTAGTGGCATGTGACATATTGATCTCACATTTTTAAAAGCTCACAGATGCATTTCCCTGTGGCAGATGCCTGTGGGTGTCTGGCAGCCATGTTATCAAGCACTTTCAGCAGCGAGAGTTCTCTAATTGGTATAGACATTTTTAATTTGGCTTGTGACAGAACGTGAAGGCTATGGCATGGTCATTGGAGTTGTCACTGTTTGTACTGTGGTCTCTGTCAGTGATGCACATACAAATTGAACACTTGTGTACCATATAATATCACAAACCAGTGAAGTCTGTATGGGACTATATCAAATGAGGCTAATCAAGGTCATTTGATGGGAGAGTGACTGTTTGAAAGAAGGTGACTCTGCCGATGTTAACAATGTACTCAACTCAAGTGTCAGGATATTGTTTATTACAACTCCAATTGTGTTTGGCTAAAAGAAGAAAGTCCTATACACCTTGAATGGCTTAAGGGTGAGTACATTAAGGGATAATTTTCATTTTTGGGTGAACTAACCCTTTAATTATTAATACATTTAAGTAAATACACTAACTTACACAACCCCTAAGAATTGTATTCAGCTAGGTAACCCAAACCAGTTTAATTGGTTTTGGTGGATTAGTCGACTAGTTCTTCAGGCAAACCAGAAACTAGTTGATTTTTACAAAGATGTCGTTTTGCACATCACTGGTCTATTCCTCACACAGAAATGAGAGGCTCCTTGGGTGATTGTTGTCTGCCATAGCCTACGCTCTTCTCTACTGATATCTATTATTTCACACTGTGCTCTGTGGAACTTCCAAATTGTCTCACTGAATACAAATAGAGAAATTTTGGAGAGCTCCAAATAGTTGACTTAAGTGTCAGCGCTACCCGGTTCTCTAATTTGGTGTGTCAAAAGGATCGCAATTGGTTGTGTAGAACGTCAGAGAGAGTGAAGGACGAGAATATTTAATGGCTCTGTCTGCTCGCAGAAGGATCCGCAGCACTGACATCCATCTATTTTTACAAGCTGTCCTCCAATTGGCCGCTTGGGGCTCGGTATCGGCTGGTTGGGACTTGTGCTAGTGTATGCCATATGTCGAGCAATTTTTGAAAGCAGGGTGACCTCTTTATAGCGAGCAGAGCTAATGACTCTTCTCCCTTACGGTGTGACACTTTCAGACATTTATTGCGGCCCTATTCCCGCCCTTTTATACCCTGCCCTAGCTCAGCTGCCATTGAGAGCCCTGAGATGGAGGTCAGACATATAAAGAGTCTGTAGTGTCCGCAAAACACAGCCTCACTGACATATATAAGCAGAGCTTTGGTTCAAAGACGACCACACTCGTGTTCCCAAAAACAAGAACCATAGTCCTACCCTCGAAATTACACAACAGCCCACAATTACAACCCTGAGAAAGCTCGAGTTTTAAAAAGAATTATGGGCGGAGTACTGCGTGAGGGAAGGAGTCCAGTAAAATCTGCTTGAGTCACGGATTTCACTAGCCTCGATTTGGCTTTCATCTCCATGCCATTTTTAGATCATGTTATTACTGGGGCAGTTCATAAGTTGTGCTCGCAGAAGACTGGCTTGAAGAAAATTAATTCACCACAAGGTTTTGTCGCATTTTACCACACAGGAATAAAAACAGCTTGCGCCTTTTCCGTACGACTGCCATTGGTGTCTCAGAAATCAAATTAATTATAATAAAGATGTGATTTATCGGACCATTTGATGTTGTGGCATCTATTTCATATTGTGGAACAGCTTTCCTAAGTACAGAATGTGATTAAATGGTGGGGGGATAAAATATAATTGTTTCACACATGGAGTATTAATATCTCGGCTTTAGCTCCACCAGTGTTTTAATCTTCATGCCGTTATAATATACTTAACGTAAGCCTATACACTGTACATTATAGCGTAGCTTATGATAGGCCAGCATCCCATACCCCCTTTATATTTGACATTAGCATATGTTTTTGGATTATAATCGGATGACATTTGATCATATTAGAAGCCAGATGTAAATGCACCCCAGACTGTCACATGCCTGTCCTGTCTTGTGTTGCACATGGGTGTTTTGTTATTTTGGGCCATGTGCTCTTGTCGTTGTCTGATCCCTCCCCCTCGTTACCTGATTATTGTTTGAGTTCTTCCACCTGTCCCCTCTTGATTTGTTCCCTTCTTAAGTCTCTTGTTTGCAATCGTTGTCTAATGTCTCCCGTTCCCTGTGATCCGCTTCATGTTAAGGTTCAGGTTTTGTTCCATTTTTATTCATTGTGTTTTCCCCCCTCGTGGTTTTTTTTGCTTTGTGTTTGTTTATTTTTGTAATAAATTACCATTCTCCTGCATTTGAGTCCTCACACCTTTTTTGCCTTGCACGTTCCGTGACACAGACGCATTGTGATTGGCTCACTGAAAGCACATTCGATATAAGGTACAAATACTTATGCATGTCAATTATTTGCATACAACTAAGCAATATGTAATACAGAGAATGTCGTGTTCTACAAATAACTATTATATGGGACTGTTGGTGCAATGGATAGTAAGTTACTTGGACTCTATTTTTATGCATCAAAATTATTGTAACTAAAGACAACAGACATTGATAAACATTTTACACGTGGTCTGTTTTCACCAGGTGCTAAATAACATTTTTTTCCCCTCTTTTTCTGTATTTTTAGTCCCTATTAGAAAGATTAGATGTATAGATTATAATTTACTGTGGGGATTTTACTAAGTAGAGAGACACAATACACCAGATGCATTCCTTCTATCTTTTCCTCTATCCTTCTACTTAAAGAAGGCAGTTGTTCTGTTAATATGCATCGACTTTTGTAAAAAAAAAAAAAGTTTACAATATTGGTGATTGAACACTTTGTACATGTATTCCTCCTTGTTTCTGGTGTTGAGCACCTCTCCCTTTTGATTTTTTTTAAAGCCAAGGAAGCAGTCTTTAATTTTTTCCACTGACTTATTTTTTTAAACATCTATATAGTTATTTTGTATTTTAAACATCTATATATTTTTTAAACGTCTATATAGCTATTTTGTATTTTTTTTTTAACTTGGTAAATGAAATTTAGATTTAGCAGATGCATTTACAGTAAGCGAAATATTATGTTAACGTAGTACAGTAAGTGCAATCGAATCTCTATCCTGTTTGTGCCATTCATACCCTGACCAGAAACATTGAATTGTGTCTCTGCCTTTAAATAGCTGCGGTTCAGCCTATTCCCGGCGTGTCTGGAGCTACAAGTTTAAGCCTTTAGCAAGACCTGTTCAACCTGCCTCTATATTGCAGCAGCATGTCAAATTATTCTCTCTAAACTCTCCACACTCTTAGTTTTATGATACATGGTGTTTTTCTGATATTGTTATTTGTGGGGAATGTTTTCCCTGGTTGCACACATGGATATTTTTCA
This sequence comes from Rhinichthys klamathensis goyatoka, assembly GCF_029890125.1. NCBI lineage: Eukaryota > Metazoa > Chordata > Actinopteri > Cypriniformes > Leuciscidae > Rhinichthys > Rhinichthys klamathensis. Next base: position 2,001,258 of record NW_026606723.1, on the reverse strand, counting down.
GTTCTAATAGGTTTTGCCTCTTTAAACACTGACAGCAGACTTGATGACAGCACAGCACTGATGACTGATTTCACTACTGCCGTTTTTTCAGCATAATCATATATGCACATGTTTAATGCGTTTTTAACTAGAGGCCAGCTCGATACGAGAGGTGGAGAGAGTGGTTTCGAACATACGTGCTGCACACCAAAGAGAGTGCAGCTTGGTTTAATTGCATCAAGGCTTTTATCAGACTAATAGAAAGCAGCTGCCGACTGGCTTGACAGGCAGAAAACTGTTTGACATTAACTGCTTGGTTGCCTGACATGGAAAGCTTAGACTGCTACGGGCTAGGTTATTCAGCGCCACGGTTTGTCATTGCTCAGGCAAAGATCATTACTCCAGAAAGATCTCCAGAACAGCATCCAAAGAAAGCTGGAAGTCTTTAGCTCTTTATGTGGCACTGTGTGAAATTTTTCGAAGTTCAAATTTTTCAAATTGTTGGGATTGAAAGGGCTCAAAGCGATTCTGTCATTTATTCACCCTCACGTTGTTTTAAACCTGTGTGACTTTCTTTCTTGTGTGGAAAAGAAAAGATATTTTGTAAAATCTGTAGACACTGAGCTTCTTAACTCACTTGATGAACTTTGGCTTTCCAATGCATTTGCATGAGAATTTATGGTCTGAGCTTTTTTTTTCAGCACACTTCTTAGGCAACTGCTAGTCTAGTTGATGGTTCATGTAAACATATGGTTCTTGACTGAGGTGTCTGGGATCAGTCATCACAGATTAGCCCTCTCCGTAATGGTTTGAGAGGCTTCCACTCCTTTCAGATCAAAATGCGACCTGTCGATGAATGGCTGGATGCTTCAGTGAACACTCAAATAAAGCTACACGCATGGGTTAGACTGAAAGAGGAGGAGAAATCGAAGGAGAATGAGGTGGATGCTGGAGGTCCTGAGGGGTCTGCAGCCGTATGGTTTTAGCTAGGTAATGGTAGAGATCAATGTGTTGAAGGAGAGTCTGTTCTGCCATTTTGCACAGTGCTGAGAGGAAGTGGGAGAGACCGCCTCATCCATCACAGCTCTCCCCTCTGCACCTAATCAGATCCCCCCATCCCAATCCTGCTGAAACTCAATTACACTTCTGACAGAGGCTTTTACTGGTTCTCTCACACTCTCCTGCTTTGCTTTTGTCTGCTCCTGAAACACTATCCTTTACCGTAATGTTTATTCATGCATTTATTGTCAATACGTTGATCCATTAAGCCTCGGATCTGCACCTTCACCGCCTCTTTTATGATATTGTCATAAACGGATTTGCCATTAGCACCTTACAGACAGTACACTGAGAAAGATAAGGTCACACTATGTCTTAACTACTAGACGTGAAGCGATAAACAAGAGATAAGATCTTATTTAAATATGTTGTTTTTGTCCTATAACAATTTATGTTATGTCAGTTATCTGCCAATGCAACATTTTTAGTTTAAGTTACATTTTTACATCTAATATTTGTTTTATTTTATTCCAACTTTATTTCAATGAATAAAAACAATTTGTATTAGTTGTAGATTTAGTTTTAGGTAACAATAATAACAATAGAGTACACATAGCTGTTTAGCTGTTTTTCTTTCTTAATAAGCCTGGTGAAATGTCTCATTCAATAGACATTTAAGAACCGTTACCAGCACGTTCCTTACAAATAATGGCCATTTTTTATTCTGTCACAATTCAGCTTGCAATATTGAGCAACATTTATCTTCCTCTCAAAGTGTTTTTTTTATAGGTTTCGAACCTCAGCGAAGACATTGTTTTGAGGGGACAAAGAAACAGACATGTGGTTACTGATTGTCATTGTGACCGTGGAAAGCTATAAATTTTCATTTGAAGGCAAAACAAGATCAGAATTTAGCTTTTCACAGCCTCCCACCAACAAACCACAACATAAAACTGATGTTTGCAGAATCAGTAAAGTTAAACAATGGAGAATAGGGAGTCAACACAACCGAACACGCAATGTTGTAAAAGCGGCGTCAACTCAGTTTTCAGGATTCTTACCAAACTATGACTTGTTGTACTTGTTAATGTGCAAGAGGATTTCTAAGTATATTTTTGTGGCTGACAGTGCCACTGTATTTCTCAGAGTGAATAACAAGGCTTTTATGTGGAAATGGAGTTATTTGATAAACAAGTGAGAACAAGAAAAACTCCCACAAGTAAAAAATCATTCTCACTTTAATTTTCACCCTACATCAAGTTGCCTTATTCTAATAGTCTCAATTAATCTCTCGAAAGGTAATCCACCAACTATTGTCAGCACTCGCTAAACCTGCTTATTCAAGAGGAACGTTTTGCGTGACTTCCATTGACTTTGTACCATTAATACTCACAGGGAGCAAATGCATTTTTTAAAACAGCAGTTTATTTATTTCCAGTAGGATGAATAGAGCTGGAGCTCAGGGTGGGAAGGCATTTGCATGGAGTAAGATTAGGTTAAGCCACAGAATTGTGTTCATGAAGAAAAACTGAAAGCTGTTCCATTACTGAGTGAGATTTCATTAGCGTGATTCACGCTCGCCACATCACATGCTGAGAATCCAAGAAAATGGAGAACTTTCAGAGGTTCAAAATACAGGTTCTCAAGTGAGATGCCTGCAAACATGTAATTAGACTTTCAGCTTTTAAAAGGACAGAGAATAAACCAGCAAAATGTGTAACTTAGAGCACCTTCCTTCTTCAGACCTACAAGGAGAAAGCCTACAATAGACGATTACCTCATTCAGCTCCCTATGGTTTCAGTGAGAATTCGCTAATGTGAAAGGCAGATGTGCAATAATGAAAGAATGACTATTTGAGGATGTATATTAGATGTTTTTCATATGCTTAGTACATCTCAGGAACATAATTTTGGCAGGTGCAGTAATTTTAGCTGAAAATCGTGCGTATCGAGCATGTAGATCATTTAAAGCGCAAAACAGTAGAGCATTCCTTCATCCTGAATCATGCTGCTCCTTGGAGAACACATGGATCACTTTCCTGGATGCGGCTCAACAAATACACATCAGCCTATTTTAGCATCGACGTTCCACTTACAGTGGTCATCTGCGTTGTGTTTTTTTCCAGCTGTGGTCTTGACCGTGGCACTGTGTTAGTTTTCCTACTCTTGTGCACGGTTAAAACATTCTTCTGGTCTTTTTTATCATCTTTTTGTTGGCTTGGAGAACAAAGCACTGAAATCTCAGATTACGGACTTTAAGGTAACCCAAGCGGCTGTGCCCTCCCTTTTTTTGTGTGTGTGTCTAAAGAAATTATACAAATACAAAGGCATCCTTTTATCCTGGACAAATGTTAATTCTGTGGTCGACTATGTGCTGCATGTACTTTTTAATATAAATAACAGTTTAATATAACAATAAATATGTATACAGGCTTCAAAATGGACACACTCTTAGCACCAAATGGAAATTAAATTTGACTTTTTTTAGGAACTGCAGCATAATTTAAATAGTCTGACACTTACTGTTTTTTTTACCTGACATATGTGAACAAATCAAATGAAGACATGTTAGCAGTTTACATCTAACATTGATGGAAGTGTTTGTACATACAGAGTTATTCTCCTCTGTTTTTTTTATTCTGTCATAAGCCCATCATGTAACTGTCAGAAATTGTGTTTTCTAAAAGCATTTAACCTACCTCAGAGGAAAGTTAACCATCAGAACCATTTATCAAGTGTGAGTAACTTTTTCATAGTTGTAAACTAATCACATTAGCAACCAAAATATGTCAAAATTAATGTTTTATGCAAGGTAATGTTTCACATAGTTACGAGTGACGCAATGACAATGTGCAAGAAAAAACTGAAAAAAAACATGTTTATGTAATAGATTTATAAAAATCTATTTATTTGCAAACAATATGAATTGAAAATTGTATTTAAAAAAAATATTAAAATATTGATTCAAATAATTATATTATTTTAAGAATTAGCCATTCTAATTATACTAAATGTTATTGTTTATTATCATTATATTTATATTTAGCTAGTAAAAATTGTCAAAGCACCTGCTAAAGTTTTTGTGTGTTCATTTATGGCTGTAACCACCTTTTGTAAATTTCATTGGGCCAAGTACAGACACTTGAGCCACTCCATTAATGGAGAGACATTTCCTGCCATCAGCTTGGAAGACGTTACCTCAGTTGGATCACTCATCAATGACTTAAAACAGATTGGTGGGGGTTTAGTGCAAGACTAATCTAATAAAAAGTCATGTAAGTGCATTATTGACCACTGACCATTTTACTGATTTCCATTGTCTCTGACCAGAACACCATGGTCAATCTAATTACAGAGGAAGCGTAATGGACTTACATGCAGGGATTACCCTCTTAACACGATCAGCAGTATGGATTACCTTTTCTACATCTGTGCATCCTTGAAATTTTACACTGAATGGAACTGGATCTACCAACATTTCAATTACCATTGCAGAGCGTCGAGGTATCCAGTCACTCAAATGTGAGCCATATTTGTGGTAAAAAGGTCAATTCAATACTTTTAAGTGGCTCGCCAGCTGTACAAGGGTCCAGTCACTTTTCTGAACACAGCACGGATTGATCTGCTGTTGTGGGCTTCTTTTGAGCAATTGTTTTGCGTAGTTTGGTTTCAGTACAGCAATTATTAAGCATGAGTACAACTATTCTCTTGTCCTCATTTGCTGTACTCTCAGATGGGTCTCTCATATTTATTAAAGTTGGAGGCTGAACTGTAACTCTTAAATGCACAGGCAACACCAATTAATCCCAGCCTCTGGCTGTATTTTATAGTGCAGCAAAACAGCCAAAGTCAGATTTACTCTGACTCATGGAGACTGTCACCAAACTATTTGTACTGTACTCTTCTTTTTACCCATACATTTCTAAGCTGAGAGCATCTATAGCGTTCATTTGCTTCCCTCTCTCTTATTTCCCGTTTTTTTCTTCTGGTGTCTGGACAGCTGTATGCAGCTGGTCTCTTTGTGTTTTTGCTAAGCTCAAAACGTTAGTCTGCAGAGAGTCAGACGGACCATCACATCCGACCAGCTGTCAGACACATTGCTCAAGCTATTGTGGGGGTATAAAGGCAGAATCCGAAGCCTTTGGTGAGTATAGCAGTCTCAGCAGCCTTATGAAGCGGCCTTATGACACTTTGAGTTTTTCCAAAAACTGTGTGTGACTGTTCCAAATGTTTAAAAAAACTTCCTCTATTTTTTTTTTGGCACAAAGATTTTTTCTGTCATTTGATGATCTTTTCTTTACAAAAATAGTACAGTATTTCATACTTCATAGCTTTGCTGATTAAATTCCCCTATTCATGAGTACAAATTACTATATTTGTTAAACATTCCATTTTGGTTTGATTTATAGATAAATTACAGAATGAAACTGTATTGTCAAATTCTGTAAATCTGTTAAATATATTTAATTTAATCTCACACGTCAACACATTATGCTTCACATCACACTGCTTGAGCAGCAACAGAAATGTGCAAAATCATTCAAGTTGGTTGTGGTACTTAGTCCTGGTATAATGCACAACATTTGAGTTGATGGTCGTTTATATATCCTTGTGTTGTAATTGACAGAACTAGGTGCTCCCGAATGTTTGTGTAAAACATTTACGCTCTACAGCGACTAACGTATATTTCATTTAGAAACTTTTAGGACTTGGCTCATAACTATTGCCAGTAGTTTGTGTCTCTCATGCTGTATGTCTATTCTTTCTCTTTTCCGTCTTTTCAGAAGCACAAAGACATGTCTTTATTTATGGGTCCGGGTGGGCTGTTTAACTGAGGCAGTGATTGGAAGTCTTACTAGAGAGGGGAGTTAACCATGACTCTCTCTCTCTCCCTGGGCACATGCTGTCTGCTTTCTACAATCTTGAGAGCTGCTGAGTGCCTGCATGGTCAGCTCAGCATATAGCAGAGGAAGCAGTCTCAGACATTTTTCCGTCATTTATTTACACCCCAGAAGATGTCAGATTAGAAGTTATGCCTTTGCATATTTCAAGACCTCACGGCTTTTTCTAGGTTAGATTCAATATTGAATTGCCCTGCTTTTCCTTCAGTTTATTACCAAAATACTGCAAAATGACAGGGAAGATATAAGACATAAGACAATCTCAGTGTGCATCTCATTGTCATGCTAATGTCCAGCATTGTCCGGCTGTGGCCCCGGTCATTTTGAGGCTTCCTTGGCAACAGGCTGGAATCCAAAAAAACCGTTAAGAGAGGATAATTGAAAATGCTGAATATGCATGTTTATGTCAAATGTGGTAACCTTTAATATTCCAGACAAAGCGTGGATTAGCATAAACTGCTAAACACAGACAGTACATTATTGAAACCGAATGATCGTTACAGTCTTTGAGTTGATAATGACTGGTTTTAAAGCGGAATATATTTTCTCTCTCCCACAGTGATTATGTATTTAGAGAAACATTTGCTGATGTTAATACAAACAAAGTGCTTATAATTTTTTCTAAATATAAAACATTTCTTATAAAAGAAAACATTTATCCAAAATGAATTGTATTTGCTTTTGCACATATTGCCACATAAAGACATGTCACACACTTTTCACGTCTGTGATAACTCCAATGAATTGATCCCAACTTTTTATTGAATCATTTTTTAGTCTGTTCCTCAAACAAAGTTCTCATGTGGATTCAGAAGAATGTAGTAGAATATAGTGGAATATAGGGCATAAAGATAACTATTATGATACTTTTGTTATGTTTTGTTCAATAGCCCCATATAGTTGCTATATGATTTCATTGTATATTTTAAAATAATTTATTTTGTGTTCACACAAGAACGTCATGCAGGTTTGGAACCGCATGAGGATGAGTAAATGATTTTCTTTTCTTTTTTCACTTTTGAAATAGTTTTTTATATGGAGGACAGCATTATATAGCCCTAAAATATGGCAAGATGTTTTGCAGTGATTCCAACTATTCTGACTTTTTCCAAATGTGAGAATTTGTTACCTTAGACTTTCCTAGGTTCGACAGCTTTGCAGCCCAGACTCTACTTGGTAATGGGTTTGATTCGAGCTGTCTGCCAGCAGCAGACAGAATACTGAGACTGAGTCTATTTGATCTTTGACTGCAAGGATACTGTTGAGTTTTTTTTATGAGTTTCCGCTGTCGTTTCAACTTTACAGCTGCAGATAGTTAGCGTCACCCAGATGTGGGTTATATTACGGAAGAATCCAACTGGAATAAACGTGTCAGGACTAGAGTAGTATGAGGATTTTAGCAGATGACACATGGAAATAAAATATGTGTCTGCTGCTGTGGTCTGGGAACTTGAAATGAGACGTTCCTAATCATTTCTCCAGCACATGAGCGGAGCGACCAGCATGGGCCGCTCAGAGTGCTTACCCTACGGGAACCCAGGCATATGACTGAAGTGGCATAGACTAGGCTGGTATCAAGGACTCAGGGAGACAGGAAGACATCAGAAGAGACTTGCAAACCCAGAGTCTCTTAACATCTGTCTAGACAGCATTAAAATTCCTGGGTGCAAGCCTGATATAAGAGTGTCATCTGAAATACACACAGACATGCTCACTCTTCATCTAATTGGAATTTGGAGGTACTAGATCTAGATATAGGTCGTATTAACTGGATAAAATAGAATAGTTCAGTTGAAAATGAAAATGATTTACTCACTCATAATGTTCCAAACCTGTATGACATTATTTTTGTTCAGTGTAATACAAAAGCTTGGAAACATTATTTCCCAAGCTCTATTCCATCCAATTACAGTGAATTGGGTCTCAAGCTTTCATGCTTCAAAAATGGGGCAAAAGCATCATAACAGTGGCCCATATGACTCTTCTGAAGTGATATGGTAGCTTTGTGTGGGGAACAGACTGAAATTGAAGTAATTGAATAAAAAATAAAATCTTGTGTCTGCTCTCCTTGGCAGAGTACGGAGCAAGAAAGTGGCTATGTCTGATTTACAAACAAATCAATTTTGAGTCAGATCTTTTCAACAAATTGGTTTATCTGTTTCCCCCCACCAATCCCCGGCACACACACACACACATACATCTGATAAATGATTTGTTCACAAATCAGATTGACTCTTTTGCAGGTGAACTGGGGCTTGAGCATTCAAATTTAAAAAATCGGGCAAAAGCTTCATTAAAATGGCCCATATGACTTTAGGAGACGGACATGATATCTTTGTGTGAGGAACGGACTAAAATTTAAGTAATTAAGACCCGGTTTCACGGAGGGGGCTTAGACTAAGCCACGATTAGGCCTTAGTTCAATTAGGGCATTTAAGTAGCTTTTATAAACATGCCCTAGAAAGAAAAAAAAACATTACTGGTCTGCATCTTGAGACAAAACAATGGCAGTGACATAGTTTAAGATATTTCAGTGCAAGTTGCTTTCAGTTAAAACAGCTCAAACATGCATTTTAGCCGGGTCTAGGCTTAAGCTTTGTCTATGAAACTGTGGGTAAAAATCTGAGAAGTGGCAAAATAGCAATGTATAATTTCTGAATGAATCATTCTTTTGAGTCAGATCTTTCAATGAATCTGTTTTTCTGATAAATGATTAGTTCACAAAACATTCTAGTTCATTACTTTAACTCACTTGCAGCCAGGGGTTAAATGCTCAGTGATTATTGTCAGTCTTTCAGTCAAATTTCAGTCTGAAAGTTATTGTATGACTTTAGAAGGCTTGGAATATAGTGCACAAGTCATGTTGAGGCCTTTTATGGTGCTTTTATGGGGCATTTTTGAAGCTTTGAAAGCTTTAATCCACATTCATTGTAATTGCATGAAAAGAATAACCAGAGGTGATTTTCCCGAAAGCATCGTTTTATTTCGAACATTTACAAATGTCATTTACATCTTTTGGTTTGTCAAGAGATTTAAAGCACCTTTTTTGAATAGTGCGTATGCGTTTGTACATGCTCTAGAGAACGAGCCTAAGATTGAATCTGGAAATAAAGCAAAATAACTGAGAAAAATTATTAATTAGTCATCAGATGCCATATCCTAAATTATAGCAAAACATCTAGCATTAATTCAATCTCAAACTGATTCATTAAAATAAGTTATTACTCCGCCACCTGCGTGACATCATTAACCAACGTGGATGAACAACAAATTTGCGACAATAGGGTTTAGGGAAACAGTCGTGACTAACTAGTTGATTTCTTCTACGATGCGTCGTACTAGTTAAGCAGCGAGTTATGTACAGGAAACAAACACATTCCAGTTTTCAGAATGTCCTTTTGTATTTTGAAAAAAAAATATGAGATTAAGTAAATGATGAACAAATGATCATTTTTGTGTGTACTGTTCTTTTTAAAATGGTTCCTTTGCCTTGCGTTCCAAACATTCTTTCTCTTGCTGCCTTCTAGTCTTCACATCTTGTGGCCACTGCATTTGCAGTTTGTGTTTTGTTGCTCTGCAATTTGTCAGCTACGTTTCTCTGATAGTATCACCTGATAATCATTTACAGCATGAAAGCAACGTGTCCTTCCTTTCCACTGAAGGACCCAAAGAGCTTGATCCCTAAACTGCAGAATAATTTACATTTTTGCAACACACCTACAGTGTAGCACATCGTTCATTTTCTCAGAAGATAACAGCACAGAGGACTTGGATCGTTACATTCCTCACCCTGATTTTGATGTGTCTCCTTCAGGAGGACTTTATCGTACGACAACAGATAAAGAGGTCAGGCAGATCCCAGAAGCACGCAGCGTACAATTCTTGACCTTCAAGTGTAGCATTTTGCCAGAGCGCTGTGTTAAATGAAAGTGTATAGGTGAGTGTGTGTGTGTTTGTACGGCTGTGGGCGCTGCTTCTGCTCCTGGACATTTCTTTTGTCTGTGTGGTACAGAAAAGGGGAAGGCATCTTCAAAAGCTCTCAGAGAAACCATTTGCCGGGTCATCTAAGGGTCAATAAACCCAGGACGCCCAGGAACCCCTCTGAATAAGGTAGTCATACTTGAACTAGGAAAAAGGGAGTAGTGATGGTAAAAACATCACAGCCATGAATTATTTTTGACCTGGCGCGATTCCATTTTCATTTGCTGTTTTCGTTGGCCTTCGCTCTAGCGGTCAGAGTAAACTGTTTTCATTTTCAAGCGGAGATATCATACAACGTTCTTCTTGAATGGGCAGTTTGGCATCATGAGCGTCTTTTGATTTTGAACTGCCATGCTTCCCGCAAAGGGTTTTGAAGCATGGCGTGTTCAGATTATACAAACTGAATAAAAAAGCCTCATGAATTGTTAGTGTAGTTTGCAGGCAAAGCATCACTGAATACACTGGGACCAAAGAGTTGTTCGACTCTCGGCTCAGTATGAAAAGCCCAAAGCCGGGGTAACTCAAATAGAGAAACCCTAGATTGAAGTAACGCCCCAGAGCATGCTTGACCAATTTGCTACTTGTCTGGTTACATATGTAGCCATGATATCACAGATTCTTCTTTTGCTAATCCACTGGAATGGTCATTTCCTTTATATGGTTGTTAAAACCCAGAAAATCATTACAGCACATACAGACTGGCACATGTGAATACAGATTCTGTAGCTACAGCAGGGCCAGCTGACGAGTGGACAGCATGTTCAGCCTCAGAGCAGACACGAGACACAAAGTAGGCCAATTCTCTGTGGAAAAGCTCTGTCTCTATCTGAAGCCTTGCTGACCATTTCATCTGTGTTATGCCGACAAGTCTTGAAGTGTCCACTGTATTTCCATTAACATGAAGAAGCTAGCCCAAAACTTTTCATTTGTATTCCATCAAAAGTGAATTGAACTGTATTCACACCACTTCAGTAAAAAAAAAAAAAAAAAAAAAAAAAAAAAAAAAAAATGGATTGGAAATTACCTACTGTTTATATATAATTTTGTTTAATTAATACGAACTAAATGTATTGTGTTGTCTGAAAAGTAGCTTTGAGAAAGCTACTTTTAAAGGCGCTATACAAAATAAATATATTATTATTATACATCTTCATTTTGGGTTACATTTTATTCTATTTATTTTTTTAACATTTGGTTGTATCCATATAATTAGTTAATGCAATAACTAACAGTGAACAATACCTTAATTGCATTTATTAATCTAGGCTAATGTTGATCTTCTACATATGCTAAAACATTTTTACATTTAGTTTATAAATAAATTCTATTTACTTTTTTTTAATATGTAATATTACATATAACTGTTTTATTAGTTGATAATACCTAATGAATTTATCTTACGAATTGAACTTAAAGTGCTATACATGTACCAAGAAAATAAATTAAAGGTACACATTAACTAAAGTGTACATATTAATACTTAAATGGCAGATATTATTACCTATTTAAAGGTAGTCTCGCGTAGCCAGACCTTCAGACTGACGGCTGAAGGTCTGGAACTCATAGCAGCTTTCTTTGGCCAAGGCCCGCCCATAAGGCCGTTTGACCGACATGTCAAACAACCAATTACAGTTCGTTTCGTTCAGCGTCACGTGGAAATGTCCCCACAACAACAGACCGGCGTGCAACAAGTCAGTCAGCAAGACTCAGCATAGAAAATCAAAGGAGGAGAAGAAAACCGAACACAATACTGAATCGGCCAGCTGCGATGTCAGCGTCTGTTGTTTCATGTTTGCCCGCAAACGCGGCTGATATCCCCTTCACAGTTAGGTATTTCACTTGATCTTCCATAATAGATCATAGCTGTCAACATTGAACATTGAATATAAGGGAGATTTCCCGGAATCCATCCCCAAAATAAGGGAATTTTTTTACACGATTCTTACCCACCACAAACTTTAAAAAATAAAGCACTAATCATTAAAAGTCTAAAGAGTTTATAACTACAAATGAGTGCGAGAGAGAAAGAGACAGTGTGTGTGTGTGTGTGTATTAGAGAAAGTGTGTCATTTTTTAAACATTTTTTTATCAGAGAATGTTTAAATACTAATATCAGCTTACGAGGGAAACGGTACGTGGTGCTTCGGGGGCTGCTGGAGATGATTAGGGAGAGGTCTGTGCTCCTTTACCGATCAAAGCGCGCGCTGACACGGAGTATAATTGTTTATACTTGACGCGTCCGCACGAGCGCGGCAAAGATTACGCGTTGGGTGCGCAAGACCGGCAAGACCCCATTTCGCTTGGCTGTGTGCACAGCTTTTTTTGTAACAGCGCGCGCGGCGCCGCATCCGAGGATGAACGACTTCAAGCCGAATCTGCCCGAGCATGCACGTCTCACACAATCAGAGCGTAAAAATACGGGATATTTTACGGGAAAATAATAAAACGGGAAGACAGCGGGAAAAGAGCTAAAATACGTGAGAAACCCGGAAAAAACGGGAGGGTTGACAGCTATGTAATAGATAGGAGGGGACACACAACTAGTAAAGTTGGATCTGCTGGGAATCCTTATAAATGCTGACAAAGGGTCGGCCAGGCTTGGAAAATAATACTCTTCCCAAATCCCGTCGGCAAACAGGCTAAAATATCTCTTTTTGTCTCCACTAAGGCACTAAGTGCCTCAAACAAAACTCCTGGACATCTCTTAAAGAGTCTACGCCGTGAACCTCGCATACTTTTGAGAATCCTACGTTTAGCTGATCTTGATAAATGCTCATTGTCACTCATGTAAACACAACAGTTTTTCTTCCGCAATCACACGTCTGCGCTTTGTTTCCCGGCAGACCGAAAATAAACGCGACACTCGCACCCCCCGGAAATCCGATAAAATTCAACCAATCAGATGACGACTTCGACATTCCTGAAGTGTTTCCAGTTAAGTGTACCATATGCATCAGACGTTTAGCCAACGTTCCGTGGGCGTGACGTCTGAGGCTGAGACTAATTTAAAGGGTACTACCTCAGTGAATAACAAGCATTCTGCCATCATTTGCTCACCTCACCCTCTTGATGTTCTTGTATGACAAACTTGTAATCTCTGTGTAACACAAAAGAACATATTTGGTGATTTTTTTTTTTACTCATTACATAAACAATTTTTTTTTTTTTATATCTTCTTTTGTATTCCACAAGAGATTCATACAGGTTTGGAACAACATAAGGGAGATACAATTATGACACAATTTGTATTATTAGATTAACTATCCCTTTAAATAAACTTTAAATATAAAATAAAGATTTTTGCTTTCACAAATTTTCAAGTCTGGACATTGACCCGGTCATAACAGTTTGTGGTGCACATTTCCATGTATTCGAGTAAACAAATAATTTCTAGATATCATCAGCACCTGCCTCTGAGCTTTCCATGGACATTTTAATCAACATGGAAAAATAAATAGTCTCAATAGTCTTAGTATGATATATCAGAAACCACAATGGGGAAAAAAGCTGCCCAGAGAAACGATTTGCACAAAGTACAGCTCACAGCTATTGGCTATTTTCCAGGAAAGCTCTGTGTCTTGTGGATCTGACTGTGCTCTATCCTACTCTACTTTTATGTTTCATTATTTCAGAGACTGAACATTGTGTTTGCCTAGTACCATCACAAAAGTGCAAACAACATAGCGAAGACTTTAGACAGAGGTCGTGGTAGTTGTCAGGCTTATGACTTGACATTCTGATCCATGAATTCAGATCAGATCTCTACTGTGCTCAGATGAACAATATGCCGATCACAGGGATCCACTTAAAATCCTGCGTAGAATTCAAATAGGAAATGCCATTAGTAATTGGGTATGCCGTGACCTTTTTTATCGGCAAGGTGTGCCAAGGTTCTCTCCTTTTGCTGCATCCCTAATTGCCTTCTGGGGAATTTTTTTCTTTCTGAACACCCACTCCAGAACAAGACAGTTAGAGATACCTGTTGAAGAAGCTACTCAATGGATTTGGATTTTCCCAGGCTTCTTGATATTCATCGTATAGTCGCCATTCCCAGATTCTACAGGACTAGGGAATGGATGACACCCTGCTGCTTTATAAATTGTAATGTTAGCTGGAGGTATGAATAATGTTTGACACGTATGCTGTGTTTCAGCACACTGGTAGTGCATTATGGACTAGCAGTGATGTTGAAAGAGAACTTGAAGACAGATCCATCTTTACTGACAGGTCGGATCTGGATGGGTGAACCGTGATGGAGGCTTTGGGCTTAAGCTCACAGTCCTGTCTGGGTTGGATGTTGGCCAGTTAATACATTTACATTCAGAGAGTCTTTGAGTGAGATTGAGTCTGAAATCTTGAATTTTCAGCCGTTTATCATCAATGTGTTCTGTTTTTTTTTTAGTGTTGCTTTTATTATTTCCCTCCATTCTTTGTACTGTTTGCCAATTTGTACCTGATGTCACATATTGATTTTTTTTGTAAGAGCATTCAGAAAAAAATTGATGTGTATTAGTGTGCAAATTGTGTGCAAGTCAAATACAATATACAATACAAACTCAAATACAATATCTAACATTAACCAATAATATAAGACAAGTAGAATGACAGTAACTGTGTATTATCTAAAATATCGGCAAAGCAGTACCATATCCACGTTATACACACAAATGCTTACAAATCTGGATATGGCAGCATTTGTAAGTTTGACATTTTGTGGATTCACCACTTTTATTCATCTCAGGCTGCCTAGGGGTCATGATGCCCTATCTGACATTGCTGAACCATTGACCTCTGCTAACCAGTGACCTCCACAAAACCTCATATTCGGCCTTACTTGTTGGCTTTCACAATATTTTTGTGTGTCCTCCCTGTTAATTTGAAAGAAATCAATGTTTAGATACTTTAAAATGATTGCTGTATTCACCATTTATCATGTACTTGGTAAACAAAGTCTGTTTCTGAGTTCAAGGAACCCCTCTCATTTATATTTGAAGATAAAAAATCACTATTTATGCACATTCCTAAATCTAAAAAAGTCTGAGCATAAAAATCGCCAGATTTAATCAGTAACCCTTGGACAGCCTTTAAAATAACTGAGGTTGGAAACTTGAGCCAAAGAAAGCTTTTTTTTTTTTTTTAAATACTAAACATTTTATCTCAGGAATGCATAAAAAATAATAATAACTTCAACTTTCTTAAAATAATAGTGTAATCACAGTTGGTAATGAGGTGAGTCTGTAATTACGAGACCCCCGTTCCAACTCACTGAATTACAAACAATAGTATTAAATTAGTCTAATTTATTTTGGTTTTCATTCAAGCATTATTTGAGGCCTTAATTGCCGAAAGAGAAAGCAAATCTTGAGTAATGCTGTTTTTTCACTTTAGTTCTGCAGATGCTCAAAGGTATCTGCATTTTTGCTATTTAAATGGTGTGTAGATTGAATCTCCATAAGTAGTTTCACATTATGATTTTGTGAAATGCATTTTATTATACACTAAGGGACCAACAACACCTCCGTGTCTCTTTAAGGGCTGATAATCTACTTTGAATTAGAGCAGATTGGCCAATCACAGTTTGTGTCATTGTGTCTTGGATGTAATTATCTGTGACAGGTGAGAGGCAGATGTGGCAGCAGTGTCTCTGTCTCTCTGGCTGTGTCTGAAACCTGAAAAATATTGTTTTCTCAGGCTGGAGGATGGATGAGATCAGTGCACATCCGAATCCAATGTTTGTGAAACATCCTGTCTCCTGTCACCTGGTTGATTTTTGCTGCCATTATGTTTCTAGATGATTCCTAGAAATAAGCCCTGTAGTCATTAAATATTGGCTTTTTTATTTTTTTTATTTTTATTAAATGATTTTCCTTCAGATCATTAGATAGATATGATTATATAGTGACTTGTAAATTAGTCTAAAATAGTTTTTTTTTTTTTAGTAAGACCACACTTATTTCTAAACTAAAGAAATGCATGAGAAAAAGTCTAGATACATTATTGACTAGCCAGTCAGTCAAAGACCCCTAAAGCTTTCCTTTCTACACCACTCCCTTTTTATATTGGTAGGAACTGCAGTGTTCTGTATTTCAAATGAGCACCTCACAGTAGTTATGGTCCTGTCCAATCTTTAAATCAGTAAACAACCGTATATGTGTCTATATGAGTTTCATTTGTACATCAGAATTTGAGGTTCTTCATGGCCAGATGTACTTCAGCATCTCCATTCAGTGCATATCACTTAGAGTGGTGTTTCTTATTCATTTAAGCCAGTCAGTCGAGTATTTGCTTTGTAATAAAACACATGCCAGTGTTAATAAAGGTGCGTGTTGGAGACATGCTGTGGGAAGTTGTTTTGGTTGCTGACTGAACGCCATGAACAGAGGAGATGGAGCGTATCTGTAAAGCAGATGAATGCGCCATATCGACAGTAGTAGTAGATGTGTCTTCATTACAGTATTAAAACGTTGAAACGTCATTAAATCATTTCCCCAAAACAGGTCAGGTAGAATGAGAGGAGGTGATCATGTCTGTTTCTGGTTGACCATTTCTCCAGTCAGTTGCAAATATTATGACTACTTCATTGTGCTTTTGTGTCCTTTTTAAAACTAGAAAATAGGGATGGACCATTATTAAAATTGTCTTCCACACAGATAAGATAATAATTGTTATACATATATGGCAAATAAATTGTGTACTATTATGTCTGAATAAAACAATAAAAATCAATTGTTTTAAATCCTATAAGCAAATTTACACATCACAAATGTATGAATATGCAGATTGTAAATTAGAAAAATAAAATAAAAAATGTTCTCCAGTAATTGTTATTGAAGATTAACTTGAGTGAGTCTAAGAAAGAAAGAAAGAAAGAAAGAAAGAAAGAAAGAAAGAAAGAAAGAAAGAAAGAAAGAAAGAAAGAAAGAAAGAAAAAAGAAAGAGAATGACATGACCCTTGCCTGAACATCGGTCTGTTCTGTTTTTGTTACTTTGAGAGGCTGTATTTCAATCCGATCCATTAAAGCAAACAAACAAGAGACCAGATAATGAGAAACAGAAGATAGAGACAAACACTCAGGACACATTTGTCTGTCCTTGATAGTGATCATGTCGTTTCGAAAAGTCTGTACCACTGAGAAAATGGCTGTTGAATTAAAGTGTAACCTGGAGAGCACGCTGTGACCCTGGGGTCAAAGTGAAGGAAACACATTAGTAAGGGTCTGTTCTCTTTCACCGTTTCTAAACACAAAACATGTCCTGGGAATTAGTAACCTGATGGTTTGTGTTGACATTTTGACACTCAACTTTTGTGTTTAAACGTTGTTTGGGGTCTAGCAGTTGCTGCTGAGCAGTACAAGCTGTGCGGGATGCGCTGCAATTGTACCTTATTAAAATAATTGAATGCGAGGTAATAGAGCGGCTGGTTTTACCTTAGCAAATCTGTGAGTATCCTTCTGGTGGTCTGCACTGCAGATGCGCAAATGATTGTAAGGACAAAAAGCCTTCAACAAATTTTGTGGAGACATTGAATATTACTTAACTGACTCCCTTTTGACTTAACTAATTTCACACTCGGTTGCCCAAAGTAAGAACATGGGATTTAATCTTTAGACTCAGCTGTTTGTATCAATGACTGCCACTGTTAGAAGCTTTTTTTTCTGTGAAAGTATAGTAAAATGTTGAGGGGTGAAGGCGTCATGCATGAGTGAATACCCTTACCAAAAAGATCTGATTACAAAAGAAAAAAATCAGTTGGATATTGTTTATGTATTTCAATATGATTTCTTTAAAAAAATACTAACTGGCATTTTTCATTTCTCTTTTCTTTGATCATGCACTTGCTGTCATCTGAACCTTTGTTTGCTTCACACGAAGGTAAGACTCCCTTCCTCTCATATTGCAGTTTGGGATGCAAAATACACTGGGGGCCGTATCAATATATTGTTTTGTTTTATTTTAAGTCTGTTATTGTTTTTTAAGGTAAATACTGGAAACAGATTGAAAAAAATATCTGTATCTATCTATCCATCTATCCATCTATCTATCTATCTATCTATCTATCTATCTATCTATCTATCTATCTATCTATCTATCAGTTGTTTTTTAAACCCCCAATATGTTTTTTAAACCCCCAATATGTTTGTGCATTCATAATTGTATACTATTCAGGGTGGCAAAACGACAATATTAAAGATATTAAACTCTGTCAATGTGAAGATCTAGAGTTCTTTTGATCATTAGAAGAGAAATTCCACAGAACTCCCACAGGAGCCTTTGATTTAAAGATCAGGTAGGTGTGAGGTATTGTTTGGGTTGGATTTTTCTTTTTATTCTTGTGGAAGTGCCAGGTAATGATAGAAGAATTGCTTTCTACAGCTCCCCTGGAGCTTGACAAGCTGGATATTGGGTGGGTGTTTGGTGTTCAAAACATCCATCACACATTATATGGTTCTGGTAATAATCTTCCTCTGTACTCTCTCCTGTGTCAGACACTGTTGTTTCAGTTTATCAGCACCGTAAAATAGACAGAAGAATTTTCTTTCTAGATTGCGTGCATTTGAGTGTGTGTAAATGTATTCGTGTTTGAAATATTTTTGAGAGGCTGATAGAACTGTTTTGTCCAAGCATCAACTGCCTTGATCGGTTTTAATTGGGCCTGACGTTCATGTCAGGAAAACAATTATAATAACAAATCAGCCTTTAAAAGCTTTCTTAACTGTCTTGTTGTAAAAGGATTGCAACAGTTCTGTATAATGAATTATTTCCAGTATGTAACAATACAATCAGGATACTGGGTGATGACAACGCATAGTTATTGATATAATTAACCTTATATTTAGTAAGGTGTGACTTTTGTTTACCATATAATATTATTAAAAAAAAAAATATATATATATATATATATATATATATATATATTTGGTTTGGTTTGTTTACACAAACACATTATCCCTTAATGTGAGTATTCAAAGGGATAGGTCACACAAAAATGAAAATCACAATTCACCATGACGCTCTTCTAAATGTATAAGACTTTCTTTCATATTTTAAAGTATGTTTCCACTGTTTTTGTCCATTCAATTAAAGGGATAGTTCACCCAATTTTTTTTTTTTTCGTCACTACTTACTCACCCTCATGTTGTTCCAAACATGTAAGATATTTTAAAGAATGTTGGTAAACAGACAGTTGAGGGCACCCATTGACTTCCATAGTAGGAAAACAAATACTGTATAAGTCAATGGGCAACATCAAATGTCTGATTACCAACATTCATTAAAATATCTTCTTTTGTGTTCAACAGAAGAAAGAAACTCTTACAGGTTTGGAAAAACATAAGGGTGCGTAAATGATGACAAAATGTTTATTTTTGGGTGAACTATCACTTTAAAGTGAATAGGGTCTAAAACAACATCGGACCCATTTGGCTTTCATTGTATGAGCTAAAACATTTCAAAATATCTTATTTTGAGCTCCACAGAAGAAAGTAATATAGGTTTAGAAAAACTTGAGGGTGAGTAAATGATCTGAATTTAAATTTGTGGATGAACTGTCCCTTTAACATGAGATATACATGATAGCTAACATGGATGGATCTCATGCACATTCTACACGCCTTAGTCCAAGACTTAGTGAAGCAACTCACGTCCCGCCGGCCGATAGAGCAGAAAGCCGTTGGTGCTTATTTATTTATTTTTGCAGCTTTTTAGTCTTGAAGATTTATGACAGAACATTTGCAACATTACTGAGGCTGTTTAAACAGGCCAACACGAGTGCTGAGAAGATGATATTAGTGATGAAAGGCCTGAGGTTTTCTCATTATAGCACCGTGGTACAGGTCCGTGCTCGTGGGAATCTCTATGAGGAGTCTGCCGCCTACGACGTGCCCTTACAGGTGCCTGAGAGGGGGTGGGACTTTGGCTGCTACTGCTCTGTGATTGGCCAGAGCAGATCATCATCTGATGTTCTCGAAGGGTCAATACGCAATAGTGTTGGTGTGATCACGAGTGTGTGACAAAGCAAATGTTACAAACGCACTCTCAAGGTCGGACATACAGCATTCAGCGCAGTCATCCCAGACATGCTTATCATTTACTCAAATGCTCACAACGCATATCCTTCCACAGGTACTGAGCGGTTCATAGGGTACATTTACCAAGTCAGTATTTGGGATAACTTGGGATACGAAGGGGTGTGACTCTCAAATTGTCCTGTTCCTTCACGAGAAACAGGAGTGATGGGCTTTTTTGAGTCAAGTAAAAGTCAAGTCCCTTTTCTTTTCCCTGAATAATGATAACTATATACGTAATCATTGGGTGCGTCTCAGTCAGCTCCCTAGTTTCATAGGTTGTATATAAAATAAAATAGTAATAGAAATAAAAATTGTAATAAAAAAACATCTATCACGTGCCATTATGTGTAATATGTTGGCTGATTAATGTTTTGCGCTTCAGATCTGCCGTAAAGAGAACATAGTGAGTGTCCAAGTTTCCAGGTTTTCACGGTGCATTGTGGGAGTATTTAGGGAGTGCATTTTTAGGGAGTGAATGTTTTAGTCCCCTGGTAGGATTTTGCAATTGAGAAAATAATCTAAGCAAGTGAATATTGAGTAAAACTTATTCAGATTTAGATTTATATAACTGTCTTGTTTAACATATTTTTGTAACTTTTTATATAATTATTTCTTTTATACACTATTGTTCAAAAGTTTGAGGGTCAGTAAGATTTTTGAAAGTCTTATGCTCACCAAGGCTGCATTTATTTGATCAAAAATATAGTAAAACAGTAATATTTTGAAATTTTACAATTTAAAACAGTAAATATTTTTTTTTATTTTTCCATGTGATGGCAAAGCTGAATTTTCAGCATTATTACTCCAGCCTTAAAAGTCACATGATCCTTCAGAAATCATTCTGATATCCTGATTTGGTGCTCAAGAAACATTCATAATTATTAGCATCAATTTTGAAAACAGCTTTGCCTTTTAATATTTTTGTGGAAACTGTGATAACATTTTTCAGGATTCTTTGATAAATAGAAAGAGCAGCAATTGTTTGAAACATAAATCTTTTGTAAGATTAAATGTCTTTTAATGACTTTTGATAAATGTATTTGTCCTTGCTGAAAATAAGTATTCATTTAATATAAGTATTAATCTTACTGACTTTTTAACACTGTTACAAAAAATACTATACAAAACACTATACAAAAAAGTGAAAATTAAATTATGTGTAATTAGGACACATAAAATGCAATCTGTCATACATTGAATGTATCTTTAGCAAGGCCAAAATGTTTTAATTGTCATTTCCACTACAATATGTCTTTTGATATGTGGTGGGCATTTTCAAGACCTTTTCACAAAAGTTCAAAAAGTTAGAATTTTATGTGACCTAAGCATGCCCACTGTTGGACATTGTTAGTAGACAATGCATATACATTGGTAAGGGTATGAAAAGTTTATTTTGAGAGTTTACTTTCTAAAGATCCACAGGAAGTTGTCCATAGTTGAAGAAATACCCATTATAACTGAATGCAGAATGCATCATTTAGCCATTCCCTGACCACGAAGCAGACTGACGAGTTACCAGAACCCCACAAACACAAAAAAGCACAACACACAAGTCAATGAACTAAGTCAGTTTGTTTATAGATTGGTGTTCATTCTCAGTTATAATTGAATTGTGAGTGAACAGTATTTAGCACTCCAAACAGACTGTCTCAGAGTTTTCTAGATTCCCCAATACAAAACCTTCTATTACTCTACCAGCTATTGGTTCTCCTTTGTGCAATGGGCCAATGGGGCACTCAGTGCGTGACACGGCCGGGCTTTGTCTTACTAGAAAAAGTGCGGTCTCAGTGCATGAAGGCCTCCCGGCGCAGATGTTAGGAGTCTATTGTTGATCGTGATGTAGTGCTTGCTGAAGAGAGGGGTGAAGACCAGCGCCAGCCAGACGTGGAGGACGAGGGTGGGGGGCGTGCTGAGATGATAGAGAAAGCAGTACCTCATCCCAATGCTGACCTCAGGGCACGAAGACATGGCTGTTCAAGGCACATAAAGTAATCCCCCCCCCCCCCCCCCCCCCCCCCCCGCATCCCTCTGTGCATCATAACACCCCAGGGTGTCTGGGTATGGAAAAATCCATTAGATGATACAATGAGGAGGACTATAATAAAGACATCACTTAATCTAATAAAAACAAGTGAAATGCCTTTCCCTGTCTCCTACCTGCACCTAGCAGCAACACTTCTGTTTAATTTCGTAAACGCGGAGGCTTCTAGCTATGCGTATGTTCTTTTACATTGTGAAATAATGGTGGAGTCACATTAGCAAAATTTCATGCGCAAAAAAGGCTACATTTGTTGCAATGTACGAAACACAGTACAGAATTCAAGCAGGTTTCTGTTGGTCAACACAGCGAAATCGCACAACTAAACTCGATATTATTTTGGAATAAATGTAAAAACGCTTAAAAATGATTATAATGAATAGAACATTAAGTACATATTCATTGTAAACATAAAAAATAGAGTTGTATTTGGTTTCTCTTGTTTTGATGAAATTGTTATTTAACCAGGAAAATGTGACAACATTAAGTGTAACTGGGACATTAATTTACATTTGATTTATAAAAAAAAAAACTGTGTTAAACAGTTTATTAAACAAACCGAGGACTTTGCCTGCTCATTTAAGAACACCACTGCACACCTCAAGTTCTGATACTAAATAGCTGATTTGAACTGAT
The DNA here is from genome assembly GCF_029890125.1 of Rhinichthys klamathensis goyatoka. Taxonomy (NCBI): domain Eukaryota; kingdom Metazoa; phylum Chordata; class Actinopteri; order Cypriniformes; family Leuciscidae; genus Rhinichthys; species Rhinichthys klamathensis. Next base: position 1,978,657 of record NW_026606723.1, on the reverse strand, counting down.
GGTATATGGTAATCTCCATATTCAGACAAGAATATATCAATAACATTTTGCTGGGGTACAGCGATTTTTCACTAGGGCTCATGTGTCTAGTGATGCCCATGAAGAAAATGAAAAGGTATTGTAAGAAAAAAAGATGTGGACGTCGAAGATCTCAAAAATGAAGTTTATTACAGCATAGCAGTGGCAAGGTACACGAAGCACCTTGGGTTCACCGGCGTCAGAATGAACCCAGAACATCTAAATCTCAAAACTTTTATCCTGGTATTAATGTAAATAAAGTTGCTCTTGTTGCAACAGCTGTGGTCTGTATGTTAATGAAGTTGAGACACCCCACTGTCTGATAAGGTTCTCTGTGTCCCACACCCAGTCCCATTCTACAATGGACTACCATTTGCTCAGTATGTGATCAACCCCCAGTGTTCTTTAAAAACTACAACTTGACTTTCTTTCATCTCTATGATAATTAAGCCATTTTGGGGATGAGCTCATTCTAAAATATATTTTGGAGTGGAATCTGGGTCGAGGCAGGCTACAATTTCTTACAGTGTGATAGTATGCAGTACTGCACAATTCTTATTATTTTATTAAGACACAATGCTAATGTAGCAGTACTGTCTACCTCTGACGTAATCCCTTAATAAGAAAGGGTGTGTTTTTAATTGCGCTCATTGGGTGGTATATAAAAGTGGCCGTAGTGACGCTATGTGTGTGCGTCTTCGCTTTGTCCTTTGTCAGAGAGCGAGTCACCATATTGCTGCCGGCGCGTGTTAATGTCCGCGAGGTAAGAGCTGTTGGCCGTGATCGTATCGTGGTCTGTTCATTTGTAGGTTTGTCGTGCAGGGTTTCATGAGTCTGTTGTTGTCACTACCCATTAGCATGGATAAACAGACCACACTAAGAACCAAACCAACTTTTGTTTTAAAATCTCAGAATCACTCATTTAACAGCTTAATAACTTATAAACTAAAATAAAAACACTTAGCAACTCAATGACATTATATAAAGGTGACAGCTGTTGATGTACAGAGAATTACAGAAAGGCTGACGGGGTAAAAAAATAAAAATACTTTATTTTGAAGCTGAAACAGTGTTTGAGGCTGAAACAATGGGAACCTTTTAGTTTTGTCTTCAGTTATATTTTAAGATTTTATTCATAAAAATGAAACCTTGCAGATCCAATTCAACATTTGTTTTTAAGTATAACATTTTCCAATATTTAATCAAAGGACAGTGTCCTATGTATCCACATACGACTGAAAAATCCGCCTGAAAATCTGCGGATCTTAGAACTGTGCCTGACTGCCACAAGAAGCGCTTGTGTAATGCGGCGGCCTAGCATTTACGTCTACATTTGTGTACTTGTATAGGGTATGTCTCTGGAGTAAACAACATGTGGAACAGGCATATGACTGCGTTTAAAGCCCAAATCGCATCATCACTGTAATGACGGGGCTGTGTCTTGCCACACAAGTGTTCCCCAGATACTGCTGCCTGGGTAATAACAGCACACCCATCTGAGCCTGTCTTTTAGGGTTGGGCAACAGAAGTGCATACTTGATATTCAAAGCACAAGTGGCTGGTTGCCTGTGATCGTCTTTGACCGAACAGTTTTTACAGCTTCAACTGTCGATTATCATTACGGGTGGGGTGTCATGGGATGCATCGTAAGCACCGTGTCTAAAATAATTATGTTCATGAAATAAGTTACAACTCCAGGTGGCCGGGACTTTTTATTAAGTTTATCAATGCGTTAATGGGACTTCCACATAGAAATATTATTTTATTAATTTAAGGTTAATAGACATAATTAACCTCAAAACCAAACTGATGTGTGTTTTTAATGCATGAAGGCACCATTTTTTTTAGCATCCCTGATATATTGAAGGCCTTTAAGCGAGAGTGAAATGTTTTGTGGAGAGTAAAACGGAAAAATCTATTCTTTTTTTAGGATGGATGTACTACACAGCAGGGATGTGATAAGTACAACAGAGAGAGAATGGAGAGAATGGAATATTATGCTAGATGCTCTATCTATCTATCTATCTATCTCTGTCTGTCTGTCTGTCTTGTTACAATTGAAGTTATACTAATTTATTAGATTTTCAGTTGCAGTACTTTAATGCAAACTGGAACATCAATTGGAATTTAAAAGGCATTCTTAATCCAATTCTAAATGCGAACAACTCTAGAAGTTGTATGTTAGCAGGTTCTACGACTAGGTTCTTGCTCTTGTACCGCAGTCGTAAATAAAGAGACTTGCGCCACAGACAGTAGGAGGGCTTCCGGACATGGCTGCCTGTCTCAACAGTCGTCAGTCCTCCATGATAGATCGTCTAGTAGACTCGAGCCTGGAATGTGCCCCAGATTAATGGCCACCTGAGTTTAGCGTGAACAAATGGAGGAGGCTGCACAGTGTGAACTAGAAGTCACTTAGACTTCCTCACCTCCTAGACACAACACCGCCCTGTCATGGCATCCAAATTCACTGCATGGTCCAAATACTGTCACTCTCTTGTTTGGTGTCGAGCTCTGTGCAGGCGATTAAATTGTAAGCTGAGTGGAATCTTGCAGCATTTGAGTGGCCGCCACAGCCTCTTAATAGCCTGACGGTCTAATCTTTCCTTTAAAGCCATCTCAGAGGAGACAGGAAGTTCGTTTGTCAGGTCATAAATGAAAACCCAAGCACACTGGATTCATTTCCAGCACCAAGGCCAAGTTCCTTCGCTTCCCCACCCCCCCTTCCCTCCTGCTGCCTGTGGCCATGGAGAGAAAGAAAGTATTTGTAAAAGTCTCCAAGCAGCTTTGATGGGCACAGTAGCGGCACAGCAGAAAGAGAGAGAGAAAAAGAGAGAGAGAAAAAGAGAGAGAGAGAGATGAGCTGACATGTCTGTCTTTCTCTCGGGAGCTTTCTGGAGAGCTGTTGAGTGGCCACACTGGTCCCATCTCTCATTGCGTAGGAGAGGTTTCAAGAGAAGAAAAAATAGGGTGAAGTAGATTTGTCCTCACTAGTGCTGTCATGTCCTCCCTGGGCCTGACACCTTGAAGTTCTGAGTAGGACGGTGCATAAAAAAACAGAACAAGTGCAGGGGAAAAAAACAGCATTGTCGGAGAGTGGGCGATCCCATCAGCCACAAGATGTGATGTATTGCTGTCACTGTGAGGACTCATGCAGCTTTGTTTATGCACATTGTAAGTTAGATCAAAAGTTTGTTTCAAAGGGATAGTTATTACAAAAATTCAAATTCTGTCATCATTTACTCGCCCTCATGTTGTTCCAAACCAGTATGTCTTTCTACTGTAGAGCAGAAAAGAAGATATTTTGAATATTGTACTGGTCGCTCTTACTAGTAAGATGAAAAGAGACTGGAGCTTTCAAGCTTCAAGAAGTACTCAAAAAATCTTCATTTCAGATTTAATTTAAATGTAAATTTTAATCTTTAAGTGTACATATTATAATGTCATAAATGTTAAACATTAAAGGTACAGTTAGAGGTGGGCGATATACTGGTAGACATGATTAACTGGTAGAAATTTGTCAAATGGTAGAGATTTTGGATTATCGTCTCTATCGTGGTTACACTCACGTGCTGTTGCTGTGCTACACCGTCATGAAAGCTTATCGTTTGCATGTGTTTTTAGTATTGCGGTTTAAAAACAAGTGATTTTAATCTGAAGAGAAGAGACTGCTTCTTAACACTGTCTGAAAGACCCGCGCACATGAAGCAAGTGCTCATAAAGCACTTGAGAACTGAACTAATTGGCTAATTGGGGTTGAACACCAAGTGACCATGTCTTTGCAAGTAAACAGTCATTTATGTCTAAAGGAAACGTAAACAGTTGAGTAAGAAAATGAGAATGTGATAGTTCGTAATAAAACAAGAATCAACATTGTCTTGGCTTTTAGGAGATGGCGAGAACTAAAGGATTTGAAATGTTGTAAAGGGGCTGCCAATGAAAACTAGCCTTGGGCCTAATTTGGGTAACATCACATAACATCACAATAATTAATAAACGTAAACGACTTACAGAGCTCTTAAAACGGGTAGAACGTCACGTTTTTTGGTCCTGAGACTTCCACAGACAATATATGTGTATTTATTTATATTAAGACCACTTCTATTATTATCTTAATCTATAATTATTAGATTATTGTATTTAAAAGACGTTTTCACCTTCATTATATTGAACATTTTTACCAGGAAACGGATTCATAAACAGATTTAAAACAACTTGAGGGTGACTAAGTGATGACAGAACTATTCCTTTAGCAACGACTACTTTCTATAGCCATAGCTTCCACTTCCCACCAAAGCTTTTATTTCACTTCTTTACATTATTGTAAAGCCCCATTGAACTTAAAACACTTCAACACACCTCAATAGCAGGGTAGAAAAATGAAGGCTGTCCCTCCCCCCGGTGAGTTGGGAAGGTGTTGAAAGGGCCGACGAATGTATGGGAAAAGTCTTAACCTTGTTAGTGTAAGGATAAAAGAGGCTGGAGTGGGAACTGGCGCTACACTCTTTCACAGGCCTCTCTGTTGATTCTTGACCCGCTGCCTCCTTGCTCAGTTTGGCAGGCACACTAGTCCCGCGCCACTCTCTGTGTGAGCGTGAGGGGTAAATCATCTTGTCGACATCGACTTCGCTCCCTATGGTAAGTTCACAGGTTCATATTAAGTGCTGTCATTTCCCTGGGTAAGGCCTGACAATTATGTCTGCTAGCGTTGCTGTTCCTCAAAACAACCGGGTCTCATTCACCAATTATTGCATATAGTTGCGTGCTCACACATATCTCACATATTGTTTTCAAGAACCTACTATGAAATAAGACTTATTTGTTGAATGTTATATATATATATATATATATATATATATATATATATATGCATACAATTATATATTCATTATGATATACTGTATATATCTTTTAAAGTCTGAAAAATGCAATCATAACTTTTGAGTGAAAACAGTTTTTTTTCGTAAACACTTTTTTTGAGTAGTGCCCCCCCCCCCCCCCTTTTCCCCAGTAAAAAAAAAAAAACACATTTTAAGATGAAAAGCCAGAGAGGTGATAAAATTAGAATCATTAATTTTAACGAGACCACGTTTGTTTTAAGGGTGGGGAAAGTGGCCAATGGTTTATTATGGTGGTTCTCATCTTGTTCAAACAAGACATATCTGTTGTACCATCGAAGCAGCAGACCGGCTAAACAGAGTCTCATTCTCAGCCTTGTGAAAAATCGTATTAACCTAAGTGCTACCTGTCGGCACATCTCCCTGCGTGTGCCGTGATGTTAAGAACCTCTCAAGCCCAACTCCTCCTAACGTCACAGTCCGACGCACCTCCGTTTGGCCCTGCTCGCAAGATCCATTACAGTGTCGCTCGCATTTACACACTCTGCTTCATTGCTATGTTCAGCAAAAGACATGAACTGTCACATCATTTTTCTCTGCTGCTGCTTAAAACGCTCAGGATACCGCTACAAGCCATTTGATCACATAACAACAGTTGAAACAAGAGAGCAATTTCCCTGTGTGTCTGTTTTTATGTTCTAGAAAATATTTACGCTAGCAGCAGCGGATTTTCTCGTTTCGCTCTGACCTTTTCCAAAGCCCTGCGATTCTGTCACCGGCCCGAGAGGTTTGCGACGCCTTGTTTCATTTGATCTCTTTTTAATCACTTTAATATAAATTGTGTCAACACGAACACTAGTGCACTAATGTAACACACTAGGGGAGTGAAGGAGATCAGAGAAGGGAACATAAAAACGTCCAAGTTAAGAAACGAGCGCCCTAAACTTTCTCTCAGAAGTCGTATATATCTTTTCCTTTAAGCGCCCATTTAAACTTTGCTGATGATTTGTTAGTCTGTTGAAAAATGGCCGGCTATTTTTTTTTTCTTAAGTCAACTGCGGGGCCATTGTTATTCAATACGCGTGTTCCCGGCGCTCTCAGCTGCAGAATATGTAGTCATGACAACCGGTTGGCCTCCTGTTGCTGATGTTGATCAAGACCTATGTGTGTGAGTGAGTGAGGGAGAAGTGTGTGTGTGTATGAGGTGAGAGCAGAGAAGAGCTTTCATTTTGTTAAAGCAAGGCAGAGCATGTGGGAGGGCCATCCGTGCCGCTTTTATGGGTGATGATCTGAGACAATTGCCGGTCTCGAATAAAGCTGGATTTGGTTCCATAACAAAAGCAATGACAGAAAGAGAAACAGATTATTAACACTTTAAAGAGACACAGATCTGAGACTCTGAACTTTTACACTTCAGCTAAAGCAACTTGTCTGAAACTCAGCTTCGAGTATTTTATATCTGTAGTCCGTACCAAGTGTTTTTGTATGTTGCAGCTGCAGGGTATGTGTAACACAGCATGTTGTTCAGGGAAGAAGGTGGGAACCAGCATTTCACAGACTTTAATAATCATAAAACACCAAAACGAAAGTAAAAGCGGCAGCTCCTCACTGACGACTGTATTGTTTTATATTTTTTATATTGATTTATTGAAACTTAGCATTTCATATCCCTACCAAACACTTCAAATATTTTGCAGGGTATGATTTATCAGTTTTGCCGGTGTAATTCAACATTTACATTTATTCATTTAGCAGCAGCTTTTATCCACAGCGACTTAGAAACCAGGAAAACTAGGACTAGCAATTCATCAGGCGTCAACAGTTTACAAAACTGAATTGAATTTGCTCCTTGTGTGTAATTCAGACCCTGATGTGGTGAATTTAAACAGGATTTACCCAGACAGAGACATTTGCGGAATTAATCTCTGATGTTTGTCCTCATTAACAGTGACAAACAGACTGTCTTCTACAACAAGAGCTAATGTGTGTGATTTATGTCACGTCAGTGGATTCAGACCAGACCACAGGGCATAGGAAAGCGTGACTTTCTGTTCCAGGAGGAAACTGCTAATAATTATTTCCCTCTCTCTCTTAATGCCCAATTGAAATGTTCTAGAAATGATGATGAGTTGCTTCCTGGCCTGGAGTTATAAGTTTGAGCTGCAACATGTTCAAATAATCCAAATCTAATCAACGGCACATTTGCTTTACTGTCAGTGCAGCCAATTAATCATCTCCACCCACTTTTCACACAATATATGCACAAGAATATCGAATGGAAATGAGATAATTTGATTTGTCTTCCAGTTCACTGATGGTCTCTGCTGTCAGTGAGCTTCAGAATTGAGGAAGAGCTAAAAAAAAAGTGCCAAAAGTTAAATATTGGAGCATATGGAGATTTTAAATAGACAATAAATGGGTCAGATGTGGATGTACAGGGGCTTTAGGGTATGATCAATATGCAATATGCTAATGGTTCAGGGGTGACTTGCTTCTCTTCTTTCATCACTGGTGCTACAGTTGGATGCTTTATTTATTCGTTCTGTCAGAACGATCAATAAGATCTCATTCCACCAAAGGCACAGAAGCAGATCATCTCTCCACTCTATTGTGAGCTCCTCATTTATTTCAGCAAAGAACCAAATCTGATGAAAAACCCACTCAAACTAGCACCAGTGATGAGCAGAATGCTTCTGCCAAAGCTCAAGTTCGTACACCCCTCTCAGGAAGTCCTCCTGAATGAGAGGACATGCATTTTGCAAGAAAAAAGAAAGAAAAAAAGTATTGTTTAGTATTTTAAATTAAACGTAATTTTACAGTATTTAAATATACTTCTTTATTTAAATCAGGTATTTTTTTAAACTTTTTTTTTTTACTCAGGGGTCTCAAACTATGCATCCGAAAAGATTAGAAGGGCTCCTCAACGCTGTCCGTTAATCAATTTTAACGTTTGGTTTGACCATTAATGTATAGGGAATGCATTATATATTGGTTATTGGCTTATTTGCTATCAGATGATATTAGATTGTTCTTTTTAATTTAGTGGTAATATTGGTAGTTTTGTCAATATTGGATATATATTGACTGATATATTTGATATGTCATTGTACATCCCAATTTTCCCTATTTTTTTTTAAAATCATTTTATCATCTATTTTTTCATCTAACATTTACTTAACGTTTATCTTTAAAAACACAATTTAATAACACTGTTAAACATAACCTTTAGCAAATCTCAAAATGATTTAAAATGTTTCATACTGTACATTATAATGTTGTGATATCTAAAGTCATTAGTGGTATTTAAAATGGCTGAATTTAGGTTCTAATGTTTGATTTTTAACTTATTTAGACAAGTTAGTATAGAATTTTAATATCGGCCATTTATCCGTTGACTATAGGATAAAAGATATTGACTTGATGGTAACAGACAGAATTTAATTGATTTTATTTATCTTGCACATATTTACATTATGTGAAAAAAAAAACATATCACTCACAAAAAAACTTGCATAACTAAAAATCTGTGTCAATAACTGTAATAGTTAAAATGCATGATTGATAAAACAATTGTAGCCTATTTGTTTACTCCTGATAGAGAGCAACACCTGGCTAGACTAAGTGGCCTCAATGCAATTTGAGACTCTTGATTTAAATACTGTATTTTGCTACAGTGGGGTGTGAGTTAACAGCTCAGGGTTAAGCAGTATTAATGGACACTTTGTGTTACTTCATAATGGAAAAACCGTGAGCTTGGCAGGATAATAAAAAGGAGGTATGTTAAACAGAGACAAAGTGCAATGACACCAAAAACAATTGACACTTAACACAGTTGTAGAAGCCATGTATTGAACACCTACTCACACATTATTTCACCAGCCGAAAACCAACACAGAAGAATCAGAACAGAAGTTTTAAAACTGTGCCTAAAGGTCCAACAACTCTGTTCTTTCCATTACTGTGACAATCGCTCTCAGTGGTTTTTATAGCTCTCACTTGAGTGTTTCGTTCACGCTTGTGTGGAAGGTATACAATGTCTTTCCTGTTGAGCTTTTGGCCTTTTTATCGATCTGTCCACTGCTCACACGTTTAGAGATACTTGTCAGGGAGGCTATGGCAAACGCACCTCCAGAGGAAGGACCAGAGGGCGGTCAGAAAATACACAAGATCCTCTGAGATGTCAGAAGATGAGTTTTTGTGGAGTTCTAGTAAGTCTGCTCAAGGTTAAAGTTTGAAGATTAATGAAAGCAGCTGTTCGTTTTTCGTTTCGTCTCTGCTGTCTTCTCACCACTCGCCCACAGAATGCAGTGGAGCAAAATAGAGGAGCTCCTGGCAGCTCTTATGGAGCGTGACCGAATGTCCCCGAATCTCTGCAGAGAAACTCACACAGATTTGAGAAGAGCTTTTTAATCGGTATCGGTTATCTTATAATGGCGAATTCAAGTTCATTATACTATGAAAATACACCGGGGGAATATTTGCCCAGAAGTCAGTTCTGTTTGAGCGTCACATTTCTGCATGAATTGTTTTGTGAATCTATCACACTGTAGACAGGCTTTTGCATAGAGGCTGTTATTGAAGTATATATATAAAAATCAGAGACCTTAGGAGGGGACAGGAAGTGTACTCTCATTTATTTTATTTGGGGGGGGGGGCTTTTTCTGCAAATCTAGTGCTTGCTTAAACTGGATTGCAGATGAATAGTGAATATGACAGGTTTTCACACTGGAATAATATACGCTCAATTGGTGCAACTGTTTAGTTAATTCGCCCCATGGTCTCTGAAAAGCTTGAAGGCTATGCTAAATCAGATCTTCTATAGCACTTCCCGAGCTTCTTCCTCAGTCTTCTCTTGCTTTTCATCTGTGTTTCTTATCTCTTAATCATATCTCATTACAGTAGGAGAAGAGAAGCTTTGAAGTCTAACATTGTTCTGCATTTTAAGCAGCCATGACACTTACAGTACTCCGTAGCGCAGCACATGTGTCCGTGTTAACGTGAAACGACAGTGGTGGTATGCTACCACACAGAGGGAGTTCAGTGAGCGCACTTCCCCTCTCTGCCTGTTTTTCTCACTCAGACATGGGCCCAGCGGATCAATACTTTCCATTAGCAGCAATGTGATGATTGTGTGGGTTCAGTCCACAAAGGCATCGGCTTTAGCCTCTTTATTAATTACGAAACAGGCCGCTGCTGCCTCAACTGAGCGGTCCCTGCATTGGGTGCCACACTGATGTTTTGTGCACTCCCACAAATCATTGTAGTGGGTAAATTGGTTTTGTTAGTTAGGGTGGAAAATATAAAGAAAATAAGAGTTTCTTTGTTTTTTTTTTCCCCTCCACTGTAGAAACTCTTTGCTCTATTACATGCTCTCAGATTGACCTCTGGTTATATAAGCAGGCCATTCCACGGCTGAGGTTGTATATATAAGCAACATGAGTTGTAGAGCTCCCTGCAGAGCAGAAGATGCCGCTGTTCTTATGTGCTTTCTTACAGTACTACATTCCTTTTTAGAATTTACATCTCAGTTATGCCCGTTTTACCTTTCTCTAATGCAGAACCGCAGAAGTTGCTCTTTGAAAGTGCATAATGATCTTAATTAAGCAACAGTCGCCCAAGGTTATAAAACTGCTGAGCAGCAAATGAACAGGGGAAGCTTGCAATCAGCAAAACCTCCTGCAAAACCACAATGAATTTACAGTGTACCGAGAGGGCAGAGTTAGTCTGAAGTGCAATTGTTGCCAATAAATGAATAGTCACGTCGTCGACTTTATGAATTGTTCAGGAAGAGGCACCATCACACTAGTCGTTTCCCTCTCTTCCATTCATACGCATTTGAATGCAGATAAGTTTTGAGTTCCAGTCAGAAAGTTCAAGTTTGGTGAACTCTGACCTGTGAATTCATTTGCTGAGAGTCATGTGAGCAACAGAGAATCTAAATGTCACAGATTGACCGCTGAACACAAAATTCTGAACTGCTGGTTTGTAGTGTTGCAGTAAAAAGTTGTACAGTATATTACATTTTTTGAAACCCATTATTATTTAGCATTTGTGATTTGTTTAAACCAAAGCTCTAGAGTTTCACATCATATCATGTTTGTGTCTGAAGAAATTTGGCGTTTTTGCCTTTATGACTGAAATCACAAAGTCCATTTTAATAAAGGTGGCCAATATTATCAATCATAGTACTCATTTCATGATTTAAATGCCCATGTTTTTCCATTAGATTATGTTTTTCATAACTGCGATAGAAACTAAATTGTATGCTGTTATATTGTTATAGATGATACTGAACAGTATAATGCCCACCCCTACATTTAAAGATTGGTTGCCAGTTGGTCAGAGACTTTCTGAACTCAAATCTCATCCACTAGTCATCAATAAATTAGTGTGCACTCCAGTTGAAATGGACAGCAAGCAATCCTTTATCTGACATGAAATCTCATGAAACAGTTGACGAAACAGTTTGGATAAAGGAAGAACAACGATTTTACAAGTTCACTTCAAAATTCACACCTGCCGAATGGGGAAGATGGACAGTAAAGCATACATTTTTTTTTAAAAATTCTCCAACATCTCGCGCTTATCCAGACTCCTTCTTTAATCACCACTTATATATATGTCAGTCAGTACAGATCTTTGAGTTTTACTGCCTTGTGTCTGAAGGTTCTGTATATTTGCTGCTGAATGTATGAGAAAAACCAGAAATTGCTGGTTTGATTATCTAGCATTGCATTTCTTTTTGACTGTACATTGAAAAGTATGTAGTATGTAGGGACTGCTGAAGTCTGCTTGTTTAACTTTGGGGAAAATAGGAAGCGGTTGCACCATGATTCCTGTAGAGTTTCAGTGAGAGATGAAAGCTTAGATATGCAGCTTGAAACTTGTTTGTCTGCACAGACCTGAAGTGGGGATATTTTCCAGCTCGCTGTGAAGTATATGGCTTTGATCAGTTGCTCTCATCCATGTAGTTCCTCGTGGTTGGGAATAACCTCTTAGGTACATCCGTGAGACCCAAAACTGTAGGGAACTATTGAAAGATCCTCATAGCAATGGAATGAACGAGTCCAGGATCCTCAGAAGCACTCTGCTGATGCAAATGAATGATGACATCTGCTGACAATGGAAAAATCACCTCCTAATGTCGGCAAAATGGGCCGTCCTGGGAAAAGAGAGCAATTTGGAGACAGCCGTGCGAGCGGTGACAGCGACTCCTGCTGAGTAACGCATTGTAACTCCACCCATGTATTGTCTCTTATTTGTCAACGTTAGATTACATGTTAGATTTCTTATTCAAGAATACAGTTAGTTTGAAAGTGCTCTTTTAGTTCTCACATTTCAGTGCCAGTATGCCCAGGTTTGCCGCCACATGGTTAACACCTCCATCTGTTAAAATACAGTTCCCTAACTTATTGTGTTTTCACTGCGCTCGTTTGTTGTCATAATTCCCGCTTACAAAAAGCAGATGGGCATAATTAAAAACAACCCAGTGAAACTATTGAGGTATAGAGCACTAATCCAGCAGACATAGAAAACCATAATCCAGAGACAAAGAATGTCTTTTATCGCTTCAGGTAAGCAAGGGATAATAGCTTCTGTTTGTTTACGTTTACTGTCCGTCTTCATCTCCGGCTCCCCACATCCATTTATTTTTCATACTGAGCAGGTTTAGCTTTCTTCGCCTCGCAGATCCACACTGAGCCTGTGGAGTAGACGCTGTTTATTCATAACATCTGGAGACGCAAAATCTTCACAGGCTGCCTTTCTCATTCATCACCCAATGGTCACGTTCCCCTTAGAAATTCCCTCAGTGCCCTGAGTTTTCCAAATATTGATTAAATGATGTTTAGAAGTCACTCGACAAGGTCTGCTTGCTTGCGGCCCACTGTGATTTGGATGGCTTTCTCGATCTTTAATCAAAAGAAATTGGACTGAAGCAGGATTCTACAGAAGGTGACCACATTAATCAATGAAATTCCTTTAAATATGAAAATCAAATTATGCTCTGTGCAAAGGTTGTTTTTGAATGGCCAAAACGGGTGTTTTGTATTCTTCCAGTAGTGGTTTCAAAATGCAAAATTGCCCATTCAAAATTATGACTTCTTTTTTTAAAGATTAAAAAAATTAGGTGCTTTACATCTGATTACAATCATTTAAAAGTCCAATCTGAATGACAATTCTCCATGTAAACACCTCAATCGCAATAAAAACCTTGACCTCGTCCTGCTCGCCACAATCGGATTGAAAACCAAAACCGGAAAGTTTTGCGCATGTGCATTGTGCAGTGACGTAGAAATGGCCTAATAATGATGTATGACGCATGGAACGAGCTGATGTTGTTGTTGAATATAATAATGATGTGTCAATTCTCTTTCAACTCATCGTCTGTGAAGTGGCCCTTATGAAAAGAAAATATATTTCCCATTTATGAATGATCAATATATTAAATGGTTTAACAGTATATTTGAAAATATACAGAATAATATATTGCCGCTTTTCATATATTGAAAAATATGTGACAATATATTTACTAATATATCATAATGTATGTAATTTTATATTCAGTAACACACTTCATAATGTATAGATGTGTGATCAGATATGGTACTGCATGTGTAATATATCAGATATATTTACTCATGCAACATAAAGACACATATATAGAGAAATATACATAATGTAATATATTGCTTATATTTTCTTAATTATTTACATTATAAATGTTTAATATTTCAAGATAGTTAACAAAAGCACAAGCATACCATGTACTAAGGTATTTAGCCAAGAGACTACCTCTCTGTTAAGGAATGCACAGCCATTACTTTTAGAATATAGTAATTATAGTCTTAATTGTGTTTGGCCAATCGTCAACCTAACCACAGGCTGTATTCTTCAGCACAATGGTAACCCCAAAAACTCACACATACCCTTTTAAATTCCAAAATAATAGAAAATTAAAAACTAACAGATCTCTCCCTATATTAATATTGAGCATAACACATTAAATAACACTTAATTTTAATATTTGCTCTCCTTTAACAGTCAGAAGCAACGCATGCTGGCAACTGGAAATCTGTTGTAACTCATTCCGTGAATGTGTGTATGTATGTATATGAACATACATTCACATTTATATGGGAATATGTATGTGCAATTTATGTACACAATAAAGGATAAAACATTAATGTACATGAATGCTAGTTGCTAGAGCTAGTTTGTTTGTACTTATTCTGTAATCTGTTGTTTAATAATTTTACTGTGTCCAAACTATTATCATAGTCATGAACATTGAATGTGATTGGCTTCCCTATTGGTTTATTTTCGGGTCGGTAGTTAAAATTTTTACTCACCCAAGCTAAATGCGACATTTTCACTGACCCTGCGGCAGAACAGCAATTCTGCATGCACACATACCGATTTGACAACATAAATGCAGCATAGGCCTGACTTTCCAAGTGACGGCTGCATCCTTAAGAAGTCCCTGTTTCCATTCGCTAGATTTGCCAGACCTGTCATGGACTTCCTCTATGTGGAGTCATTTGAAGCTGTGTTGAATGAGGCCTAACATTTTTCACTGGACCATGTCCTGCTCCTGTTTTATGTTCAGATTCAAAACAGAGTCAAATTACCCATTTCCCCAGGACAGACATTACCCACGCCACTAGAGAGTGGAAGGAGACTGTTCGCCAAGCTGCCTCCTCCTCTGTCTCACAGAATTCACTTTACTGTATTCACATCGGCTCAGTGGCATCAGGATACTTACATTGCAGTTTTTACACCCTAAAGCTGGGTGTATTTTCCCTTCTGTCCTGCACAATTGTTGTGTCAGATTATATGTTGTGTCCCCAGAGCGATCTTGGGTAAATCAACGTCAGATTGAACAAACTCAAGGTAATTTGTACCGTATAACCATATAGCCGGAAGGAAACTCTAAATAGAAAGACATATATGTCACATATCATATATAATCTCACTATGTTTCTATGTTCCTATTGGTTCTTTATTAGACAGTTCAATGCAGGACTGCGATTTCTCACACTATCAGAACTTTATATGATGCTAATAATCATTATTAATTGGCCATTTGTGAGCATGTCACACTAAGTGATCCAGGATTTTGCCTTATGGCGAAAGATGCTTACGATCCTCTAAATTTTTCTCTGAGGCAAAATCATGGCGCACAGTGTGCATCCAGCTTCTCTTGATCAATCAACACTGATCTCTGGGAGTAATCTGCTGAAAAACTGTTTGGATTGTACAGTGAGATAAATGACTGTGCCTCTGTTCAGTGATGATACAGGCCGGTACAGTGCCTGCAATCTAATCAGACATGTTTGAGGATGTTTGCTCTTTTCTGACAGCACTTCAGGGCTGTCAAGATGCACACTGTGAGCTGTCTTCTAATTAGTTTTTGCCTTAATTTATTTATAAACATATCTGCAATTTAAATGAGCTTAAAGTATAACCAATAACCAGTGTGTGAGCATGACTTTGAAAAGTCCTTTCTGCTTTGCCAAATTTATCGTATTTCCCAGCCAAGGATGACTAGAAAATTTAGTATGTATTTTCCTGAAGCACTGCTTCTTTGGATGTAACAAAAAAAGCTTTATTTTGATTTTAAATGAAATGCATTGGCTGGCTGGGCATCACAGCAACCTAGACATATATAGTCAGAGCCATTTAGTCGTATTGCATGTCAACCGAATTCTTACCAAAACACTCTTAATCGTAATATTTTTTATTCAAGTGGCTCGTTTTTCTTTGCAATGCTGGTTTTTAGTTTTCTTCTCCATCAATTTGAATTCCAGGTATTGTGGATTGAACTTAAATTGAGATGAACGAATGAGAGTTATGTCAAAGATGAAAGTGCCACATGCTTTAACAACTGTTAGTTTGTGATCTCTTTATAATAATAAAAAAACTATAGAGATCTCTCAGGAAATGTCTGGGGAGAGATCAATTAACAACGGAAAGATTTGGCAAAGACTGTAGCGCAATTAGTGCCATGTAATGGGCATTTAATAAGCACCATGCCAACTGTAAGTAAGCTAATGCTAATTGAACTGTGCTTCAAAACACAGTTCGATATCATAGTCTTCACAAAGCTGACTAAACATGTCTATAAACATTTCTCATATAACAACATGAGATAAAACGTGAGAAGAGAAGTCAACAGAAACACTGGTTGTAGCAGTTGAAATGGTAGTGAGTAACACCATCCACAGTAAAATAGCCACTTTCAGCATTCAGGCCTGAACATATTGTGCGACTGAGCCAATTGTTTTCACAGCATGCATTTAACTTTTCAGTAAATGCCGTTGTGTGATGCCGGTGCTGCCGGAGTGTTGGGAACATTATGGTACTTAGGTAAGGAGAGTGAAGCACACTTCTTTTTGTTAAGAAATTTGGATTGCATCCTATCTAGGGTTATGTTATAGCATGCTATATTAAGTCTACATACTGTATGTGTATGTTATCTGTAGAATAACATAATATTCTTAAACATTGTGGTCGATAATGATTTATGTCATGATCCTACGCATTTTTGTTAAACATGATTTGGTGAATATTATTAAATATATAAAACCTATAATATATGAATATGTGTAATACTATTCACTAAATCATAATTCATAAAATATGTTTACAGAAGGTGATTCTGTAACCATTTTGTCTGAATCAGGGAAGTTTTTTTTTTTTTTTTTAACTGATTCAAACTAATAACTTCTGAGTCGTTTCGATTGATTCATTAAAATAACTGGGTAAGAGTCATTTGTTGTAAATCAGACTACACATTCAATTCAACCTGCAAAATCATAACTATGATTTTATTTTTTCTATGGTTCTGAGTATTCAGCACCACAGGAAACACTTGCCGTGATCTCGACAGAAACAATAATAATAAAAAAATGAATCCTTTTGTGAGGTTTTTTTTATGAAAATGCAAAATATCGAGACATTTTTACAGAAAATTTGAATGAAAATATTTTTTTTTCTAAACTGGATGCCATTTGCTTAAACAATACAATATATGATAACAGCATACTACTGTTCAAAACATGTATTGCTTAATGCTTTCTTTTTCACATAATCTTACCTAATAATAGGTTGTATAC
Organism: Rhinichthys klamathensis goyatoka; assembly: GCF_029890125.1. Taxonomy (NCBI): domain Eukaryota; kingdom Metazoa; phylum Chordata; class Actinopteri; order Cypriniformes; family Leuciscidae; genus Rhinichthys; species Rhinichthys klamathensis. The sequence continues at coordinate 1,961,688 of NW_026606723.1, read as the reverse complement.
AGTATATACTGCGCAGTATTCTGTGAGAACACAGCCACAGTTAGATTAAAATATCGGACACACTGTGTGTCATACTGTAAGATGACACACAATATGTCAGAAAAACATTGTCATGAATAGGAGTATACTGTATATTTGAGTAATATTGTCGCATATAGTGAGTACTGAACTCTTCAATTCTTCACTTAATCTTCCTGTTCTGCAATAACCCCCTTCTGAGATGTGTAGCACTTTAATAATGTGCGCAAATTTCCAGACATTGCATTTAAGTGTTCGCCTGCAAATGGGAGGTCGTCCTTGCGAATGCTCGGTTCTTCTAACCAGAGGCCATCCAAAGATGCTCCACTAAAGAGGCTGGACCGTTTGTTTAAGCACCCTACCCTGATTTCACAAGAATAATTAGCTCCGTTGCCATGGTGCATTGTAGGGCCCTGTCGTTTTGTGACCGAATAAGCACAATGACATCAGCCATCCGTGTCCCAGGGGAGCAGAGGTCCAATGAAAGGCCTTTGTTTTCCCAGTGTTCATTAGTGTGGTGGGCGACACTTGAGGTCCCTGAAGGACTCACTAAATTGCTTCTGACTCATCAGAAACATGGAAAGGCCTTGTGTTTTCTAACCGCCACCTCGTGCCACAGCGAGGAGCGAGTTTTTCTTCGAATGTAGGGGACGAGCGACAGCTGCCTACTTGTTATCTCTAAGATGTTGCAATTTTTTGCTTACGCTTCAAACACAAGATGGTGTGTTGCCCCATATAAATAGCTTGCTGTGATTCGTCACTTCGTGTAGACATCAGACCATCTCCTGTTGATAAATTGCCTCTGCAATAAACAGATTATTTTTAGATGCGCTGCATCCTTCTTTACCCTTGCGTACTGGACTTCACATCTTTTCCATCTGCTCTGATGGTTTTGATTCATCTAATCATTACTGACTCTAAAAATATAGAAAATCTTTCTGTCAAATTGAATCTTTCCCTGCTGTGAAGCTTGATAAACACTCACCATTCTGGGATTCATTCTGCACCTGTGTTGGGGTTTTACTGATAGAACGAGCACTCGAAGAGAATGGGGGGGTAAGGGAATGTCACAGGCTTGCTGAGACAAAGGGATGTAAATAATTGTCTGGTGCCCGGCTGAGGAAATAGGGAATACGGATTCAGTAGGCCGGTGCTTGTGCCAAGTACATTGTCCCAAAGGATCACTTCCACAGCAGATGCGAGAGCTTGACACATGTCATCATGTAATGTGTGTGCGCACTAGCATGTTTTATTGAGAGTATGATCAATTGCATAAAGGCGTCTATATGCTAAAGAAAGAGAGCTTTCTGAATAGGAATTGAAAAAGCATCCCATTGTAAGATATCCCTTGCAACTAAAATAAGGGCTCCAAAGGGAGTTTCTCGCAGTTATGCCATAGAAGAACCATTCAGTGAAGAACTTTCAAAACAACCTAAAGAACCTTTTTCCACTATGAAGAACCTTTTGATCCATAGATGTGAAAGGTTCTTCATATGCCAATAAAGAACCTTTATTTTAAGACTGTACGATAAATAAAGTTGCATTTGTGAGATGTAAGGTTACGATAAAGTAACATCACAATGCGAGATCTCTCTCTGTAGCTATAAACAGCTTGCAAGTTGTGGTTGTGAGATGTTATTTTTGTATTTTAAGGTATAAACATCCACACCATCCTCACTGAAATCAATGGATTGGCAGCATTCTGTGATGCAGCGTAAACTGTGTAAAAAGTGTATGAGAGAGAGAGAGAGGTTGGAGTCTGGCCAGAAAAGCTGATTTGTGTCTTGTTAACATGAGGTGAATTTATGGTGGAAGGGAGGAAACTGTGTGTGCTGGTCTACAATTCTTGTTTATGGTGTGTGGAAATCCCACCTCTGAAAAATAGTGTCCTGGGTACAGAGAGGCTAATGAGATGCAGATTAGGGCGGCTTTAAACTCAGTGTCTGGGAATAAAGTAATCGTATCGGAAGCTGTGGAAGTTACCCGACCACAGACTGACTCTACATACTTCCCTAAGCAGTCATCAAGTGCGCTCTGGTGTACCATATTTTACAATATCAACTTTACTCAAATGCCAATGCAGCCCACATGATTGAAACGTACTGAAGACAAAACCAATCATGTGATCTTAGTCCAGCATTTTTGTCAGTGTAAATTATTCATAAGTTCTTAGTGCAGTGTAGGTTTTTAATTAAAAATCAGATAAACGATCACTGTTTACATAGGTTTTCTCATTTTTTCTTTTGTTGAGTCAGACTAGGTTGGACTTTGAATAAACTATCTTAAGAACAAAATGACGAAGCTTGTTATTTTTCCATTGATTTGGGCTTATAATCTTATCTTGAATAAAGCTGACTGAGAAGAGGGTTTAGCTTTATTGTGAGGATAATCAGGCCGCTTACTCCAAATCTGCTCTCTTTAACACTGTGGGGTGAAAAAAAAGGCCCTCACGTCTGGGTTGCCCAGATTTACTAATGGTTTTAGGGCTGTATTAAGTTGCTGTTGAGAGCGTTTCTTCAAGTACAGGCACTTGTAGGTCAGGGTTTGGGTTTTTTCAGGCTTTTAAAGAATGCTTTTTGTTTTTTTTGCACCTAAGGTCCCATTAAAACTGCTTTTTTTACAATGCCTTCTCGATTCATTTTACTACTTTTATGTATAGTTATAGTTATGTATAATTATTACTGTTTTCTATTTTTTATATATTTTAAAATGTAATTTTTTCCTGTGGTGGCAAAGCTGAATTTTCAGCATCATTAGTATTCAGTGTCACAATATTCTTCAGAAATCATTCTGATGATTTGCTGCTCAAGAAACATTTCTTATTATCGATGTTGAAAACCGTTTTGCTGTGTAATATTTTTGTTGAAACCTTGAGCATTTTTTTCAGGCTTCTTTAATGAATAGAAATTTCCAAAGTGCAGCATCTATTTGAAATTAACATCTTTTATAACATTATAGATGTCTTTATTATAAATGTGCTGCTTATTCTACTGCAGAATTGCTGGTATAAATGTGAGGTTATGCAACTACAAAAGCTAGTTGTTTACCTCCTCACCATCTATAAACTCACAACAGTAAGGTTAAGCCACCATATGTAGAAATGAACTTTTACTAGCAGTGAGACACAATGGTTGTACCCCTATTTTGGTGGTTCTCTCAGACTTGCTATTGTTACTCACAGTGGGGTTTGTTCCCTCTTCGTGACAATTGACGGAGCACAAATGGAGAAGAAGAATAGGAATTAGGCATAATGGAAGAGTGGCGCCCAATTCTGCCGCCCATTATGACGGTTCACGAAGGGCTGAACTCTTCCTAGTGCTGCTGTGTGTGAAGCAGCTGCTGTTGTGTGTCTGTTCTTTTTTCTTCTCTACCAAGCATCCTTCATCCTTCTTGAGACTTAAGCTGTGCTCACACCACAAGCACCCAATGCCCCACCCCCCATCATCCCATTCGCTACACCTGCCTCCTCCCTGCTCCATCCTAACATCCCTATTCAGAAAACACAGGACTGCCTGTACTTGGAAAATGGCACGATCTGCATTCAGATAGATCAGGCGGTAGGCATTGCACATGCAACAATGCAACAATTCCTATGATGTAGTGATGCAGAAGCTGTCCCTTGAAGCTTGTCTGAGATTATCACCTTCTTCTGTTTTCATAGAGAGAACATTATGATCTTATTAATTTGTTATTCCATGTCTGTTTGAAAACTATTTATATATATATATATATATATATATATATATATATATATATATATATATATAGAGAGAGAGAGAGAGAGAGAGAGAGAGAGAGAGAGAGAGAGAATTACAACAAACAGCATAACTGCATAAAAATGGGGGTCTAAAAGAGGGTTTCTGTTTTTGTTTTAATTATAAACAATTTAGTTGAAGTAAATTGAAGGAAAAAAATCTAATGTCTTAATAATTGATTAGTCATTCTTCTGCTTTAACAGGGGTAATTTTAGTTCCCTTTCGTTGTCACTCCGAGTTCCGTCGGATGACGACGAATGGGGTTTCGCTTAGGAAGCCTATCGACTTCGAGTACTACAAAACGAGCCAATGGCAAAGAAATGCCATGGGTCTGCGGAATTTGCATGGCGCAACTCCACCCCACCTCGTGGGTATAAAAGGAGGAAGCCCGGCAGAATGCGGTCATGTTTTTGCTTCACATGCCTTTGGACACATGCCTTTGGTGTGAGAGACCCGGGTTCGAATCCACTGCGAGACACCAATGTGTCCCTGAGCAAGACACTTAACCCCTAGTTGCTCCAGAGGCGTGCGACCTCTGACATACATAGCAATTGTAAGTCGCTTTGGATAAAAGCGTCAGCTAAATGAATAAATGTAAATGTCCGTGGACCACGCCCCCCTCTTCAGTGACACAACCCGCGAGTGTTCAGGGGATTCCCCGGGTCTATTTTCGGATGCCTCGCGGGTTTCCCTTGATGCTCCAGAATCGGATCTGTTGTCCATCGCAGCATCACAGGGCGGGCTAGAATCTTCAGGAAGTGAAGATTCAACAGTGCTGCCACTTTCGGGTGTGCATATGGCATTTGTCGAGTCAGATCCTGAGATGACGGCCATGCTTTCCCGGGCCGCTGCGAGCATCGGACTAGAGTGGAACCTTTCACCCTGTCCGAGCGCTCGCTGCTGGGCGATTGGTTTTGGGTGTGGCCGCTGACTCCTGTCGGCGTCCACTCCAATGCCTTTCTTCCCGGATGTGCATCAGGAGATCTCGAAATCCTCGAAGACCCCCATGTCTTCCAGCGATCCCTCGTTGATCTCCTCCGCCCTTCCTTCCCTCGACGGGGCCGCTGCCCATGGGTACACTGGGGTCCCCCCGGTTGAACGCTCTGTTGCGATGCTACTGTGTCCTCAGAGTGCTTCCTCTCGGCGCGATCCTAAGCACCCATCCGAAGCCTGTAGTTTTTCGTCTACACTTGTGGCGAATTCCTATAGCGCTACAGGACAGATCCCTCGGTCTGCCCACTGCCGAAGGCGCCCTCCTGCAGATGCCACAGCCCTCTCCAGCCCCGCCCCCTGCTGTACGCCGGGTTAAGCGGCACTCTTGAGATGGGCTGCTCAGAGATGGGACTCAGTTCTTTCCAGGAGCTGGTAGCAGGGCCACTCCTTTCCCTGGTGGAGGGCCGGGGAAGAATCCTTATTCCAGAAAGAACTGACTCTCCCGTCTCTGAGCACACAGAGTTCTCGGACGACACGGTGCGCCGCCCCCGGGCCGTGCACCCCTCGTCCTCCTCTGTCCCAGAGCCGGATGACAGTGCGCGCCGTCCCCGGACCGTGCCGCTCTCATCCTCCTCTGTCACCAGACCCCTGGCAGAGCAGACCCCCGTGGAACGTTCATCCTTCCCTATTCTCTACTCTGTCAGGACGCGGTCTATGACTGTGCCCCCACACCGGGCCGTTATGCCGTCCACGTCCGGGCCAGTCATACCGCCTCGCTGCACCACCGATGGGAAGTCTGTGGTTCGTATGACCCCGCTGGTACAGTCATTGGGAGCTTGGCTAGAGCTTCCCAACCTGTCCCGCTGGGTCGCTCGGACAATCAGGCTCGGCTACGCGATTCAGTTCGCGCGGTCTCCTCCCCGCTTCAGGGGTGTCCGCTCCTCTATGGTCGGTGGCAATGCCCCTGTCATGAGAGCGGAGATTGCAACCCTACTGGCTCCCTTCACAGGCTGACGTTCGAGATGCTCACCGCCAAACGTGTTTTCGAATGTGTGCGGCACCAGGATTGGTTTGCAGCAATCGACCTGAAGGACGCCTACTTTCATGTCTCCATCCTCCCTCGACACAGACCGTTCCTGCGGTTTGCTTTCGAGGGGCAGGCATATCAGTACGCAGTTCTCCCTTTCGGGCTAGCCCTGTCTCCTCGCGTCTTCACGAAGGTCGTCGAGGCAGCCCTTGTTCCCCTCCGGGAACACGGGGTTCGCATCCTGAATTATCTTGACGACTGGCTGATTCTAGCTCACTCTCGAGATAAGCTCTGCGAAACCAGGGATTTGCTGCCCCGCCACGTAGCCTGTCTGGGCCTTCGGGTCAACTCGAAGAAGAGCAAACTTTGCCCCGTGCAGAGGATCTCTTTTCTCGGTATGGAGATCGACTCGGTCGCCATGTCCGCGCAGCTTACGAGCGAGCGCGCGCAGTCACTGCTGACTTGCCTGAGACAGTTCGAGGGCAAGAGTGCGGTTCCATTGAAACTCTTTCAGAGGCTCCTGGGGCATATGGCATCTGCAGCCGCGGCAACGCCGCTCGGATTGCTTCATATGAGACCGCTTCAGCTTTGGCTTCGCGACCGAGTCCCGAGGTGGGCATGGCAACACGGCACCCTCCGAGTACCAGTTACTCCGTCCTGCCGTCAGACCTTCACCCCGTGGTCGAACCTCAGTTTTCTACGGGCCTGTGTGCCCCTGGAACGAGCTTCCCGGCATGTTGTTGTAACGACAGATGCCTCTGCCACGGGCTGGGGTGCCATATGCAATGGACGTGCTGCCGCGGGGTCCTGGAGAGGACCCCACCGCCTATGGCACGTCAATTGCCTCGAGTTGCTGGCTGTACATCTTGCTCTGCGCCGCTTCTGGGCCGTGCTCGAGAATCAACACATACTAGTCCGATCGGACAATACTGCCACTGTAGTGTACATCAACCGTCAAGGTGGTCTACGCTCCTGCCGTATGTTCGCAACTCGCCCGCCACCTCCTCATATGGAGTCAGAAGCATCTGAGGTCGCTTCATGCCATTTATATCCCGGAGCCCTAAACTGTGCAGCCGACGAGCTCTCACGGCTTCAGCCCCTCCCGGGAGATTGGGGTCTCCATCCCCAGTCGGTTCAGCTGATTTGGGACCAGTTCTGGGATGCACAGATAGATCTGTTTGCCTCTCACGACTCGACCCATTGTGCCCTGTATTATTCCCTGACCGAGGGCATGCTCGGCACGGATGCACTGGCGCACAGCTGGCCGCGGGGCCGCAAATATGCGTTTCCCCCAGTGAGCCTTCTTGCGCAACTCCTGTGCAAGGTCAGGGAGGACGAGGAGCAGGTCACTCTGGTCGCGCCGTACTGGCCCACCCGGACCTGGTTCTCCGAACTTGTACTCCTCGCGACAGCACCTCCTTGGCCGATTCCTCTGAGAAAGGACCTCCTTTCTCAGGGACGGGGCACCTTATGGCACCCTCGTCCCGATCTTTGGAGGCAGGTTTGAGTACCCTACTACCAGCGGTGGTAGCTACCATCACTTCCGCTAGAGCGTCGTCCACGAGACACGTCTATGCGTTGAAGTGGAACCTCTTCGTCAACTGGTGCTCTTCTCCCCGAGAAGACCCCGGAGATGTTCGATCAGTGTCGTGCTTTCCTTCCTTCAAGATGGGTTGGAGCGAAGGCTTTCCCTTGGCAAGCCACCCCTGGGGTTGAAATATTCCACCTGCGGCTGGACACCCCAGGGCACTGGAAGACAGCCGAGAAGGTAGCGTGATTAGACTGGTATCCCCATTCGTTGTCATCCGACAACGAAAGGGAACGTCTCGGTTACGGATGTAACCCTCGTTCCCTGAGTAGGGAACGGATACGTTCCGTCTTCCTGCCACTTTCCGCTGTACCGCGGGGATCGCCTGAGCTCAGTCTTGGCTCCTCAGCGAAGAAACATGACTGCATTCTGCCGGGCTTCCTCCTTTTATACCCACAAGGTGGGGTGGAGTTGTGTCATGCAAATTACGCAGACCCATGGCATTTCTTTGCCATTGGCTCGTTTTGTAGTACTCGAAGTCGATAGGCTTCCTAAGCGAAACCCCATTCGTCGTCATCTGACGGAACGTCTCCGTTCCCTACTCAGGGAACGAGGGTTACATCCGTAACCGAGACGTTTGTGCAAAACATGCTAAACCTGATTGTCCTACAACTGTTTATTTCCAGGTTTAAATAAGTGTGCGCTCAGTTTTGGACCCCCCTGTGTGTGTTAATCGTATCCTGCCTTATGAAATTCACACAATTAGAGCTTCCAAATGAAGAGAAATCATTAAAAGCTTCGTCTGTATTTCTTGAAACACATTAGCTTGAATAAAGACGACTGGGCTTCTCAACTGCATTTAAAGCAAATTCCACCAAAAGGGGACACCTGAGACCAAATCTTTTAAATGAGACTTTAACCATGGTATGAAAGCTGCACTCCACACAGCTGGTGAGCAGCAGAGATGAGATACTGGATAGATGTAGCAGTAACACAGTGGGAGATGTTATTCAGCGTAAGGGCTTTACTGAAGTGGAGGTTTGATATACCCGCGGCAAAGCAGCTGCGTCCCATACCACACTGAAATGTCCTCCACCGTTTGCTGTGGTAGTGATGCTCAGAGTGGCAGACTAATGCATATTTCCTTCTGTTGCTGCAAGGATGGATCTGTTGAGGATATCAGGTAGCACAATTCTTTCTTAAGCCAGCTGCACCAGATTGGCATGAAGAACTTAGACAGCTAATGCAGTATGTTACCTGTAGATGATTAAATGGTTCAGGAGACTGAAAATTAATTGCGAGAATGCAAAGTGAACCTGCTGTTTCTAATCTTGCTGATTAATTATTATTTAATTATTGCCCCGAAAGAGGTGCTTAGCGATGGAGGACCAGGAAGCACAGTTTAATAAAAACAAAAAAGCATGGAACAAGCAGTGTCTAATTAACTCCAAGCAAATCTACCATCATCCCCCGGTCAAAAGTACTGGAGCTTTAACGTTCAGACAGGTTATTATAGGCTATGTCATCTCCAGATTTATATATGTATAAGAAATACAAAATTTCAATGTAAAATAATGCTATTGCTTGGAATTTTCTATTCAACAAAGAATCCTGAAAAAATAATTAGCACGGTTTCCAAAAAATATTGTATCCAAAATTCAACATTGATAAAAATGTGAAAGAAAAATTGAGCACCATATTTTATATAAACCAGTGTATTACATTATATTAAAAGTTAGAAGGTTCTTTGATTTTGGAGTGACATAGTGGTTAGACAGTGACATAATTTTAGTTTAAAATTAAAAAAGAATTTAATTTAGGATCTGCAGTAGGTGTGACTAACTTGGATTAACCCGAATTTAGACATGTGAAGGTGTGATTTCTGCTACAGAGTTTAAAGACTTTTAGATTCCTTAATTGTGCAACTTAAAGGTGGGTTAAGTGATATTTGGAAAACGTTGTTTGTAAATTAGTCGGACCGACACACGAACAACAACAACAAACATGTATAGCCAATCAGTATGATGGTGGAGGAGAAAGAAAGAGCAAGAGGGAGATTTGAAGAAATACTGCAGAAATAGAGATCAGACAATACAAAAGAGAAAAGTTCAGAAGAAATCACTGGAAAATTAAGGTTTATAACGGGCAAGAGCTTTAGGACCCGCGTTAATATTAGAAAAGCTTTCCAGCGCTGGAGAGACCCGAGCGGGAAGGCCTGAAAACAGACACGGAGCGGAGGTTTGCTTTGGTTCCGCTCCACACTTGAGTAACACTGGGTTTGAGTGTCATTATTTGTCAGGAGCTGCTGTGCTGTTGGCAACTAACAACAGACTCTTGGTAACACTTTATAATAACTGCATGCTATTAATCATTTGGTAAGCATGAATAAACAGTTAATTCATCATTTATAAAGCATTAATAGACATTAATAAGCAGTTTATAAATACAGCTATAAACACTTTTTTTCTTGATTTATAAGCATATCTATAATGCGTTTAATAATTGTATTTTCATACTTTGTTAATGATCAATTAATAATTTCTAAATGAAGTATAGCATCATTTATAACCAGTTATTTAAGAGTTGTCAGTTATTCATAAGATCACTTAGAAAGTGTAAGTAAATGTTGTAAATACAGGTAGTTATAAAGCATTTAGTAGTGGTCAGTTAACTATTTTGTGAGCTAATCTAAAGTGAGGACTATTCATGCCTTGTAAAGCATTTATAAAGGAGATTTGAAGGCGCATCAATCTTCTAAACAGTAAAATGTAACAAACACAACACAGTGATACAGAACATAGAAATATTTAACAGCCTTTAAATCTCCTTTATAAATGCTTTACAAGGCATGAATAGTCCTCACTTTAGATGAGCTCACACACATAGTTAACTGACCACTACTAAATGCTTTATAACTACCTGAATTAACCCTGAATTACAGCTTAAATACATGTTAATAAAGCTATTATTAACACACTAAGTAACCATCACTATATGTCTGAATAATAAGATGTATGAATGTACATTTAAATAGTTTATTAATCATTTACTTACACGTTCTAAGTAATCTTGTGAACCACTGAAAACTCTTAAATAACTGGTTTATAAAAAATGCAATTAATCATTTAGAAATAATAAATTGATCATTAATAAAGGATGAAAATACAATTATTAAATAAATTATAGATATGCTTGTAAATCAAGAAGAAAGCATTTATAGCTGTATTTATAAACTGCTTATTAATGTCCATTAATGCTTTATGAATGATGAATTAACTGTTTACTCATGCTTAACTAATGATTATTAGCGTGTAGTTATTATAAAGTGTTACCGACTCGTGTTTGTAATTACTGACATTAAGACAAATATCTTTTGTATTACAAGTTTTTCGAATATTTATCTTTAAATATGCAAATTAGGTATTATCTCATTAAAAGATAAATCTGAACATAAAGCCAGATTCAAAATTCTTGTTTCATTTTGTTGACATATTAGAGTCAAAGGGTTTTACAGAGGGGATTTTGGATATCTCTTTTGATCACTCCATTAATCAGAAAAAAACTGTCAACAGCCATAAAAAAACAATTTTCGCCACGTTTTTAGGTATAAAATGTTGCATAAATCAGAATCTGAATGATATGAACAACCCCCTCTGTAAAAACCTTAGGAATAGATATGAATACAAATGGAAAGTTTGGTGTATGTAAGTGCTGCTGAAGTGGAGATTTCTGGTTCAGAGTATGAGAAAAAAAAAAACGTTTTGAGAAGAAAAAAACAGCCTTTAAAGAATTGACATCAGCCAATGAGATTTCGCTTTTTGAGTTAAATGCCTCATTGTACTTTCACGATTGGTTGCTGATAAAAAAGGAAAATGACCATATTTGGATCTGACAACATTGTACAGGAGAGAGAGCTTTCCAGCAGTACATGATGACAGACAGCGATCAGACAGCAGCATGTTGATTTAGAACGCCAACTTTTGTTGAATTTAGGAGAAATCTACAGACGCAAATAGACAAAGTGTAGTAAAATAAAGACCTTTAAAGGGATACTCCACTTTTTTTGGAAATAGGCTCATTTTACAACTCCCCCAGAGTTAAACTGTTGAGTTTTACCGTTTTTGAATCCATTCAGCCGATCTCCGGTTCTGGCGGTACCACTTTTAGCATAGCTTAGCATACATCATTGAAGTGGACAAGACCATTAGCATTTCTAAAAAGAAAATGACCAAAGAGTTTCGATATTTTTCCTATTTAAAACTTGACTCTTCTGTAGTTACATCGTGCACTAAGACCGACGGAAAATGTAAAGTTGCGATTTTCTAGGCTGATATGGCTAGGAACTATACTCTCATTCCTGCGTAATAATCAAGAAACGTCACTGCCGTACCATGAGTGCAGCAGGCGTAATGATATGACGCAGCGCCTGAAAATAGTTCCGTTGTGTTGACGGAAGGTGGCCTATTTTCAGGCGCTGCGTCATATCATTACGCCTGCTGCTCTCATGGTACGGCAGTGAAGTTTCTTGATTATTACGCAGGAATGAGAGTATAGTTCCTAGCCATATCAGCCTAGTGATGCGCGCACCCGTTTGAAGAGGCACGGAAGCTAGTAATAACAATTATGGCAGAGAAAGAACAGTCAAAATTCTCAGTACCTGCATATACAGGCACCGAAGTCAAACAAGCTAAAAAAAAGGAAGACAGTATTTGAAAAGGCTATGACCAAAAAGTATTTGGATAAATCAAGAAATCATACGAGAGTCGGCATGGCTTTCCAGCGGTGGCGACAACTGAGGGATCTCAAGGGGCTGAAAAGTGACTCCATGATGACATTATTTCCGCTGGACAGGTAATCTCGCTGTTTTCATTTTGATGGCATTTATTTTTTCATGAGGCATGTATCACTACCACACGTAGCTACCTAATATAGCTACCTAACGTTACGTAGCATAACTAAGGTTACACTGGCTTAGCTATGACAGTGTAACTTTGGTGTCGACTGTTATAACGTTACTGTTAGTGAGCCAGGGTTGAGACGATAAATAATCAATAGGCCTATCTGCAGTTGAAAGCGGTTTTGTTTAATTTCGCCAAATCTAACTTTAGGTTAAAAAGTTTAGGAGATCTATTTTTATACCTAGCTTTACCCTCTGCCAAAACTTTGTTCCTATGTTCACCGTGAACTCTTCCTGCTCCGTTTTTTCACGTTTGGTTTGTTGTTATATGCTCTACATATGTTTACCTGTCTTTATGTTGTATCTGTATGTGTTATCCAACATGTTGTGTGTGTGTGTGTTATGATGTATAAACAATACATCAGAGCCAACGGTGCTTTCATCGTGGAAGCTCTTACATGCAAAAACACCTGTATATGTTATGAATCTTACAAATTCACCTTCATCACTGTGTAACTGATAGTAACGGCAAACGTGTATCAATGAAGCTATTTATAGCTTTGCCTTATATTGAGTTTGATTCGGTTACGAGCTAGTAAAATATTTTAAACTTTACCAGTATCGATATGCGAGCTTGATAGTGTGTACTAACAGCCATGTTAATTAATTAATTGTATTCAATCAATTGTATTAGATTCATACTGATAAAGTTAGTTATTTTATTACTTGTGATTCTGACATGATGTCACTACATGCACTGCGCTCCTCTCTGCTCAGCGCTGGTAAACGCGTCCGACTCTTCCAGCTGAGCGAACGGCCGGGATCGCGCGTTCATGTGTTTTGGGGTTGTGGCTTTGGAAGGAGCCGAGAAGGGAGGGGGTGGGAATTAATGGAGTAATGAGCAGTGTTTATTGCAGTCCTGAGAGGACTACAGACAATCGATTTTTATAATTTCTTTTCCAGGTTACTTACATTTTAATTATGCATTGATATATAAAGACAGTTTAAACAAATTTGGAAAAAGTATTTTTGGGGACTTTTACCTACACTGCCTTTAATGTGTATTTTGGACTTTTTTCACCACAAGTCTGAAAGAAGACATGTTATTGAAGACAAATAGCCCAAAATCTCAAAATTGACTAGTGAATAAAAACGATGTTTTTGCCTGCCGTGTCTCCCCTTAATAACCAAATGTGTATTATTTTTATTTATATTTGAAATCCACTGAGTGGCCACACTCAGTATGAATGGCCATGACTCTTCTGGTTCCACATTTAGATTGAGCTGTGTTTTTGCCGGCGCACTGCTGTGCTATGTTGTGTATTTGCTCTTTGCACTCACCTTGTTGCAGAGTCTGCTAGCCATCAACAAAATGACTGATTTGTGTCAGGACTTACAGGCTTCATGCAGGCATCAGTGGCGCACTAACACGTTGGGGTGAAAGCGAGAATAGAGATTAGTAAAAGAATTCATCCACTCCTCTGAGTCAGTGGGGTGAGGATTTTCACAGCAGCCGCTTTTTCAGCCTATACAGTTTGAAACGAATGATGGATTTTGTATGGCTTGACGAGGCCATTTCCCCCAGTCAAATGAGTTATTTCATTAAGAAATGAAATATTTTGTTCTCTTCACATGTGTTGGAAACTCATGCGGTGATCAGGGGTGTAGGATTGATTTGAAAAGTGGAGAGAGACATTATAAACCGTATCAGCCTGACTTAAGAATATTAATTAGCTGATATTGTTCAACTGTTACGTGGGTGCATGTAGAAATGTAGAACTGTGTGTGATTTTAGTTTGTAGGTGGAGTCATGTGAAGGGATTTTCCCTGAACCACGGAAGTGGAGTGACGTCATCGGGGTTTCTGCTATTTAAACTGCGACAGCGTTGATGGCGGGTCTCTCTCCTCTTTGTCTGCTGGGTGTCTCGCGCCTCGTGGCGAGATCGCTCACCGCCTCTCCTCTACGTGCTGGAGCGATCCAGTGTTTGATTGTATTTTGATTTTTGTTTTGTTTTGTCTTTTCAGTAACAGGTTGTGGATTTACTTTTCTTAGGTCACGTTTTGTTATTTAGTTAGATCAGCGAGGTAAGTAGTTGCCCGCAAGACTCACCTGTTCTATTCTTTTTGGGAGCTAGGTACGATCTCTCCTGTTAATTAGGTGTAGTCAGGGTTTTCTGTTTTCTTTAGCTGCCCTACCTGTGTACTGTTACTATTTTCGTTAATCGTTGATATTGTTTATTATCTTTTGTGTACTTGTTTGCTTGACTCTCCAATTAAAAACTTTATGGCGTGATTGGACGTCAGAAAGCAATTCATCGTCTGTGATTCTTGATATGTTCGGTCCTTACCTTTGTGTCTGTTTTAAAACGAGCTAAAGCTGGTTAAGGGCCGTAACATCAACCAATAGTCGAATCTACTTTACCACACTAACTATATACGGGCAAAGTCCTTTTAGGCAAGTCATGCCACTCGGCCGCCATCTTGGCAACGCCTCCGGGCAGCTATTTCGAACTAGCAAGACCAGGCTCCTATCTAAATGAATGGGCAGAGAGTCAGAACTGCACTTTCACTGGTCACCGGGACATAAAAACTGCTTGGATAGAAACAGCAGTAAAATATGATAAAAATCGCTGAAAAAGTTTGATGACTTTGCCCCAAAATAAGGTTTAAAAGGCCTTTTTCCCCACAGGTTATACGTTTACTACGCATGTGCAAGGGTTCTCTCCCTCTCTTGTGCGCTACACAGTTTGAAGCACAGTATGTGCGAGCTCTTGCTAATTTGCAGGCATCAGGGAGCCGCTATCAATCTGCGGGAGACTTCTGATGTCTGATATTACACAACTCACACATACACTGCATATCAAATCTACCGCCTTTTCAAACAGTAACGTATTTTGCGCTGTCGCAAACCTCAACTGTGCGCATGCTTCAGTGGAACCAGACGATAGGCTTAAATGTTTCCCGGCTTGACTGTTAAAAGCAGACGATTGGCTTTCCAGCGGGAGGGGCGGGACATGTGCATACAACCGCCATCTTTGGCGTTACGGGTTTTCCCTATACAGTTGTATTAAGGATTGATGAAGTGGCATGTCTCTATATTAGTGTTGTCACGATACTAGAATTTCTAACTTTGATACGATACCTTGAAAAATATCGATATTCAATACCATTTTCGATACCACAGAGAAAAAAATTGCCACAATATTAAGGGGGTATTTTTTGTATTTAAAGCTAAATATTACAAGTCTAGAACATGACAATGAGGTATATTTTACATGAACAAAAATGTCCCGAGTTCTATTTGTTAATATTTTTTAATTGGACCAGAGCTTACATGATCCGTTGTATTTTTATTACTGTTATCAAAGATTAAAATATACTGTAACAAAAAAGCACTTAACAGTATCAAATTGGAGGAAAGAGTGTCAGTAATGTATAATAATAAGATTAAACATTTAATTTTCAGTTAAAGGCATTTCATTATTGAATTCAGAGATGCCATTGTCTAGCTGTTTAGTTTAATTAGTATCTGTGTAATCAAATTGATGATATTCGCTAATGAAGGAAAATTGCAGAATTAAATAATATTTTTTTAATAAAGTTAAATAGGCACAAGCTAATCTACATTTGACCACAACAATATTTACTTGTCTAAGATTCCTCAGTCAGATTATGTTAACTTTAAGAAAACGGTGAAAATACTAGACAACACAGACTCATATCAACAACAATACTAGGCCATATTGGTTAATGTTTCAGAAAAGTTAAAATGAGAAGAGTTACAGTGTTTCTTTTAGGATTTTTTTAGCAGTGGGGGCAGGTCTGTCCAAATACCAAACACCCCTGATGCTGAGCATACAGGTCCTTCTAAAAAAAATAGCATATTGTGATAAAGTTAATTATTTTCCATAATGTAATGATAAAAATTCAACTTTCATATATTTTAGATTCATTGCACACCAACTGAAATATTTCAGGTCTTTTATTGTTTTAATACTGATGATTTTGGCATACAGCTCATGAAAAGCCAAAATTCTTGTCTCAAAAAATTAGCATATCATGAAAAGGTTCTCTAAACAAGCTATTAACCTAATCATCTGAATCAACTAATTAACTCTAAACACCTGCAAAAGATTCCTGAGGTTTTTAAAAACTCCCAGCCTGTTTCATTACTCAAAACCGCAATCATGGGTAAGACTGCCGACCTGACTGCTGTCCAGAAGGCCATCATTGACACCCTCAAGCAAGAGGGTAAGACAGAAAGAAATTTCTGAACAAATAGGCTGTTCCCAGAGTGCTGTATCAAGGCACCTCAGTGGGAAGTCTGTGGGAAGGAAAAAGTGTGGCAAAAAACGCTGCACAACGAGAAGAGGTGACCGGACCCTGAGGAAGATTGTGGAGAAGGACCGATTCCAGACCTTGGGGGACCTGCGGAAGCAGTGGACTGAGTCTGGAGTAGAAACATCCAGAGCCACCGTGCACATGTGCAGGAAATGGGCTACAGGTGCCGCATTCCCCAGGTCAAGCCACTTTTGAACCAGAAACAGCGGCAGAAGCGCCTGACCTGGGCTACAGAGAAGCAGCACTGGACTGTTGCTCAGTTTTGTATGTCATTCGGAAATCAAGGTGCCAGAGTCTGGAGGAAGACTGGGGAGAAGGAAATGCCAAAATGCCTGAAGTCCAGTGTCAAGTAGTGATGGTCTGGGGTGCCATGTCAGCTGCTGGTGTTGGTGCACTGTGTTTTATCAAGGGCAGGGTCAATGCAGCTAGCTATCAGGAGATTTTGGAGCACTTTTCATGCTTCCATCTGGTGGAAAGCTTTCAGCACGACCTGGCACCTGCTCACAGTGCCAAAACCACTGGTAAATGGTTTACTGACCATGGTATTACTGTGCTCAATTGGCCTGCCAACTCTCCTGACCTGAACCCCATAGAGAATCTGTGGGATATTGTGAAGAGAAAGTTGAGAGACGCAAGACCCAACACTCTGGATGAGCTTAAGGCCGCTATCGAAGCATCCTGGGCCTCCATAACACCTCAGCAGTGCCACAGGCTGATTGCCTCCATGCCACGCCGCATTGAAGCAGTCATTTCTGCTAAAGGATTCCCGACCAAGTATTGACTATTGAGTGCATAACTGAGCATAATTATTTGAAGGTTGACTTTTTTTTTTTGTATTAAAAATACTTATTTTATTGGTCGGATGAAATATGCAAATTTTTTGAGACAGGAATTTTGGGTTTTCATGAGCTGTATGCCAAAATCATCAGTATTAAAACAATAAAAGACCTGAGATATTTCAGTTGGTGTGCAATGAATCTAAAATATATGAAAGTTTAATTTGTATCATTGCATTATGGAAAATAATGAACTTTATCACAATATGCAAATTTTTTGAGAAGGACCTGTATGCTGCTAAATGGTACCCCTGGAGCCTGTTCCTTAAGTCTGTTTTCACCTATAAAATAATTTAAAAAAATGAGTGATGTTAGGGATTATTGATAGTCAAACAATCTTTTGGGTGCCCGCAGCACGCTCACAGTGTGAAGCGCGTGTCCGCGTATTCTCCGACATGCCTGCTCGCGGTGTGTTTTTTATGCGTGTGCGCGCTATTCTCCGACATGCCCGATCGCGGTGTTCTTTATCAATCAAACAAAGCCGGTCGCGGGGGCGCCACCCTCGCAATCTTTCCATTCACTTCACTTTTGCTATTTAACCAGAGCGAATGACACGAGTGCATCACGTGTGGTGTTTGTCAACGCGCCTTTGGAGAGAAGTGAAAGTGACCGCTCGGCAAGTATCGATACTTCGGGAAATTAGTATTGATACCGTTCAGATATTTCAGTATCGATATTTATCGAAATATCGATATTTTTGACAACACTACTCTATATAAATAGTCTCTGATACGGGTTAAAATGCAACAGTTTTTTTTACAACCGCAAATTTGTGTCGTCACTTGGTGCAAAACTAGTTGAGAACCACAGAAGTAGTTAACCAAGCCATATCTACAGTAGTAGTGATTGATCATTGAAGTATAATTTAAGCAAATCTCTGGTGTTTAAACAGTTGAATAATATCCCCCTTTTCCTTCCTGGAATGACTCTGACTAAATGAAAATGTCTTTAGATTTCGAGGCGGCTTGAAACCCCTTACACAGAAAGAAACAGGAAACATCAAAGAAGGGCTGGGTAGAGTTAAAAGACCAATCAGCCAGTCAATCTGTGAATTGCAAATTCAATAATTCAGAGGGAAATTACTCCAGCAGAGGGAATGTGAATAATTTAGAATAGTATGACTTAAAAGTTCCTCCATGCGAGTGGTTAGGATGATTAATTCAACATCTGGACTAATAGAGATTCAGTCAGAGCTTGATTTACGCGGCACAGTGCTTCTGCTCTCACATGGCGTCTTTGTGTCATACATCCTTAGTCAGAGCGCCTCACAGGCTATGAGCCACTGAATATGCTTCAGTGGCAGTTTAAAGAAAACAGTGGGTAATCTCCGTTCCTCAGCATTCATGCACCATTCAGGGCTTTAACATGCAATACAAGTCACTCTGCTTAGCTTAATGCTCTATGACGGAATGATCTGATCCTATGATAATTATAGGCAGCATATGCTGTCATGTGGTTGCTGAATGATGGGATGCTATGCTAATTATGTTCCCTAGAATCGCTTTAGATCCTTAAGCTCATTAAGTCATGGTCTATAGCGCTGGTTTTGTATCAGAAACCAGATTTTTCATGATTACATTATTACCACATAGTACCAAAAATGTTTATTGTTCAGAAGTAAACAAAATGGTTTAAAAATCATAATGAATAAAATTAACATTAAATAACGTATTTTATATAATATGCATTGTTATTATCACTATTGTTTTGGGGTTTTTTTTATGTATTACTGTATATATTTATTTAATATTATTGATATTTTGTTTAATATTGTTAATTGTATCCAAATGAATTGTTACATTTTAATTATTAAATGTAATACTTTTTAAAGAATTGTTATATTTAAAGGTACAATATGTAGGATTTTTGCAGTAAAATGTCCAAAAACCACTAGGCCAATGTTATATATTTTTTTAGTTGATTACTTACAATATCCCAAATGTTTCAGTTCAGTTCAAGTTTATTTATATAGCACGTTTAAGAACAACCATGATTGACCAAAGTGCTTAACAAAATTCAAGATTAAAATAAAAAAAAATAAAAAAATACATAAACAATACACAATAAACAATAAAAATAAGCAACAATAGGTCAAGATATCCAAGGTCAACTTGAATTGAAAGCCAAGGCATAATAATGGGTCTTAAGCAAGGACTTGAATGTTACAATAGTCTGAGCTTTCCTTACATGAATAGATCAACTATACTGGAATATAGAGTATATTCCAGAGGTATGGAGCAGCCACTGCAAAGGCTCTGTCACCTTTATTCTTTAACCTAGATCTGGGCACATCGAGGATCAACTGATCACAAGACCTTCAAACTATTTGTAAATCGTGATAAAATTGCGATTGTGTGAGCAGGGGTGAGGGAGTCGCCAGTCAATGGCGTCATATCCGCGTTATCCTCGTTTTCCGCTCTTATTGCCATAGTAACCATGGCGACAGACGTGGACAACTGGGTTATGCTTAGCTCATGAACAGCTCATGCTGTTGTTGTTTTGTTCAAACATTATGGACCATGGCAAGCAGACTTTGAGACAAAAAGAGGACTAGAACGAAGATCAACATCTTTCGAGATGCCGAGAGCTACACGTCCGCGACTAACTTCGACTTGACAGAGACGCGAGTGTTGCATGTACTTTATTAGACAGGTGAGCAAATGTACATAAAACTAATCAATGTTATTTAATTCAACATGATGAAATGTTAGAATATGATCTGTATGTTATTTTAATGTTGATCTAGCTTACTGCATATAGCCAACAAAACAACCTAACTAACAACATTCAACACACTCAAATGCCGTTTAGTGTGATAGTGTAACTGTTAAGTTAGAGTAAGTGAAACAGCGCTGCGTTACCTTTCATTCGTCTAATAAACTGACCTGTGTGAGTATTAATTCAGCACTTGCGTGTAGTTCGGTTGAATGAAATGTCCTTATTCCTTTATATCCGATTGACTCGCGTTGCGTGTGGCGCTGGTATAGGTTACGTCTCTCATTAGCAATCGCGCCCTGCTTCATACCACAGTCACACTGAAAAAAATTTGGAGTAGGATTTACTTGAAAAAAGCTAGGCAACTTTTTTCACTCAGAAAATGCTAGTAAATTTACAACGATTTGCCAAGTAAAAACCTAAACATATTTATCAGTAGCTTTAATTAGAAATATTTAAGTTAAATTTACTTGGAATATGAAATTAAGTTAACTTTACTTAACCTAGTCAAGTGAAAGTAACAAAGAAAATAAGAAATTTTAACTTGGCTAGTAAAAGGTTGAGTAATATCAATTTAGTTGAAATTTCCTTTGCATTACATTTCACTCAAACAGTAATATTGAATTATACCAGTATGTGCTTTACTTAGAACTTTTAAGTAATTTATACTACATCATGTCAGATTTTAAACATCATGTGAATGCAAAGACCTTAATACTTGGTAGAAAATACACAATGACGGTAACATTTGATGGATCGTTTTTGTGTTTGAATGTGTCATTTTGAGCAGAAAATTTACTCGAAATGTCACAAAATGGCAAGTTAATATAATCCTAACAACAAAAGCAATGATAAAACAGTATACAGCTGGAAACCAGTGAAAAATCAACCTCATTAATTATTCACGGGCCAGTGCATGATGGGAACCCCAGTATCAGAAAAGTTGAGTAATTTTTACTTAATTTTATTAAGTTGATATTTACGCTTTCATTTCTACTCGCTTTAATTAAGTACTGATATGGAATTTACTTAGTTTTTTTAATTCTTGCCTTGAACTAACTTTTTCATGTAAATTACATTGGGTTTTTTTCAGTAGTATTTACTACACCACAAAATCATTTTTTACAGTGCATGTTAAAAACATCAATGTATTCAATGAATCATCCATAAAAGATCCATCAGCTTGACGACAAGATCCATAATTCCGCTTAATGCTTTGCGTCATCGATATACGCCTTTGTTATTGTAAGAGGTTAGCGACCCCTGGTGGCGAAAAAATCCTACATGTACCTTTAATATTATTATATTTTAGATTTTTATTTTGAACTTAATTTGATAAAATATTCATTAATAATATTTTTTTAATAATAATAATACTATTGTTGTTTATTTTTATTTAGGTAATTTTTAATAAACATTCTTAGTATTCTTCATTGTTGTCTTCTTTATTATCATCTTCTTCGTTGTCTTCTTCATATATATATAGTCTAGTCCAGGTCATGTTTTAATTTACTTTGCATAATTTTGTTCGTGCATGTATGTATGAAACCTATCCATGTTGATGTCTGATTAGATTTAGTTTTGTATTATTGTTAGAATTTTTTTGCATGTCGCATATTCCCAAAAAAAATCATCAAATGTAGTATAGTGCTGCATTCCCATGGGTTTTACTTTTTACTGAAACTGAAAGTTTGACTTTAAACGTTTTGTCCACTACAGCTTTGAAATGGGTTTCTTTTCTCAATAACAATGATGTCTGACCTCAGGCCTACAGTATCATAATAGTGCCAGGTTTTATCCAGTCATGGCTGATTCCATCAATATCCTGCTGAAAATATTTATTGTGTAGAATGTAGGCAAAAGCATTCAGAGAAATCAAGACATTTTCAGGCAAAACATATATTGATTCTGCTTCATTTAGAGGATATTACAGAGCAACAGTGAAATGAATGGTTACAGTTGGCCAGACACACATTATGGCTCCGATTGATGGGATTTTTTTTTCCACGACTAGAGTAATCGATGGCTCACTCGTCTCAGAGTGAATGTGCGATCTGTCATGTAGAGAGAATGCAGCAGTGATGTAGCGCTTTCCCACGCTTTATACGGACCAGTCACCTGCCTTATAGAAGCAAAGGTCACTGTATGACAGAGTTGTCTGCCCGAACTAACTATACTTTAAAAAGTGAAAATGTGCAGCTTTTACCTGATCTGGCCCTTAAAGTCATACTAAATCATTACAACAATTACTACATTTTAGGTTACCTTTTTGTAGTGTAAACTGTACATCAAGATGGCTCACTCTCTAACAACATTTAATACACATAACATCACATACACATATAACAAGACAGCACTATAGAGTGTTGCAGTAATGACATTTTTTGGCTAACCTGAAAATTTGCATCACCCTCATGGTTTCCTTTGATAAAAACACAACAGGATTTTTCCATTGGCTTTTAGATCTCGATGGCCAACAAAAGTTCCAGATTCTTAGACATTTTGTTCCATCGTGATAATCGTCACAAATGACTTGATTTTGAATCCTAAATAGAATTGTCTGAAGTAAAAAGCTAAATGTAGGCTATGAACGACCTACACATGATTGCATGACTGAAGTGTCACCATCACCAAGTGTCCGTCAACTCTTTCAGTCTTTATTAAAAACACATTTGCTTTAGAATAGTTTGCAAGAGTGTGATTATAAACACGAGGCTGTGAAAGCAGACTAGTAAGTAGATAAATTTACCTGTGATGACGTTTAATGGCCTGACAACTTCTGTAGTCCCATTTAGCCACTTGTTTAGCAACCGCCTTTTTTAACACAAGTAAAAGCTTCAAAATGAACTTTTTTAACTAATTTAAAACACCTACTGACTTCAGGCCAATATAACTGGAAATGCAAAAATGCTAACTCTATTTCTGTTTTTGCTTAAAAGATGTGTCAGCCCTGCAGTACTCCACCATTAAAGTGTTAGTTCACCCAAAAATGATGTCATTAATGACTCACCCTCATGTCGTTCCAAGCCCGTAAGACCTCCGTTCATCTTCGGAACACAGTTCGAGAGATACTGTCCCTCCATTGAAAATGTATACACGGTATACTGTTCTTGTCCAGAAAGGTTAGAAAAATATCATCAAAGGAGTCCATGTTACATCAGTGGGTTAGTTAGAATGTTTTGAAGCATCGAAAATACATTTTGGTCCAAAAATAACAAAAACTACGACTTTATTCAGCATTGTATTGTCTTCCGGTTCTGTTGTCGAGCCGCGTTCAGTGATGCTGATGACGTAAGACGCTGCTGACGTGTTATTTGGTGCGCCCGAGCTTCATTTACAGTCTGACGGAGACAGTCTAAGGACAGTGTTGTGCCTGAACACGTTCATTGAACGATAGTTCATGAACTCGTTCATATTTTGGGCGAACGTGAACTGAACGTACTGTATTTCTGCCTGATGAACGTTACTGTGAACGCGTTCATTCTGGTGTCTGTGAACGCACGCTCTCTCAGTTTAACTTCATTCAATGGAGTGCCAGATTTCTATAGAGCCTTCCAGGCGAAAACCCGGCTAAAACACACGTAAACAGGCCTTTAATATGTAGCAAAAAAAAAACACCCATTCTGGCAACACAAGCCACCAGTGTCGCACCGCGGCCGCCGCATGCGTCATCAAAACATAAAGCAGCATGAGCTCGACAAAGCATCAAGGAGGCGTCGTATCGTATGATCAGTTTTAAGACAAGGTTGGTGAGGATGGGAAAAATCGTACATTTCTGTGCAATGTTGTATATGGGTTGTGGCAATAATAAAAAAAAAAAAAAAGCTCGCAGCAACATATGGAAAAAAAGAACTATGAACTAGTTCATTTTTTGGAACCATGAACTTAGTTAAAAATTGTGAAGTATGAACTATGAACTGAACTAGTTCATTTTAAAATTTTAACTGAACTTTGAACTAGTTCATGTAGAAAGTGAATTTTCCCAACATTGTCTAAGGATTTCGACACAGAGGAAGACTTGCATTTTTTTGCCCAGCCATATTTATTTGAACCCGAATACATGGACCCACCAGATACACGTCAGCAGCGTCTTACGTCATCAGCCTCACTGAACGCGGATTGACAACAGAACCGGAAGACAATGCTGAATAAAGTCGTAGTTTTTGTTATTTTTGGACCAAAATGTATTTTCGATGCTTCAAAACATTCGAACTAACCCACTGATGTCACATGGACTCCTCCTTTGATGATGTTTTTCTAACCTTTCTGGACAAGGACAGTATACCGTGTATACATTTTCAATGGAGGGACAGAAAACTCTCGGACTAAATCTAAAATATCTTAAACTGTGTTCCGAAGATGAACGGAGGTCTTACGGGCTTGGAACGACATGAGGGTGAGTCACTAATGACATAATTTTAATTTTTGGGTGAACTAACCCTTTAAGAATAATGGGCTGTGTCCAAAAACGTAAAAATGCGGCCTTCGGAGGACGCAATCTATTGTAGGAACACTGAAAATTTAAGAAAGCAACTTTTTAAGCAACCAAGGCAATCAACTTCGATGTTTAAGTCATTTAAACTTAGTTGAATCTTGTATAACTTCACTTCCTGTCTCATGAGTTACCTTCATCTGATCGATTTTTGAAGGTAGCATAGATGTATCCCTTGCTGCCTTTGATATCCCACAATCCTGTGTGTTCCATTCTGTGACAGTTGAGCTAGAAAAAGAAAGATGGCGTCTGAAAGTTGCGGTTGCTGGTCAGTTTGTTTAACTGTCGGTTTTTGAACAACATTTCCCACTTCTGATGTCATTTCTAGCAAGAAATTACTATTGTAGTAATTCAATATTTACTTAGTTATAACCCAAGCTCTCTCTATTTTGCTGTAGATCATTAAACCTCACTGCCTCAGAAGTCTGTCCGAAATCAGTTTCGTGAGGTACCTTCGTGCACAAACGCTTCCTGCAAAGTCATTGCCTGATAAGGCAGTGAGGCAACAAGTATGCTGCCTAGGTTTTCGGATGCAGCCATAGTGTCCACTTTGATGCCAATTTCACATTACACCCTGTTGTGTCACACTGGTGAGCAGGGTTTAAAAAGGCAATTTACTGGAAAAGTCTATAGGCTAGACACAGTACTCTAACAGAGACTTTGTAGCTTGATCTAAAAAATGAAGACGCACCAGTTGTTCAGAACATTTCAGAAGTATGCTACTGTCAGGAAATCTCTCTAATGTGTGTGCCGCAACAGCCGCCAGCCCTTTTTAGAGGTGAGTGGGTGTATAGTGCATTGACTGGACCCTGTTAGGGCGCCGACACAAAGAAGCAAACGCGCGTGGAGCCCGAGGCGTCCGTTCTAAAGTTAACCGGGGCTCTTTCTGTTTCTGCCGTTCAGCACAGCACCGGGAGATGTTCCAGATAAGGAAATGAATGAGTTTGTCTTGCCCTGTGTTTCATCAGTATGTTGCCTATTGTTCCTGGTAGATCTGTCATCTCGCTATCGTTTCCCCCGGAGACTTTCTCTTTATTCCTCAGTCTCAGACCAGATTTTCTCTTAGCCAAGGCCGCGTCTTTCAATACGATTGCGGGCCTGAAGTCAGTGGAGACTGGATGGGACTGATAAGTTGATTGTTGCATTTTGTGAAGGATGTTGCTGACTTTTAATTCTCAGCCTTGCTGTGCTCGTTGATTACATAAAAATAGAATGGATTATAGGTATTGCTTTTCCATGTCGTTGCTGATTTATTTACAATTGACCTCATTGGTTAGATACAATGCAGCAGGTGTGGGAACTACACTGTGTGGTTTTATGTGCACTCTTACACCTGATATGAAGAAGTTTAGGTGTAAATGCGATTCAAAACAATCACGTTTTGAAGTTGAAAATGCATGTGACCACATTACATTTGTATTCCAAGCACTAATCTATGCTAATGCGTCTCCGGATAGCAGTGAAAGACTGCTTACTCATCTGTCAATCAACCATTAGTCAACCACAGCTGCTTGTCGTAAATAACAATGAGCGTTCTGCTTGAAACATCACATTAAGCAACATCTTTTTTTTTTCTTTACTTTTTTTTTTTTTTTTTTTTTTGGTTAAGTGTATTTGTGTTTTGTCTTTTTGTTTTATTTCATTATTTGATCTTATTATTTATTTATTTATTTATTTATTATTTATAATTTACTTTATTTTGTTTTTGCTTTGTGTTATTTTTATGTATATTTATATATATATATATATATATATCATTATTATTATTTTATATTATATTTCATTATTACAAAATATATTATTAATTTTTTTCTTTTTATTAATTTTTTTGTCTTTATGTTAAACATGTTTAAACTTGCAGTAACACACTGATTTAGTGATGGACATATGTAGTCGTATAATCAGAGACTGTCCCCTCGAAATCCGATCACAGGACACAGGAGGCACATTTGATATGCATGTATCAGGATGATGCATCTCGTCTGGCCACTTATGATCAAATCCCCTGAGATGAATCTAAATACAGGTGCAGCAGTGCCTTAGGTCAATTATTTGAAGACAACATGAGCTCAGCTGCTCTGTACTGCAGAATCTTGATTCTGCTTACATAGTCGAACAGACAACCAAAAACCTGAACAACGTCTGCCGACCACAAGGGAATTCATTGTTTGGTTATAATTCTTTGAATAACAGTAAACAATTATTCTTCTATTTCTAACAAACAGCTTTTTTTCTCATAGTATCAATTACAGTATGCAGCCCGAGGGTGCGAAGATGGTGAAATGAATGTGATGGAATTGTAAACCTAAGGTTCCTCAGAGAGTCAAAACAAACATTTTTAAAGCTTCAGTTAATTTTGCAGTCTTATCTGGATGTTTATCACTATTCCCAATGTAAAGTCACGAAATTTGTCTGTTCCCTTTCGAAAGGGAACAAGCACTGCGTCAGAACGCTATGGGGAATGCCTCCGCGTGAACCGGTGTCTGAAACGCTTATCTAATCACGGCAATCCTATTGGCCAGCGACAGCCTATTAGGGCTGTCAACGAATATTCTAAATTCGAATATATATTCGAATAATTAAAAAAAACAGAAATTCAAAGGTGAAAATTAATATTCGAATCATGTGGAAAAACACGCCCGCGGTAGCAGAGGCGCGGCTCTGCTTTGCGAGTGGCAAAATTCTGAAGCTTAAAATGTAAAACGCATTTTCCAGCTGCACAGATAGCACAGTGAGTGTCTGGCTCACTCATTGGCTGTGCTGCGGCAACTGCACATCCAATGGCACGGGCGCCTCCAACGTGTGCGCCAATGAGCTAGCATTACATCAGACACGTCAGAGCCCGCCAAGGGGGCGTGGCCAGACGCCCTCGAAATAGCCATAGTAGCAGGCTAGCAGCAGCAGTTTACCACAGCACAGCTCGCTCAGAGCGTTCAATGTCGGTTCTATATACTGTAAAACTTCAATTAATGTTAATAATATTTGTTTCAATCACCGAATGAAGTCTGCTATATTTAGGACAAGAGTCGCGACCTTACATTGCTTGCACAAAACTCTTGATCAGCACTCAACATTTGTTTATTGTTGTTCATTTAAACCGTTATGCGCAGAGAGCGTGAGGACGAGAGAGAGAGAGAGAGTGCCTGCAAATGCGAGCGAGAGTAAGGTCTGTGGTCTTGGCCATTAGTTGATTTACTTGGTTTTGTGTAAGTTAATACGTTGTCAAATATGTTTAAACTTAATTAAACTACCTATACAAGTAGTTGTGTCTCTTTGTATTAATTTGTCCTGTTATTGACGTAATGCGCGTCATTGACAAAATGCACAACCAGATATTCGAATAGTTCGAATATATGTGTTTTTTTTTTGAGGGAATATTCGAACGTCATTTTTGAGCAATTTTGACAGCCCTACAGCCTATGACATCATCACTAGTGCGACCCGGAAGTATATAAGGGGAGCCTGGAGAACGTCAACAGCTTTTTCGTCTTCAGGGACTGTTTTGTTTGTTCGCTTCAACCTGAAAACTTCAAAAAGGTAATCATGGCTTGTGAAAAACGCTTCAGGAAGTGTGTGCATCCGTGTCTAAGATATTGATACTTGATGACACACAACTTGTGTGATTATTGTTTGGGCTCAGACCATGCACGATCAGTTCTGCTTGTGCCACTGTGAGTTTTTTTTTTCCCTTGAGAAAACTCCACTCTCGTCTGCTCTCTTCTCGAGGGAAGAGGGACAGACATCCGTACCAGGCGATTCAGGTCCCGCTCGCGCTGAGGCAGAGCAGAGACGGGAATTGTGGGTTTTTTCTGAGGCAGCTCGCGGAGGAGGTTGAGAGAGTTGTTAATCTCTCACATCCTTCAGAGATTTGCGAGAGTGAGCTGCAGAAAGAGGATGTGTTGCCACTAACATCCTCTGATCCAGCAGCAAGTGCAGTGCTCTGCTGTGTATAAAAACAACCAACCCAAGAGAACAGGAGATAGGGTGAAGAGGATATACAACCCAAACCCTCACAGCCACCCTGCACCACGTATGTTAAGCTGCTGAGTGTTATGGAACGCGCTTCAACGAGGCTTCTGCTGTCGTTGGAGCGTGTGAGGGAAGGGACCGCTCGTGACAGACTTGACGAATGGTTTCTTTCCAGCCATAAAGCTCCAGCTCTCGTGAGCCTTCCGTTCCTGCCGGATCTACACAATTAGATCGGAAAGGCATGTAAGAACCCGTATTCAGCGCGCATTCAGCACCATCAGCGAACTACGCTGATGTTGAGGGGATGCGCGAACACGGGTATGTGTTGAGGCATACACACAGATTTGAAGCATTTGAATCTCTCAACCCAAGCGCTTCTTGCATCAGCCCAAGGCTGGACCTATTATGAGTTATTCCTTCAATTTGGAAGGTCCACCTTATGTAGGTCTACCGTCGGGTTTGATAGTAAGTGCGCTCTTTCGCGCCCTTTTGGTGATAGGCCTCCATTTTGTGATTGTCATTTAGGCCATCGCTCTATGGGCAGCAGGTTGAGCTCTGTAGGTATTCTCCCTTTACGTAAGTTTTTAGTAAGGTTGAATAATAGGCCACGGTTCCCTGTTAGGAAGGGTGTTAAATATGGTTTTCATAGGATGGTGAAATTAGGGCCCTGAAGTTCCCATATATAGGTAGGCTATGCATACCCTTCCCATAGGCCTCCTCTTATGTTAGAGTCGTCAGGCTTATATAACGTGTAGTGCCAATATGTAATAGTGAACAGGTTGGCTGTATGGAAAATTCTCTAGTGAGGCCACCGTTCATCCGAGCAGCTAATAGACATTTTTTGTGTGAGATGGCTTCCTCCCTATCGGGAGTTATTCTACTGAGGCCACCGCTCTGTCAAGCTCCAGATATAACTACAAAGTCAAGCATTGGCCCTCTTCAGGCCACCTTGATAGCCACCTTAAACTAGAGCAGCAGTTCTCCTCTCACTTTAGAGAGTCGTTGAGATTATAGCTCTGAACTTCAGTCACTTTATATTCGTGTGTCGGCCCTCACGGGGCCGCCTCGATTTCTGGCTTAGGCTTAGTAACTAGGAAATTGGTGGCGGTTTGCTAAGCATTCTCGCCTCGAGCCTCTCAGTATCTGAGTGTACTAAGATTGTACTCCCCTTGCTTTAAAGAGTCGATAGCACTCCTGCTGAGGACACTGCCTGTTAGCAATGTAAACCTTAGAGCTGGAGGCGCTCCCCTTATTAGGGTCCCTTTCAAAGTGCCCAGCCTCCACAGAGCTCTGAAGCACTGTGTAGATCCAGGATCGAGTAGAGTCACTCCCCTCGTTTGCAAGGGTTTGAAAGTGCTATGCTGAGTTCTGCTCTCCAGGATGCCCATCTCTATGATTGGTCTGTGAGTGATTAATTCCACTATCAGCAGTCCTCACTATCGGATGCCTCCACAAGTAAGGCAAGTAATACTAGAGACTAGTGATGGGGACGAGACCGCCTATGCCGAGTCCGAGTCAAGATCGAGTCTTTGAAGGGTCGAGTCTGAGTCGAGACCGAGTCCGTTGGTTTTCAAATACAGTCGAGTCCGAGTCAAGGCCGAGTCTTTGAAGGGTCGAGTCCGAGTCGAGACCGAGACCGAGTCCGTTGTTTTTCAAATACAGTCGAGTCCGAGTCAAGACAGAGTCTTTGAGGAAGCAAGTCCGAGTCGAGATTTTGTCTCGAGATGTCAGTTTTGATATTCATGATTTAATATCACCCCAGTTAATAATCAACAGTTAGGCCTACAGACTAAGCTAGATTGGGAATTGTTTAGAGGAGCAGTCTTAACGTCTTAATATGGACCAGGGGCATAGCAAGCTTTTCAAAAGTGCGGGGGATGGATGTGACATTTAAATGTTGGCATTAACAGCTATTAATGACTAAAAAGCTTAAAAGGAACTTTGTTGTATATGCTGGGGTACAATTTATAAATGATCGTTCTTTCCCACTGGATTTTGTAAAAATATGTTGTATGGACCTCTGTCCCTTTATGGGGGGTTCGGGGGCATGCTCCCCCGCAACTTTTTTTTGTACATTTTAAGGTTAAACGCTCAATCTGATGCACTTTGAGAGCTCAAAATTAAGAGCTTCAACTGGGTTCGACCCATGACCTGTGCACATTGAACAAAGAAAAAACATTGACTTGTACCTAAAGAGGGCTCAAACATCTTTTTAGTTATGATATAGAGTCTCCGTCTACATTACATTATCACTGGTGTTTTAGAATGCCAAACATTTATTATAATAATATAATGTTTTATATAATTATTCCTATGATGGAAAATCCATATAGCCTACCGTATAAATGTATGCTACTGTATAAATGAAAATTATAATACTTTAGTCCTAATTTCTTCACTTGTAAGAAATAAACCCTTGAGCTTTTATTTTGGAGAAAAGTGTGAGCAAAGTGCACACTTTTATTTAAATCACGCAGCACAAACAGAATGCCTAAGTATTGTGCGGTTTAGTCTAAAAAACTAAATATAATACTGAAAACACTCGACATGTCAACAAAACATAAACATAACATCTTCCTGAACGCATATCAAGCTTATTTAAAAACCTCGAAAGCATAAACACTCATTCAAAGTACCTGGAAAAGGGAGATGTAAATAACCAGAAGTTCCCGCCTCCTCAGCACGAGCTGACCGATAAATCTAACACACTAATCATCTAATCATCAGCCGGTCACACTCAAAGCCGGTGTCATTTTTGAGAGGAATGGGGAGAGGAGACGCAGCGAGCGCAGACACAGAGCGGCCAGAGAAACGACTGAACGAGAGCGACTGTAGTAAGGCGTTTGTGCAAAACTGCAGAAAAAGTGCGGGTGTTGAACCCTCTCACCGGGAAAGTGATGGGGACGAGACCACCTATGCCGAGTCCGAGTCAAGACTGAGTCTTTGAAGGGTCGAGTCCGAGACGAGTCCGAGAAAGCAGAAATACTACATCACTACTAGAGACTCTGTTTAAAAAGCACTGCCCGGGCTGACGTCCGTTAAAGTCAAAGCTGTAGGCCTTACAGTAGGCCTCTTCGATAATCCGGTAGCGTAAGATTGCACTTTTTGCTGAGTACACTGACTGTTGGCAATGTGAAATAAGTATAATCAGGCCCACAGAGATGTCTGTGAGAGCACCTGACTTCTGTGGCTAGCTCTGCTAACAGTCCCACTATCAAGTAATTAGGCCTTGACAGGCCCCCTTGAAGGTGGATCCCCAACGAGTTGGATGCTTAGCATTGCAAAGGCAAAACCTAGCCTAGAGCCTTGTCATTACTTATCAGGTTTTGAGTATAGTGTTCCAGAATCTATCTGAGGATCGTTCTGTGTGAATACTTAGCTCCCTAAGTCTGGTCGGAAGGTCGAAGGACTCTCACAAGGCCTCCCTGTTAGATCAGCCCTAGAGCTGGAGGCGCTCCCCTATTAGGGTCCCTTTAAGAGTGCCCAGCCTCCACATTGCTTTGAAGCACTGTGTAGATCCAGGATTGGGTAAAGTTACTCCCCTCGTTCGCAAGGGTTAGAAAGCGCTATGCTGAGTTCTACTCTCCAGGATGCCCGTCTCTATGATCGGGTCTGTGAGCGATCACTGCCACTATCTGCAGTTCTCCCTATTGGATGCCTCCACAGGTGAGGCAAAATATGTTAGAGACTCTGTTTTAGGAAACAGACTGTTTGTTGGCAAGACTAGGTCATTCAATTAGACCAGGTCAGCCTCCCTGGTGGCATGTGGGGTTGAATTCATATCCCCCTCAGAAAGTGACTGGACGGGACTCCTTTGGACCCCCTGGCCATATTCCCTTAATGGAACCCCTTCCACGGAAGTTGTTGGTTCCAAAGCCTTTGAGCAGCCTTGGTAGGCCTTCGTTGTACGGAGGTCTCTTTGAGGCTTATAGCTTGGGCAGTGGCCGTAAGGAATACTGTCACTGACAGCCTGTATGTGATCCGAAGGGGGAGTGTTTTTGGCATTTCAGTGAAACTGCAGTTTTTTTTAACTTTTTTTGTCACAGCCATAATTTGGGATGCACTCCCCTCAGCATGGCAGCGTGGGTAGATCATTTCCCATAGCGTTCTGACGCAGTGCGAGTTCCCTTTTGAAAGGGAACATGACTGTAACCTATGTTCCCTGACAACAGGGAACAAAACACTTTCGCCATGCCTCAGGGATGCCTGCTGAACAGTCCCTTCAGACGATAAGTTGTTGACCTGTTCTCTAGGCTCCCCTTATATACTTTCGGGTCGTACTAGTGATGATGTCATAGGCTGTCACCGCTCAATAGGATTGCCGTGATTAGATAAGCTTTTCAGACACCGGTTCACGTGGAGGCGTTCCCCATAGCGTTCTGACGCAGTGTCTCGTTCCCTGTTCTCAGGGAACATAGGTTACAGTCGGAACCTGAGACGTTTGGAAAACACTGTGTTTGTCTGGGTAATTCTTTCTTTTCAGAAATGTTTCCCTTTTAACAAAACTGACCACCCAATAACAGATCCATATTGATCACTATCAACTGTATATGCTTGTGATATAATACTGCTTAAGGTGTGGAAAACCTCACTCTTTGATATATTTGATAATGATTGTTATATTATTATGCCGTGATGAACCATATAATTTACTGTTGTCCAGACATTTCCTACATACAGTAGCTGTGCTAGTTTCATGTCTCTCATATTACTCTGTGGTCGCTTTCTTCCCACATAATGAAAGAATTTCACTCAAATCAATATTTCATATCTCTGTATGTATTATTTGATAAGTAGCTGGATAATAAGGGGGTAATGCACAGTCAGCCAACCATTTTCACACAACAAAACATTTTGGGGTGATAGAAGAGCGATCAATCACTTCAATCCCTTAATTTTTGTCATACTTCAGTTGTATTCTTGTGGGTATAAATATAACAAAAGAAAACAAACCCACTATTGAGTCAAATTTACAGTCACCCTTTGAAACGTGCTGCAGTGTTTACTATTTACCATTTAAAGCCAGGGTAATATAACATTAAGTGTATAGTTAAAAATGTGCATTATTTTTAAATGAAAATTTATGTTTAAAAAAATGGCCAGATTTACAGTTAAAAGGTTCCATTAATTATTAGGATTCTTTCTGCAGGTTACACGGTTCTTCCAGTAGGTAGCGATAAGTGACTGTATTTATGAGTGAGTCACAGATTCAACCAATTCTTTTAAAACTCGCTGCTCCATTCAGGAGGATGTTGCTCAGAGACGCACAATGTTGTTTGGAAGTTGTATATCAATATCAGCACCACAATATATCGATGTATCAATATCGAATATCAGCACCACGGCTGCATGATCACAAGTGGCACTCGCTCTACAGCATCGTACCTATGTGATTAGTCCAACTTGCACTGCTCCAGCGTCACTGGCATGGAAGCAGGCACACTAACAAGGGCGCTAAAGACCAGAGCATCTAGAATCAGTTGCTAGTGTGCCTCTTGAGGCCAGGGGAGTGAGGTTTACTTGCACAGATATTTTACTACACTCACCCCCCTAAGCCTCACTCCCATCTGGGACACGGCACCAATGTGACTGCTCCTACTCGCACCGCTATGAACGGTCACCGGCATGGGAAGCCTATCTAAAACCACACTGAAAAATGAAATATATAATATAACATCAAAATATTATTTTTTTTAAAGACCCTTTTCAAGCAAAACGTTTCACAAAAGGACACTTTCACAGTTTCACATTTTATAACTATAAAGTGTAACACATTTTGTAACTGCATGTGCGTAGTAACTCTGCTAGGACAACTGTGTGATTCCACTATACTGTGTATATTTTTAAATTGGAAACGAACCTTAAAAGATTTGTGTGGTATTAAATGTAGAGACTGTACAGTAGCTTTTTGAGCTTCAGCTGCTGTGGCTCACTGACCTTGAGTTCATCTCCTGCGATCCACATGAATCACTTATGCCTTTTCACTCGCCTCTTGCTCTGACGTAGTGAAGATGGCTGTAATGCTTTATATGGAGAGGAATCTTATTCTACACCTTTTCAAAGACGTTTGTTAGAGTGATGTTATGCTCTCATACACTAATTATTCTCTCTCTCTCTCTCTCTCTCTCTCTCTCTCTCTCTCTCTCTCTCTCTCTCTCTCTCTCTCTCTCTCTCTCTCTCTCTCTCTCTCTCTCTCTCTCTCTCTCTCTCTCTCTCTCTCTCTCTCTCTCTCTCACTCACTCACTCACTCACTCACTCAATGGATCCTGCACCTGATTTATATCTTCCCCCTTTGGCTGGTTAAAGGTAAGTCTCAGTTTCACCAATCTTTTACTTATGAGAATAAGTGTCATTTTCTTACATAGTATATTTTCTTGTTTCCAGTCCAAATATTCTTAAATCAATATGCATTTACTATATAAGTAAAATGGCATAAGATATTACTTATTTATTACTATTTTTTTTCCTTAAACCGGAATCTGAATAAAACAAAATGATCTGGGGTATGAAAAATAATCTTGTTTACTTCTGAATTGTTATTGGATATTCGGTGGCATTCATAAATGTGCCACATACAAAGTCATGAATTCATAAATAACCATCAGTCTTCTGCGTTTGCCAAACAGTCCGCTGTTGGCTGTGGACAAGTGCTAAAGCTTTGCCACAAAAACAACACAGCAACTTCATTTTCAGCTCTGGCTCTGTTTGTTCACACGCTTGTCAGGTCTTCTCGCTCTCATCATACAAAAAATAAACAATATTATACTGACACAAAGGCAGAACTCAATTAGTTCTGATGCAAGAGAACAGAAAAGATGAGAGGAGAATGTGAGAAGGGAAATATGGCTCACTCTTTGTTCTTTATCTCCCAAATGCTTGCCATAGCGGCCCTGTCTCTAATCTCCTCTTTGTTTCTCCCTTTTTGTCCCTCTATTCATTCTCTCTCTTTATCTACAGTTTAGGAAAATCTGTATAAAAAGAAAGAGCACATTGCAACTGTGAAATTCAAACTAAAAAAGCAAATACAAGGTTTTGCCCACAGGGATATTCCAGTCTCTACGTTTTTTAGCCTATTTCAGGCAACAGCTCACTATGGAGTAGGTGTCTGTTTTTGAAGTCAGGTAAAGAAAAAGCCATAGCCAAAGAAAAGCTCCCCGCCTCAAGCCTTTTGTTTCTCCATCATGACTTGCGTTGATGAGCACTTTGTTCGCCCACAGTCTGTGATGCAGAATGCTTTTGTAGTAACTAAACCACGTCAGCCTTTACTGTACTGGCTGAGAAACCCAAGACATTCTCCAAGCTTTTCACAGTGCAATGCCATCATTCTTGGCATCAGTCAGTGAGTTTCCAGCATTAAAGGGATAGTTCACCCAAACATGTAAATGTTGTCATCATTTACTCATCCTCATGTTGTTTTAGACCTGGATGACTTGCTTTCTTAAGTGGAACACAAAAGAAGATCTTTTTTTGGTCCATACAATCAAAGTTTATGATTTTGGGCATCAGGTCAGTTTTTCTGTTTGGCCAATAAGTGTCATGAAAAAACACACATATTCCATGCATGACGGTCCATCCCGTGCAAATGATCCAAGCAATGTGAATTGAATGCTGACAGGAGATACTTCAGGATACTTCAAAGTATGCAGGTCTATATCCAATTTCCTGCTTTTGTCAGTATTGTTCTTATGTATTGTCTCTCACATTCACTGTCTACTGTATGTATTACTGTTGCCTGGTCTTTATTTGAGAGCATATGATTCCCAGTGTGCACAGATTTACCAGATTATTAAGTGCACTGTTATCTTCAAATCAAATAGTGTGATGATATATGTTGGCCATCGACCTCCCTGCTCCGTAAGATATCAGCATTGACTACTAGTCCAAGATATCAGCATTGACTACTAGTCCAGTTAGTTGTTGGAGACCCCATTTATGTTCATTGTATAGACAAAAGCAGTTTAAACATTCTTCAAATTATCTTTTGTGTTCCACAAGAAGAAAATAAGTCTGGGTTTCATTTTTGGATGCCCTTTTCCTTTCAGTGTCTATTGGACTACATGAGATTGGGTCCAGCTTTATATCTTAATTACAGTCAATTTGTGAGAAAGCAACTTGAATTTGCAGTTTCACATTAAGAGAGCGTTTCTACACTGTAATGACTGCACGAAAGGTGCATTTGAACTAGTCATTTTAAAAACAAGAGAAGCTGACGGTGCTCAACTGAATGACCACAGCAGGCATATACTGCGGAGCATTTGAAGTTTATTGAATCCCTGGATTGCCTTTGATGTGTAGGCTTTGAACACAATTCCAATCTGTATTACATAAATGGTTATTTGGTGAAAGATATTTCAGGGAGCAGCTGGAACGATAGCAACTCTTGACCCAGACGTGACCCCTGTGGGTGTTAGTATTGCCTTTGTATGGCAGAAATCATCTGATATCATTGAGCAATTCCCTAGTTGTTTTTGCCGGGGGGAGTTTCCCGATTGTTAGCTTGATACCCATAATTTCAGAGGATACTTGATAGGTGATGAAACTGGAAAATACTACAATAAAAAAATATATATTTTTGTAAAAAATACCAGTAGTCTCCTCCTCCACATTCCAAGCATTTACATTGCAGTGGGAGAATAAATACAAAGCTGTAATGTATTGTAATAATGAGATCCCGAATAGAATATGACATCCCTCAGCTGGTTGCCTTCAACCTCCGCCACGTTAAGCTGTTTTTCCCAAAGCTGTGCTCTCGCATCCTATTCATAGTAGGATTACAGGCGTGCAGGAGGGACAGTGCAAGAGGGAGGGGGGGTGGGCTGGTGTGTTGCCATAGAAACCCTCGGCAGGGATGGATGGGATGAGGATGGGTGGGGGTCGATGGGCGTGACCGTCATAGCAGCCACTCTGTCATCGAGCTGACAGCGCGAGGTCCTTTTTTTAAGCTAACCACGGCATGTGGAGCAAAGCTTCTCTTATTCTACCTTTTCTGCTTTCTCTTGATTCATCCCAACCCCACCTCCTCCCATTCTGGCCCTCACATTTCAGACGAGGGCAAACCGACCTCCGACCCATGAAGAAAATAGAAAATAGGTAGAGATATTAAAAACAGATGGCATGCACATGTGCACGAGGCTGGCTGAGCGACTGCTGCCTGAAATGCTGTGATTGACAGCTCTTCATGCTAGGTTGGGCCAGATATGTGTGTGTATGTGTTTGTGATTTGTCAGGATAATCTGTTTAGTATTGCACGGGCCTCATGTGCCATGTAAGGTGTCTCCTAGATCAGCCTACGCAGAGTAGAGGCAATTTCCAAAACTGCCTCTATGGAAACAGAGGAATTAGTACTCCTGGAAAATTGGTCTGAGAAAATCAATTAGGATTTTTAGACTCCTGGCAACACTATAAGACGGTTTTGGAGACCAAACCACCCCAGTACAGTTAATGCATCGCCTGCCGTGGCTCTGAAATTTTTTCTCGAATTGCCAGTCGCTCAATATGCAACAAAAGTTTTAAGTATGCTCGAGAGTGATTTTGGCAGCCATAGCAGCTTCTGTTTTCTACTCATCAGACCATAATCATAAAAAATAAAAGCCGGTGGGTCTGTAGCTCATCACAGAGTAGACAAACTGTTCTCTGCGAGACAGATGAGATGCCTGTTTTGCAATATCAGATCGTATCTCTCCAACTGGTAGGCATACTTTACTTTACGTTCTCTGAGATTGCAAAAAGAGTAAACAGAGCCAAAATGGTTTCCGATAGGAGAGCGGATAAAAACAGAATTGGGGATATTTGAATGATTTGAGGACTGTACCTTCTAATCATTAAAAAGAAAAAGTTTTGGATGGATAATGGCAGGTATTCCTTGAGTCTTCCCAACCTATTTTATTTTATTTTTTTCATCTTGAGCTTTCAGTTACAGTACAAATCTATGATTGCACCAGACTTTTGTAAAAAATATAAATAAGTAAAAATACAGCTTAACTGTTATGTGCCTCGAGAAGAATGCATTGACAGTTGGAGTCATTGGCTGTCTCATTCATTGACAGGATGAATACCGAGACAAACCAACCCCAGATTTGAGGTTAGAGACAGGGCACGGAAATATTTTAGCTCCCTTCTGCAAATATTAGATATTTTGTTTAGTGTTGACATATATTATAATGCCCCAGCCAGTTTACAACCCTATAACTGAAAAAGTTATAGGTACTTTGTAATGCATTGACTTTTTGTAATCCTTTATGCATTTGTCTTTTAACCCTCAGAGACCGACAGGGTCCACATAAATGTAGCTTTATGGGGCTGATTTTTTTTTGTTATTCATATAACAAGACTCATATCTTAGATAAACTATTCACAAATGATAAAAACAAAAAATCGGCAGCCTAATGAAATGTTATAGAGTGTCAGAGGAATGCTTTGAGGTGAACATACTAAAGTTTCAACCTTCTACTCAAAATAAAACATCATGATTTTTATAACCAGTGACTTCCTATAAACACGTTCAAGGGGGCCAAAATAACACATCAGCAATAGCAATGCGTGTGTCTCTGAGGGTAAAGATGTTTTATGTCTCTCACTTTTTCAGCTTTCTTTTTCATATAGCTCTTTGAGTAAACAGACCCTACTTCTTTGTGGATCAAAGAGAAGAGCCGCTTGGCGCGAGTGCAAAGTTCTTGGTTTATGGCAAAGAAACTTGAAAACAAAAACAAACAAGCGAATCTCTCCTCCACCCCCCACTTAATTTACAGTGATGGGGAATATTCCATTTTGGAGGACTACTTCTTCATACACGTCTTTCCCCCCTTTTTTTATTACATATGCAGATTTGCCTAATTGGTGTAGAAGGTTGTCTTGGCAGTTCTGACCCAAAGTAATTCCTGACAGGCACAGAGTTGCATAAATGGCTTTGGGAATTAGGGAGTGCTCCACATATCCATGAAAAGGGGTTACATTTAGCAGATATAGGAAGGAGAGAGAGAGTGCAGGCTGTGCAGTATTTTAACGTAAATGGTTCTATAATGCAGACGACAAGGTACTGTATTGTCACGCCCGGCTTTGCCGTGCTGGGTGTACTCACTCCACCATGTACAGAATATGTGTGGGCCGTTTCTCTCCCTCCAACCTGAAGGGGGAGCTGTTCGTTTTCGGTCCATCCGACAGCAGCTGATTGGCGGGATGGTTTAAAAACATCTCCTGCCAGTTGTTTGGTCTGCTCTGTGCTGCGCGTCTCGACATTGCTCAGGCTTCCAGGCAGGCGGCAACACCATTATACTCCTTTTTTGTTTTGTTTGCATTACACATAGTTTACACTTTACTGATCTGCACTACACTTTGATTAGTTTCCTCTTGCTTCTCATTTACTGACTTGATACATTTCTTGATTTAAATTATGATTTCATCTTATTTAATGTTTAAATAAACTATTTTTGATTTAACTCAACAAACGGTGTGGTCTCCCCTGTGTCACTGCTACTGTGAGCCAGGTAGACGTGACATAATGCTCTTTAAATCGGTTCATATATAGGTAAACGCTAGCAGAAAGAAGACATCCTGTTTATAAAAGATGACCTTTTTACTTCAGCTCGCCTCGAATGGCCTTCCACTGTCGTATCTGATTCTCAAGGCTCCTTGTATCTCATAGACATTGTAATCTGACACACACATGCACTGCCTGCAGAGGAACTGATGAAGACACTAGAGTCCAGCACTGCTATGAATCTAAATCTGCTATAGCTATTATGTGAGCTTGTGGTCCAATGTATGAATGTAATAGACCTTATTCACATCAGCGCCATCTTTGATTTTTTTTTTACGGGAATTAAAACGAGGCTGTGAGGGATTAAGTGGGTCGTACTGCTATTTAATGTGTTTTTTAATTGTTCTGTTGATGAAACACTGCAAAAATGTATTTCCAAGAAATTTCAGTAGACAAAAAACTCTAGACAACGTGAACTGTTGAAAATTATAAGTGATCTAGGAGCTTTATACAGCTTTTTGCAGTCTATCTCTCAGCCTCGCTTTCATACCTGTCATGGCGCTGCTCTGAATAAGGTCTATATGGTTTAAGACGACTTAACTGCAAAATAATAATAATAAAAAAACATGTTTCTTTCATGAGTCTGTTTCTTTCATGAGTGTAGTCTGACTCACGCCAAATGACTCTTATTGATGGGTTCTTTCTTCAAAGTCACAGCACTGTCAAACATCCTTGCAAGAGTCCACCCGCAAATATCTTATTTAAATATTATGTATATTTATACCCTGGTTGTTGTTTCTTTGTATTCAATTTATAATTATGGATTCCGAAGACGCTGGTTAAAATGTGAGCCTTGTGCACTCCTGTCAGCATTGCACTTTTCCTGTATGTCATATCAGCACAATGCTTTAGTCAGGAAGCGGCATATCATCCAGCCACATAGCAGTCGGCATTTCCATCATCTTTTGTTTATATTGAATAGAATTGGGAAACACATTTTGGACTGCGAAAGCTGTCTGGGGCAGATGAAAGGAAGATGAGAGAGTCTGATCTAGGTGTGTGCAGTGACACGGTTTGGGACAGATGAGAAGTTCCAGTCCCAGAGAGACAGAAGTGTTTGATGAAAGTTTGTAGGATATGTGTGCTTCGTTTCATATGTATGTCTATAGAATAGCTGTCCCCCCACTGTCCCCTAGCTTGGAGACGACAGTAGGCAGTAGCTTAAAAACTGCCCCATGGGCTCTTTGTTACCATGACAATGCCGAGGGCAAGGAGAAGTCACAGCAGAAGCCTTTGCCTGTGTCTGCCAGCGAAAAACCTCTTTTCAACACATTTCACTGAAAGCCCTAGATAACCACACATATTCTGCGCAATAAAGGATTTGGAGAAACAGCATGTTTTGGGAACTTGTTTCTGATTAGCAACAGATGCTAGATGACAAACTCACTAACATAAAAAAGAGGGGGAAAAGCAAAGCTTGTATACAAACTTTTTCCGAACTCTTGAAATGGTTACGTTCTTTTTCAGCACTATTTCTGAGTTTCTGCAGCAATTGGGCCTGATTTCTTCTGAGAAGTTTTCTTGTCCTTTTGTTGTTGTTGTTGTTGTTTTTTTTCTTTGTTTACTGTCTTGTATGTATAGATTTACTTCATTGATGATAAATGGGCAGATTTACTAACACCTTGCTCCAGCCCAAACCCTCTTGGCTTTAAAAAACTACTGTCAGGATTTACTAAAGACATGCAGTGAACAATTAGCACTGAAAAGAGTTGTTTTGCAGCTGACATTATTGCATATGCAATTATGGGAGGAGGGTATTTAAATGAATCATGCAAGGTGATTTACTAAGGTTTGTGCTAGTCAATTTACTGGTATTTGTGCCATTATTTAATGGCCAAAAAACCATGTCTTAAACCAGATGCTAATTTGCACTGCTCTTGGTAGATTACGTTGGTCATTTTGGAAATGATCCGGCTGCGTCTGTGTTCTTTAATTTGCGTGTCGTCAGTAGATCACATGCAAAACTTTCCCCTCCAATCAGTGCTTTTTTGGAATTGCACTCTCACGCTGTTTTGCCCTGTTTAGTAAATCTGGCCCTAAGTATGTGTCCTGATTTCCTTGCATATTTTTTAGTGATATTTTTAGAGTTAGTGTTTTTTTTTCAGCATTCTGTGCGTATTTAAAATCATAATTTTTTAAAGTACCACCGTTAAAGCCATCCAGACATCTGTGCCCATTGCATTCGGACTTGTTCTGTTTTTTGAGCATCTTATGCCACAAGTGTTTTGTTTTGATGTTGTGTAAAATATGTTTATAGAAATGTATATCAAGACCTCTCTATTCTTTTTCATTTCGTTGTGCTGTTTATCACAGAGTGAACATTTTAGGGAATGATACAATTGTGATTATTTAAAGATGTGTAATAAATAATGAATGACAGAAAAAATCAGGGCTTTTTAAAGACTGATAAATCGAGTCGTTCAGCCCACCGTCTAGTCCCTATTGGTGACTGATGCTGTCTCTTGCATTCAGTTAGGAAAATAAATGAAGAAAATAGTCCTCCTGCCACTTGGAGAACTGTTCAGGCTTTTTCATTTCTTTCTTTTTTTATTGCACTCAAGCTCTTTGAATGTTAAATCCGC
Organism: Rhinichthys klamathensis goyatoka; assembly: GCF_029890125.1. Lineage (NCBI taxonomy): Eukaryota > Metazoa > Chordata > Actinopteri > Cypriniformes > Leuciscidae > Rhinichthys > Rhinichthys klamathensis. The sequence goes on along the minus strand of NW_026606723.1, from coordinate 1,919,059 downwards.
CACGTCTTCATGGAGACTAACTTGTCTTATTTGTCTCTTTTTGAGTGCGGCAATAAAACACTCATTTCAAAGACCAGGACACAGAACTGAGCTGAATGCTACCGTCCTGCCTTTTTATTTTCTTCTTTCTCTCCCAATTCCTCTCCCTCTCTTTCTTTTGCATCCATTCCCTCTCGTCTCATCCTTCTCCAGCTCCCCCTATCTGAATTTCCACTTCAGGGAGGTTAACAGCATGAGGAATTCAACATAGTCAACCCGTATCTCTAAACACATAAATCAGAAGTCTTCACTCTTAAATGGATTACTGAATCCGGGGACAATTTTAGCTTCTGGGCTCTCTTCCTGCTAAACTCAACCTCTGTTCCCTTTGAGGCTGAGACGTTTGACTGACAGACTCAATCTGGACCGGCACATTTCTTCACCTCTGCTCCCGGCCCGTGTTCTTCTGAATAAGCTTTCCACTGGCCCAATTTCCAAAACTCTCCATTAAAATGCTCCAAGTGCAGTCTCACTATTACTTACCCGGGATGAAATGATAATCATGGCGTCTTGTTTACATGGGTCTCTGCCCTTGGATGACATCCATGACTGCACAGAGACAGCTCAGGGCTTGCCAGGCAATTGGTGAGTTTGTGAGATCTGATGGCCTTTTCTTTCTAAATGACGCCATCTGTTCTTATCATCAGCCTGCTATTGTTTGATAAATTATCCTCCCTTAGGGGCTCCTGTGGTAATGAAGTAATCTTGCTGGAGGACCAAGTGGAGTGGCCAATGTTGAGCAACAATTTTGTTGGGAGTAGTGCTGCACGATTAATCGTATCGCAATCGTAATCGCGATGTCAAACCTATGCGATTATATAACGCAAAATGCCGCGATTTTATATGAAATAAACAAATTAGGGCTATTAACGCAGCATCTCTTCTTTTTTGTCATCCTTTGACTAATGTTACATGATCCCACTCTTCGTGCAAATGCCTTAAAACCATTTTGCACGACAAGAAGTCAAAAGAGAGCGCGCTGCCTGTGAATGTCCTGAATGTGACTCACAGAAAAACGCGCGCCAGTATAATGCGCATGCACAGACCGGGTGCCAGAATACAGTTCTCTTTCGAGCTTGAACGAACAATAACACACACAATTATGCCAAAATGTCGTTTTGTCGATTATCTTCATAACATAAGAGCAGTCTTATGATGGACGAAAAGAGTTGTGCTTGTGAGAGAATGAGGCGCGTGTGAGATTCGCGTCTCGGCAACGGCTGCTCTTAAAGGGCCAGCAGCGAATAAAGCGTTACGTCAGTAAAGTTAATCAAAGAACAAAGGGAACAGAAAATTACTCACTGCTCTTGACTAAAGAAGTTTTGTAGCTTTAATAAGGATTAGTCTATATATAATTTATAATTCATGCAGCGCAGACTGTTTGATAACTTTATTCAATTTCTGTATATAAATCTGTATATAAATCCTCAATCCTACCTGTTAAGACAGGAAGGGCACAGGTAAATATGGCATTTATTATGGGTTTATGTGAGGATTGTTTGAAGTTCACTTAATTTAAAAGCTGTTTTTTTTTTTAAGCCTAATAAATATTTTAAAAGTTGATAGCTTTCAATTGTATTGATGGAATAACTGTAATGTTGGATGGCTATAATTAACGTTTAAAATGTGGGGGGTGTCGAAATTTTTATCCAGACATCAATGGTTTATTTATCATTATAGGTGTTATCAGTCATTTAGTTGTTGTTGCTAGTTTGAGTTGAGAAATACACATTAATACACAGAATGATCACTAATCTGTGTGTGCATTTTACTTTAGAACCAAGCAAGTTGACTCATGAAACCATTTGTTTATTATATCGCAATCGCATATCGCAATCGCAATATTGACCTCATTAATCGAAATATGACATTTTCCTCAAATCGTGCAGCCCTAGTTGGGAGGAAGGTTTTGTGCTGTCTGAGAAGGTGTGATGATGTGTGTATATCAGAGGTGACATCTTAGTGTTCGCACACTGCTCTACAACAGTGAGACGTGCTTTAACACAGGTCACGGTAACTGAAATCAGGCCAGGAACTGGAATATCTAACTTCACAGCTCAGCTTTTTGTGCTTAGATATTTCTTCCAGGGTCTGAGGATGGAAATAGCTCACATGCAGCCAAATAATAGTCTGTCTCTGGAAAATGGAGGTGGGGTTTAGACCAAGTCATGTGACCCTACTCAAAATGAAAGCATTGTTTCTAAGCTTTTAACTTATTGGAGGATGGTACTGCAGTTTGTGTCTGATATGTCAAATTTTATTAGCCCATAGGGGAATTTGATTTGCAGGAGAAATTTAAAACAGGACACGATAAATGCATAAACATATATGTAAATTATGATATTTAATCAACTTAATTACAACCACAGATTTACTACACATTTAAGTAATTGAAAAAGAGATAAAGAAATAAACGTGGGTGAAACAAGATCAAAACCACTTTCTGTCTGTCCTCCAGATTCAGTATTGTTATTGCTGTGGGAATCAAAGAGTTGCCTGATTTTTCAATTCACGGTTCAGTGCTCTAAAACTTCATCCAGAGGGCATCAATTCAAACGGGTAGCCAGGGAAGTAGATGATGCTGCTGGCCTTCCTGAAGGCAAGCCTCCCAGATTCACACTCTCCCAGATTCACACTCTTTATTGGTTATTAAAACCAGTTTCTTTATTATGAGTCAGTTGCAAAGACTCAATTGCCACAATACAAAAAAAAAAAAAAAAAAGATTTAGTAAAACTGCCATCAGCCAATTAGTTGGTTTCAAAATTGATAACCATCACCATAAATGAGCACATTACATTTTTCAACTGCCCATTTTATTATTTCTTTCAATGTTTCTATGTATTTGCTTTACAATAATGTTATTGAAGTTATTATTATTATTTTTTTTTTATTATTATTATCATTGTGGCAAATCAATATATATATACCCAGATTAGAGAAACTTTCATTAGATTACACTTACCAATGCCAGATTCGTTTTTGGAGGCTCTTAAAAGCTTGGCATTGGCATTTGAATCTCAGGATTGTTTCTGGTTATGCATTCTTGTGATGCCATTAGCCAACATCATTACATTTTCGTGTGGAGAAAAAACAGATCTCTCCAGGTATAATAGACCTCCTTAGTCAAACCCTTATGAGTCTGTAAGGCTGATCAACCTGTCAGGTAGCCTACTATGAAAAGCTTTGTATATTAGTACGCCCCCTACAGATGTGCAGGGTAACTGTTATTTTTCACAGTATTAGTAATGTGTTCTCTGAACTAGGCTCTCAATATGAAACACAGTATGACTGTGATATTAATGCACAGGGTGGCAAATAAAATTAAATGCATTTTAAAGTGTATTATGCTTTTATTGCCCTTTATTTTATTGACAGAAAGGCAAACTGAATGCCATTACTCGTGACAAGTCATGGCGGTGTTCTGTGAGATGGGAAATATAGTTGGCAGTTCATCAGAGATCATGTTCAGTCCGTGGAGCCAGTCTTGGCTACGCCTTCCCCTGATGTCCTACGATTTGAAGGGCATGACACCATGTAAACAGTTTTGTGTGTTCTGCAGCTGTTGTCAGGAAGCCACTGTGTCTCCTCCTACCTACTGTCCTCTTTCCTTACAGCAAGAAGTCTTTTCCTTATCACGTCACGTCTATGCCATCCATTATTTAACAATCAAATTTCCTGCACCTCACTAACAAGTAGGTAGCTTACAGTATTCAGAGATTCTCTCATTACGTGCCCCTGCCTGTCATCAACACGGCATCATTAGACACATTTATTCCAACGCAGGGATGGAACATGGATACCCCTAACAAACGTACACGTGTGTATGGAGTTTAGAATGCAAAATGTCTTCTGGGAGGAGATTAGGAAATGTCGGTGAGGATTTTTCGACATCTGCTCGCTGAGCGCTCTGGCACCCTCTCTTCTCCGGTTGTCACGTGACAGTCGTCACTGATGGCATCCTGTGGGTCCCTCCGGTGAGACGCAGGAGTCGGAGTGAATAATACAAACAGAATCCCTACACCTATTCAAACTGATGTATGTGTACCCTTTGGTTGAATCTAGCTCCCACCAAAATGTATATTTCATCGTTAAAGGACAAGTTCGGTATTTTACACTTAAAGCCCTGTTTTAAGATCGTTTCTGATCAAATAGAATGGTTAAGATTGAAAATTGGACATGCTGCTGGCCCGAGAATTTTCCGTTTCTGTGGTTGCACCCCAATTTATTTTGGTTTATTAAAAATAAACTATTTAAATATTTATTATTAGTATAATAATGTTAGTATAATAATGTTTTTTTTTTGGTTTAAAATACTAATGTGTTTGTTTAAAATTTTACATGATTTATATTTATGTATTTATTAATTAAATCAGACAAAGTAAATTCCAGCTGCATTTGATAGCAAGCAGTTATGTATTTTATGTATTTATCATTTAAAAATATGTCATGCATTGTGTAGTTTTATATATTGATAACATTTAAACATTATTTGCTTATTGTTATATCTCATTTTATTTTTTTAATATTTTGATGTTTTTTATTTAAAATACTAAATGTTCTTATCATAGATAGATAGATAGATAGATAGATAGATAGATAGATAGATAGATAGATAGATAGATAGATAGATAGATAGATAGATAGATAGATAGATGGATGGATGGATGGATAGATAGATAGATAGATGGATAGATGGATAGATAGATAGATGTGCATCTTTGATAGTGCTAGCAGGGAGCCTTTATGGAGGCATATACTGAATTCTTGTGCCTGGATTTTATGGTGCCAGCTTCCCTCCTTGACATGATAAATCAGATCATGATTACACTTCTTCACAAGAAAAGATAAGCTTTTAGATAGTTTTTTTTTTTTTTTTTTGCCACAAATAGCTGCAATAAAATGCAGATGCAATAATCTACCACAGTAGTGACGAGAAAATCATAAGGTCATTGCAAATGGCAGATTCCCCCAGTACCCAGTTATTCTGCGGTAATCTGTGAATGCAGATGGTCGGGCACGAACCGGTTGTGATGCTCTGGTTCATACAGGTAACATTTGATGCATTTATATGGAGATTGCTGAACCAGCCAGAAGAAAAATAAAAAGAAATTATGAATCATACCAGCACACAGAACAAACCAAAGGCTTTTTAGCTCAGTTATATGGGCTCTCTGACTGCCTTCTGTCAAACCTATTTATGATACAGCGTAAAAGACAGTCTGTAGTAGTGTTTTCTATTGATAGTAATGAGGCCGGGTGCATTTTACGGCTTGCACATTTTCAATAGTTTTACAGCCTCATTAAGTTTAAGAATGTGACAAATGGTACATCTCAGCAGTCTCAGACCAAATCGGCGCTCTTGTTGGGACTGATGGTACATTGTTGTCACATAGGTGATTAGGTGGTTTGTTATCAATCGCATCCATGATTCAGTGCCGAAAAGCTCGTGGTTACGGTGAGAAATTCTCAGGACGTAGATTCGCACATCAACATGTTGTTTGTCACACATGGTGGGTAAACCAACTGGAGTGATGACTCTATTGTCTTTGGGTTGTTGTCATTTTAATGGCCAGGATGGGAAATCAAGCTAAATGAACTTCATAACTGTGAGTGCAATCAACGCAATTATCCATTTTGATTGTCACCAGACACCCTCAAATTAGATTAGAAAATATGCAAGTTGCTCACAGTGGTCGCCTGAGTTAATTTGCCAGTAATTTAACAATCTTGCCATTTTAGTGCTCTGATCATTACCGTAACTTAACCGATGCGACCTCTAGCTATGCAGAGACACTGGAAAGCAATAGGAATAATCAGGCAGTGTGCAGCCATCGCTCGTGGACTATTAGTCAAATATAATTTGCTCTCCACATTTGTTTCACTTACGCTGGTGTGCGTTTTTCCACAGTGGCATTAAATGCTCTCCAAAAGTCCTCGATTTGATCAGTTCTCCAAACCGTTACACAAAGGGCACCGCTCTGTTCAATTTATTTTGAATGGGAGATGAAAAATGTCTTTCTAAGAGATCAGTGACAAGATAAAATATGGAGGGATATCTTCTTGACTTGTTGGCTGACTAGCATATCCATGATAATGCCTCACAGACGGACCATCTATTTCAATTCAACCCAGCTAGAACGCTTTCACTCACTGAGCTGTCTGATTTAGACAAGGGTTGAGTGAAAAGCTTTGCACCCACCTAAATAACTAAGTTAGTGCAGACGCAAATGAAAACGTACTAGTGTGAAGAAATGCACAGCCTTACAAAGCGTTTGGACCTGAATTTAATACAAAACAAATTATCAAACAAAGTGACACTGGCAAACCATATACTAATGATACTAAAGCTTTTCTCAAAACTAACTTCACTTTCAGAATAAATAGCAATTGAATATAATAGTTTGGACTCTGTTGTTAATATTCTAGTAATGTACCTGTATAGTTTCCGGTTATAGCGCAAGCTTTATAGCGCAAGCATTTGACAGCATAAGAAAAATCTAATTGTACAGCACAAAAGCTAGAGACATAACCACCAAACTATCTGTATCAGCATTGAGACATCTCATTCTGTAGAATTGGTATTGGTGCAGACATTTTGTAACGGTGCACCCCTTTAATATTGATGGACATTTTAATTGACATTTGTATGTTTTAATATGGAGACTGAGGATATCATAGTTTGTTTGTAAAACCTCTACATGTTTTTGTGCCTTTACTGTACCTGTTTTATGGTGGCAGTCTCAAGGCTGTCTGGTACCCGAATCAGTGGAGGTCTACAGGTTTGTGTCCTTATCAGCAAGAGAAAAGCTTTGGGACTGCGACTGGCATGTCTGCCGCAAATAAACAGCTCTCAAATCCATTTTACGCAGAACAACAAAAGCCTGTGGCACCTATTTCCTAGTCCAAGAATAAACTGCTCAATGTGTTTGCAGTGAGATAGTAATTAAGCAGCTTCATTCGAAAAAGTTGAACAGAGGAAAAAATGCAAAGGTGACAAGACACATTTGGCTATGTTATTTTTGTTTCTGCCCACACATTCCCATCAGTATACATCTAACCTTCAGATAACCGTCGATTCGGATAACCACCCTCATTTGTGTATGAAAAATCACCTTACAAGACTGAAGACAGCATGATTGAAGAACAGTGAAAGGTTCTGAGATCAATACTGTTAATATTTTCTCATTTCCATGACCAATTTAAGAATCTTTTCATTCCGCCATGGCCTTTGGTAATGGTTTTATCTGACGGAATTTGTTTACAGCAATTCGTTCAGAAATTGCACCGCAACAGTCTTGCGCTTAATGAAAAGCAAAGAACCTGCAGGGGCTCATCATCCGCTTAGTAAGCAAAGATTTGTTTTCTTCATTGTCCCATTTTGAAGAACAGTATGCATTTATTTGAGAACTGTAAACAGTCTCATATTTCTTTTATTTAGAACGGTTGTGCCTAAATGATTAAATTTAAATGCATAGTTCTCCCAAAACGTCTCCTAAAGTCAGTGGGCTCCAGTGTTTTGGACACATGACTTTCATTGTATGAATTTAAAAACATTCTTCAAAATATCTTTGTGTTCCGCAGAAGAAAGTCAGTCATACAGGTTTGGAACGACATGAGGGTGAGCAAATGATGACAGCATTTTTATTTGTTGGTGAACTATCGCTTTAAGCCTACCAAAACACCTACAAAACTAGTGGATGATAGACCCCATTGGACAACAAAGTTAGAACAAGTGGCCCATTCTTTCACTATTATGATTTGAAACCCATCGGGGAAGTGCCTTAGTGGAGACGCTTCAGGCCTGAAGAAATATGGTGGTTAAAAAAACACAAAAGTTAAAGCGAAAATTTCCGGGGGCCCAAATGTAAACATGGAGCACACCTACAATCACCTTTCACTTGCAGCAGGAGCGCTGCTCTCTTCACCTTTTAATGACATGGACATCTGCCAAAGTACTCACTCTCCACGTTCACTGCTGTTGATTGATGACATCTGGGCTAGACTGGCGGAAGCAATCATTCTGAGGAGCGACCCCACAAATCACGGAGTGGAGTGCTGCAGAGGAAGTTCAAGATGCTTCTTAACCCACCACTAACCGAGAGCGCCACGAATCTCAGGCACAAAGGAAAATAGAAAGTGAGGAGGCTGACTTTTTAATGCTTCCCTTAAATGTCAGAGGCAATCCTGTGGTGGATGAGGGAGGCAGAGGAAATATAATGCTGCTTGAAGATTATATTGCTTCTGTTCTCTGTGGTGTTCTAGACACTCAATGAGTCAGTCACAACATGTCGGATGCCTTGCCAGGTAAACATAAGGTTGTGGGTTTGAACCAACAAGGGGTGATCTCGGAGTTATCACCTGTTCTGGACAAAAAAGTATGTCACTCCATGTCCAAATTCAAGCTGTCTGTGTTTACTCTGTTGTTTTTATTGAATCGGCATCAACAGATCTCATTCTGGATTATCGGTATTGGAGGATATTTTTATTGACATTTGTATGTTTTAATATGGAGACTGAGGATATCATAGTTTGTTTGTAAAACCTCTACATTGCGCCTATGTTTGCCTGTTTTTTGGTGGCAGTCTCAAGGCTGTCTGGTACCCGAATCAGTGGAGGTCTACAGGTTTGTGTCCTTATCAGCAAGAGAAAAGCTTTAATAGGGGTGGAGCCGAACCCGAATACGGTATTCGGAAAGGTACCGAAGGTACCGTGTTTTTTACGAATAGTTATTTCGAACAAATACTTAAAAAAATATTTGTATTCGGGAAACAAGAAAAACTTTATATCAAAAAGCTGCGTTTCCTCACGAGACCGCAGTGCATGCACGGATGAGTGAGTGAGTGAGTGACGTTCAGGAAGAGGTGACTGACACAGGCTGCTCCACAGACACAGCAACAGAGGGCTCGGCTGAGCGAAAAAACACTTAACTGCATCACTATTTTTTTTTAATAGATTTTTTTTACCTTAACTGGATTCCGGATGCAGTTTAAAACTTTCGGGAAGCGGAGTTTGATCGGGAGATTATTCCATTACGCTGCATTATTGACGTCTGCAGTCAGGTGCTCTCACGTTCGCTCTGTTTACGTAGCTCTGTTAACTCGGTAATTTAGACAATAGGCTGTTGACAGAGTAACATTAACGTTCGGTTAAAAAGGTTAAAAAATGCTTGTGCAGTTGTCGAATTGTATGCAATTGTGGGAGTTATATGGTACGCAGACATCCCAAGTCTCTATTGATAGCGGCTCCCTGAAATTAGTTCAAATTTCCCGGAATCTAACGCGCATGCGAGACAGAACATAGCGTGCTCCAAACCATGTAGCGCGCGCACGGAAGAGAGGGAGAGAGCGAGAGACCTTGTGTGTGTGCGTTATGAAAGCTAGTCCCCCCCCCCCCCCCCCAAACAATCCAGTCAACTCCAAACTAGATTTTTAGGCCTATTTTGAATTTTACTTGAATACAAATACTTTCCCCTCCTCAACAAATACAAATACAGATACAAATACCGGCTGCTTTGCACACCCCTAAGCTTTAAGTAGAGATTCAGAGTAGGACATTGTGTGATGGTCTGAACTATGCGACAGCAGAAATTATAACTAAATAAAATTAACAAAATAATAATACTAATAATGAAGGTGTACAAAATGGATTTTTAAAAAAAATAAATGTTCCTTTTGAAATCTGCTATAGAAAAAAAGTTTTGAAAAATAAAATAATAAGTTCTTTTTAATAATAAAAGAGAGACCTCTGGGACCCTGATTTGCTAGTCCTTGAAAATCTGAAAGAGCTCAGAGATATAGCCAATGGGTCTGAATAGTTTGGTATTATTGTTGTTGAGTTTAACAACGTGCACTCTTTAAGGGAAAGTGCTCTTCAAAAGTGTTAGTAACGATCCCTTTAATTTGAACCAAATTTAAACTTTAAAATAAGCGAAAATAATTGGCTGTTGTTGATGCTATAGACTTCATTCATTACAATAATCTTGCTTTTATTGTTTATCAAGTCCCATGTTAAAATAGTAAAATAAGCAAAACTATTTATTTTGGATTGTTTTTGTATTAAATATAAGTGCTTTACTTAAATAAGTTCTACATGCTTCTGAGGTATACTATATACTATCTAAAAATGAGATATATTTCCAGCAATATATCAAATATATACTGTTATAAAAGTTTTTGCCATCATTTTAGCCATTCCATCCAGCCCTATTTCAAAAGCAAAGTATTTGATTGAAATAATCACATGAATCTTTTCCATTAACGTCAGCGGTAGGTCATCTGTTTTATTTAGCTGGAAGTGTCACTGTTGCGAGACTGTGACACATGCCTGAATCATAATAGACTGTAGAAGGGGAATCAATGATTGTATTTGTATTTGTGACGTTCAGATGAAGTTTGTTTAGACTGGTATTCTGAAGCCCAGCAGCTGTCGAAAGTCACTCATGCGGTAGCTTCCATTCTCAGCCATTCCAGTTGGATACGGCCCAAAATCTTTCAGTCTTAGAATAGAGCAGAATCTCACTGCCGGCGGTATCCCGGAATGCCAGGAAAACCCTTGACTGAGAACGTTAACGCCCATATGTTGAGCGACGCCATTAGTCATCCCCCTCTCTCTCATTAGCTGAACAGAAGTCTTTGAAGCTATTAGGAAAAATAGAGGCTTACTCTGGTCAAGAGGGTTTTTGTTGAAAAGATTTCTTGAGGTTTATGATATATTAGTGGTATTTTACTTCCATACAATTTTAAACTATTGACAACTTTTATTGAGGGTCTTTCTTCAACTATGGGGACTTTTGGAATTTTGCTGTGTTCAGAATTGGGAAGTTAGGAAGTCGTATTTAGGACATCAGGTGCATTCAAGTCACTTTTGCCATAGCAAGATGGTGGTGTACCTTCTCTCAATTAACTACACAAAAATACAGCAAGGTTTTTAAACTCTACTTCTACTTTTTTAATTTTGTGTTTTTAATTCATTCATGAAGCCACTGTAAACTTATCGTTACATATTATATTGTTATATTACAATGCTATATGTTGTGCAGGCAATTAGCTAATTTTGTTGATAATAATATTTCCTGACAATGTCACTGCTAAATACAAAGAGTATTGTTCAACTGACCGTCCCAGCATAGTACTGTATAGCGGTCATGCATAATAAATACAACATAGCATCACAAACAAATATCATAACCTATTAAAATATTTCTTTCTTTTTAATCTAGCCATTATTTTAATATAATTTTACATCCTTTTATTCACACTTTAGTTTAGGGTCCAATTCTCACAATTAGCTAACTATTAACTGACTTTTGCCTCAATAAACACCGAATTACTGCTTATTAATAGTTAATATGGCAGATGTTAAGTTTAGAATTGGTAGGTGTAAGGGATGTAATATGGTCATGCAGAATAAGGCATTAATAAGTGCTTTATAAGTACTAATAAACAGCCAATATCCTAGTAATATGCATGCTAATAAGCAACTAGTTAATAGAGAGAATTGGACCCTAAACTAAAGTTTTACCCATTTTATTTTACTATACGTATTTGTGAAAATGAGTATGTGACCTATGCTTTTTCAGTGTTAAGATTATTTTTAATATGCCAATAAAATACTGCAGGCTTTCGTCAGGTCTCTATTATCTTAAGTCTGCATTCGATGCATCCTCGATATCAAGAAAAAACCTGGGTACTTTCATGCGTCCTCTTTACTTGCTTTCTTGAGTATTGGAATTGACGGTTGATGATGACGTAGTACGAGAACACAAGGGCGCAAGATCGCTTAAAAACACATTGAGAAACGGCTTTTTTATTTTAGTATGAGTATTGAGAGTAGACCAATCATTTCCTGATTTAATGCTCAATTCCCAGTTCATTAGGGCCTAAATACATTGCATTTTCTGTAAAGCTGCTTTGAATGTTTGTATTGTGAAAAGCACTATACAAACTTGAACTGAATAACCTCAGATTGTCAAATTACTAACAAGCCTACAAAAAATATTTAGTTTCACCCACAGTGATGTCGGAGACGTACTTAACCTATTAGCTGTACATTTGTAATTAGTAGAGGTTCCTGCTCTCTTAGGTGGCCTTTTTTGTAATTCTTGGTCTTAATTGCTTGCATGTATTTCTGTGAACACATATCAAAGGGAAATCTTGTTTGTTGGTTCTCATCCCCTTCCTCTCTGGGAATAGAGGTCGTCTTTTCATCTCCGCACGGAAGCTTGCGTGCACGGATATGCACATAAACGCACATCTGACTGCAGCTCTTTCGGATGATACAGGTGATTACACATTTGATTGGTATCTAAAGCTTTTTGTATTGTTGAGTGGCACAAGTATTATTGTTCTGTCTAATTTACTGATAGACTATTTACTCTTTATGGATTCTTCTCAACCGGTAATCGATTAGTAAATTTGGGAAGATTTGGACAGGTTCCTCTCTTTATAGCATCCATAAGTTTTTTGCTCATGGTTAATAGATGGACTGAGTTAAGAGCAGCAAAAACAAGGTTTCCCGAGGCTTTGCGCTATCTCGGTTATTCAGAATGGACTGTGTAAATAATAATATGGCATTATGCATTCATTGGGTCTCAGTGGCAGACTTTCATTTCTAGTTTGCTCTTTGAAGGAATGTATTCTTAGAGAGCCGGCACGACACGTGATGTAGCTGTTCCTGAAACTCACTCGCTCTTCGATCTACCCTCACCAACAAAGTCCCTGAAGCATATGGGTTTGTTTTACTAAGTGTCACCGTGAAACCTTGAGAAACATATTTGAACTAGAAAAGGAGGCAGCAGAAAGTGACTCTGTGAATATGAGTTTATTTTCTGTCGATGGATTCGCTACATTAAAGAAATATTCTGTGTTCAGTTCAAGTTAAGGAAGTTAATGGGCCAATCCGTAAACATTCCACTGTTTACTAAAACAAATTGGAGGTAAAATGTTGTATCTGTTAATATTAGTTAATGCACTGTGAACTACGGAAGCCCTGAACCGCAACGAAAAAAAAAAAACAATCTGTAAAAAAAAAAAAAAATCTTAAATTAAGAGAATAAAGTCGTAATATTTTGAGAATAAAGTAAAAATTACGAGAATACAGTCTTCCGTGGTAAAGAATGCGCTTGTGAAGTCGAAGTGCCTCGGACATGGATCTAAACATAATAGTAGATTTTTACTTTTATCTGGGCAAAAGAATAAAAAAACAAAATTCAAAAACATTTATCTTTCAACAAAAGAAAATTCTACAGGTGTTAATCTACCAACATGGCATTACCATTTGTCTTAGGACGTTACAAAATGCCCCTGAAAAGACTTTACAGGCAAAAACACTTTTCAGACTGGTTGGAGTTATCCAGCTTTACATCTGAGGAAATCACGGGATCCGGCCAAATAATTGGATACAGAATGTATTCAGAAAGGATTTACAGTGAATAGGGAGGCAGTACGGTTACTGTTAAGTGTTCTCAACCCATATGCCGTTGCCTATAGATGAGCACGAAGACTCCGCCGGAGGAGGTACCACAATCCTGATCCAAACTTTATGTGGCACATTGACTTCTACGGAAAACTGTATTCTCGTAATTTTGACTTTATTCTCGAAATATTTCGACTTTATTCTCGAAATGCTACGACTTTATTCTTGCAATTTTAGAATTTTTTTTTTTTACGTTGCGGTTCAGTGCTTCCGTAGTGAACTAACATGAAACTAAACATTTTTATTAACTAACATTACCAAGGGCAAATAAATGCTGTAAAATTATATTTCTCACTGGCTGAGTTTCCATTACAGATTTGCCCAAAACTTATGCGATAATTTAAAAATGTCGATAAAAAAACTATTGCGAAATGACGGCGTTTCCATTAACCGATGTTATGCGACTAAAATGTAATTTTTTTACTCTCGCGTTAAGTCATTACAAAAATCATGGCAATGGATGTTGGTAGGTTTACGTATATCTCAGCCACCGCACTAGCCATTATTTTTAATCGAAGGAGACGTAGGCGTATTATCCAAGCATTAATGGCAAGGAAAGCCCCTTATACTTGTGAGTGGCCGCGTATAAGGTGTTTCTCCCTCCTATCTGTTTCAAGGTCTTGATAAATTGGGGCATTTCTTTGTTGTTTAGAATCCAGTATTCCCATAATACTTTTGTCTATGAGTTCAATGAAGAACTCTGTCTCACCTTTGTCCAAACATACCACGCCATCTGCGTCAGGTGACCTGTAAATCCCCCAAATCTGTTTCCATTGCAGTTTTGCGCAATATTCCTTTTTCGAATTGGCTGAAAAACCACCTCATGCTAGCATAAAAACTTTTTTGCGATATATGGGAGTTTTTGCGAAATTGACATGTTTCCATTGGGCGAATTTTCAATTCGCAATTTCAATTTGCGCAATTTAAAGGGTAATGGCAATGCGGCTATTGTTTGTTATGTTAATTAATGTATCAACTAACTTATTGTAAAGTGTTGCCACACTCTAAAATGTCAAAATGGCAAGTGTTTTAAACAGTTTACCAGCTCGAATAATACACAGGCTGTAACAGAAAAGTTATATAATGTAAAGTTAAATATATGTGCTTTTATACTATTTTGATGTTAAAGGTGCGATAGTTCACTTAAAAATGAAAGAAGTCATTGAAAGTGACTTTTGTGTGAGCTGTGCTTCATCAATCGCTACACTATTGACAATAGACAATGGACCTTTTTTTGCCTGCTAATGGGGGCGCATCCAACTGTTTGGTTACCCATATTTTTTTAAATATCTTCTTTTGTGTTGATGACATAATATAAATTTTTGGGTGAACTATCGCTTTAAATTGCTGTAAGCTTATCGTATTCTTTCTGACTAGCTCAAAAAGTGTAAAGGTGCGCTTCCTTAGCAGGCAAAAAAAGGTCCATTGTCTATTGTCAGTAGTGTAGCGATGAATGAACAGTTCACACAGAAGTCACTTTCAAACCAAGCTGCTTTCTGTTGGTAAGTGTGGGTGAATCTTGTGACCAACTTAAAACCTTTGTGAAATCTGCATGGGGAAATGTTTCACCTTCACGCAAAATTCTCAGTCACGTGGATTCCGACTGGATTTCGCTGAACAAAGTAAAATGTGAAGGACCTTAACACCGTAGCTCATTTGAGTTTGTTTGGAGCATCCAGACTACCCTGACACAGCATCATTCATTGGTTCATTCGATGCTGTGAGATTGGGTTGCTGTTGTTAGCTCCTGACGCTAACCTGAGCGAGCAGCTGACCTCAACTCACGTTTTTCAAGCCGGCAGTGGGCTAGTTGGCAGAACAGCTTTCATAACACTGCATTTGCAGATCAGGAGCATTTATCAAAATGTCAATGTGCAAAGTGAGGGCCTTTTGCTGTGGCTAATGAATACAGCAGAGGTGGGTCTGAGTCTCCGCTTCCCTAGATAGAGCCTAGATCTACAATTAAAGACCCATCGGCCTCGTCTCTTCCTCCATCAATACATGCTTTGACTGGACCTGCACACACACGAACCACGGTACTTTATGGCCTGTTGCCAGGCAACGGAAGAAAGAAAATGGGCTCCTAGACCTGATAGGTCACTCTTGAAGTGGAGGTCATCCAAAGCAAGGATCTATCTGCTCGATAATGGACCCATCTCTCCATCCCTGATATCTGAGCCAAGAAAGATAAATTGTGCACAGCTCACATTATTTCTATATAATTATGGTTTTAGATATTATAATCATGGCTGTAGATTAAACACAGTAATTTAGTGCAATTATTTAAAAACAAATCAATAATGCAGTAAAATACTTTTTTTTAATTATTCTTTATTTGCGCACAAAAAAAGACAACAACAAAACAAAAAAACTCCTCGCCAAACCAGAATGAGAGTGGGCAGCACAGAATGCTATGTACTTAAAAAAAAATATGGTAACAATATTACACATAATATTTTTGAGTAGTTAAGGCTTGATTTCTTTCATGGAATCTACCTGAATGAATCGTGTAAAATCCCCTAATTTATTTAGTCTATGACTAAATAAATTAGATTATTTATTTTTTTAAATAGATTTTTTTTAATGAAAATTACAAGACTCATGAATATTTTTTTGTGACACAATGTTTTTTAATATATTTTATATTTTATTTATTTTTTCATTTCTATCTTCTGCAAATGTTGATATATATGTGATTAATTGTAATTTGATTAATTTATTTGCATATCATATAATTCAATGCGATAATTTTTTGTTTAATTTAATTTAAAAAATATTTTTTAATTACTAACATCCCTATTATAATTTTAATTGGTAGGGGCTCTCCCCATATATTCATGTTAAACTCTTTTATATTATTATTTAAAAACTCTTTTCATTTTTATTTACCAATCACAATTTTGAGTTAAAGGCACAACATGAAAGATTTTTAGATTAAAATATCCAAAAACCATCAGAACAATGTTTTATATATATATTTTTTTATGTATATTTTATATATTTTGTTGACTTGTGCACTTACATTATCCCAAATGTTTCCTACAATGTTTAAATCCAGATAAATCTGATATTTTAACCAGGACACGGACCGTGTCATTTCATAGCCTTTCAATGATGTAGTCATCCAAGTCATCCAGCTTTTATTAATATGATATTCTAATATCCATATAGAATAATGCAAAGTGCAACAAGTCTCTCATACCAGCCACGGAGCAAATGCACATTAACATAACTTACCATGCACTAAAATGTATTTAGTATTATTGTTTTAACAAAGTAAAACAGCGCTCCGTTACCCCACATACGCAACGAAAAGAGCAGCCAACTGCTGCATAAGCATAATAAAAGCTCCGCTGGACTCCCGCGGCTCTCGGCCCGCCCTGCTTCATACCATAGTAACGTTAATACAACTTTAAAGTCCCTGTAAAGGCAATTCTAAAAAAAAAATTCTAAACCCATTATAAATATTAGAAATGTATTGCTAAAACATATTACAAAGACTGTGAAATGTGAATTACTGAATTGTGGAGTTAGACCGTTAAACAGTTTTCACCATTGCTATTTTCCGTATTTTTTGGGCGGGGCTAAAATGGGGCTCGATGACGCACTGGAGCCCCTGAGCTCCTGGACACGCCCCTACTTGATGACGCACTGAGGCCACTGAGGCTGGCTGGCCCCTCCAGAGCACATTCGCATCAGTTTGGCGCTCAATCGCGAGTTACTGTCAGTACTATTAGTTACTACAGCCTATAGTTTGCTAGCTAGCTATGCCTTCGACACGGAAATGCCTATGCTACTACCTGGATGCGATCATGTACAAAACAGATCGGTGTCTTTATTTAAATTTCCTAAAAACGATCACATCAAGAAGAGGTGGATTAATTTTGTGAAGAGCCAACCTTGATGGAGAGCTGAGGATCACCGCCAACACCCGCCTCTGTAGCGATCATTTTACACGGATAGTTTTATATCCGTCAGAGACAACTGGGATTCACTGATAATCCGCTGATACTGGTGAATGGGGCCGAACCGACTATCTCCCGCCTCGGCCTTCATCTCCCCGTCCCGAAAGCAGTATCACCTAATATCAGCGTCGGCAGCTTTCCCGCGAGTGGGCGTGGTTTCAGCGCAGCCAGCGAACACGCCCCCAGCGTTTGAGAGCAGAGAATAATGCTCATTTTTCCAAGATTTTGATAGCTTATTTTATGTACTTGCCGGATTTTGTTATCATTCAAATTTGGCTGGGTGGCTAATAACACATTTTTCTGTGGTGTGACAAACTCAGAACACATACTTAATTTTGACTTTACAGGGACTTTAATACATTAGCTCATGCATGAACATGATTTCTGCCTGAGTCTGTCGGATTCCTTTCCATCTGCTGTGGAGGTGAAGACAACAACTCCCATGATTCCACGCTCATTCACGGCATCATCAAGCTACGCCTTTGTTTTGAATAAGCGACCTCTAGTAGCGAAAATTACATATTGTGCCTTTAAAAGTAGTGATGGAACGGACAACAAAAAACACTATATCTTGATTTTCCCAAATCAGCTGTGGCTGCAGTTTTTTCCCTATCAAATCAATATCACCATGATATGAAAGAATATTTACCCAATAATTCAGGGCCTTTCCCAGGGCCTTGATCTATCTTAACTTTGCCGTTTGGCTCCTGTGATCAGGCACGCCGAGAAAAAGGAGTCCGTTCACATTAAATTCAATAGATGAGGGGAAAAAATGCTTCTGTTAGGCTTAATTGTACTTGTGTAGCAAAGAGATTGGTCTAAGTTCAAGTACTCGCAACTGCAGTTAAAACACTATAGTGTTAGCAGTGCTCAGAGAGGTGAGAATTACTGTCAGCAGTGACCTACTCAAACACAAACACATGGAGCTTAATAATAATACACACTTGCTCTGTCACACACATCTTTTGGCAACCATTAGCATTACTATTAGAGGCCTAGACCATAAAAGAACAGCGTCTCAGTGTCTCTTTATCCATTTATCTCTCTGGGAAATATTGAATTTAGTTATGTCTGAGCAGAATGTATGAGGTAAGGTCAGGCTTCTTCTTTTTTACGTTGGTCTGTGACTCTTTTTTTTCTGCATTTGCTGTTGAGATAGGACCCACTTGAACCACTTATCTGAGTCAGATTAAGGAAATAAAAAAATATGGTCTGTGCTTACCTGCATAAAATGAGGAAAAACTGCCTTGTGCATGTGGTTTTTTTTTTTTTTTTTTAATCAGTTTAAAATTGATAATGATTAGGTGTGTTTTGTTGCTTAGAAACATATGGATCTCCACCAGTAAGCAAGAACACAAAGCAGGGTTGCAGTATGTTGTGAATAAGATGCAGTGCAGAATAGGTTCAGTGCATGCTTTTAGATTGCTGCAAGGAAAAGTTAACAGGTTCGGTCACTGGGGACGTTACAGCCAAACACATAAATCTTATCAGACAAGTCCATGACCCAAAAAATGCCACCATTGCTGGAGTTGATCAATGCCAGGCTTTATATCTTGCTCTAAAATGGTTTGACTATTCAGAGAGTCTGTGTGTAGTTTCCACTGAAAGGGACTATCTCATGCTAAAAGGGGCAGCTCTTTTTGTGCACTTCATTAGTTAATTAGAATACAGGCACACTGGCTCTATTGTGCTCACCATCCAGAGGGACAGACAGAAAGAGAGGGAAAGAGACAGACCCATGCACTTCTATTCTCATAAATGCACCTCCAAGCTTTGAGAATTCAGTGACCGGAAAGACTAAATCATAAAATGAATTACGCTTAGTCATTCTTGGGTATATTGACCATAAAATGAAACATACTATACGCAAAAACATGAATGCAGAAGCTTCTAGCTAAGCTAACTCAATTTTTTGTGTTGTTGTGATTTGAAATCTGTCAGACTGCAATTCATGATGCAGCACAAGTACACATTGCATTCTTATCTACACCACAAGGGGCGCTTAGCAGGTATGCATGTAAATATCTGTGTTTACTGTCAATTTGTAAGTTTTTATTTTACCTACCATTAACTACCATTTACTACCAAATAATGAATTTTGAGACTCAAAATTCATTATTTGGTAGTACAGTTACAGTATATACACACACAAAATGCATTATTAAGACACCATTAAGGTGTCAAATTGCATAATTTAATGTAATCTTTAGCAAATCTCATTTTTCATACTGTGCATTGTGTTGCCTAAGTTAACTTCTAGCATTAATGATCGTTTAAATTTTTTTGTGTTTATTTTTTTTTTTATTTGTTTAGACAAAATGTTTTGAATTTTAATTTTGGCCATGTATCTATTAAAATCGACAATATAAAACAACATGAAAGTACATTTCTGTATATATCTTTTTATATAAATCTCTGTGTATAAAATTGCTTTTATAAACACATTTATATGCACATCTATTGCCAATTCAAATTGGCCTGAGTTACCCATGTGTTTCTTTTCTGTGAAAAAAAAAAGAAAGAAAAAAAGAGTAAGACTTTGTCAGGAGAACTCCCTTAATTGTGTTTTTAGAATTCTACCATAATACATTTTTCAACAATGATGATTTAAATCTTTAATGGTGCACATTTTCTAGCTCAGCTGATGCCTCAGGCAGATTTGTCAGATAGAGAATGATGTTGTTGAAAGCTGGAGTAACTCTGGCAAACATAATGAAAGCCTTTGAAAATGACCCAAGTGCTCTTCACAGATGAAGCCTCTGACAGACTGCTCTGCATGCATGAACCTGGCTGCCGCTCCGTAGCTTGTGTCAGATGTGTGTGTTTTTTTACCCAGAGGCAGCCAGAGGTTCTTTACCTGCGTTTTATCTGTTCTGAACCCTTTCAGGCTCTCTAAACACACCGCCTTGCTCAGAGGCTCTGTAAACTCTGTCCTGTAAACCCAGTCCTGTGCTCTGCCTCATTAGTAACCCATTAGAAGGACACTCTCAGGCCAACGGATTTATGGGCTATTCTCCGTAAGTGAAATTGCAGCCGCGTGCGTCAGCGGTGAGCGCAGACATGGTGGTGGAATGTCTGAGTTCGATCCGCACAGCCTGACAAAGGAGAAGGGCATCAGTATTCCAGGTGTCTGCCCACATCAAAGGGAATTCAGCAGAGCAGGGAGCTGTTTGATTAGCCGGCATCGATACAGCTTAAGATTTTAGGCTGCTTAAGACAGCTGACAGCGAAACAGGATTTCTTGTCTCCTTCTTAGTGTTTTACTAGTCTTCTCATGTCTGAGTTTGCAACGGTTTGTGCCTGCTGAAATTTTTACAGATGGGAAGAGTGCTCCCAATAGGGTGGAACGCTTATCTGTTTAGATCATGAAATAGATTCAACTTTTGGACTAGGAGGGGCACCTAAAAAAAATGCTTCAAACAAAATAGCATTTAAATGAATAAATAACTTTCCAAATTGATGAATAAATCAAAAAAAAGTTTTGTTGTAGTTAAATAGCAATTAAATAATACATTTATAGGAATATTTAAAACTATATTTAATTTGCTTAAAAACATTAATATAACAATAACTTCCAAACAGTGATCCATGCTTTTGTTACATCACGTTCAGACTATTGTAACTCTCTTTATATTGGTGTCTCTCACCAATCACTGGGACCCACAAGTATGAGTCGATCAACCCTATTTTATCCACACTGCACTGGCTACCTGTCAAATTTAGAATTGATTTTAAAATTGTATTATTTGTTTATAAAGCATTCAACAAATTGGCCCCTCAGTACCTGACCGATCTACTTCGCCCGTACACTCCTAGAAGTCTGAGATCTAGCGATCACTGTCTACTCATCGTGCCTAGATCTAGACTTAAAAAACGATGTGATCGCGCTTTTGCAACTGCGGGTCCTAAACTTTGGAACAGTCTACCTCTCCACATTAGATTAGCCCCGTCTGTTTCCTCCTTCAAATCTTCTTTAAAGACATATTTATTTTCTTTGGCCTTTAATACTGCTTAATTTTTGGTAATTATTGTTTATCTATTATTGTGTTTCCCTTTATTGGTTGTTTTATTATTATTACTTAATTTTTTATTCTGTCCTGTACAGCACTTTGGTCAGCCTTGGTTGTTTTTAAATGTGCCTTATAAATAAATATTGTATTGCATTGTATTGTAATACAATTATACAATATTTAATGCAATTTTTAGATTGCATTTTTAAAAAGCAATTGTGTTTCTTGAAATTCTTAAAAATTAAAAAGTTCGTCGTCTGCTCTAATGTGTTTAGCGGTTAGTTCATCCAAAAATGAAAAAAGTCTTTCATCCTTTACTCACTGTCATGTCGTTCCAAACCCATAATTCCCGGTTCAGACTATGATTTTGGATCGTTTGACCTTGGGTGACCTTTATTTGCAAAAATTGATTGTTTTAACTCGTATAGTATGTCATACTGGATGCTTCACGACGTCACAACAGAAAGACTACAGTAGTATTTTTTTTTTTATCCGGTTTTCCACAACAGGTTCCGTCACAGTGACACCATAAGGGCACAGAGGCTCCATACACTTTCAAACTTTCAAACATGCCAAAATGAAAGAGAGACGATAGTATTATTGGTGCGATGGAGGAAAGATTTGTGCTATGGCAGCTACTCCTGCCTTTATTTTCTCGAGGGACTACCACGACAGAGTGAAAGATAAATGCTGGTGAATGATATCGAAGGCACTTTAGCAATCCAGTGAGTACATTTATTTTTACTACTGGTTAAAATGAAAATAAAAAACAATAGTTTACCTCAAGATCTATATGGAGGATTCCAAACTGTCCTCTTCGTGTCAACTGTCAGGTTTTCTTTCTTTTTGGGGCTTTTCTGACGACAAGACATCCAGTGCAAAACGCAGTAGCCATTGTTTGTTTACGCTCACAACACCTGTCAGTCGATAGTTTGGCCTTCTCGATGACATCACACACGTCGTTATAAGAACTGGTAGGGAAGCAACGTGTAGTCTGACATGTTTTTACATGACAAGAATTTAAGAGTCAAAATTGCATAATCTGACACAGTGACTATCGTAACAGACAAAAATAGTGTGTAGTCTACACCGGGCATAAGACTTTTGTTTATCTTCGAAACACAAATGAAGAGTTTTTTTATTTTTTATTATTAAAATCTGAGAGATTTCTGTCTCTCCATTGTAGGGTTTTATACACATAAACATTGATCATTGAGTATTGTTACGGCCCTTAATCCATTCTAGCTCGTTCAAGACAGACAAAAGACAAGGACCGTACATATCAAAAACCACAGACGAATAGTAGCGTTTCAGACGTCAATAACGCCATTGACTTTTAATGAGAGAGGAAAAAGGCACCTCAAAAGATAAGCAATCAGCAAACAAAAATTAAGCGAAAATAACAGTACACAGGTGGCAGCTAAAAGAAAACAGGAACCCTTAACTACACCTAGGTAACCGGTAGATCTTACCTAGCTCCCGAGAAATAGAAAAACAGGTGAGTCTTCCGGGCAACTGCTTCCCTCGCTGTTCTAAACTAAATAATAAAAAGTGAACTAAGAAAAGTAACCCCACTACCTGGTTTTAAAGAAAACTCAAATTAAGCTCAAAATATAGCCATCTCAAGATCCTCCAGCATGTTGGGAGAAGACGGTGAGTGATCTCCCAGCTGGCAACAATGAGCGAGCAGGTGAGGAAGAGAGAGACCCGCCATCAACGCCGTCGCCGCTTAAATATCAGGAACTCCCATGACATCACTCCACTTACGGGGTTCAGGGAAAATCCCTTTCCAAGACTCCACCTACGAACTCACATAAAGAAAAAAAAAACACACACCAATGGTTCGATAAACACCGCCACATAACACAGCCACATAACAAGTATGCATAGAGCACTCAAATTTGGTAAACAGAAGCTCAAGCATGCTTTCTTGATGCGTGAGAACCAATGAGGTTCATTCTCATGTGTCATTACAGCACTTTGCGCTTCCGCAAAAACCAATGAGGTTTGTTTTCGCACGTCAAGAAAGGACAGTTTCCATTTACCATATTTGAGTTCTCTATGTACTGTATGTTCACTATGTTCATTCGCTTATTATATGTGAATAAAAGCCTAAATTAAATCTGTTCATCATATAAAGTGATCGTGTCTCTTCAGAAGACTTGGATTAAACCGAACGATTCATATGGATTTATTCTACAATCATTTTATTAATGTTTTAAAGCGTCAGAGTTTTGGGTGAATAGACTTTCAATGGAGGGACAGAAATCTCTCAGAATTCATTGAAAATATCTTCATTTGTGTTTTGAAGATGAATAAAAGTCTTATGGAATGACATGAGAGTGAGTAATTGATGACAATTTTCATTTTGGGGTGAACTAACCCTTTAACTGTCCGATGGCATTTTTTAACTTGATTGGTAAATGGATAAAGTTAAGCAGTTGACAAATTATTATAGCAATTAGGAATTGTTTATAAGAATGGAATGTCAATTTTGTCAATTTATCCATCAGAGCAATATCCTTGTGGGCAGTGCTCTGACATCGACTCATGGTCCATTGCCTGTTCTGTTTCCTGTCTCTTCTATGCTGTCCCAATCTAATCTAATAAATGGGGAAAAACATTTTTTTTTACATTTAATTAAATTAAGTTTTAAATATGTATATATCCATTAAAAAGAAAAAGATTAATTAATACATTGCTTTCTTTTTATTTTAAAGGGTCACTCCTACTTCTCCGTGAGCTTAGGACTGTCATCATTGTTTGGAGAGGAGTTTATTTTGTTATTGAGAGGAAAGCGCGCAGCACATTAACATTATTATCTCTCAGCAATGTGGGCGGCGTCAGATGTTATATAACACTATTTTGCTGCTTTGTTTAATCTTTGTTTTATCCCTAAACGAAGAACGAAAAAAAACTTTGCAGTGAGTATATCGGGGCCTTAACGTGGGTCTCATAGCCCTCAGAAGAAATCAAACCGGGGCAGGTTTACTGGTACCAGACATGGATGCCCCCAGACAGCCATGAGAATGAAACTCAACTAGCATTCTCTTCCATTCGCAGCACCAATCATAAAGAATAAAGCTCAAATGTGTTTTCCCTGGCTCATCATTAAGAGACCTGAGTGGGGTTGAGGACAGAATGGGAGCTAAAAATTCTTAGGTCTAGCGGTGCTCTAACTCCAAGCAGAGACCCTCAGGAGGGTTTGGTATTTTAAAAACAGACATTTCTGTCCAGCCTTTTGTGAGATTCTTAATCTGCATTGTTGCTCCATAAGCAACATGAAGACCGGCAGCCACATAATTGCTTCCACATTTTAATGAGAGTCATTTATTTGTGTATCATCCTTTGCAAAATAAACTGCTGCCTTACCGGAGTAGTTCTACCAAAATTGTGTTTTTACTTTTTAGATCCAAATCTAAAGCTGGACAGAGCTAAAGCCTTATAGGACAGCAAAATGACTTCATAGCATACAATACGTCATGTCAAAAAATCATTCAAGAAGACTAAGGGCCCTATTTTAACGATCTGAAACGCAAGTATCAAGCCGCGAAGCGCAAGTAACTTTGTGGGTGGGTCTTGGGCGCTGTTGCTATTTTACCGGCGGGATAAATGACTCTTGCGCTCGACGCAAGTTTAAAAGGGGTTGGTCTGAAATAGCTTCATTATTGAAGGTGAAGGTGGTGTATAGGTGTGGTTTGGGCGTAACGTGAAATAAACCAATCAGAGCGTCATCCAACATACCCTTTAACCCTCTGGGGTCTGAGGTGTTTTCGGGGTCCTTGAGATGTTTTGGCATGCTCTGACATTTGTGCATTTTTCAGTTGCTTATAAACATATTAATGGCACAGGTGAAATTACACTCTATATAGCACACACAGGGCTACCATTATATGTGAGCAACATGTATGTACATGTTTGTATTTTTGAGAGAATATTGTTTATGCGTGGTTATTGAAAAAACTAAAAAATAAATTTTCTAATATATGGCCACAAATAACATACTAAATATCTGTCCACAAGACTTTTGACTAGTGGATGTTGTCGCCTAGAGTATTTGCTTCAAATTGATCTGAAAATCATTCTGGCTAATCATTCACATAAAACAATAGATTGTTTTAAATTGTGAAAAACATTTTTTTGTTTGCAAAGGCAATATGCGGATGGGCGGATCGGCCCAACCCCCTCATGAATAATTAGGCAGTTCTCACCTGAGCAGACTGCATACTAATGAGCCTTTCATTCAGGGGTGTCACACAAGAAAGAATGCAAGGACAATATATATATATAAATAAATAAATATTTATATACACACACACACACACACACACACACACACACATATATATATATATATATATATATGTGTGTGTGTGTGTGTGTGTGTGTGTGTGTGTGTGTGTGTGTGTGTGTGTATAAATATTTATTTATTTATATATATATATATATTGTCCTTGCATTCTTTCTTGTGTGACACCCCTGAATGAAAGGCTCATTATATATATATATATATATATATATATATATATATATATATATATACATATATATATATATATATATATATATATATATATATATATATACATATACATATATATATATATATATATATACAAACAATCAAAATATAAATGAAAGCCAAAAGCACATTTTTAGTCACACATTTTAGCCATCCACATACCATTTTTAGCCATCCACCGCGGTAAAAATAAACCAGTCGCATTTCAAAGTCGTACGCGAAATGACCGCCAGGTGGCGCAAAGGGACATTTAGCAAAACGTAAGTGGGGCTAATGTCTATTAACAGTAGCCTAAGGATGAAATACTACAAGTTATGGTAATTTCCAAATAAGCCTACAACAAATTGTTGGTCATACAGATAAGATATAATCTTTTAAAACTGTAAAAGGTTAAAGTAGGCCTACACTCACAGGCTAAAGACAAAACGTTTTCTCGCTCATGTGAGAATCAAACGTTTGGTTATTTCTCAGTAACAAAATTCATAGCCGAGCGGTAGAACTGATGGTTCATCATCAAGATGACACAGGTTCAAATCCCGCACAAACATGGTCTGCTGTATATTTTATATTTATTATTGCAGAGAGATTTGTCTAGCTCTAAAACTCTGTTACACCATACAGTTTTGTTTTATATAGGCTATATATATTTTTTTATTTATTTATTCCAGGCTCTCACGCCACCCCCCCCCCCCCGATTTCTCACGCTGAAGTGTCAACCCGGTCGGTCAAATTCCTGAAAGATATAGTTTATCTATAGATCTACCTGTTGAGCCACTCGTGATCGACTAGTTATACCGTAAATTAGTTAAAATATCCCGTAATCTATTTAGAGCGAGCGTGCATGCGAGACAGATATTGTGCTCCAAACCGTGCGCGCGCATGGCAGAGAGGTCTGTTCCCTACAACCTAGAGTTTTTAAAAACATGGTTTTAAGTAAAGTGTGATTTGCCAGGGGGGACTGGGATTTCCTTCTGGTCTAAACATCCCTACTTCTGCTGAATTATTTTAATCCCCACACCCCTCCCTCCACAGCTAATCAATGCTATAGGCTACTTCACCAATATCAAATATATAAAATAGAGATATGCAACAGGCACGTTTAAACGAAAAACAATAAAATCAAAACCAGCGTTTCAGTTGTTCATTAGTTCCAGTGGCCTTAATGCATGCACGGCTTTTCAAAATTTCACAAAGCGTGTTGAGATTATTTTGAATGAAATATTGAAGTTTATAATTAAGTGTTTTGGCACACCACGCCGAGTGACCCTATGCATTTTTCTAAAGTCGGGTTTTATTCTGGCATCGTGAGTTAGTGTTCGACAAACGCGGCGGCGCGTTCATTTAGATTAATTTATTTATCTCATTATTAC
Organism: Rhinichthys klamathensis goyatoka; assembly: GCF_029890125.1. NCBI lineage: Eukaryota > Metazoa > Chordata > Actinopteri > Cypriniformes > Leuciscidae > Rhinichthys > Rhinichthys klamathensis. The sequence goes on along the minus strand of NW_026606723.1, from coordinate 1,891,679 downwards.
AGCTAAAATAACTTAATAGGCGACTCCGTAATTTTTTGGTCATACAGATAAGAGTAGAGTAGCTTACATCGTTCAAAACTGTAAACTTGTATTCATATTAGGCTAACGACAAAAACAGTATATCTGTCCTCTCTGTCTCCGGGAACTGCGCGTCACAAAAATGAACCGAAAGCCACTTCAGCTCAGTCACGATAAGAAATCGGCTATGTCTAAAGCCTTTAAATGTCTAAATATTTAGGCTAATAAATGTTATCTGATTATGTAGGCTAATCCATATGAAAACGAGAGGTACAGAGGATCTACTCAAACATGCGCTTCCCAATGAGAAAATGACAAGACATGGGTGAAAATCTCGCTCTAATTAAATGTAGGCTAAATCGCCCTGAATTAAAATGTAAAAACATAATAATGTATTTGTCGAAATGTTGCGATATTGTTTCATTTAAGTTCATAATTATTCTATAAATGTTATTTAATTTAGCAGCATTACCACGAAGCACCGTGTTTCGATATTTATTTGAATAATACAAAATAAAATAAAAACTTAATTCACAAATTGCATGCCTGGTTGTAAGGATCCAAAGATCCCTGTAGACTTTAATATTAAGTGACAACAAATTCACAAGCGTTTTTTCAGATTATATTTAGTTTTGCTTGGAAAAAGCTGCCCCAAACCAGTTTTATTTCATCAATTATTGAAATAATGAAATATTTAGTAATAAACTTTTATGACAGAAATATCACTAGGCTACATGTAACTTAAATCATTTAATTCCTTCATTATCAACACTGTCTAGAATGGCGATTTAAGTGTGAATTGCGACTTCTCTTTGTGTTAAGTCAGCCTCAGACTCCGATAGCCTGTGGGGGGTTGGAGGGACAGTTGCTGGACAAAGGTGTTAATGTTCCTCTTTCATATGGAGAGTGTCGGATAGCCAGCCTGATGAGCAGGCAAAATTATTGTAAGGATAAATCTGTGTCCAAATGTAGGCCCCATATCTTATTAAATTATAAATATTGTAGTTTATTTATTGTAGCCTATTTAAAGTTTTTTTTTCACACAAAATTTCAATTGAAGTTATTGTAAGGTGAATTCAACAAGGCATGCTGTGTCTTTGAAGCAACAATTAAAGGTTAAATAATTTTTTCGTGATTTGTATGGCTGACACGCAGCGACATATACAGTATTATCAGCTGTATGATGTGTTTTTACCCTGAAATGATTAATTTCGAGAGAGAGACCCGCGCGCGCAGCGAGGGAGACTAAATAAACTTGTTAAAAAGAGATCCAGCGCGAGAGAGGCAAAGAGAAACGCATGTTTTTAATTTAATTATGTTTCTTTGGACAATTTTCGTTTTGTAGGCCTACTGTTTTAATTGTTTAATTTAGCTGTAATTTCTTTGGCAATACAAATTTAAAATGTCGCAAGAATAAGATTAGCCTAGTGTTTCTTATTTTGCATCGCAAAAGAAATAAACTCTAAACAAGATGCAACCCTGTTTTAAATTAAACAATTTAAACCTTGAAATGTTCGAACTTGGTTTCAAACTTAAGTAATTTTAGTGTTCTTTTACATTACACAATAATTTAGCAGACTAAAGACGAGCTTCTTCATTTTCATTTTCTGATCGGCTGACAATCTTCATCAGTTTTTGTCGTTTGTGCAGCGGCTGCGGTTCTACAGGAATGTAGCAAATTTATGTTGTAATGATAATCAAACAAAACTCTTGACTTTAAATAAGTAAACAGATATAAACAGTTACCTATTTAAGCATCAAGGTGGGAAAATATAAACGTAGGACAACATCGGTTAACAACATCTATGCTACATTGAGATTCGATCTCGGGTCTGTTGAAGCTCCTCGAAGCTCGTGTCGTTGCGTTGATCACTGAGCTATCGTCTGTACGCTGTTAAAGTTGTAAAGCCTCGTTCATGTAGCCTAAATGTTTTTATTGCAATGTTTTATGTTTTATTATTTATTCAATTACATTTCAGTAGCCTAATTTCAGTATTGTGATTATGAATTATTTTAACTACGTTTCACTTGTTGAATTCTTCTGCTACCAGCTTTCAATCGCTCTGAATCAGCGCGGTGCGGCAGCAGATTACGCATTAGAGAGAATAAACCGGAATAAACGAACACTTTTCAGAGTCTATGATTGTAGCGCCTCTTAGCGGTAAAAGGCAGCAAATACACCACACATTTTACCGCCGCGGTGGAACAGCTGATGTGGGCGTTGTCATGGCTTGCCTCGACATTTGCGTTTGAATAGCGCGCGTCGTCCGTGGGCGTGTCAGATTAACGCGTAATGAAGTGTAATGAGCTGGGGGAAAAAATACTGACAGCACTCTCTTTTCATACAGATTGCATAAACTGAGAATATTTGTTTTTTATATAAATTACTTCATTTAAAAGAAGAGAATTCAAGCTTCATAAAGAAAAACCTCTCGTGCCTGTGTGACAAGTAATCGCGGAGTTACAGTTAATCTTAGGACGCGTTTCAGAATGGACTTCACTGACAGAGAGAACGCAAAACTCGCATCATGTTTGTTTTTCTTTATTTGGTGAAAAGCACAACACTTTGTTTTTATTGTGAGTATCCACAAAAAAAATAGAAACTTAACAGGATCTAATGATGTACAACACTTATATGTAAGATCAAAATTAACAGAGTAATTTGAGTCTCTTTTGCACTGATAAGGAAAAAAGTGAGCTGGTATCGCCGGCGAGACCGCCGACCCCAGAGAGTTAAGAGCAGGTGTGCATGTTGCATGGCGGATTGTTATTATAATGGCGGATTTACCAGGCGCGCGCCAGGAGCGGTTCACAGCCGAGGAGACCGACGTTCTTGTCAGGGCAGTGAAAGACAGAGAAGTGACGTTGTATGGGGATGGGAGATTTTTTTTTTTTACTGGTTCTTGACGGACAAACTAATTTTTCAGATGTCCTTATACATATGTGTCTTGCCACTATTGGGCAAACAGGTCTGATCCGTCATTACTACAATTAGCCTGAAAAATTTGGGTAAATGTGTAAGCTAGATTTAGGCCTACATTTTTTTTACATCTTCATGGACACCACAATGATTTCCCTCATGTGTTAATATTTTTCCTTGTTATAATGTATGATTTGCAAAAATAAAAACTGCTGCATCTGTGTTGATGAGAGAATCAAAGTGTATGCGCGTTGTGTACCCGCTACATTATGGCCAAGCATGCGCACTTAAAATAGCATTATGAACAATGCGCAACGTTCCACTGACTTTAGACTAGGTTTTTTTTCTGGTCAGTGGCAGAATTGTTTTCTGGAACTGCAAAATAGCACTAGGGAATGTTTGCGCCGAAACACGCCTCCTTTTTGCGCCGACCCGCCCAGGGAGCGCAAGTTCATTTCCTAGTTTACCGACGTGCGTCTGTGGGGGGAAAAGACTGCTTCGCGCGGGTGCAAAATAGGAATGATACATGCGTCAGTATACAAAGCCATTTGCGCCGGGTGCAAGATAGCGCCCTAAGAGTCAGATACACATTTCCCGATTCCAATTCACAAACTCTTGGTTGTTTGATGAGAATGTTTTGAGTGATTCTATAAAAGGCCCTGCTCAAAAGAGTCATGTGTTCATGAATCAGACACTGCACTCCATGTTGTTGATTCATTAAAAATAACTGACTCAAAATTAAATGAATGAGACTACACTGGTTGCACAGTATGATTCTGATTTAGGGAAAAGTACAGGCTCAAAAGAGCCATTTGTTTGTGAACATCCCTGAAATGCAGGTCACGATTAATTGGAAAATCAATATTTTTTTCTGTCTTTCTATATAAGCATATAGCATGCGTATGGGGGTCAGAGTGGGATAGCAGTGTGCTTACAGTTGTTGGCCGGTTTCCATACACCATGTCTGGTCTGAAAACAGGATGGTAATTAGCCCGAGACAGGCACAGCTGACAGACTGCAGCGTCAGACACCCCAGCACCCTTCAATCCCCCACCACAAGGCTTAGTCAGGATTACCGGACATACCATCACTCTGCCCGGTACTCCTGTGTCTTCATCGGCGCTGAGGGACATGGAGAGACCACGGTCCACAGCGCAAACAAATTACACGCTCAGCTAAATGGCATGCTGGGTATTTATTTGCAGGAAAGATACTCTCAACGGGGTTTACTAGGAGTTTAGTTTGGAGGAACCGTTGAATTCTCAATCCAGACAGACGATCGTTTTGTTGGTTAAAGTTGTAGTTAGCTTCTCAAACTGACGTTATGAGACCAGACATGTGCTGCTGGCTATTGAAGTGGTACTGGAGGTTGGGAATTGCTCTGCATGGGCTGATCTCTGAGGGAGGAGTTTTCTGCCTCAACTGGCTCGATGTGATGAGCTCGCTCAGAACATTGCAATTGTCTTTGTGCAGATCAAAGCCTTTTCAATCTGACAGGACCATTTTCTAGCTCCTTGGCATCATTCCTTTTCGAATTAAATTTGATATTAAGTAGCAAAGCCTTGCTAATGTGGACCTACTGTACTGTACAAGACGAGCAGGTTTGGGAGGGGGATTCATAAGGATGGCTAATCTTCCTCGAGTGCTGCAACAGAGCACCTGTTCTCAGTGACTTTCAACAGTAAGTCAATTAACTCTAATTACAACTTGTGGCTCAAGACCCCACAGTGAGAGGAAAGACATCAGGACGATCTACGGCCACACACTGAACCCTGAGACATTGTCTTCTTCCCAGCAACCTGCCTCTAACCACCCACCTCATAAACATTATCATCCTCTTCTGTTTAATTAGGACTGCTCCAACTGATATCACACCGCGAGCACACTGCGTCTTGCTTATTCACAGACAGAAGTGTGATACATTGAAAAAGCAAAATACTTATTTTATTCTTTCTTGAAGCAATAGTTACAATTTAATTAAAAAATGCTGGCCGATACCAACTTAGCAGTTTATTGCATAAATAAACAAAGATCAAATATAATCTAAGTACATGAAAAATAAAACACATACAAAAAATGGAATCTTTAGCAAATTTCAAAATTAATATTTATATTTTATACAGTACATTATAATATTGTGATGCCAAAATGTATCAAACTTAGATTTTAAAAGTATTTCTTTTTTGTTACTTTGTGTTGTTTTAAATTATTTTTAAACAAAAATCTGTAGAATTGTAATATTGGTAATTTATTGGTTTTCGGCCATAACATGAAAAGTTCAAATCAAGTTGAAATATTGTGTTCCACTGATTTCTTTTTTTTTTTTCTTTTTTTTTTTTACAACATCAGCATTATATATTATATTATTATTATATAACGTTTAATAAAAATAATCAGATTTTATTATTATTATTATTATAGTTGTTATTATTTACTCATGTAAAGCATATAAATACTCACGTAAATATATAATCTATAAACAAAGAAATTAATTTTATTTATATAATCTTTCTTTGGGTAGCAGTTCACCCAAAATAAGATTACATAAATAAAATTAATTTATTTGTTTATTGATTTATTTATTTATGTGAGTATTTATATGATCAACATGATTATAGACCTATATGCTTAACTTTTTCCCCGCCAGAATAAAAAATAATAATTGCCTGCCAGCGCCAGCATTTTTTATCATTTTCACAAAATTTGCATGGCCCCCAGAATATTTTGTTGCATGAATATCTGAACATACAATAGATTTCTAAAAAATAAAAAGAACAGAGCCTCTGCCTTTTTATTTTAGCTTAATGCATTCTTTTTGATCAACACTTGAATGTGTGTAAGTTTCATAAAAAGCAACATTTTGAACAAATTTTTTTTTTTCTAAATCTACATCAAGATCAGATTCAGAACTGTGATCAAAACATACACTCACCTAAAGGATTATTAGGAACACCATACTAATACTGTGTTTGACCCCCTTTCGCCTTCAGAACTGCCTTAATTCTACATGGCATTGATTCAACAAGGTGCTGAAAGGATTCTTTAGAAATGTTGGCCCATATTGATAGGATAGCATCTTGCAGTTGATGGAGATTTGTGGGATGCACATCCAGGGCACGAAGCTCCCGTTCCACCACATCCCAAAGATGCTCTATTGGGTTGAGATCTGGTGACTGTGGGGGCCATTTTAGTACAGTGAACTCATTGTCATGTTCAAGAAACCAATTTGAAATGATTCGAGCTTTGTGACATAGGGCATTATCCTGCTGGAAGTAGCCATCAGAGGATGGGTACATGGTGGCCATAAAGGGATGGACATGTTCAGAAACAATGCTCAGGTAGGCCGTGGCATTTAAACGATGCCCAATTGGCACTAAGGGGCCTAAAGTGTGCCAAGAAAACATCCCCCACACCATTACACCACCACCTCCAGCCTGCACAGTGGTAACAAGGTATGATGGATCCATGTTCTCATTCTGTTTACGCCAAATTCTGACTCTACCATCTGAATGCCTCAACAGAAATCGAGACTCATCAGACCAGGCAACATTTTTCCAGTCTTCAACTGTCCAATTTTGGTGAGCTCTTGCAAATTGTAGCCTCTTTTTCCTATTTGTAGTGGAGATGAGTGGTACCCGGTGGGGTCTTCTGCTGTTGTAGCCCATCCGCCTCAAGGTTGTGCGTGTTGTGGCTTCACAAATGCTTCACAAATGCTTTGCTGCATACCTCGGTTGTAATGAGTGGTTATTTCAGTCAAAGTTGCTCTTCTATCAGCTTGAATCAGTCGGCCCATTCTCCTCTGACCTCTAGCATCAACAGGGCATTTTCGCCCACATGACTGCCGCATACTGGATGTTTTTCCCTTTTCACACCATTCTTTGTAAACCATAGAAATGGTTGTGCGTGAAAATCCCAGTAACTAAGCAGATTGTGAAATACTCAGACCGGCCCGTCTGGCACCAACAACATGCCACGCTCAAAATTGCTTAAATCACCTTTCTTTCTCATTCTGACATTCAGTTTGGAGTTCAGGAGATTGTCTTGACCAGGACCACACCCCTAAATGCATTGAAGCAACTGCCATATGATTGGTTGATTAGATAATTGCATTAATGAGAAATTGAACAGGTATTCCTAATAATCCTTTAGGTGAGTGTAGATTGTGTCCATCAACACCCCCAAAGCTTCACAGTCCTATACCTCATCCTGGGTTGACATTTTATTTGGTAACGTTAGGCATTGTTGATTTCTATACTGTTAAATGATAGATTATTCTAACACTTGTTTCTGCTTCTTCTTCGCTTGTGTTTTGGCCCAGAGGTCCTGCAGTCTTTCAGAAGATGTATAATAGCGACCCCTACCGTATAACAGTGAAAACATGGATTGTCGGAAATTTCCATTAGTGGCTGGGAAAGAGTTCAAAGAAAAATGGAGAGAGTGAGAGAGATTTCCTCAGCCCCGTAATGTATATGTGTGATCGCCAGTCAGAGAGCGAGTTCTATCTCCCTGATATTTAGTCACCCATATCTGCATTAAATACAATTAGTATCCTGCAGGCAGTGCTCAGTCTCTGTGTGGTGGGAGGTGCCCCTCAAGTTTCAAGCTGACACTGCAGACCGTGGGGCTTCTGCACCATTAAAGGTAATAACATATGTAAATGAAATGAACTTGTTTTTGGCAAGGGATATTCAAGTCATTTGAATTTGTGTTAGTCACACGTCGTGGCAGCCTCTGAGCGAGTGGTCTAATTTATCATCCTGGAGACGTGCCATGCTTTTAAAGAACACATTTCACTTCAGAGTTATTATGATGGTGGCATAGGCTAATTGTTGTAGTAGTATATGTTTGCCGATGCTAACTTATAATTGCTAACTGACAACTGATGCTACTGTAACAAATAAGACCCTGATGAGGGAGATACATTCCCATTTACATTTGGTGTTTTAATCCATCTCTTTTGTACACTTTCGACCACTTCTGTTCTGATTTCTTCAAGAGTGTGTAAATGTATGGCCTTTTCCAGATCTTTTGTTCTAATGGACAATATAAGCTTTTAGGAATGCTAGTTTAAATTGGTTAAATTAGTTTAAATTACATATGAACGCGTAAGGAGACGGCGGAAAAACATACGGAGAGCAGCAGCTGTTTTTTTCTGTTCTGATAGTCACAAGACCAAGCCGAATTCGGTGAGTGTGTGTTACAAATCAGGAATGGTGAGAGAACATTGTGCTTGGTGTGTTTTTCGTCTTCAAACCAAACTTAGAGGGTGTTTACACTAATGGAAAATGGAAAACTTTTCATGCGTTTTGGACGTTCCTTCACACGACAACAGCGTTTCGGGGGCATGAAAACACAAACATTTAAAAAAGGGTTTCAAGTGCAAGTTTTCCTAAAAAAATACTGTTATCGTCTCTGTGTCAATGTGAAAACTGTGACGCCATGCACATGCATATTTCGTGTTCAGTCTATAGGTGCGTAGTGTTTATTTACAAAGTGACATCGCCAACTACTGGCATGGCATGCATAATACAACATTTTTAATTGTTTTCGCAGATCAGTGTGAACGAGGATTGTATTGACAATGTTGTTGTGTGTACGCGGAAAACACAAAGTTATATTTATATCAATATTTTTTCTGTTTTTAGTACATCGTTGTCGTACCCTTAAACCCTTAGTTCCTCAGCCGACAAAGTTTAAATCCTGTCTGGCTAGCGCGCTTCCCATAAAGTTTACGCATTAGGTCAGTAGGCGGAGAGAAGGCGCTCTTTTGTGGCTGTTTGAACGTATTCGACCACATGAGCGTTTACACCAAGAAACCAATCCATTCAAAAGCGTTTTTGACTACCTCTGGAAGTGGAAACTGGACAAGCTCAAAACGTTTTAGACTCTGTTTACACCTGTATTTAGCATCGTCCACTTGTGATTGGATTAACGAAAACACTTCTTTATAGTAGGTGTAAACTGTCGAGATGATAATCTACAACATGACCATTGCTGATGGCAGCTGATGTTTTTAGCAGGAAGTTAAGACCCGTCATGATTAGGCATGAATAATATTTAGAACTGACAGTTAAAATTAGCTTAAAGGAACACTCCGACTTTTGGGGTATTTAGCCTATTCACCTTATCCCCCAGAGTTAGATAAGTCCATACATACCTTTTTCATCTCCGTGCGTGCTATAAGTCTGTTTGACGCACCCACCGCTAGCCTAGCTTAGCACAAAGACTGGATGTAAATGGTTGCTTATCTAACTCTGGGGGATAAGGTGAATAGGCTAAAGTCCCAAAAAGTCGGAGTGTTCCTTTAAGTTAGTTAGCTGGTTTTAGCTGGTTAAACTGTTTGGCCAGCTGGTCTCCCAGTCTGACCAGCTGGTGAGTGTTTTAATGGTTGTAAAGGAGTTTTAGGCAGACCAGCCTAAATAACTTTGAGAAACCAGCTAAGCACTTTAAGTAGTTTTAAGAGATTTAGGGGTTAGCTTTCCGACAGTAAGATACAACAAATTTTTCTTTAAAGCAATAGTTCTCAATCAGGGGACCTCAGAAAACTTCCAAGGGGGCCTCAAGAGGACTTAAAATAATTTTAAGTAATAACAATGGGACACCATGAATTCCAAAAGATTGAGAACCACTGCTCTAAAGCCAAATGTCATCATTCCCACAATCACAAGCATGTAATTCCTTGTAAGTCCTGCCTGTTTATCTGTGTAAAGCTTAAAGGTATCAAAGTCAATCTTCAAGTGAGAGCAGCAGGTCAATAGCAGGGGGCCTTATTTTGCTGCGGGGTTCTTGAAACGGACACTTTGCTCTTGTTCTGCAGTCATGCACTTTGGTTGCTGCTTTGCCGCATGCCATCACCTCTGGAAGAGCATTTACACATACTTTTGAGGCGAAGGTCGACAATACTACTTATTTTCTAGATCACAGCTGTTTTATTTATGCTGCCCTCTGGTGAAGTAGCGTTTTGATCCTGGGATAAACACACAATATCTCCTTGAGAGAAGACATTTGATATGTAGCCCTATAAATGAAGCATTTTTTGGTGTGGATTATACATGTCACTTCCTTTGTCAACATGTATAGGCTCATACTTATGTTGGCTTTACGCTGTCTGCTTGTGTTTGTGTGTGCATGCCTATAATCCTTAGCTTTATGGATTTTGGCATTACATATAAGCTTTCTCATCAACACTTGTTGAACTTCTCAAAGTAAAGCATAACATCACAAATAATTAGTTTCATGTGAGAGGCTTTGTTCAATTGTCTGTCTCATACGTCTCTTTAATCAGCGTTAATGGACGTCTGTTGGTTCTCCATAGTGTGGACCTGGAGTGTAATTTCTGTCAATGGTCTCCTTTACGTTCGGGGCTTCTGCTTTGATTCAGGGCTTAATTATTCAGGGATAGTTTGGATGGAGAAAATGTAAGTTGTGGGCATTTGTAATTGTTTTTTGAATGTTGTTGTTGTTCATTGTTTTTGCTCTTAGTAAGTTAGCGCAAGGAAGCCAATGTTTTGCGAAACTTTGAGGAACGGAACTGCCCTAAATATGAGAAGAGTGGGAGGTTACTGCTAGTCACTTAAATCCTGAATTTTTTCGGATCACAGAGTGTTAAAATAGAACCTCAGAGCTATTCTCCCATCTGTTCTTACAATATGGTGCCGTGTAACCTTGAGAAAATCGCAAAACAGTTGGCTATGCCTCTTTTCCCTAAGCTATTACTTTTTGTAATTGCCTTCAAGTCAGACTGCTTTAAAATATAAATAAAGTACAAGCTTTTAAGTTAATAGGAGGTTTCACAATCTTTTTTGTTCAGTGTGAAACAGTATAACGACTACAGAGTCATTACCACAGCTTGTTAGTCTTTTTTTTTTCTTGTCTAAAGACAAAGTTAATGTTGCATTCTCTGCACATCATGCATGCATAGACTGAGACAAATACTGGAACTGAAATAGTCGGCGCAATCGGACCGGATGATCAGAGTGGTAATGAGGCCATCCAATAACTTTCTCTCACCCTGAACGCCCTCTGTGTTGGCATCTACTGGAAGAGTTCCACCTAGAGGGTATCCCAGGCCCTCCAGTTTCCATAGTAACTTGTGAAAGGGCCCCACAGTGTGGTGCATGAAGTTTTCGGAGTTCAAAGTTGACATGCCACCCTAGAGATACTGGTTTCCTTCAATGGCTGGTTGGGTAAGAAGTGAAAGCAGCTGTTCTCCATGGAGTTTCTCTGTTTCATTTACTGCCAACCTCAAATTAACCACACAAGCTTCACTGTATTAGAAGGAATACATGCTCATAAATGTTCATCACAGAAATCCTCAGACATGGATGAGCACAGGAAGGAACAGATTGTGAAAGATATGCATATAATTTAATATTATATAATTTATTACCATTCACAATGTTTGGAGTCGGAACGATTTTTTTTTTTAAAGAAATTAATTATTGTATCCAGCAAAGAAACATTAATTTGATCAAAAGTGGCAGTAAAGACATTTATGTTACAAAAAGTATTAAAAAAGTGTCAAAAATAATAAATGCTGTTCTTTTCTTCAAAGAATACTTTCTATTCATCAAAGAATCCTGAAAAACATACATCACGCTTTCCACAAAAATATTAATCAGCACAACTGTTTTTTTTTAACATTGATAATATGAAATGTTTCTTAAGCACCAAGTCAGCATTTAGAAAGTTTTCTGAAAGATCATGTGACACTGAAGACTTGAGTAATGATTCTGAAAAGTTATCTTTTCATTACAGGAATAAATTACATTTTAAAATATATTAAAATAGGAAACAGTTATATTATATTATATCATATGTTATAAAAAATGCAGTTCTAAAATAATTTATTGCAAAAAATAAAAACTCTTTCAAATATATATCTGTCATTTGAACAATTTGTAATTCAGTAAGTGCTCTGGCTGATTCAGCGAGTTCATTCAGTGAAATATTTGACAGACCAGACCTGAGTCAAACCAGTCATGCTTGAGTTGTTCGTCATTTTGAATGATTCATTAAAAGAGTCATTAGTTTATGACTGGACTGGACTAGAGTCACATTCTGTTCCAGGTGGCATCTTATGTGATGAAATGGTTCATTTTGATTATGTAGCTGTCATATTGAGCTGTGTGTGTAACTAAACGTAAACTATGGGATGTAGAGGCTAAAACACACACTTAACAGGTTTATGAATTAACCAAATCATTAATCACTGACAACCTGAGAACAAACCTGAATGGAGAAGTAGATCCATATTCAGAATCTCAGATGCACCTCACCTAGAGGCATGTCATATAAAATCATGTCTTGAAATGTGTTGAGGTTGAACTCAGCAACTCCATGCTTTATAACGTGTGTGTGTGTGTGTGTGTGTGTGTGAATGTGTTTGAGTTAGCCTTAAATCTGCTGAGAAGGAATGGCATCGTACATATCGGAGTTTGCCCATGCTCTTTCATCTTCCCTTCATAGCTTGCTTGACGTGGCATTTCAAAGCACCTGGTAAAAATAAACGTACTGTCAGGAAAGTTTGTCAGTGGGAGAATCTCTTTAATCTGGCCCACAGAAATTTAAGCTCTCCCCGAGTTGACACCCAACGTCAGGCACACGTCAACGTGCGGGCAGCTCATCTCCTCGAAGTCTTTGCGAAGCCTCTGTGATTAATAGTCGTGTGTTTTGCCAACATCAGTGTCTCTGCCTCCGTTACACAAGAATTAATACACCATGTTTGCTGGCATGTTTCGCCAGAGTACGGAGATGAATTGCTGCAGCTGTGTATTTGCATGAATATAGTGATTTAATGTAGAGGATGTAGCTTTGTGTCAGACACAAACACATGGATTGGTAACACATCAATGAACTTGGGAAAATGCAGAGCTGTTTTCATTAGCTGTCAAAGACTAATACATACATTTCATAGAAAACTTGACATCTAATAAATGCGGGATTTTACTAGCAGAAATATGTGATCGTAAGTCAAAGGAAAATAGGACTGGATGTAGATCTACAATGTAATATATATTCCTCATTTGAAAGATAGCATTGTAAGAGAGCTATAGCCCATATTCAAGATGTTACGTTTGATATGTTCAGGTTTTTTGTGGGTACAGTTTGAAAAATAAAGCTCTTTCTTGCTTTTATTGCTTTATAATGTTGCTCTTTATTTGACTCAGATGTAGAAAGCTATTTGTTAGCATTCCCATTCATCTCAATGGCAGTACCTTTACAGGGCCAAACAGCTTGGTTGGCCAGAGGTAAATACTGACAGTTTAGCATATTAACTCACTCTCCTCATTTGGTGGATAGTTCGTTTTCATTTATATTGTTATTGTGCTATATTCTATGAGATGAGATGATATGCTGATTTGCTAAGTGAGTTATCTATGAAGATTAAGAGTGAAAGTGCACGGAGCATGCTAGAGGATCGTGCTGGCAACACAGCGAGTTACCACCTATAAGGCTGAGCTGTTTCAGATTTATTTTGTAATTAGGCTTATCGATTTGCCGTCCTATTGTGTTTTATGTGTTCATTTGCCTTCCTTTTGCTCCCAACAAGGACACAGCACTGCACTTTTGCTGTATTGACACTCGCTACACAAGGAGTCCAAACATTTGGCTTCATTCGATATACAGCCTCAAGACTCCATTACCAAGTCAAAGAAGTTCAAATAACAATATCATCACTGTACCGGATTTCTCATGGTCTGCGTTTATTTATTTTGTTGAGTTGTTCAAGGCGCTCTAGTGTTTTTTAATGGAAATTGGACTATTTCTTAAGCGGAAATGCTTTCAGTGAATAAACAACTTAAGTCGTAGGCAAATTTAATATGTTGGCCTTTTCCCCCCTGCACGTTTTTGTATTATTTTTTTTATTATCTACTTTTGTAATTTTTACTCAGGATAAGGTATTGGATTACAGTGTTTTACTCAGATTAAGTATATACGGAGATTTTTCAATCTCAGGGACCTACTAATATAGCTGGGGTACTGCATGCACAAACTTAATTTGGTTTTGAAGACATTTTTCCTTTTACAATATGTGCTGAAAGTGTAAGTGGGCTGTCTGGAAATTCATTATGAGCAAACAAGACAGAACCACTGTTTTCTCCCACAGTACTTTAACGTCAGCGAATATCTCTAGGTGCATTTCATATACAGACACAAACAAATAGGGATGGTCTTTGCTTGACTGCAGATACTAGAGCAAATATTCACACAACCACACATGACACTTTCTATCTTGGAGCATGATGATGAAATACTGGTCTGTAGGTCTGTGTTCACGGTTGTCGAGGTTGGCAGATGTTTGCATTGTCCTTGTTATACTACTGAAATACCCTGTTTCATTTAAAGCCTGACATATTCAATATAAATGTAATACACATATACACTTCAAATGTTTAGAGCCAGAAGATTTTTTAAATGTTTTTGAAAGATGCTCACCAAGGCTGCATTTATTTGATCAAAATACAGTAAAATTGTAATATTGCTAAATATTCTTACTTTAATTAATTTAAAGTAATGTTTTCTAATGTTACATTTGTACGTTATTCCTGTTGATGGCAAAGCTGAATTTTCAGTCTTCGGTGTCACATGACAGAAATCAGAATGATTCAGAAATTTGTGCTCAAGAAACATGTTGAAAACAGTTGGAGATGCTGCTTAATGTTTTTCATAAACATACATTAGATTTTTGAAGCATTTCTATTGATTAAAAAACTTACTTTTGAAGAGTTTCAATGTCAATAAAGGTTGTGTAGGCTATATACAATGTTCTTGCTATAAATTAAATACATTTCATTTATTTTACTTATTATTCATATGAATGTATTATTTAGATTTATTAGTAGTCATATTCATAAATGATGAATAATTCAGTTTTTCTCGATTGCTTAAACACATTTCTTGAAACTATGCCTCGTATTCTCAAAACAGTAAACACAAATCCATAACGTCTCACCCAATTCCCCAAACATCCTATTTTCAGGTCAAAATGAAGCTCTACACTCAAAACCATTCACTCTTGCTGAAAAAACAAACTTTGCCCTCAGACGGGACACACAAGCCCTCAAAAATACACACACTACAACATAGTCTTACACACTGGTGCTATAAATTCAAACAACATTTCCAAAACTGGTAAGTCATGTTGCTTGTGGTCTCACCATCTTTTTTTCCCTCTCTCCTTCTCTTACGTAAGATGTGTGTGAGCATCATATGACAGTAAAAGAGCACACACAAACCTTATTCAAATATGGAATTGTATTGGAATGGTAAAGAGTGTTCATTCAAGGATACAATATGATGAACAAGTCTAAGAATATTCCACACATGGTTGAAATACCATCATTGGCCTATAAAGATAACATTCTGGGAGTCAAGACTACAAAGGAGAAAGGATGCCGTCCCTTCACTGTCACACTCTGCAGCCACTCTGTGTGACTGTACGACTGCTGGCCTTTTCTTGCAAGAACATAAACCTCATCAAAGACAATTGGAAATGTTTGTCTCTTATTCAGTGATAGAAATCTGTTTGCCACCACACCTCCCTGAAGGTTCTGATGATGGAGGCGACGGTGAAGCGACTCAAATTTGGCTGTACTCGTTGCCCAGCCTCCTTCATAGTCATACCATGGACAAGGACATGGCCAACTAAAGTGGCTTGAATTTCATCCAAGCTGCTTGTCTTCTTGCCCTTGCGCTTCCTCCTCCTTTTCCTCCTCTTCCTCCTCCTCTTCCTCTCCCTCCTCAACCTATTGCTTAATTTCTCTGTGGATCCATTGTTCCAAAACTCAGTAAACTGATTTTTATCTTTTTCTAAAAGATTGAATAACCTTTTATCTATCTATTGAAGGATCTGACTGATGTGTGTTCAATTTTGACTCTTAGTGTTTTCACCTGGGTAATTGTGTGCTAACTGAGCTGAAGCTGTGCTGACTTGAGTGAACAATATTGAATGCTAGTGCTTTCTAAATGACCACGTGGTGTAGGCAATGAGAAATGAAGGGATTTGTGTGTAGAGTTTTGCTGTGACAGTTCAACAAATCTGACTAATGTGTCAAAACAGGGGAATAGTGTTCATAGTTCAGTGAAATGGGTGTGCTTTTTGATAAAATGGCATTATGGATTTTAAATTTTAGTTCAAACGCCTGGTTATAGTGTTTAAGCTATCGAGAAAAACTATGAAAAATGTAATTATTGAACATTGTTATAGTGAAACTCAGAGATTTTAAAATGAAAATGTAGGCTGGAGATAAAAAAAAATGTCCCACTCTTAGTTAATTAAGTCGTATAGCTCAATGTAAATTCCAAAGTCTTCCTGGACTTTTAGCAGGGTAGAAGAATCAGATGTAGAGCACTTTGGGTAAAATCTGATTTATTAAATGCAACATTTTTCTAATTACCCGTGATTGCAGTGTGTATAAGCGAGCTCTGTGATGCAGAATGCCGCTGTTCGGATCGATCTCGTATGGTTTGGTTCTTGGTCAATTCCTCTCTTTTTGCAAACATCAGGAAACAAAACATTCTTGTAATTTCTTGATAGATTATAGTGTTTATGATTGACAAGCTCAAAGGCACTGCACGCTTGCAGTGATTCTTCTGACAAGAAACAATCAGATGTTGTTTGTCGGCAGGTACAGTTTCACTTGAGATGAGAGAGCGGTTTGCCTTCATCTCTTTTTCTTGCGACTTGATGGCATCTATCGCTCGTGGAGCTAACGGCTGCTTGCTGCCTGGGCTCATCTCATTCACCGCTGTTGATGCAGGAAGATGAAATGTATCAGCCTCATATTGGGAAAGTAATGCCATAATTTACCGCATTACGGACCCCAACTGCACATGAAAAAGAAATGTCCAGGGAGCTCCATCAAGTGCCTACCATTAAACTGGAAAATTGAAGCTTAAGGTACCATTATGAAATATCAGTGTAGTTCAGAACCCCCAGGTAATTGTGGGTGGAAAATGAGTTTGCGAGAGACCTATTTCACCGTATTTCTGATAGTGCATAGCTCTAATTGTCATATTTAGTCCAAGCATCAGCCTGCCTAACACTGAGGTTTTTCAAGAAGCGCTTGTGACAGTTCTTGGGGTTACCATGGCTACGTTTTATTGCACATTGCTCTCGTATGCCAACACCCCGTACACCCATTTCTGTACAGCGGTAAATACTCCTCCCCGCCTGCCACATTAACAGAGCTGGAAAAGAGCCAGCGCTATTGACGTGTTGTTATCTTCAGGTCCAAAAATGCACGGCCCTGTGCTCCTCGTACACCCACTGACAACATCCTTCCCAGGAGTGCGTTTTAATTGGTTGGCAGGCCCAGTCACTGGGGATGTATAGCATATGCTGCTGCTTTTAGCTTCAAGACAGAAACTGTGATTTTATGTAAACTACCTTAGTAATTTGATAACAAAGAAAAGCTTTCTGCGGAAATTCTTCGGTTAGGATGTGTAGGAGGAACATGCACAAGTGTGTATGGGTATAATTTAGGAATGGGTCATGATGAATGATTACCAATTACTCTAGGTTTCATAGGCCAAATATCAGGGGATTTTAATTGATAGGGAATATACACTACCATTCAATAGTTTGGGGCCAGTAAGATTTTATGGTCACACTTTAGTTTAGGGTCCAACGCTCACTATTTACTAACTATTCTATGACCTTTGCCTCAATACACTTCTCCTTACTGCTTATTAAGTTAGTAAGGCAGTTTAGATATTGGGTAGGATTAGGTATGTAGAATATGGTCATGCAGAATAAGACATTTATATGTGCTTTATATTATTATTATTTGAAAGAAATGAATACGTCTATTCAACAAGGACACATTACATTGATCAAAAGTGACCATAGAGGCATAATAATGTTGCAAAAGATTTCTATTTCAAATAAATGCTGTTGAGCTTTCTATTCATCATCCTAAAACAACATGTCAGGGTTTCCACAAAAATATTGAGAAGCACAATTGTTGTCAAAATTGGTAATAATATGAAGAATTGTTATTATGTTTCTTGAGCACCAAATCAGCATATTAGAATGAATTCTGATGGATCATGTGACACTGAAGACTGAAGTAAAGGCTGCTACAATATATTTGAAAAGTTTTTTATTTTTTATTTTTTATTTTTACATTACTGTTTTGCAGCTTTGGTGTGCATAAGAGACTTCTTTCAAAAACAAAAAAATCATACAGACCCCAAACTTTTGAATTGTTGTGTACATTTTTCAAGATCTGCTTTCAAACTTCTGCTCAAAAATATATTATACATTTATTGATGTAGTACATCTGATGAAATGATAGCAAAGGATTTTTTATTAATAATTCAGGCGACCGACTAACTAGTTGCTTTTAAAAATCCATAGTTTTGCACATCCCTTGAATGATTGGAGTATTAGTATGTGGGTTATTTCTGAAATATATATTCTCTCTGTCTCTCTGCTTCCCCAGCTGCTTTGCAAGTGGATATCACTCCGGCCCAGGGAGAGATCAGCGTGGGAGAGTCCAAATTCTTTTTGTGTGAAGGTAGGAGGATGACCCTCCTGTGATGAAACATATCAGGGGTCACGTCACATATAACCTTCATGAAGTGCTTTTGATTTCAAACCTGCCGGCACTGCTTTGTTCAATGCATTTAAACAAGCCCTTTCGTTCTGATGGGTGAGCAAGGTTGACTAAAGCTTTGATGTGCTTATTTACAGCAGATACATTCATTGGCCTGCCTGACTTTTGCAGTGAATCAATTTGTGAATTTCTGTCCTTGATTTGCGGTACAGAGCGAAATTTAATGTTAAGGAATGATGGTAGATGAAAAGCTAAAACAACATCTATTATAAATGAGGAACACCTGAAATATTCAGAGGGTAAAAAAAATAATTAAATTTGACTTATTTACAGCTATATTATTTTTGGTTGTATTATTTATGTATTTTCATAAGATGTATGAAATATTTCACTGCACGTTAACCATCTAGAGTGTGTCCTTCAATAGCACTGGATGATATATCTAACATTTTATTATATATTATAGAATATATTATAAATATTGTTGCAGAAATAAAATTAAGCAACATCAATAATGTTGACATTTTTATTGTGCTTTTTATTCATAAAGAGCATGATTCATGCTTGGGGAGTTTGATTCAAACTGTCTGTCAATGAATAGATTCAAATTTAGTGATTCAACTCTAACTATGTGATTCATTCATATGTTCAAATGTTAAATTCATTGTAAAATCATGTTAAATATATGAAATTTTAAAATATTCAATGTAACCGATAAATGAACATGTTGTAGAGTAAGTAGGTACATTTGTTTTAAGAAAGTGTTTTGTTATATTTGTGCATGTTAATGATTAAATATCCTTCTAAAACATATAATACATGCAAAATATAGAAATGTAATATGATAATGTGATTTTAACTAAATTGTCCGACTCTGTTCTTGAGTCACATGATCTGTTTTGTGGAGGATGGATTTTGCATACACTAATGCCACACTGATTAAGATTAATTGAGTAGACAGGCCGTTTAAATGCATTTAGGCCAAGTCAAAAGTGCAGTTTGCCTTGGTCGGTCGGTCACAGTGTCTTCTCTCTATCTGTCTGTCTCTGGTTTCAGTTGTTGGAGATGCTAAGGAAATAGACTGGTTTGCACCCAATGGGGAGAAGCTTGTGCCAGGGAGGCCAGACATCAGCGTCAGCAAGAGTGACGAGTCCTCGTCGACACTCACAATCTACAATGCTAACATCGACCATGCAGGCATGTACAAGTGTGTGGCCAAAAGCGGGGACAAGGAGTCTCAGGGCACTGTCATCGTAAAAATTTTCCGTAAGTAAAATGTTTGTGTTTTTATTTCAAGAGGTCACATGGAATCGTGAGAAATAAGGAATCAAATAGTACCGGACTCATCAGCAACCCCCAAAGACAACAAATCATCTGACATTTACAACAATATTCAATAACAAAACAACAGTACGCCAATAATGAAAGCATAAAGTTGCTACACGTCAATTTCACATCAACCACGCATGTGGTATAAAGACGATCAAAACTGAGGATTGTTATTTGCTTTTGAGTCTTGACCGATGCTGAAATATGTTTTATATGTCTTCATCATTATTTCAAGCCCAAAATGTTTTGAAGCTTCATTAAAATGAGTTAATCCTTATGTAACCACTGTGTTTTCGTCTATATGCTGTTTTTGGCAAATTATCTATTTTAATTACTATAATAAAATGTGTATACATTTTATTATGTTTAATTATTAAAAATTACATTTAATTATTAAAAATGTATGTAACAAAATATATAAACATGTATTTATAAATATATCTTGTTAAATTAAATATTCTATAAATGTTATGTATTGTAAATATTGTTTTTATTTAATTATTGAAGTTAAAAAAAAACTTATTTCATGGACAGTTTACCTTTCTATGCAATGCTAAAAATGTTTGTCATAGTATTTTGTCTAGTTTTCCATTACAATTTTATAAACATACTCAAAAGAATATATTTCAGAGAATGTATCTTTATTAATTCTTTTTTTAAACCAGGAATAAACCTTAAAACTAGGTATGCACATTTTCTTCCTGAAAACAATCTTTATATCGTATGCATCTTTTCTTTTCAAGCTTTTACTAGAAAACAAGACAAAAATAGAGATTAAGAAAGGGATTTTTGTAATAGTGGCTTCAAAGATGATCTCTGAAGTGCATTTCAAATGTCTTTTTCAGAGAAACTCACTTTCCAAAACGCACCATCGCCTCAAGAGTTCAACGAGGGGGATGATGCTGACATCATCTGTGACGTCATCAGCTCTCCACCCCCATCTATCATCTGGAAGTATAAAAAGACAAGAATCCAGCCTGAGACTGATGGTAAGACGTACAGTACCACAAGCAGATCTCTTTCAATCTCTCGCTTTCATTCCCCTTATGTCACACTAATATTTCTCTATCTTCATATATCTGATGTTTTTAAGGATCTCCCATCCTTACTTTGATATGTCCTGTCAAAAATCATGTGTGGGCTCTCTTACCACTGTGACAATACAGCAATAATGAATTTTTACTGAGAGAACTCAAGTACTCAAAGTTTGATGCTGTTTTCATCTGCACTGTTTTGTTTGTCGAGTCAAGCCTCATTTGGATGAAACTATTTTAACCTCTGAGGGCTCCTCCCTCAGAGACCGCTGGAAGAAGCGGTGACCGCAGTTCTCTGCTGTGAGACGTGAACTCACAGGCCTCTTTTCACTTTTCACTGCAAAACCACTAATTGTAGCGGAGCCTGAAAACCGAACTGCTCTATGTAAATAACACATTTTCCACTTTTCTCCCGTTAACCTCTTCTGTGCTCTTCTTTTGTTTGACTGATGTTCCTTGTAGTTCGGATGAAGTACAAAACACTATCTATGTAACACACTACTCTTACTATTAATGCAGTATACTATTTAAAACCAACAAAGTGGGCATTGTCCACAGTATACTGTGTAGTGTGCACTAAATAGTAAGCAAGTATTCAATTTACAACATGTCTATGCTAGAAAGCTGTGCTTTATCTTGCTGAATTGGTGTTTTCCATCATTTTTAAAATATCAGTACTTTTTACTGTCTCCACGGAGTTGAAATATTATATGCACCTTTACTTTGCGCCTTGAATACAGATAGCACTGCAGAAAAGCCCATAAAAATGATTTTATGTGGGAGAAGATGTGCAGCGAGTCATTTTGCTGCCCAGCATGTAATGAGAGGCTCGTTAACATGGTCTCCTTATCTTACTCGAGAGTAATTACAGTCTCATTTTGCTTCCTCTCTCACTTTTTCCTCTCTCTGTTTCTATCTCACACCTACAGTCCGTTTCAAGGTCTTAAACAACAACCACCTCCAGATCCGCGGCATCAAAAAGACAGATGAGGGTGACTACACCTGCGAGGGCCGCATCATGGCCCGGGGAGAAATCGACCTTAGGGTCATTAAGGTCATTGTCAATGGTGAGGACTCAATCTCAGAGCCACCTGCTCTTTTACCTCACATGGACACGGGAGCAGAGAGTCTATACACATTTACACCAATTGGACGGTTCTGCTTTGGCAGTTGCATTTGAAAGCAGTACATATTAAATAAAATAAATTAAGTGAAAAATATATGCCTTAAAATATTTTTTTCATTGATTATAATCTTATTTTGCTTAAATACAGATTTTTTTATTATTATTTTTTTCTAGAAAACAATACATAAATGCTGATTTTTAAAAAATGCAGTGTGTAATGAAATATGTTCTCCCAAAAAGAAAAATCTGTAATTTTATCTCCTTCAAGTCGTGCTGAGGCCATATGCTGTTGTTTGGTCTCTGGAACATACATGAAGAATGTTTCAGAAATCTTTAAAGGATTTTTTTTTCCTTCATAATAGCAGTACTAGAAATATTTATTTTTTTACAAAAAATACTATTAAAGCAGTCTAAATGCACTGTATTCCAAGAGTTCTGAAGCCAACCAATCACTTTACGTGACATACTGAAATTTTACTTTGTTATTTAGTGATGACTTGCTTCAGAAAATGTTATAATTTGTTATATATTTATAGTTTATGTACAGTTTATAAAAGCAGAGTACTCTTTTATCCAAAGCAACCAAAGAAACAGAGCAATTCGTCAAGGAGCCAACCATATTCATACCATACAATGCCAGGTTTATTTGGATTATTGGATTTATTTTGGATGGAGCTCCACATTAAAGGGAAATGAGCTCCAGCAGAAAAAAAGAAGCATGTTTTTGTCAATTTTAGGTCATCTATATCTTTAAAGTCAGTATTTACCAGAATGTTCTTTTCACCTTTCTCGTTTTCTCCCAGTTCTGCCAAGTATCAGGACCCGCTACACTGAGCTTAATGCCACTGCAGACATCAACCAGGCCGTGACGTTGGCCTGTTACGCAGATGGCTACCCAGAACCCACCGTCACGTGGGCACGGTACGTGTCATTTCTCACCCACTCCCTTTTAGCAGTCCCTTTATCTGTCTGTGCCAAAACGCACCGAAAAAGTTCAGCCAAATCTCTGTATTGAAAGCTAAGCTTTTCCCTGAATCCAGGGTGGGAAAGGGATCAGAGTTATTGGAGCTTGTAAACTAAAAGTGCTGTGAATGGCAGAGGCACCATTTCATCCTTTCAGCTGCCGTTAGCCGTGGCAGCTAAGGCAGCTGGCAGCTTTCAGTATGTCTTTAACTCAAAACTCCAGTGACTTCTTTAACCAAGTCGTGACTGGTGCGGGAATGAGAGGACAAGATTGCATCAGGTCTGAGCTTCGCCTCGGGAGAAGGAGGGATAAGAGTGCTCACCACAACCTCATTTATTTCAACTCCTTCACTGACAGTGCTGTCATTCGGGGGCCATTTGAAAATGTCGCTCAATTGCTGCTGTTACAAGCAAAAAGAACAGGTATTTGGATCCAAACTTTGCATGACTGATTTAGTGACACTGGGAAACATCGCACATTGCATTCTTCGAAATAAAAAAGCCCATCAGCTTGATGTTTATGGCCTTCAGACATTATTTACAGCTTTTATATTGGCTCCGAGACAGGGACGTGTCAAGAAACCGAAGATGACAAAACAGATCTGCTTATATTTTTCCAGCTTCTTCCTGGACTATCAGCCTCATGAGAAGCTGTGCACTGCAGGATGAAGAATCCATTTCATGGGCAGGCACACTTTCTCTCTGTATTTTCTGGTGTATGTGGAGATGCGGCATCATGTATTCATGACTTTGCTGAGCAAGTAACAGCTCGAAGGCCAAACAGTAAACCTGTCCTCTCTGTCTTTCTGTCTCTCACTCTCTCTCTGTCCTGCAGAGGTAATATCGTGCTGGAATCCAATGAGAAGTACAGCCTGAATGAAGATGGGTCGGAGTTGACCATCAAAGACGTCAATAAGCTTGATGAAGGAGATTACCAGTGCATCGCTAGAAACAAGGCTGGAGAGAAGAGTGACGAAGTCGCACTCAGTGTGTTTGGTAAGTGAAAGAATTCTGCCATTACCGTTGGAGCTGAACTGAAAACAAGTGTTTACATACGAGTTACCAGGAAAATGTTCTCTTCATTAGGGCCGTACAATAAATCAATTTAAAATCAAAATCGTGTTATGGCCTTGTGCGGTTATTGAGCCGTGAAATGTTGCAATATTATTAAATGAATATCTAAACACTGTATGCACTGCGTGTTTCAAATTTGTGTCATCTATAATGTCGTCTACTACACTATGCGTGCATTGGGCTCATGGTGTAGAGTTTCGCAGAGGAGAGCAACTCTACAAGTTACTATGCTAATCAAATGTAATGAAATGACACAGGCATTTTGTAGCCTTTCATCAGAGAATAAGAAGCATATTAAAATCTATAACTTCACACTGAAAGATCTTCCTTCAGTTTTCTTCCAAAAATAAATGCTATACTTTGTGAAAATTAAATATATTTTCTGTGTATGTTGTATAGTAAAATTGTAGTTGTTGCTGTTATTATTATTATTATTATTAGTAGTAGTAGTATTCTATAAGGATTAATAATAATAATTAGAATAATAATTAGAATTATGTGTGCAGTATAGAAATAGTAAACTATAATACAGCATTATATATATATATATATATATATATATATATATATATACATGGTGTATATATAAATGTAAATCTTTATATATATATATATATAGAACTGTATAATAGTTTACTATTTTATCATTATTATTATTATTAATCATTTATATAATTATTATTTATAGTTATTATAATTATTTATATATATGGTTTTCAACCTGTGGGCCATGACGATATTGCAGGGGGGGCATCATTACTATTAATAAAAATAATAATTATGTTAATATATGCAACAAAATCTAATTAAATATAAAATTCAATAATAAAATAACTAAAAATAATTATTAAACTGTTAAGCTCGCAGATTGGTTGTGTTAAAAAATAAACCACCAATTTATCTTCCATACTTTTGCTGCATACAGTTACTTACTGTAGGCTACAACAGACTTAAACATGGACAAAATGGTTATCAACAGGGTCGCTGAAAAGGACAAATGCAGATGTTTCTTCATCTACAAATAAGGATACATTTTCAGCAATGCCTGACATCAAAAATAAGCTAAACGAATAAAATACAGTAGTGACCTAGCGGTAGTCTTCATGTGTGTGGGAGTGGAGAACAAGCAGCTACCGCTCTGTGTTGCTGAAATGAAGCTTTACATTAATTAGCTTTTTTTAGCTTTAATTTACATTTTTTAGCTTTACACATTATTTTACCGGAATAAAATTCAAGCCTGATCTCCGCATCTTTGCAACTTTCTACTCTTCAGCCACAGTGTTTAGTAAATGCTAAACAACCACAAATATGTTTACGGTCTAATTGTTATGTGTCAGAGTCTCTTGAGGCTCAGTCAGGTCCAGTTCCACAGGGGTGCTAAAGGGTGCCAAGCACCCTCAAATGAAAGCAAGAGCACTTTTAAAACTTGCATTTGCAGTGTTGTGCAATGTAGCAATATCTGTTGATTTCTTGAATGCAATGGCCAATCAGAGGTGTTTAAGTTAGTTAGAATCCGGTGAAAATGCAAAAGCAATGGACAGGACAAAGATCTGCAGATATATGTGTATTAAGGCTAGAGCAACCAAGTCCTCATATAACCAACGCGACACAAATAGTTGGGTCTGTTAAAATTCTTGCAGCGGGCCATGGAAACGGTAACACTTTACAATAAGGTTCCTTAGTTAATGTATGCTAACTAACTAACTAACTAACTAGCTAACTAACATGAACTAACAATGAGCATACATTTGTTACTGTATTAGTTCATCTGTATTAAAGGTGACCTATAATTCAAAATTGAATTTACCTTGGTATAGTCAAATAACAAGAGTTCAGTGCATGGACATGACATAGAGTGAATCTCAAACTGGACTGTTTTCGCGTTCTCATTTAATTCACGTTTATGAAAAACACCCCTGAAAAACGGTCGGTTCTCCACACAATACCGACTGTGACGCAATAGTCGGGATCATTAATATGTACGCCTCCAAATATTTGCATAATGCCAGCCCTCAATGCCAGGCGGAACTGCGCAGCCGAAGCATGGCAGTTGCTCAGTGTGGATGTACACATGAACACAAAAGTATTTTTTAGTTCCTTCATCTGAGCCTCTGAAGAAACAATGGGTTAATTTTATTTTCTCTGGAAATTTCCAAACATTTCACCGACTGTTTCCTCAACTTGGGCCAATACAGAGCTGGCCTCGGATCGAGCTACCAAGCAACACTTTCTGATGTGTAATTGTTCAAGTTCAGACAGGTAATCTTTCTCTCAAAATCGTTCAATACTGTTTATGCATCAGTAAGTCAAGCCAGTGACTAAAATATCAGCTTCACATCGTTTCTTTTAGTAGGATGAAAATAATCGTATTTAAATTGTGAACAAATTATATACAGAAAGCGATCAAAGAACAATCTTTCCACACAGCGCGAGTTTATCTGGACACTTGCCAAACTCGTTATGAAATCAATGACGCACGTTACAGCACAACGAAGCTCTTACTGTATTTACATCATCGTGTTTGCATTGGTGAAAGCAGAGAGAGTGCAGAAACTGCTTTGCAATGATAAGATCTTCAATCTCGCGATCAACACACTGTCATCTGCTCAATGCTCATCACGGCAACATTTTATGTGATGGGAATAGATCTAAATACTTTAAAAACATCTCACGATTCGTTAATCTCGATAGCTGTTATAGTAAAAACGTATAATAGCAGTAGTAAAAGTATTCGGGAGAGAGTTTCACATGTAATGCGTTGCTATTTCATATGCAAGCATGTCAGCCAATCACAGCAGTGGCCGCGGTTACACTGAATCCCACAGCAGACACGCCCCTTCAAACAGAGTGTTCAAATCAGAGGCTAAAAGCAGGCTAGGAAAAATGCCATTTATTTCTAAATTATGAATATTTTTTATCTAAAAAACATACTAACATTATAAGGGTAACCCAGGAAACATTATAAAATAATAAAAAAAAAACATTCTAGGGCACCTTTAATGTTAGTTAATAGAAATCCAGCTGTTCATTGTTTGTTCATGTTAACTGTGCATTAACTAATGTTAACAAATACAACCTTTGATTTTAATAATGTATCACTAAAATGTTGAAATTAATATTAACTAAGTATTGTTCATTCTAAGTTCATGTTAACTACGGTAGTTAACTATTGTTAACTAATGAACCTTATTGTAAAGTGTTACCACGGAAACCTGAATTATTTTTCACTCAGTTCACTTTCTGATCAACTGAACTGATTTGAGTTTGGTTCTCTTAGGGAGAACAAGTGTGAATGCTCTTAAAGAGTAACTATCACAGTTGGAAAGAAGATTTATTTTGAGACGAAAAGCCTAGCTTCCTAGTTTATTGTTTAGGCACACTGTTGAACCTGAGAGCTGATTTCAAGCCTTCGTATTTTATCATTGATATCATATTTGCATGATTACAAGTTCTGAAATGTTTATATTATATCACAGTTCAAAATGCAATCACAATATTTTTATTCCCCATCGTGTAGATGTTTTCTCCAGCCACCATGGGCACTGCTTCAGAGCGCTTAGATTAGAGACAAGGCAAATAAAGTAAATCAAAGTGCTACTCCACTGCATTCATTAAACAAAAGATCCTCTTTTGAATTATAAAATAAAGCAATGTGTTGATTAAATATTGAAAATGCCCTGCCAGTGCGGCACTCTCATCTCATCAACTTAAGAGCACTGCTGTGGTATTACGACCATTGTAAAGGCTCAGTATATGCACAAGAGAAAAATCATTGTTTGTTTTCCTTTAGAAGAGTCTCTGTAGTCTGTTTTGAGTTGTTGTTGTGTGTGTTCAACAGTGCAACCCAAGATCACGTTCCTAGAAAACCAGACGGCCTCTGAATTGGAGGAGCAGATCACACTAACTTGCGAGGCCACAGGTGACCCCACTCCCAACATCATCTGGAGCTTCGGTCGTCGGGTCTTCACCGAGAATGAGCAGGTGCTGAGGTTGAGGGATCAGGGGTCAGTGGGCAAAAGGCTTGGTACTAAAGGTCTACGGCTCGAATATACCAGTTGGAACGATATAACGGTAGAAATTTGAATACATTTGACTATTATTTCTATCATGGTTTAGAGTGGTGCAGGAATAACGTCAGAACCCGGAAGTCTCATTCGCCGCTGGCTCCTTTGAGATTTTCCTATGGGGTTTCATAATGGGGGTTTTCAAGTTATGAGTAAAATAAAATGAGTGAACAAAACTTGTTGACGTTTTGTTCTACAATGTACTGCATACACTCACACCCCAAGCTGTCTTATCCAGGGCCTAAAAATAACTTTTTGCCACACCTGCCAATGGTCAAATTCACCAGCCAAAAATATTTTTTACCAGCCGTGACACAAAAACAGGCAGTTATAAAATTGTAGATACAAGTGAAAATTCACAATCCTCTATTCCAAATTCGATATCACAGCTAAAACTACCTTACAAATTAAATATCCTACATTTTTAAAGACAAGTAAACGATAAGAAATAAAAAATAAGAACAAACAATCAAATTACAAGCACAAATAAATACAATACAACAAAGACACAAATGAAATAAACAATGCTCTTCAGGCAGGTCTAAAAGTTTTCAAGTACCAAAATGTAATAAAGTAGGCTAATCAAATAAATAACACAACACTGCGTAGTCTTCATATCCTTTTTAAAGATCAAGAGTAGTAAGTGATTTCTTTCTGTGTCCTTTGTTAGGATTATTAGGATGCTGTCGCTTTAAGACCGAATGCACGCACGGATTATGCATTTTGTGTTTGCATTTACTTAAGACATAAAACCGACTATGTTTGCTAGGATACTCGCCTAGACAGCATTGTTTGACACAATTTTGAGTGAAGGCATGAGAGAGCTCAACTTTGCACGCTGTTTCACAGGGCTTTCAGAACCCTTTGGATTGGATGTTTAAACTTCACACACAGCGCGTGAGTAACGAATTCCTTTTCGCGTGTTCCAGCGCTTATTTACATTGGAAAGGCTGAAACTTTTGTGATGGTGCATCTCTGACCTGTCAGCTCTACAGCGTTGTTCACGTTTGTTCACGTTCATGTTGTTACAACATTGCATTGTTGTCATAAAAAAAAAAATGTTACTGACCAACTGGTGTGAGTGGCACACACTGACACCGTTTCATATATTCGCCAACGCTGATTTTTACTCGCATTTGGCGCTTGGCGAGTGTTAATTTTAGGCCCTGGTTTTATCTACCGTAGTTACTTATTTAAAACGTACATTTTCCAAAATTAACATTACTTCTTCAGAATTCGCGTTTTTTTTATGGGTGTGTGTAATTTACGTTGGTTGTAGAACAAAACGTCAAAGTATAGGCTATGTTTACCACAGGCTTTTATTTTACACATAAATCGAAAAAAAAAACATTATAAAACCTCATAGGATATCTTGAAGGAACCATTTGTACGTCTGGGTTATGACGTCATGCATGCGCCACTCGATTGAGTGGGTGTTTCAGTCAATCAGAAAGAGCTTATTTAAAAAAAGAGTGGTGTGATGGAACCGACTCCTTTTGTTGTTACTGTTGCTTACAGTGAGACTTTCTTTCCTGGACCTGTTCTGCTGGTTTCAAACAAGGATAGATAACTCTTTTTTGTTCAATTAAAATGAGTAATTCTGAGCAACTAAATTATCTGATGAATATCATTTTCAATAATTAGCTGTATTATTGATACGGTTATACACTACCTTTCAAAAGTTTGAGGTCAGTACAGATTATTTAAGATACTATTAGTTTTAAGGACATATTAAGATAATCAAAAGTGAAAGTGAAGACATAATGTTACAAAAGATGCCTTGGTGAGCATAAGAGACTTCTTACAAAAAAAAATATATATATAAAAAAATTCTTACCCCACACTTTTGATCAGTAGTAGGCTATTAGTTGTTTGTTTATTGATTATATTATTCATGACTGTTCGGAATTTTTCAATAAAAATCTGTATATTGTGTGTATGTTAATACAAAAAGGCTAGCTAGTTAGTTAGTATTCCCTGAAGAGTCGTGTTGTCATTTCCACTAAAGTACAGATTAGTGTGTAGCATATTGCTATTGACCAAAATGTAAAAAAAAAAAAAAAAAAATTGTCAGGTTATAATTTCTGATTTAATCACCCCGATCAAAAGATGCAGCATTTTCTCTAGAGGTTTCAAAACAATACCATACACATTTTTAGGAGTTCTCCTGATTTCTGTAGGCCTGTGTTAGTGAGTAAAAGACTTTTGTGTCTCAGAAGCAGCAGGCTCACCAGTGCTCGGTCTCTCTGCCACTCCGCTCTGCTGGAGTCTGAACTTCTCTGATTTAGTCAAGCGGGCTGCCTAATTAACAGCCTCAAAATACTCATCATAGTACAGCGAGCAGGATTCATCGACAGCTGCTAAAAGCTCTTACTGCTTATCAGCCTGATGGGGAGCCCCCAACCACTTCAAACTTTATTTCCTCTTCCCCTCTCTCAGAAAAACCTATCCTGCATAGCCAGTCTTAGCTAGAGAAATGTGAGGTCGTTTTTAGTGGGTTTCGGGCCTGTCACAGATCTCAGTAGGCAGGTGTGAAGTCCGGGCATGTTTACAAGTCTCTGAAGCCTCAATTCTTCTTTTTTTTTGGTAATACTTTACATTAAGTGCAAATAGCCCGCCTTGTTGGCAGAGGCCATTTACACTAATTCCACACTCTGACGTCTGGTTGAGCCACACAAAATTACGGAAGACGCTGCATTGTCAACAGTCGCGTAGGGGAAAGGTGTGTGGCAGAAAGTTTTGATGCAAATCGATCCGAGTTCGAATCCGCCTTTTGCTCGCTCTCGCTCTACTCCCTTTTCCTATCACATATCAGATCGGAAAGACATTTATTTTCAATAAACATTAAGAAAATATTCGCATAGTGTCTAACGTGTGTTTAATAATAAGGTGTTTACTGTAGGTGTAGGGAGAGCGTTATTGTCCATTTAATAAATGTAATAAATATAATAATTTACACTCTATGTTATTATTGCATATCGTGTAATGTACAACAACACTGAGATCTTCCACTATTTATAAGTATAAACAGCATCTAACTATTTACACTTATTGCAATGAAAATACTGATATTTTTACATAGTGTAAATAGAATCTATTGCTTCTTGCACTTAGTGTAAATAGAATATATTGCAATTTAAACTTAGTATAAATATCATATATAGCTAAGAAAATATGCTATTTGCATATTGCTATATGCTATTATGCCGCTGCCATACTTTAATTACATGCATCAAATCCACAAGGCATCATGGGAATTAATCCTTACATAAAATCCTTCATGTATTATTAGAAAATGCCACTGGTCACCCTTTTTTTTATGCCAGCAGTACTTGGGAAGCGACCAGTTTTCTCTCCTCCTGCTGGTGGGCTATGTTGTGTAGGTGGACTATAAAAAAGACCCTTATGTTTACGTGTACATCTGGCTCACTATGAATATGATATTTGCGCAACAATAACCCACCAGATTGCATTATTTCTTGTGTTTGCATTGTATTATCTCGGGCTAGTCAAGCCAATATTCATAGCTGTCAAAGAAAAAAAAATCAGCTGTACAATGAAGGCTTTCTTCGTTTATGATCATTTTTATTGTTGGTCCTCCACTCAGAATGCCAGATGAATATGCTTTTTAAGGAATGACCATCGTCTTGTTTTGTCATGCTGCTCTGAATTGATATTTGACTCTTGTGTGACTTCCATACTTCTCAAAGTGTTTTGCACTTGCAGCAACTTGGTTACAAAAGTGGTTACATCCATTTGTGAATGTCCACTTAAAGGCCTAATCTTGTAAACAATGTTTGATTATGTGATTTAGTTCATTTTGATGCTAGGACAGGACTTAAACTGTGTTTAAACAACCAAACACACTTAACCTTTTATTTTAGAACATAGTATCTGGTATTTTAACCTGTCTCAGGCCAGTAGCTGATCCAAGCTTGTCGTCAGTAGGTGGATCAGCAAATATGTTCCAAAAAACAACTTAATCAAGTTAGTAGCTAGTATTTCAAAATTCCAAAGTTAGCCTGGATTTTCCTGCAGGGTTGTAGCAGTTCATTAGCGCTGATATTGTTGATATGCACTCGTCTCTCACCTCATCTCGCCACCTCTACAGGATCCAGTGAATGATGTTTTTTATTTTCCATTTTCTAAGTATTATTCTTCCAGAAGAATTAAGTGTTAACACTCACACAATTATTGTTTATCAGGTACTATTACAACAATTTGCATCAGAAGAGATTGTATGAGTGTTCACACATATATGGTGTTTAAACAGGTTCCAAAATTAAAGTTTGCATGAAACGGAAGTTGACGTAGTCTCTTCTTCCCTATTGTGACATAGAATCAAACGGCTTCTTGAACAGGAAAAAATGTAGGGCGGGACTTGATTTTGTCCATCAGGAATTGATTGGATCGTTGTGGTTTGCTATTGTGATGTCATGTGAGTCATCAGAGAAGAGATGCCATTTCAGAAGGGAGAAGTTATTTTGAATAAATATTATTTGATATTTTATTATTTTAAAAATAATGTGCACAGATACATTGTTTATAATAAATAAGGGATAATCTACAGCTAGGTGTGCATTACATGCTTTTATATTTGAGCTATTAGTGAAGCTATTGTATTGACAAAAGTTGCTGGGCAAACTTCTCAACAAGTTTCATTACTTCTGAGTTTTTTTGTGTGTTCGCTGACTGGAACTACCTGTGCATTCAACAATTCCAACCAATGAGAATCGAGTATTCAGACAGACCATGCTATATGTATATGCTTATATCTTTTGATGGCCGCCTGAGGATTGCCTTAAAGTGAAATGTAGGCAGTGTGTGTAATGAGGCGTACCTTAAATCAATGGGGCCTCATCACCGCTGTCAATAAATGAAATGTGTGATATGTAAGACTAAGTGTGATCTGTGGTTATGGTCACGTAATGCATAGTCCGAACAGCTTATATAACAGCATGCACCACCATTGTAAAATAATTTCCATTGATTTTTTTTTTTTTTTTATAAATCTAAATAGTTCCTCGGATAGGCAAGAGAGCATGAGGGTTCATCTCAATGTGAACAGCCTGTAATCTGTGAATGCGACCTCGCTAGTGCTTCAAGCTAGAGTGAACGCACCATGTATACGCGCAAATGATCATTCGGAGTCACTCCAGAGTACTAGTCCACATTCATGGACATGGTACTAGTAATGTGTATTATATGTAGCTAGTTTTATATTGCAATGCTTAATATTGGAAACAACCCAATAATTTAATTAAACATCTTACTTTTGTGTATTTAAGACAGGTTGGAGGTTATCTTAACTTTGAGACGTTTTTTTTTTTTTTTTTCAATTATTTTTAAGAACATTCCTTTCAGGAATATGAATCCTTCTTAGATTGTGTCTTAAGCACATCTTAAGAAAAAAAGATAAGAACATTCTTAGGAAAAGATTCTGGGATTATAAAATATTCTTATATTTGTTCTTATTAGAAAATAAGAAGAAAATGGCACAATTTTATTCTCAAGAATGTTTTGTGAATCTTGCCCCATGGCCTTTAGTAGGTGAGCTGGTGTATTAATATGGATATGATGAGTCAGGAGCATGTCTGGAGTCTACTTAAATCCTCTGTTTCTAATACGTGTCCTGTATTCCCAACCACAAATTTCCAGCATCTGAATAAGTCAGAAATGCACAGAAACCTCAGAGAAGTCAGAAAGCTATGACTACCAAATGAGCAATGTCTGAGTCGGACTGGAACAGATTGGTCTCCCCTGAACTCTACAAGAAACTACATTATGGAA
Organism: Rhinichthys klamathensis goyatoka; assembly: GCF_029890125.1. NCBI lineage: Eukaryota > Metazoa > Chordata > Actinopteri > Cypriniformes > Leuciscidae > Rhinichthys > Rhinichthys klamathensis. The sequence continues at coordinate 1,857,798 of NW_026606723.1, read as the reverse complement.
GATTCTCTGTCAGCTTTTTGTTCTGCCTGTTGGATGAAATAGTCATGGTCATGGCATGAGAGTTCACAAAGATGGCACGTTCTGACATAAGAGGCACATTTTTGATTATTCATCCAGAAGGAAAGGCCATTAAAGGGATAGCTAAATTAAAAAATAAAATTATGTTATCATTTGCTCACCCTCACGTTGTTCCAAACCTGTACGCTGTTTGGTTTTTCAGCTGAACACGAAATTAGAACTTTGATTCATTTTTCCATACATCGAGAGTTCATAGTGACCACATCTGCCAAGCTTCTAAACAGACCAAATACACAATAAAATAATGACTGAAATTGCTATAAACAGACCTCAGTGCAAGTCATTATGCACTGATAATTTTCATATTCACTGCACCTTCAGAGCAGCTTTTAAATCAAATATGGCACCAACACTGTAAATGTTTCTTGAGCATTAAATCAGGATTTTCGAGTGATTTCTGAAGGATCACGTGACACTGAACGTGACTGCTGAAAATTCGGCTTTGCTATCACAGGAAAAGATAACATTTTAAAATATATTATAATCGGGGAAAAAAACTAATTTGTTGTAATAATATTTCACAATATTACTGTTTTTACTGTATTTTGATCAAACAAATGCAGCCTTAGTGAGCATAGTAGGCTAATATCTATAGAAGCTTCTTAAACATAATCTTATAAAAAAATTACAGCTGTAGTCACCGTGAACTGCCATTGAATGGGGAAAAATGTGTAAGAAGAAAATTCTTTGTTTGTGTTGTACAGAAATAAGCAACAGCATATGGGTTTGGAACGACATGAGAGTGAGTAAAAAAAAGAGACAATTTTAATTTGAATGAACTATCCCTTAAAAACAATAGTTACTCAGTGTTATGCATTGAAAATCGCATGAGTCAAGGGACTTAAATTATAAATGAAGGGACTCCACAGAAGTCCTCATCTTCATTTAATGTTAAGCCGCTCTCTCTGGGACCAAGTGAGCTGTCCTTGACACAGCTACTGTATGAATCATACAATCAAAAGAGTCATTCCAGGGCTGCTAGCTTATTGTGGAGTCCAGTGCCAAGCTGCCCTTTCTCTAAGGATAGACTCTTAATGGCACCCCTGCTGATCTGAGGTCAGTACGGCCCTCTGCTAATGCTTTAAGCAAACTACCCTGTCTATGCACTCAGAACCATTAACACGCACCCTGCCGGGATAACCATGTTGCAGAAGCACCTGCAAAAAAAACCTTTTAAGATTTGTTATTTCTCTCATGTGACTCTGAAAGTTTATTTTCATGGACAGATAATCTTGCTGTTCTTTACAGATCAGTGTCATCCCGAGGCTGTTTATATGCATGCAGAGAGTAATAAGACAGAGGTTCTGTTTCAAAGGTTAACAGGAGAGTTCGTGACCAGGATTGTGTTTTAAGAGAAGAGGGTCGACCTGCCAAGATAGAAGGAGGTGCCGAACACAAGGTTTTAACCTCCTGTAACCTTTTGACAAGCTGTCAGTGGGCAAGTGATTAAATCAATAGAGGAATAAAGGATGACAAGCCACTGTAAAACAAGAGTGGCCTGTAAATTCAGATGGACTTGTAGGAACTAAGGTTTAGTTGTCTAACAAATGTCAGTCATATTTTCAAGTGTCATTTCCTGTAGTTTCAGCCCGGAGTCTGATGATATGCTACTGTTTGATGCATATTTGACAAAAAATGGCTAGCACTTACTCTATCTCGCAAGTTCTTCTGTTCTTTTTTTTTCTTTCAAGTTTTCTATGCAAGCCTGTTACCACCTTATAAAAAATAAATTTGGTGATAATGAGATACATTTTAAAATATTAAATCAAGTCACAGTTGTGAAATATAGGGGCAGATTTACTAACAGCTTGCTCCTGTGCAAACCCTCTTTTGGTGTTAAAAAACTACTGTCAGGATTTTACTAAAGACACGCAGTGAACAATTAGCGCTGAAAAGGCGTGGACAGGGTTATTTTTGCAGCTGACCTTATTGAATATGCATTTATAAGAGTTTCTCTTTCAGACGCAACATTTATGGGAGGAGAGTATTTTAATGAATCATGCAAGGTATTTACTAAGGTTTGTGCTAGTCAATTTAATGATATTTGTGCTATTTACCACCCCAAAAAAGCATGTCTTAAACCAGATGCTAATTTGCTCTGCTTTTGGTAGATTGCATTGGTCTTCTTGGGAATCATTATGGATCATTATGGAAATTAACTTTCCACTCCCATTGGCACATTTTTTTCTGCGCTCTCATGTTAATTTTTCCTGTTTAGTAAATTTGGTCCCAAAAAGACATATTGTGAAAAATAAAGTCACAATTAGAGCACAAATTCTGAGTATGGGACACCATTCTTGGCTACACTCCACTTCACTTTCCCTTTAACTTTTAATTAGGAGAAATATTTATTAAGTAAAATTTTACTCTGAGGTGGAAACAGGCTTTCATAGTTTTTCATGCATTTATGCAAATTTTTCCTGTCAACTGTGATCACTTCAGATATCAATCAAACTATTTCATCCTTTAAAGTGGGCATACTTTGTCAGAATAAGCTGCAAAGTTGACCAGACAGATGCAGTTATTCAAAGTCTGGCTAAATGAGACTACTTTTAACTGTCATCCGACAAACGACTCAATTGATTCACTTAGAGACAAAGACCTAAGTGGTTTAAAAAATGCTGTGCTTTGTTCAAGTGAACCTAACGGTTTTAAATATTTAGCTGGAACTCAGCAGATTACAGTAGTTTCTTTAATCACAAATTATTCTGCTTGATCAGTGTCAGATTTCATAATGGATCCTGAAATCCCACTTATCTGAGACTGCGACAGATTCCCAAACTGTGTGATTAGCGGTCGAAATAATAGAATGCTGCCTTCATGACGAGCAAGCTTTCATGGAATCGTTGTCATTCTGTCATAAGTCAAATGGGTAGGTTGTCTGCTATTCATGTCTGCTTGATTTATCAGTGGTTGGAGTCACGTCCTCAACAGCCTCTATTGTGAGTCATGCAAACTCTCGGCGATGCAATTCCAGATGGCAACGTCATTGATTGATTTCTGGTTAACAAATGAGTGGAAGGTATAAAAACCTTCACTGAAAACTACTCATCACTGTCCCGTTCAAAGAATACAGGGATCTATGTTGTCAAATGGAAGAATGGCTCTCGTTAAGGCTCAAAGCTGCTGCCTGTGACTTATGGGACATAGACGAAATGAATGAGGTGATCACAGTTAGCATCGCAGGCAGAGCTTGGACATATTGCTTTGGTGTCAAGGTGTGCATCATTTCAAATGTATTCCTATTGTGTTATTAATTATCGATGGACTGCCATTATTGCTGTGGCATTTTGATGGATTTTGAGGGGGTGGGGGAGGGGGGCTCTGGCCTTTCTCATCATTAGCAAGATCATATGCATGTCACCTGGATGTTTGAGCATCCACTCATGTTTGAGTCAAATGATTTACTAGCCTGCAAATAGCCTATGTGTCATTTTCCATCCAGTATTGTTGTTCAGGTTAAAAAAGAAATTGTCACACTTGATGTTTTGACGATGTGCCTCTTGTCGTGTGTGACACAAGGTTAGTTCAAGGTCATATATATACATGGGCGACAAGAAATGCACCGGGGGCAAGAAAAAAATCAAGAGTTTTTTTTGTACATGCATCAGCAAATTATTCGCCAAAACTTTTAGCAAACGAGTTTGAGTTTGCTTGTTACTTGTTTATTTACTCATTTATTTAATAATTTACTTAAAGACCCCTGTGGTGAAAATTGTTTACAGTATGTCTATGTGGCGTTTTTAATATGCTTTAAGACAAACCATGTGCAAATTCATAAGTCAAAACTATTGCTAAGAATTTTCTCCTTAAAACTGCAGTGAACCAAAGACAGTCTCAAAATTGCGGTGTGAAATCGCTGGTGTTTCTGACGTCAAAAACAAGAGGCGGGGCTAATTTGCATATTCATAGAACCACGTATACTTAATGAGGCAAGGGTGTAGAGTTACATTTAAGCTATTTTAAGGCATGAAGAATTTTTTTTTTCAAGGAAAACATGTCTAAATATGTAAATTTGGAGATCAAAGATGAGTTTTAAGGGATACAATTATTGACTACAGGGGGACTTTAATTTATTATCTCGGAAAAAATGACACACATGAAATGTGAATCATTGTCCATCGTTTTGCAAGCAACTGGTGATAAAGAAAAATGCCATGTCGCAATATTAAAAATATTTTTCCATTTTAAACAATGATGGTGAGCCAGTGGATATCATATCACGCCAGCAATGTGCAATCTTTGTGTGAGAGTTATGCTGGTGAAGAAGTATCAAACCACAGTCAATTATTCACTACAGAAACTGTAAGTAAAAACGAACCGAGCTTTTGGCATCTGACGCTGCATTAACAGCGCATATTCTGTCAAAAACGATAGGAGATTAATCAAATAGATTTTCTTGAAATATTGAAATATTTCTCTTGTGGCCCATAGTGAAAAAAATGTGTATTTTAATGAATCGATAAGCATTTCGTGTTGAACAAGTTGTTTTTGATGAGGAGCTAATCTAACTAATCTTTTTATCCTCACAGCGCGTCGGTTATATGGTGATGCGCTATGAAATTATTGTAGTAATTGTAGTATTAATTTAATAATAAAAGTAGCCTAATAATAACTAGGTAACCCTTTACAATAAGGTTCATTAGTTAACATTAGTTAATGTATTAAGTGACATGAACTAACAATGAGCAATACATTTGTTACAGTATTTATTAATCTTTGTTAATGTTAGCTAAAAATTCAGCTGTTCATTAATTGTTCATGTTATTTCACACTCACAGTGCATTAACTAATGTTAATAAATACAACCTTTAATTTTAATAATGTATTACTAAATGTTGATAAATTAATTTTAACTAAGATTAATAAATGCTGAAGAAGTATTGTTCATGTTAACTAAGGTAGTTAACGAATGAACCTTTATTTTTTAATAAATAATCATGCATGCCCGTCCACTACGCCACTGTGAAGGGCTAAACAGCATCAACGGCACCACCTGGCACGGCATCAAAGCGGTTGACTGTTTTTTTTTTATCCAAATCCACATGAATGGCCCGTTTAATGTTCAGTAGCCTACTGCAATCTCCTGCCTCATGGTGTTTCTCATGTGTGTTTTCAGTCGGTGCAAGCAAGAAAAATTTGTTTCACACGATGCAGTATTCATCGGCACAGTCAGGATTAATATAAAGAGGTTTTCAACGTTTACTAGACAGTAGACTAGCTTTTTACGGGCAATTCATGTGGATTTGGATCTCGCTACGTACACTGTCTGTGAAGGCCTGACTAGCTGATGGCTCACATCGGGAAACTCCATGACAATAAATATGTCGCCCATGTATCTGTATATATATTATACACACACACATAAACAAATACAAAATAAAAGTCAGGTTCATATTTAGAAGTCTATTGCCTGTGGGTATGGTACAATAAAAAAAAATTTGATTTAATTAAAGTCAAGTTGTCTTTGGAGCTTCACAAGCTGTCTGCTCTGAATAACGTGCATGTGTGATGCCTGTCTAATTGAGTGCCTGCTGATTTTTCTTTTTAAGGCTTTTTCTCATTTCTGTCATGTGTTGCTTTACATGTATCTATCCTCCCAGGCTTCATGGACTCGACCTGAGAAACACAAGGTAGGGCTGCTTCAAACGTAGCCAGGATGCTCACTAATCCTAGAGAAGCCCTTTATCACTCTAGAACATCAAGTGTTGGCTCTCTTTTACCCTCGAAATCCTGTAGACACACACACCCACACATCACATCTGATGAAATGGCATCCCTTGTCTACAATGATTGTCATTTCTTTTCTTTATAGGCAGCATATTGCTCTTTTTTTTTTTTTGGATAGCATCTGTAAACAGAAATTGTGACAATCCTATTAGGTCTTTCTAAGCTGGGAAGTTTTTATGTCTTCTCATTTCTTAGGAGAATAACTGAGCCCTTTTTTCCTTTATGAATTCCCCTTGGACAAACTTTCTCAAGGGACTGAGGAAGAAAATAAAGAGAGGGTGTTAGAGCAAGGGCTTCAAGCCTTGAAACATGCCAGGTATTTCTTTAGAGTATGAGCCAACACTCAGTGTTCTCCCATAGACTCAGACAGGGGAATGTAGCAGCACTAAAGGAGACACTAACACAGCTATAACCAACTCCAGCTCCAGACAGCACAAGCTTCTGTTAACATAAATATACTAACCCTCACTTATGCCATACTAAAACTCGTATGTCAGAGATGAATACAAAAACTTAAATAGTCAACGTGAAACCCAATTAACTTCTGTAATGTGGCGCATTTGTATTAAACAGGATGTATTTTGTAGACTGTATTTTATCCATTCGTAGTTGGGAAAAGATGCATACCAGACCAAACGTGTTTGCTAAAATATTGCCTGGTTATTGGTGAACATCGTCCAAAAGCTTGCATGGCCTAAGTGACATCAGTGGAAAGGGAAAATACATTATGATTATTAAGAATAATCATCCACAATAGACCAGGAACTTGCATTAAGAAGAAAGTAAATATGGTTCGTTTTGATTTCATGTTGACTTAAGCTGTAGATGCAAAGTATGAGCAAGTGATTGCATGCTTGAATCTGAAATGTTACTCTTTAACTTGCTTTATTCATCTGTCAGAGAAAGAATTCATCTGTGTTCTGCACTGCTGAATGATTCAGATGCATATGGATTGTGTGGGAAGGACTGTTTATCTGATGTGCTGAGATGAAAGGCCGCAGTTATGGGATTGCCCACACATCACTTCATGTTTTTAATCCTCAGGAGTACAGATAAAAAACACCAAGCGCTTTTCTTCTGAGTCAAAGACAAGGAAATTACTGCATCAAGAGTTTTGCGAGTTAAACACTGAAAATTCAGGAGTACAATCTTTTTACATTATAAGCAGTACTGACTGGAGTGTTGTGTGACTTTGAATGCTCATTGCTCACACATACTGTGCGCGTGCGCTGTGAAGTGCATTCATGCCTCCACGTAACGCTTCATGCACGAACGCTCAAATGCACTCCTTGTTCAAAATGCCCATCATGCCGAGATGTTAATGTAAACAGTTGTTGGATATGTCTTCAGTTAATGCAAACAGGTGGAACAAAAAAATGTATGTGTGATGTGCCAGGATATCAAATACTTCTGCCTTGAAATGTAAATGGACCTGCCACACTCTTATTATTTTTCTACTATTAATCAGTCACGAACATTAACCAGAAAAAGAGAAAACCACTGCCTGCTCACAGCTGGAGAACGTTAGTAGCTTTAATAAACATCTACAATCAAACATGAGCACAAAGTTAAGCCTAAAAAATAAACTGTATTGTTCATTTTTATTACAGATCTGATTTTCAGACATACTCAAATGGCAGTGAATCAGTTTTAATGTGTTCTATCTAAGAATCATGCAAGATTATGCTAATCATATATATAATGTATGTGAATCATGAATAATTTCACTTCCATTGATTTCTGCAATTCTGATATTTTGACAGCCCTTCTAGAAGTTAATATGTAATTTCCTCTCTCTAATAGTAACAATGTCAGTAACCGGTATGTACGTACTACAGTATATGACCTTTTTCAAATTTAATTTTCATTCAATCTTGGAATGTCCGCCCTGCTCACTGTCTAGACTTTTACTCCTGCAGACCACCTCAGGGCAACTATTTCTCAACATGTCTTGTATCAATTCAAGCTAGGCCATCTTTATCAAAAGTTCAGATTTGTTTTCATCCACATTTGGACACACTGTGATCCATCTTGTCTGTGCTAGAGTGCTAGCGTGAAATGTGAAGTGCAGGACACCGCTTGACTCGCTTTCCTCACAGACAGTCAGCAACACCTTTTTTAACTTTGTCTCTGTCAGTGCAGTCATACAAATATGATTGCCATCACCTACTATTTTCTCCTAAGGGGAAATAAAAAAAATCCCTTTTTTCACACAAAAGACCTTGTATGTGAGCTCTGGTTTTGATCCACCGTTGGATGTCTGCTCTTTCAGGAGAAACGGATGGGCAGAATGGGGCTTCCTGCGTTCTCTATTAGCCGAGATAAGATACGCACCGGCCCTCGATTGCATTTCTGTGCTGAAACGTAAGCCGAAAACATTCTCTCTCTCTCCCCGCTTCTGTTTTCTGCTACATTTGACAACCGACGAGGAGGTAGAGGCACAAAGTGAAGCGTTCAAGGTTAACATTCAAAGAAATCGTGAAGGTTTATATGCGACCAGCCCTACGTACACACATAAAACAGGAGAGACGCTGCGTATGCTGGCTTACTGTCAATTACTATGCAAAGGGAGGGGATTCGCTCAATAGACCTGCATGCTAACAGCCCTCTGAACGTGAGGCACAAGCAGGATGGAATTTATGGTCGAGACCCTGGTTGTTACTTAAAGCACTCAATCCCTCAGATCGTGACTAAGCCACCACACCTTAAATCAAGTTTGGGAATTGATTGGATTCCAGCGCCGCGCACACTCCATTCCGCTCGCAGTCAAATTTCTCACTGACCATTGAACAGGCACTTTATAAATGAAGTGCCACTGCAGGTTTCAGAAACGTCTTATTTCCCGGCTGTCTTTTTCATGCTGTCAGGGAACCGTCTGTGGCAATGATGAAAGGTGCACGCTAATGTTCACATTTTGCAGTAGCTTCACTTAAAGAAAAATGTAAATCATACGCTGAGCTGTTTGCAGTCGATGCTCAAAACAGCATTCCATTTTCAATTCAGTACGCATGTATATCCAATAACAACGTCGTAGCGTAGGTAAAACAAAGTACGCTCCGCTAAGCACGAAAAATGTAGAGCGCATCTGGCTCTCACAGGCTTATTTTAATCATTCTGCTGCATTGAATACTGCTCATGAATGTCAACAATGCTTATTGTTAATATCAAGGTGTGACAGCTACACATTTTTCTCCCTAAATGTCCTGTAGCTAATGAATGGGATTGAGTATCCATGTGATTATCGTGGCTGTTGGCTTCAGCACAGGAGCAACTCATGTTTGTTAACTGAGTAATATGGTGTCAGCTGGCATGACTAATAAATCTATTTAAACGTGTCATGGAAGAGGCTGCACTCTCTGATTAACATGGGTCACATTATGCAAGTCAGATGCACTCAGTCAATTAATTTTCTTGTAAATTACATCAGTGTCATTAATCTGTGGATTTCCATTTGATTTCTTCTTTTGAAGTTTACAACGTGGAACCAACATGTCACTAACGTACAGTATGGGTAACATATGGTTAGTTGACGCATAACATGTCCATGGACTTTTTATCAGTCCCATTCACAAGGTGCTTAACTGTAAATGTGTAGCCAATTAAATCGAGAGCCAAAATAAATATTATATAATTATTATAAATATGGAATAATAAATAAACCATATATTAAAAATATATTTTTTTAAATTGCCTTAAGGTAGAAAACTGAGATCTTACAAAATGTTGCGGTCCATTCACTTTAAGACACGGTGAACATGATTTCACCAATACAACATGTTCCTGGATCAACGTTCCTATCAACCAATCAGATTTGAGGGACAAGTTTACAGTTTATGTCTAGTTTAGGCTTACAACTAGGGTTAGGTGCTGTGTTATTCATCTATCATTCCCCTCGGATTTTAGGGATAACTTATGGGTAGGGTCAGGTTAGGTTAGGTCAGGTTACAGCTACATTTTCACACACCAATGTTTTTTCCAGGATCAACTAAAGATGCTTATCCAGGAACATGTCTGTCTTGGCAAGATCATGGTGACCGAAAGACACATTTCTTGATTAAATGAATAATGTTTGTGAGAGCTCCATTTTAACTTTGTGGTGTAAAAGAAGAAACAATGTGTCTCCTTATTTATTTTTCACCTGTCAAGAAAATGTCATGCTCTTGAGAAAACAACAAATGTAATGTTCTTACATTTCAATTTAAAAAAATAATAATAATGTGTGGCATCTTAGGGCTTTAGTTGGAAACTCTACAGGCCCTATCTTACACCCGGCGCAATGCAGCGCCAAGCGCGACGTAAGTGTTTTTTGCTTGTTTCAGTCCAACGCAGTTATCATTTTCACGTCCTGCGCCATGTTGTTTAAATAGCAAATGCATTTGTGCGCCCATGGACGTGCTGGTCTGAAAACGAGGTGTGTTCTGGCGCATTGTTGGCGCGTTGCTTTTTCGAGACAACAGAAATAGACTGCGCCATTGGCCAACTGAAACCTGGTCTAAAGTCAACGGCGCAATATATATATATATTTTTTTATTTAAAGAGCGCGTTAGTGATGTGTGCCTATAGGCGGGTCCACAACACGCATACACTCTGCTTATTAATTTAAACACACATGGGCGCACAGCAGCCCACAAACATGCCAAATATTTCAAATAAAAGGATTACAATGTAAAAGATTATTATTGTGTACATAAAGAAATGGTGGAATCCGACTTGTCCCGTAGATGGTCTGCTTGCCACTTTTACCTCGCGCACGAGCAGTTCCGTTTGCGCTCTGGAGACACTTTCGGTCTTTCCACTATCAAATTCCGTCATAACATTTGGCATTTAAAGGGAATGGGAAATGAGACTCTGATTGGTTTAAAGCACGTAAATCCCAAAACACACCCATTACTGATTAAGAGAATAGGGACAACCCTTTTAGACCATGCGCCTGGCACACCGACCATTTTTCCCGTCGTTAAACTAGCAAAAGTGGACACGCCCTAAGTGAACTTGCGCCCTGCGCTTTAGACCATGCACGTAGATCGTTAAATTACGGCCCTACATCTTAAAGTCCTTTAACTTGTCACAATTTACTTTTTAAACACTTTTTTTGCCTTCACTTTTAAATGGTTATGTGGTGTGACAAATGAAAAGTACAAAGATTCCATGTGGTTCTCAATAAGCATGAGGTCATAAAAGCTACATGTTTAATAAGTATGAAAGAATTAGTAAAGATGTGAATTCGCTCCTTTTGAAAGCTGATCTGAGGGGCCTTTTTAGTTGCTTTTAAAGTCTAGTGAAACTACCAAGAAAGCTAGAAAGAAAGGCTTTGAAATGCAAACAACACAGAGGCGTGATGAAGCGCATGCCGGGTTTTCATTGTAACAGCTGGAACTACTATTGATTGCCGAATTCAAAGCCCCTTCAACCATAGGATCTCAGATCACCATAGTAACCAGAGATGGGCAGCAGAGTAAATGCAGAATGAGCTAAAGAGCATGCGCTCGTGTGCGGGATGGAGCCGAGGAGGAAAACTGTTAGCAGATTGTCCCAGCTGTGCTGTTTAAATAGGCTTTGAGGAGAAAAGGCTTTAAAGTGGCCCCTGCTGTGTGGTCCACTTCATTATTGATCCCTGCCACACTGTCTCCCAAAATACCCCCCTGAGCCCAAAGACAGAGGCTGAAACAAAGAAATACCGTTCCATTCAAATGGCATCTGTAGTTGTGTGAAGGAATGATATAAAGAATCTGGATCATTTTTCTCTGAAGAAATGAAAAAATTTCATCATTTTCTCTCCCTCTTATATTTCCAAACCTGTACGACAGACCTAAAGTTGTTATTCACTGGAAAACCTTTCCTTGGTTTGATTGAATCATTCTTTTGAGTCTGATCTTTTCAGTGAATCACTTGAATAATTTCTGCTTCTTTCATAAAGAGGTAAATGTCAAGATTTTATTTGAAAATCCTACATACATTTAATTGGTTTCTCATCCCAAATTACTTGGAATATATGGACTTAAATGGACCACTTTTACAATACTTTTATGGTTCTGTTGTGAAGCCTCAGTATGTCGTCTTTTGTATTTCATGCTGTATAAGAATGTCACAGGTTTGGAACCAACATGAGGGTGAGAAAATTACAACATAAGGGTGAGAAAATGATGACATTTTTCATTTTCATATCATTTATGGGTGAACTATCACTTTAAAGCCCCCCATTGTGCCTCTAGCACTGCCATTTAGGTTTAACTTTGACTAATTTCCTTCTGTTTTACATATCTTTTTCTTACTCTCACTCTCTCTTTTCTTTTTTCCCCCCTAGAGTCTGGATGGTAACGTGATTGTACGCAGTGATGCCCGTGTGTCCTCTCTGACTCTAAAGTACGTGCAGTTCACCGATGCCGGCCAGTACCTCTGCACTGCCCGCAACTCCATTGGTCAGGACATCCAGAGCATGTACCTGGAAGTGCGCTGTAAGCTAAACACTTAACTTCTTTGTCCTTTGTAGGTTATTTGTCTTGTGGTCAGGGCAAATGTGTCAAAGCTCAAAAAGTGGACATATTGTGTTTTTTAATGTTCCTTTGGTCTTTCTGGGCTACTATCCTGCTGAAAACACCAGCAAAACTGTTTTTTAGATGCTGGATCTATAGCCTCGTTTAGTCCAAATCCGCATTATCCGATTGGAATCCGATCATATTTAGTGTGAACGGCGAAAAAATGACATGAAATACGCTTTTTACAAATCCGTTTTAAGCTACATTCATATGTGGTTCGAAATCTTATTCAATTCACATTTCTGGAAATCCGTTTTAGTCTGACCGCTCTAATCGGATTTCGCGTGGTTTATGTGACTTTCTCACGCCATGTAAAACGTAAACATGTCAGACATTGTTAGAGGAAACATGCTGAAAGTCGCTGCAGAAATTTTACATTAGAAAACAAACAAGGCGTTGCAGTGCAGGTCGAGCTGAAAATTACACTATAATGGAGACATGTTGAATTTTAAGACTGGCGAAATTGACAGCACGATATAAAGCGGCCAGTAGTCCAGTGCGGTGGCTACACATTGTCATGTTGTAAAAAAGAAAACATCTGTATTGAAAACCCCTCCACATTGTTGTTGTTGTTTTTGACGTATACCTACTAACGCAACGTAATTTCCATAGAAACCAATGCAGATATTCCAGAAAACTAAAGAGTGCCACAGGACACACAAATCCGATCCGAACAGTTGTGATACAGTGTGGACAGTCAGTAATTTAGATCAGATTCCAATAGGATACACAAATAATCCGATCTGGACTGACAGTGTGAACGAAACCTGTGAGGGTCTTAACTTACTAACTTTTAACTTTTTAACCAACAGTAGATCCACCAGCTAAACCTGCCCCATACCAGCATAAACCAGCTTAAACAGCATGGAACTGGTCTTTTTACCAGAATATTCAAAGATGCTATTTTACTTCTTTTTGGAGTTTATAACAAAAGAAACTGATAGGAATAGATGGTTTGAGGGCTTTTTTATATGTCTGTTTCAAACAAATTAAAGTCGATTCCCAGGCTTATTTCTTACAGTTAGAGCTCTTCATATGAAATGAAATACTGCCATCTTCACATTCTTAAAACTCAATTTTCAGAGCAAACGCTTATTTTTATCAGATTATGTTTACTGCAGTTGGCTGAGTGCACTTTTGTGCCATTTTGCCAGGTAGAGAATTACAGAAAAGCTAGCTTTAAAGTTATTTTCATCTGCTTGTGCATTTTAAAGCATTCCTAGAATCTAATTCAGAAAAGTGGGAGGGAGTGAAGCTTGAAGTGCAATGAAAGCCTAATTGGATTAATTTTTCTTGCCCCAAAAATCTTCTCCCGTTCCTGAGATAGCATCACAATGTGCAATTGATAGAAATTGTGTGGAAATGCAGTTTGCCACAGCGCGGTTTGTGAGTAATCAGCTTCTTGGTTGAGTGCATGGAGCGTTTCGCAGTAATTAGTGATAAGAAAAGGTGCTTTGTCTGCTTCAAATGATCCTAGATGAGATTGTTCACTTCCATACTCAGACACTTTCGGTCTGAGCTGGAGTCTCTTGGTCTGTTTTATTTCCCACTTTTTACTTCAAGGTTTCATTTAAAAGAGTTTTTTTTTTTTTTGCTTGATTTTTTATGTGTTGTTTAATTGAAATAGAGCTCAGCCTCACAGTAATAATGGAGTCTCGGGCTGGCAGCCAATAGGAAAGACATGCCGATTTCTAGCCATGTCGAATCAGTAAGCATCTTTATGCAAAGTTTTGCCGTTTACTTACATACACAATAAAAACGTGTTCCACTAAAATTGCACATGAAATCATTTCGAGCCTTACGTTCCCCAATATTCATTTCAGCCACTGTTGTGATAAGATTTCATTGCCTGTTTCATCCAAAGAGAGACATTGGGGTGTCCAGATTATCTAAGCAGCGGTGTTGCAGCCTGTGGTCCTGAGATAGCGATAAGATTTGAGTGGATATGTTTCTTATCACAACTGCTTTATGGGAAATGTGATTACTCAACTGCATGTATCAATCCTGGAGTGGAAAGTCTAGTTAGCCAAGGTGAGCAACACTCACAACAGACAATAGACTTCATGCTAGAGCTACCGCCTGGTCTGTAATAGCAGATATCAGCAATCGCAATTCTGAAAGGTATTTGAGGGGATGATGGTTAATATATGCCAGCTGGAAGCCATCATATTTTTGCCCCAAGGTCTTTCTCTATAACAGTCCTTGTGTTGGTTGCACTTTGCTGACACTGCGTATAATTACAGATGCTCCAAAGATCCAGGGCCCTGTGGCGGTGTACACCTGGGAGGGTAATCCGGCTAACCTCACCTGCGAGGCCCTCGCTCACCCGGGAGCCTCCATTTCGTGGTTCCGTGACGGCCAGATGCTGCCTAACGCTAATACCACCAACGTCAAGATCTACAACACTCCCACAGTCAGCTTCCTAGAGGTACTGCATCGCCACTCGAACCCATCAGCCTTTAGATGCCCCCTCATTAAAGTTTCAACACTAAAGACATGTTTGACACTAATAATTGCTTTCTGAGCTTATTGTCAGTATACACCAGCACTTTGTAGCATTTGATATTAAATCATAGCAATAGTGCCTGCCAATACTGCATTGAGCAAACACAATAATTATTGTTTTTTCTGTTCTTCGTTTATGTACAAAATAGTGCACACCCATATCTGTCCACAAGTGCTGAGAATATAATGACTTATTTTTATTGTGTGGCAGAATAATTCATGTCATTTCAGTTAGCTTCACTTTTCACATGTCATAGCTTCCCTTTTTGATTTTGGTTTCGCATTACTGGCCGATAACATTATAACAATAATTAAGTTAATGACACATTGTGAATGACCAGCCTAATGTTTTTAGAGTCTTGCAAAGCACAGATTGTAATATTTAATCTGGTGCATCTAAATACAGAAAAGGGTCTGTCCCTTTTTTTTTTTTCTAGAGGCCTTTTGAGATCAGATCACAGCATTATGAGCCATCATTATAATAGTTAAATTTAAAGTGTTTACTTGACTTTTTAATGCTGCACACAGTCTGCATAAAACTTTTTGCATAGGAATCGTAGTCACAGGAAACTAAGTATCTTGAAGTTTGATTATTGATTGGCAAGCACAGCGAATCAATTACACCGAATATGCAGATTTACATGCTGTAGCAGCAGTGTAAAAATGTTGAAGGAGCCACTTTCAGTTTAACTGTTTTTAGAAAGTTTTAGGAACAGTTTTAGCTCAAAACCCCATTCTAGAAATGTAGAACATACCAACATCCATTGCCATGATTTTTGGAATTACTTATCGCGAGAGGAAAATACATATCAAATGTTTCAGTCGCATAACATCGGTTAATGGAAATGCCGTCATTTCCCAATAGTTTTTTATCGACATTTAGAAAATATTGCAAAAGTTTTGTAATTAAGCGTGGCTACTGTCTCTGTTTCCATGGCACATTTTGCTGTTGAAGCTAATGGCAACAGTACGCTCCCATTCTTTCATTCTCTCTCTCTCTCTCTCTCTCTCTCTCTCTCTCTCTCTCTCTCTCTCTCTCTCTCTCTCTCTGTCACTCGATAATTGCTATTAATTATTACTGCTATTGCCAAGGCAATGAGCTTCCCTTAACCAGCTAATGTCTACTGTACATGCTAGCTAAGTCAGAAGAAAGGTGGTGCCTTGACGTGTTTTTTTTCTCTGACAGGTCACTCCGGTGTCCCAGAACGACTTTGGCGATTACAACTGTACGGCTACTAATGTCATCGGCACAGAGTCAAAAGATTTCATTTTGATTCAAGCAGGTTTGTGAATGTTAAGAGGATGATGAACAAAATTAGTAACTGTTTTACACTTATGAATCACTATCAAACACAAATTGTTGTCATTCTTGAGGTTCTAATTAGCTGTTCACAAATAATTTCTCACAAAGGGTGTCTTAACACAGGAAAACCACTTCTAAAATCCCCCTTGGTACCCATTCATAATACACATGGTATGCGAAAGGTAAATCTTCCCCAGACTGAGATGTTTTAGCTTTAGATCAGAGCCTGTGCTCGTATTTTTTAGGCTGAGACTCTTGGGTAATAAAAACAGCAGGGTATAATTTTCAGGCTCCAGATTTGACGGTTAAATGCGATGCTACCTCTGATATTTTTGGTGCTCTGTAAAGTGGAGCAGATGTGAAATGGTGTGGAAGGCAGTGAGGTGATTATTTAGTCTCAATGCGATGAGGCAGTGCAGGAGTGACGCCTCTTCTCTACCTCACATGTTTTAGAGCCACCACACTCCCACAGCCATCGTTTTTATTGTGCGATAAAGTCACATTTCTCTAAAAGTGTGTTTTACTGAGTAAATGTGTTCTGTGAGGGAAGGAGATTCATTTTAAAAGAGTCATGTATAGGTTGAGTTATATTGTTAATAAATCATTTTGTTGAGGTAAAAAAAAATCAGTTTTATGCAGGGCTAAAAAAAACTAAAACTAAAATTCAAGCAGTTGTTTAGTACGGAGCCCCTAAAGGGACGTGGTGGCGGAATTTTTTTTAGGATGGGAGATTTTTTTTTTTTCAATCTTTTGCGTTCCCTCGCAAAACTTTTGCGTTCCCCCGCAAAGATATTTGCGTTCCCACGCAAAATGTTTGCGTTCCCTCGCAAAGTTATTTGTGCTCCCACGCAAAAGTTTTGCGTTCCCACGCAAAACCTGTTGGCAGCTCGGACAGACACTTCCTGTTTAATGTCCCGCTGGCAGCTCCGTACGTTAATGGAGCGTTTCATAGTGTTTGAACTTGGACTCTAATATAAAGAAATGCGGTCAGTGCTTAACTCAATGTGTTCAGTGAAGTTGGCAATATATTCACATGCTATTCGAACTTCCCGGATCAATATTCTTGAGCTAAACGTTGTTAAAACACAAACGACACCTATTTACAATCACAGTAACCTAGACAACGAGATACAACCCAATTCTCCTCAAAACGAGCTTTATAATATATAAATGGATCTCTATGAGCACGCAGGCGGCTGAGTCCGAAGGGACCATCTGCAAAGTGCAATATAACCCCAAAAACGACTACAGCATCAACTCATAGTCAAAAATATAAAAATAGTCATTAACTTCAATGTTACAAACCACCCAATTCAGTTTACACATCAATGGTAAACTCACTGGTCATACTGCACTGCTTCTGCACATTTTATATTATATAAAAAAAAATATTTAATAACTTCACTGTAACACAACAAATTTAGTTCACACATCAGTGCTCTAATGTTGGTTATACAACACTTAGTTTGGGAAGTAATTGCACATAAAAAAATAAGTATGCCTATTCTTTACACAAATTATATTGGTAGGCTACTGTACGCAGCTAACATAATAGTTACAACCATAGCTTTTGCATTATATTTGCTTACTGAATTTGATGGCATTACACTGTAGCCTATAACAGTGTGAAGTTACTGAATATTTTTTCTAAAAAGGGTAAAGTTATTGGAACTGAATTTGGTGACAGTAGCCTACATTGTATCCCAGTGAAGCTATTGAATATGTACTCATATAAAATGTGCAGAAGGGTTTTAGGATTTGCACTTTGCAGACGGTCCCTTATTCGGACTTGTCTCGCCGGTTAAAGACATTTATATTATAAAGCTCGTTTTGAGGAGAATTGGGTTGTATCTCGTTGTCTAGGTTACTGTGATTGTAAATAGGTGTCGTTTGTGTTTTAACAACGTTTAGCTCAAGAATATTGATCCGGGAAGTTCGAATAGCATGTGAATATATTGCCAACTTCACTGAACACATTGAGTTAAGCACTGACCGCATTTCTTTATATTAGAGTCCAAGTTCAAACACTATGAAACGCTCCATTAACGTACGGAGCTCTGAAACACCGCCAGCGGGACATTAAACAGGAAGTGTCTGTCCGAGCTGCCAACAGGTTTTGCGTGGGAACGCAAATATCTTTGCGAGGGAACGCAAAACTTTTGCGTGGGAACGCAAATAACTTTGCGAGGGAACGCAAACATTTTGCGTGGGAACGCAAATATCTTTGCGAGGGAACGCAAAAGTTTTGCGAGGGAACGCAAAAGATTGAAAAAAAAAAAATCTCCCATCCTAAAAAAATTTCCACCACCACGTCCCCTTTAGGGGCTCCGTAGTTTAGTTCACTCTAAGCAGAATCAGTAATTGTACCTTTCTGTTTATGTGTTCCCTCTGTAATATTCAGGGTTCCCGCGGAGTCTTAAAAAGTCTAAAAAAGACTTAAATTCAGAAAGTGAAATTTAAGGCCTCAAAAAGTCTAAAAAACACAAGTTTAGGTCTTAAATTTAATTTACCTAAGTCTTAAAATTCTTACCTCCGTTCATTTTGTTAATTGTGGTCAAGCGTTGTCCGCCGAAAATAAAACGTTGGTTGTTTTGTTTGTTTTCTAGTAGGCTACGTGATGATGATAATCCCATTGCGTCATCACTGCAGGTATAACTCCTGTAAAGTAGGTGGCGTTATGTAACCCGCGCCGCCAATAAAGTGAAGGAAGTTGATTCACTAGCTACCTGCCCGCCGAATTCGTGCAACGTTAAGTCAGGGCTGTCGTCGAGCGCGTAGTTTTCAAAGATCATTGGGAAGTGTGTGTTTAACAAGATTTGGTATAGCGGACTTCATCAAGAGAGATCTAATTAACACCATTAGCGGACCGTATGTCTTGATGTTCGTTGTTTACTCATTAAACTGCAAGAAAGAGATGATAATTTGGTGGATGATTTAAAAATATTCGTTAATCAATAATCATCTGTAAATTGTGTAGTCATTTGAATGTAATCATAACGGTCCCCTGAGGGCGCTCAACGACCACGTCATCCGTAAGAGTGAGTTTCTAACAAAAAAACAACAGTTTACTAAAAAGAATAAATACATTAAATAATTTACCATTGTTAATTTGTGTTTATTTTTGTTTGTTGTTTTTGTATTTAACCCTTTCACACGGAAGTTTAAAATATTCTAACTGATCCCCAGCGTGAGTTTTTCTAGGCGACCGTTATTTAGAACCTGTCACTTTAATGTTTCCATGGTGACGCGTCATTGCTTGTCACGTGACACAGCGCAACCACAACACAGTGCTGAATGAATGATGATCTGCTTTGATGTCATTTTCCCTTTTCTATTCAAAATATTCACAAATGTATTAGCTATAACATGAAACACTGATATTCCGATTGTCAAATATGTGCAAGTGGATGTGTTTTGTTGTTTAAACACCTTCATAACGATCGCGTTAGTTGAGCTGTTTGTGCGATGGGCGGCACCATGTTAGTTTACAACACGTCAATTCCTCAACTTCTCACGAAATACATGAAAGTGGCCGGAGAACTGGGAGAAGAATAGTGTGAAATGTAAAGCTACTTACACAATGTGTATCTGATATGAATAAAACGTGTCGTCTTATTATAATGGAAAGGATTATTATTGCCGCTTCCATAGACATCAGTCAGTGTGTGTATTTTACAAACTTAAAATATGTTTAAGAATTTCTGGGATCATTCTAATGTTTCAATTTTTGTGTCGTGTTGGTCTTAAACTTCACACATAATGGTCTTAA
The DNA here is from genome assembly GCF_029890125.1 of Rhinichthys klamathensis goyatoka. Taxonomy (NCBI): domain Eukaryota; kingdom Metazoa; phylum Chordata; class Actinopteri; order Cypriniformes; family Leuciscidae; genus Rhinichthys; species Rhinichthys klamathensis. The sequence continues at coordinate 1,837,877 of NW_026606723.1, read as the reverse complement.
AAGGTCTTAAAAAGGTCTTAAATTTAACAAACTGAAACCTGCAAGAACCCTGAATATTATCGCTCCGAAAATGGTTTGATTAGAAAAAATACCGGCTAGTACGTTTTTTTGTTTGTTTTTTCTGTTTGCCTCGGTGTGAGGGCAGGACAACAGAGAAGATATGTCACTGCAAATGGGAGAAGTTATTTTAATTAAAGATTTTGAGGGCACATGAATTTAAGAAAAATAATGATGTGCATGGATAAATAATTTGTTATAAATACTGCAAAATTCTACACAAAAAAAGTTAGTTTTGATTTCATGGTGACTTTAAGACTTCCACATAAATACCTTTTTACACGAGAATTGAATTTTCTGTGGATTTGCTGATTGCATCCAATATAGTTTATAAATGATTTGTCCTTCAAAAACAGCTTCTTTTTAAATCCTGCATTGCATTCTGACAGCATTATAAAACAATCTACACTCAAATGGATCTTAATGACTTAAATGATCAGGGAGCTGATCACACAAAATGATCAGCTTCATGTTTCTAACTTTGAGATTCTTGGGGAGGATATGCAGAGCATCAGACACAGCCAGGGCCAGCTCAAGGTTTGGCAAGCTTCCCCACATTTAAAGAGGAGCGTGTCTAATTTCTGCAACTAAGCGGAATTGTAATCTGTTTTGGGCAGTGTTTGAAACTTGTTTGAAAACAGTAGTTTGCCCATTTATGTAGCCATCCAATGTTCGAAGGTTGCAGAAGTTCAAAACAAGCCTTTTTATATTCTGAAAGTTTTCTTAGAACATCAAATTTTCTTTGAACTTCTGAAGAGTTTGATTCCTCATGATATGACCACTTTAAACAATAATTTGGTTTGTCTGAAAGATATTTTACTTGTGCTTCAGGGGAAAACTGTACTGGCCACTGCAATAACAGTTCCCTTGGTGAACCGTTCCCCAAGCCCATAACAATTTTTCATTGTTTCAGTTTGTCTATTGCCTCACTCACATTTTTGTGGTGCCCTGCTTGTGTGTGCAGAGCAGTACACTCAGAGCCGGATTAACGCAAAGGCAAACTAGGCACGTGCCTAGGGCCCGACTGGCGGGATGGGGCCCAGACAGAGGGATACTTTTTTTTTTTTTTTTTTTTTTTACAAATGTCCTATCTACAATTTATTTCAATATTTATTAATTAACTAAAAATAGTGACGATGTTTATCTTAACCATAGACTGTTACATTACGTCACATTAACGCCAGCCCATCAGGTGCTGCGAAGCAAAAGCCTAAATAGGCACGCAAAGAAGCACAGCTCTAATGCAGGTGTGTGCGTTGTCGTTATCTATTTTGGAGTGATTGCAATGTATTCTACTAAATATAAACTTGTACTGTAGATCAGCGTCATTTCTGGAAAAACCATTCACCGCTTTATTACGAGTTTAAAAGAGCGCGAGCGTCATTAACGTGCCCAGACGCGACGCTTTGAATTTGCGCGTACAATGAATAACATCGCGTCGGGAGCTGACTAAAAACGCTACAAAAGTAAAAGACAAGACGTTTGTATTCAAAGTTAAAAAGCCAACACACTACAACATTTTTAAATGTTTTAAATAAAGGATCTTGGGTCTATCTTCTAAATTCTGCTGATGATTAGATTATACCCTGCATCAGCCTACTTACGCCAATAATATCAGTTTAGAATTTTTTTTCTAATCAGTAGCGATCGTGTCTTTCTCTTCCACTTCATTTGTGTATAGCATATTTAAGCTAGCAATGCATAATATCATATAAGGCCTACTTATTAATAATATGACAATATCTGCATTCTGCAGTCAATATCTATTAAATGGGAGGGGAAAATCCTGCCCATACCAGCTATGAAAAAAAATGATAAAAGCATATATCACTGAAGTGGTATTCTGGAACTGTGAATAAATTGAATAAAACAGCAAAATAACAATAACAATAAAATCTTCATTAAACAAAAAAGAGATTACCTTAGATGAAGTTTGATTAATATGTACATACAGTAGGCTACTGGTAAAAAGTCTGGACCAATTACTATTTTTAATGTTTTTGAAAGAATGTTTTTATTATGCTCTACAAGCCTGCATTTATTTGATCAAAAATACAAAAAAGAAAAAGAAAAACAGGAATATTCAGCAAGGATGTGTTAAATATATAAAAAGTGATAGTGAAGACTTTTTTCAAACAACTTTTAAATAATAAAAAAAAAAATCCTGAAAAAAAGTATCACAGGTTATAAAATAAATATTAAGCACCATTTCTAACATTTGATAATAAATCAGAATATTATAAAGTTTTCTGAAGGATCACATTACACTAAATTCAGCTTTGCATCACATAAATATATTTTAAAGTAGTAAAATAGCAAAACTATTTAATAATATTTCACTATTATTTATCTGTATTTTTGATCAAATAAATCCAGGCTTGATTAGCATAAGAGACTTCTTTCAAAAACATTAAAAATAGTAATATGTCCAAACTTATGTACTGTGTAAGTAAAAACATTTAAAATTAAATGTTGTATAAATTAAAAGGTTAGGAATCATATTTGTTTCAAGAGTTTTTTATTGGGGGTGGGGGGCCTCCAACATGAATATTGCCTAGGGCCTCCAAATGTCTAGAACCGGCCCTGAGTACACTAGTTATATTCCAGTGTGTGCTTATAAGTGTGTGTGCGTGTGTGTACTTGTTCTCTAGATGTTCCTTCGGCCCCCTCTATCGAGCGCTTGGAGCCTTATTCCAGCACAGCAATGGTGGAGTTTGATGAGCCTAAATCCGATGGAGGAGTGCCTATCCTTAAGTACAAGGCTGAATGGAGGATAACAGGCCAAGACTGGACGGACAGAGAGTATGATGTTGAGGATGGTAAGTATCCAACACACACACACACACACACACACACATGCCCTATAATAACATTTATCCAGAACTGGAGGCAATGAAGAGAGAAAAACAAGATAGATGAGGCTTTTGGGAAGCTTATAAAAGCTTTTCCTCATTTGTATGAAGGTCAAGCTCTTGATTCTATAGCATTGTTTTGTACCGAAATGACCACAGATTCTCAGATGATTGTATTAAGACAGGGATTTTAACTGGGTTACATTGTTTTTAAAAACGTTGTTCTAAAGCAGACGTGATGTGAAATTTGAAATTTGAAATTTAATTGAAATTTGGATTAACAAGGAAGAGCTTTTACTGCTTGTCAATTTGTCGCTTCGCGCCCAGTTAAGATGCTGTGTTACACTTAGAAAAGAAAACAGCAGTTTCTATGACGCACAAACAGCCACCCTCCTTCAATATAATAACTAAACACTTTCCACAGCTGCTAGCCATTTCAAATTGTGGCAAAATAACCTTCCCCGCTGCCATAAAAAACCCTTTCATTGGCGATATTGCTTGGCAAGCATGAAACGCAATGCAGAGTTGAGCAAAAATAGAATGCGCAAATGTGAGAAAGGGACAGGGTTCACTTGAATGCTAAATAAGAGTGCTCAGAGCAGTTGTCACAGCCTGACATGTGCTCTGTTTGTCTGTGGGTACTGTCTGTCTCTCGGGGTGGCGGGGGGAGGGATGTCAGTTTGCTCACTGCTGACAGCCTGCTCGCTCTGCCAGACCTCCTTGGGACATGCGTCAGAAACAAGCCTCGCACACACAAACGCAGCCTTTCACGAATCAGACTACAAGCCACCTACACACACACAAACCCCTGCTCAGCCAATGTCTTTTTGATCACTCAACCTTTTGTCAGTCAGTCTCTAATGCATTAGACTGGCATATTATACAGGCATGAAACGGTCTCAAACACGAGCTACCAGATTGAATGAGTAAAAAGAACATTTCTGGTCATTATTGATGAATGATTGATGTATGATACCATACAAATACCAATTCTTTTGAAATTGTTCTTTTTAGTGATTTAGTCTGATCACTCAAATGGAGAACTTTTGAAGTTAAATTGTGGGTGATGTTATGAAAAACTATAAACCACATTTCATATTTTATAACATAACTAAAAACATAGTGATGAACAGCGAATATTCATTTCCCATGTTTCTTTAAACAGTGACCATTAAAAAGTTTGGGGTCAGTAAAAAAAAATTGGGGGGGGGGGGGGGGGATAATTATTCAAACTTTGGTTCCACAAGGACGCATTAAATTGATCAAAAGTGACAGTAAAGACATTTCAAATGTTATAAAAGATTCAAATGAATGCTGTTCTTTTGAGCTTTCATCAAAGAATCCTGAAAAATATTTATCATGGTTTCCACAAAAACATAAGCAGCACAACCGTTTTTTAACTGTGATAAAAATCATTATTCTTATAATAAATTATTCTTATAAGAAACGTAAAATGAGCAGCAAATCATCATTTTAGAATAATTTATGAAGGATCATGTGACATTGAACACTGGAGAAATGGATGCTAAAAAGTCAGCATTGCCATCACAGGAATAAATTACATTTAAAATGTATTCAAATAGAACATTTATTTTCAATTGCGATTATATTACAGAGTATTACCATTTTACTGACTTTTTGATCAAGTAAATGCAGCGTTTGTGCGTTACTTTTTTTTAAACCCCAAACTTTTGAATGTTAGTATTAGTTAATATCTGGATATTTATATTTTAGACAAAATATGGCCAGTTATTTTGTTTACTTTTGTTCCAATAAGGATTGTCCAATCTAATTAGAGGACAAGAACTAATGGTTGTATTTTTTACGAAATTGAAATGTAAGATCCTGCACGGGGACCTCTGGAAAACCTCTGAGTAATGACTCTAATTGAAGAATTAGTTTTTTAGTTTTTTTTTAGATCAAACTGAAATGTATTTTAGAACAAAGGTGAAACTCAAAATGCTTTGCAGGGTCTTCTGGGAAAATGATGGAAAATTGATGACTTGGCCCACAGAGTATTTGCCTACAGATCTACCCACAAAAAGTCCCGCAGACTTTCTCAGATTTAGAAAACTCATTATGCATTAAGTTTCACTCACTACTTGCCCCATGTGTATTTGTTTAGTCCATATTTACGCTTATCGGTTATACTTTTTTCTCACTGTATCTAAATCCATTCTGCCCATTTTCCCTTAAAATCAGGATTTTTTAAATGTATTTATTTGAGCCTATTCATTGCGGCAAACCGTTCAAATGAATCAGTTCTCTATAATGCTACAAATCATGTGCCATTTGATAAGGCAAATTGGTATGTCATATAGGTTTGGGATATGCTTTGTTAAAACTAGACATATTTAATCATCTTATTCTATGTTTATATGTCCTATATTTCATTGGAGCTCTAAATCTGTCCAAATCAGGTCTCAACTTGATCACTATTGTTGGGCTGAAGCCAGAGACCACATACGAGGTCAAGATATCAGCCATCAACGGCAAGGGTGAAGGAGAGAGCAGCGCCCTGGAAATCTTCAAAACCCAACCTGTCCGTAAGTGCCTCTGTCTTTCTGTCTTTCTCTCTCTCAGTCCCTCTTTATCATAAGACCCTAGCACCCTCTTTACCCATCAACCCCCCTTCTCAGTGCAGCAGCAGACCTTACTACCCACAATGCATCCCTGCCCTGGACCCTGCTGGATCTCACTCCCAGGAGATGCATTGCTTGTCCTGCGTGTACTTCTGTATTTATATGTGGATGTGCGTGTTCATTTTAGTGTGTGTCCGTATGTTTTAACTATATCCTGAAGACCATTGTGTCACTGCAGCTTCTCACCTCAGCAGTGCTTCCCTGTGATGTGGCACACCTCCCTGTCTGTACAGCTCTTCTGCCGACTGCCAGCATGTGCCGGGCAACAGCTGTGTCTCGTGTCTGTTGAGAGCTGTGTGCTCTGTTAAGTGTCGTCCATGTTGATTGGGCACTCTTCTGTAGAGCAGATAATGAAACCCTCTTTAACCTCATATCCACGATCAGATCAGGATCAGACTCTCAGGGATTCTATTATCAATGATAAGATCTAATCTCAAAGAATCTACGATATTTTGCATTTGTACAGCAGTATGCTGTAATAAGTAACAGGTGAAAATAATTCCAGATGGTATTTCTCATGTTTCACTAGTTTAACGGTTCTGCTCTAAATATTCACAAGATGTGCTATGAATCTAAGCCTGTTTCTGCCTCAGATAAAAACAGTCATTCATTTTAATGACTCTATTTCTAACATTTGTGATTCTTTCATAACTTTAGATCTCATAATTGTGACTACATCTCATATTTCTAACATTTGTGATTCTATCATAACTTTAGATCTCATAATTGTGACTACATCTCATAATTGCAACATTTTATCTCAAACGATTTTTTTTTATAATTGTAACATTAAACCTCAATTTTACTTATAACTTACAATCATGACTATTTCTCATAATTGCAACTTTATCTCATAATTGTGACTATTTTGTAACTCACAATTTAGACTATAGCTCATAATTCCAAATATTTAAATGGCAACTTTATTGCCTGGATTCACAGATCACAGACATTAACAGGCACGGTTTAAGATGCATGTTTGAACTGTCTCACCACAAAGGAACTTGCAATGACAAATTTTTACTGACAAATGTCAGTGCTATTGTTTGTCTCAAGATGCACACCTGTAATGTTTTTTTTCTAAGGCACTAGGCACATTAAAAAAAAATAACTACTTAAATGCCCTAATTGAACTAAGGCCTAACCCTGGCTTAATCTAAGTCCTGTCTGTGAAACCAGGCCTATATGTCACAATGTCACTATTTTATTATTTTAAACGTTATCTCACAATTACCTGTTTAAGGTGGAAACAGGCTTCTATAGCTATATAACAATGAAGTGAGGTGAAATTTGACGTTGGTTTGCAGAGCTTGATTGTAGAGCTCTCCACTTCAATGAAACATCATTCTTATTTAGATTCTGCAATGAAGTTTTCAAAGTTCCTACAAATCTACTGGTTTAATTACTGCATGTCGCACGAAGCCGTTGGATCTGAATGTTCCACTCAGAAGCAGATTAGAAAAAGTCAGTTTGCAAGAAATATGGGATGAGCAGAAACACAGTTCTACTTTGATTATTCAATTTCCACTTGCACTCGCAGGGATTAAGTGACTAAAGTTTAAATTGCAGAAAAAGTTTTTTTTTTTCCTTGTTGCTTTATTAATCCAAATTTATTGATCCAATTCAGTTAATCCTTCTAAAAAGCACTTTGTATAACATTACAAAAAAGGATTCCTGCAGCAATAAGCTTGATTTCCATTTCAATACCCAGAAGCTTTGGAGGGAATCTTACAAAAATGTGTAAAAAGTTAAAATAACACAAAACCAGACTTGTTTATTCTTCTATTGCGAGTACAATAGCTCATGGCAGGAGTGAATTGCTCCATTGATGTAAGTCAGAGACAGGCTGACATGAATTCTTATCTTATTTTTCTTATCATATTTCATCTTTACTTCGACACCCCCTGTTTTCACAGTCCCTACATTCACTCTAATGCCTGCTCTCATTTCACAACAGCTAATTGGGTCACCCAGTTTTGCCATTTTGGGACTTAGCAAGCATAGTTCACAGAGTTAAGCCTGACGAAATGTGAGTCAGCAAGGTGATTTTCTCACTGCTTTATAAGATGAACCTAAAATGGCAAATTGGATTTGGCCTCCTCTCCATCTTATACATTCCTGTTCTCATGTTCATGATTTTTTTATGGTTCTCATCATGTTTTCCATCTTGTTTTGTTCCACTGGACATCAGGCTTCCCTTTCAAAAGTAAGTGTTCCATCTCTCTGCTCTCTTTCTTTCACATTTCTGTTAGTCTTTTCCATTTGCTTCTATTTCAGCCATTGCAACACTCCTGCCAAATCTACTAGTAAGCCTTTAAAGAAGGTAGTAAATGCTTGATAGAAAGTTTAAGACTCCATGAAATGTTATAGATTGCAGTTTTCTTTTCTGCTTTTGAAGGAAGGTTTGTATATGAAAGGGCTCGTCCCTTTTTAAATAGCTAATAGGCTGTTACTTTGTCATGAACCTTGATGTGACCTTTAGTCAAATGGTAATTTTAATTTACTGAGAGGGGACATTCTCCTTCTAGAAAGCATTTGATTGGACAAAAAATTGTAAGTCGTTGGATGACTCAGTCATATTTTTGGTGTGCATCTGCTAAAAGTCAATTTTATCACCTATTGAGAATTAAATTAGTCTTTTTCCTTAAAGTGGACTCTCATATCTCAGTGCAAATTAAGTTAAACTTTCTGAGGGGTTTTCACTGAATTTAAAGAACTTTGTTATAGGTTTTTGATTATAGTCTTTGCTTTAGAGAACTATGACAGCTCACTTTATATCTGTTGTTGTACTTTCCAGACGGAATTCCGTTCTATTACTCAAACAAGGATAAAGGTTTGCTATGAGATCATTTAGACCAGTCCTGAAGGCTTAATTGAGAAAATTGCCTTTTCCCCCAAAACCTGCAGTAAATATGCACCTGGTTCAACTCCATTATGCTACATGAAGGAATTAACATTTGATTAATTGAATCAGGTGTGTTAGGTCATGCCTTGACCTAAAACTAAATTTGTATGGGCTCCCTTGGGTCTGTTGATTAAAATCCTTACATGCTAGCACATTAGTATAAAATATTGCTGTTGGTATGTAGATTTCCCTCTAGTCAAAGTCTGTGTCCAGTTATCTCTCCATTTCCCTTCGTAGTACTTCACATGAATCCCACAGAAGTCTCAAAACAAGCTATTTATTTCGTAGGATAGGCGTGACCTTGTTGTCTAATGTTGGTGTTTATTTAGTCTTTAATAAATGGCTTTGGATTTTTTTTGGATAATAACTTAACACATAGTTTGTGTGAGGGTGATTGTTTTGCAAGAGGCAATTGTAAAACATTCAAACTGTAGAATGACTATCGTTTGTCTATGCAACCAAAAGCAAAAAAACATAGTGATGAAGTTGTTGCTAATTTAATTGACAGTATTTTCTTGTTGTGGCTCTCTATTGTTCTCATTATTTGACTGTGGAATCATTCTTATGATCAAAAAGAGTCCATGGGCGAGGCAGAGACCGTATCTCGTAATGGTAGTGGGATGTGGTTGTGTTCAAATGAGATTGATGGTGTTGTCCGCTCTTTCTACGGAACTATACCTGCGTGAATTTAAGAGGTGATTGGCGGCACAATGATCCAGGCACTCCAAACACTTACTAATCATTTATCAATTTGTACATGACAAACCAAGACCGCCGGCAGCATCGGCACTTGTCAAATTATGACTACACACATCTGGTGACAGTCCAGATTGGGTTTATTTGTCACGATTGTTTCCAAACCAAAGCAAAAATCACTTCTGAAGTAAATCTTCTGAAGAAATCCTAACAATAATGGAATGTTTTTGCGGGCTTTCTTTTTTCTCTTTGAATGTGAACAATTAGAATCAAGTTGTTTATCTGGGAAACAATGAGTCTTGCTATATTTAGGGGACACAATGACTTCTTGAAGCAATAATTCACCCTAAAATTCTATCATTTACTCATCCGCATGTCTTTCCAAACATCTATGCTGTTATTTTCTCAATCTCCCTGCTTAAAAAAGCAAAGAAAAAGCTTTCACCAGTCTAAGTTGGTTTGTTGGTCTAGATGGTCACCCAGTTTTGCCCGGTAGGTTTCTTGGCTAGTTTTCGAGAGTTTTTGGGCACTTCTCAACAACTAAACCAGGTAATCACAGATTGGCCAGGCTGGGAGACCAACTTAGACTAGTTTAACCTGGGGGGGTTTTAGGATTTGCAAATATTTTTCTCTATACTATGAGAGTTTATAGTAACTACTTGCCTAAAAAGTGGCATAAACATAATTCTGAATGACTTCTGAAGCTGTAGCTTTGTTTTACAAACAGATTAACATGTTGATTAAGTTGGCCATTTAACTGACATTGCAAACAGCAAGTTAGAAATGATTTAGAATAGCTCCTTTTGTGTTCCACAGACAACAAAAAAAACATGCAGGTTTGGAGCAACACGAAGGTGAGTAAATAATGACCAAATTTGAATTATTTGGGTGAACTATTGCTTTAACAGTTAGGGATGTATGACAGATTGACTCTATCCATTATAAAGCAGCAGCATGTCTGCAGAGAGTGGCATAACTTGACGTAGATGGAGCTTCAAGTAAGATGTACGGTAGCATTCGCAGGTGCTTGTCAGAGATTTATCACCAGTGGCCATCCTGCAGTCTCAGCCAATAGAGTGCCCAGAGCGCTGAAGGAAGAGGGGGACGACACAAAAGACTATGTTGCCAGTAGCGTGAGTGAGTCTTTCTCTCCTCCAGAGCAAAGATCCATGCCTCTTGCTTCCACAACCTGTAGAAATTGTAAAAGAGCACTATAAAATTCACATTACTGCGGTATGTGCTGCAGGGACTTGCGATTCAAAGCAAGAGAGCTCCCTCTCCATTTTATGTGCTATGAGCGTGAATGAAGAGGCTGGAATTGTGTATGGAGATGGAGTGATGACAAAGCTAGCTAGGCCTGTCACGTAAGCGATAGAGGCCGGAGTGGTGGACACCTCTGGGAGTTTTCTGATGGATAATGCCACCTCTGCAGCTCACTGCAGTAGGGTCATCTTGGGTGACAGCTAAAATATTCACAGAGACAAATAGGGACTCTTTCCATGACTGTGTGCCAGGCTTTCTGATTGCTAGCCTGTGTGCGGGTCACCCCGCTTCCCAGAGGGCAGGTAGACTCCACTGAGCCTTATTTGATATGAATGTGTTCACCACAGACCGCAAAGGATCAGAGAGCACCGTGGCAGGCACTGCACCTTTGGAGACCTACAGTGGAAATTGCCTCTGATAAGAAAATAGTAGATTATACAAAGTTAAAGGAGGTCAGCTCAGAACCCACTGCTAAATTCAAAGGCAAATTTAGGCGTTTAAACTGCTGTGTAAAAAAAGAAAGAAAAGTGTCCCGCTGTGATAACTGGTTTGACAATGTCTTTTTTTTCTGCATTCAGTATACAAAACTTAAATTCCTTCTAATATATAAAAAAAATATCACAGTGAGTAAGCAAGGTAACAAAAATTATTATTATTATTTGGCAGATGGTGATGTTTAGAGCTAATCTTTTTGTCTTCATTATTGGTTTTTATGTTGTAAATGTTATTTTTAATTGGGTAGCCGTTCTTTAACATTGGGCCTTTAATAAATGGCAATGGAGAAACATCTCAACTTTGTAAATAACTGCCATTTTTTCTCAAATTAAATTGATTTAACTCAACAGCCCAAAACAAAGATGGAATATTATCGTATTTTTGTTAATTATATTCTTTATGAATGTTTATTAATAATAAAAAATATCAATAGTGCATTATTTCGGCAAAGTTGTTTTACAATCTAAAACATTTAAATTAGCAAAATAATAATAATAATAATACTGCTAGAATTTTTTTTTTATCAGTTATAACAAAATATTCATTATGAATGCTTTTATAATTGTGGTCTAATGATCATTTACTTATTGTTGTTCTGCATATCCAAATGTTAAAATAATTTATTTCAAGGCTCTGTGGAATACTTGATTCTTATTGGTCAATCGCACCATCCTGAAAACAGATAACGCAGGCTCATCTGGGTTACTGAAGTCAGCTGCGCTATACACTTGCTAGGAACGTTATTTCTTCGTGGAAGTTTTGCGTTTGGTGAGCTAATAAAATATTAAAACTTATTTCATACAAACGCAGCTGCTGCCATTTTGCGACTATTGTTTTGTACGCTGTTGGATTATAAGATACAAACAGGTACGATTTTAAAACCGTTTCCTCTCAAATCAATATCTCTTATCCCCATAATTATTTATGTGGCGAAATGCTGTTTAATAAGTGGGATGACTATACAGTATCTCTTAAATGTCCGTCTAGTTTGAATTGCCACGCAACTGCTCTCTCCCCTAAAGCTTTGCGCTTAAAGACCTAATAAAATATTTCAACTCAGATCAATATTTCATGTCTAATTATTTACTTATGTGGCAAGTAGCCGTGTAATAAGCAGGATAATGTACATCCAGCCAGTTGTTATCTCAGAATAAACCCCTTCAGGTTGATGCAAGACCTGGGCCCGTATGTATAAAACTTCTAAGAAATGATCTTAAGAATAGTCTTAAGCTTTGACTTAAGTGTAAAAAAATACTTAGTAAAGAGTAGGACTTTTCTAAGAGTAGGAGACTTTTATAAAGCAGCTAAAAGCAACTTTCAGTAAAGTATAAGACTGATTCTTAAGTGCTGACTGAAGTGGGACTTAAGTGCTGCAAACGTCTCGGGTTACGTATGTAACCCTTGTTCCCTGAGAAAGGGAACGAGACACTGCAACGGTGACGACACTAGGGGAACGCCCTTCAGCGTAGCGCGTCTGAATTTATGAATGAAACCGAATCCAATCCTATTGGCGTTGCGTGATGACGTAGCGTGTGACGGCACAAGCGGATGTGTACAAAGGCATGCCGGCACACAGAAAATGTCAGCTTTTGCTATGAAGCAAGTGCTCCAAGCAGGGTGAGGTGTGGCAAACCGATGCAGTGTCTCGTTCCCTTTCTCAGGGAACAAGGGTTACATACGTAACCCGAGACGTTCCCTTTCGAGGGAACTCGAACTGCGTCGGTGACGACACTAGGGGAACGAGATACCCACTATGCCACAACGAACCCCGCTCATCCTAGTGTGAAGCTGTCTTCAGCCACAACTTAGGACGAAAGCACTCGTGCACCGGGTGTAGAGGGAAGATCCAGACTGTAAAACCTCATGAATGTGTGCGGAGTGGCCCAGCCAGCCGCCTCACATATGTCATGGATAGAAACCCCTGAAAGGAGGGCTCTAGAGGACGCCATGCCTCTGGTGGAGTGAGCCCTCACGGCCATAGGTGAAGGCAAATTGCGCACCTGATAGGCCAGGGAAATAGTCTGAACGATCCAGTTGCTGATGGTCTGCTTAGAGGCGGGAAGCCCCTTCTTGGGCGACCCAAAACACACCAGCAACTGGTCCGACTTCCGCCATGAGGAGGACCTCTGGATATAACACTGCAGTGCTCTGACAGGGCAGAGCAGATGAAGTCTCCCCTCATCCGCCGTCACATGAGGTGGAGGATGAAATGCCTGCAGAACCATAGGCCGTGCCACATTAGATGGCACCTTGGGCAAATAGCCGGGCCTGGGGTGTAAGATGGCCTTAATGTTGCCTGGAGCAAACTCCAAGCACCCAACGGAAATAGAGAGCGCCTGGAGATCTCCTACCCTCCTCAGAGAAGTAATGGCCAACAAAAAGACCACCTTAAACGAAAGGTTCTTGGCCTCAGCCGACTCCAATGGTTCGAAGGGGGCCTCGGCCAGCCCTTCGAGAACCACTGCCAGGTCCCAAGAGGGAACCCTGGTGCGAGTCGCAGGTCTCATCCTCCAGGCTCCACGGAGGAAACGTATGACCAGGTGATGCCTCCCCAGAGGACCATCACTCAGAGGAGCGTGGAAAGCCGCAATGGCAGCCACATAAACCTTGAGTGTGGACGGGGTAAGCCCGGCAGAAAAGCGGTCTTGGAGAAACTCCAGCATTGAAGCCACTGGGCAGTGAACTGGGTCCAAATTACGCTCTTTGCACCAAATGGAAAATACATTCCACTTAAGGCCGTATAACTTCCTCGTGGAGGGAGCTCTGGAAGTGAGTATAGTTTCAACCACTTCTGCTGACAGGTCGGCTTCTAGGTACTGTGCCCCCTCAGGGGCCAGACCCACAGTTTCCACAGCTCGGGCCGAGGGTGGAGAACTGAGCCCCCCGCCTGAGACAACAGGTCCCTCCTCAGAGGGATCTGCCATGGCGGGCCTGCCAGAAGCAGGATGATGTCCGAGAACCATACTCGGGCCGGCCAAAACGGGGCTACTAATAGTAGGCTGACTCCATCCTGACGGACCCTCTCCAGAACTGCTGGGAGCAGAGCGACTGGGGGAAAGGCGTACAGACGCAGCCTCGGCCACGTCTGCACAATGGCATCCAACCCCAGCGGGGCTGGATGTGTGAGGGAGAACCACAGTGGACAGTGTGTCGTCTCTCGAGACGCAAATAGGTCCACTTCCACTGGGCCAAACCTCTCGCATATTACCTCCACCACCTTGGAGTCTCCAATCCCCGGGCCTCAGCCCCTGCCTCGACAGCATGTCTGCTCCCTTGTTCTGGTCCCCCGGGACATACATCGCCCTGAGAGACGACAGTCTCCGCTGGGACCACAGGAGGATCTGATGCGCCAGTCTGCACAGAGGGCGCGACCTCAGACCCCCCTGATGATTTAAGTAAGATACCACCGACATGTTGTCGGATCTTACTAGGACATGGCGACCATGGAGGTCTGGCAGAAAGCTCCTCAGAGCCCGGAACACCGCCAACATTTCTAGGCAATTTATGTGCCAAGAGGAATGTTGGTCCTGCCAGAGACCTCTCGTAAAACGGCCATCCATGACCGCGCCCCAGCCCGTGAGGGAGGCGTCTGTCGAAATAGATATCCGGTGGCACGACGCTCCCAGCCTGGGACCCTGGGACAAGAACCAAGGCTTCTTCCAAATTGATAGGGAACGAAGGCATCTGCGCGTAACCCTTATCAAGCGGAATGGATTTCCCCTCGGGGAAAACCCCTTGGCTCTTAACCACCACTGCATGGCTCTCATGTGCAGCAGGCCAGAAGGTATCACGCTGGACGCTGCTGCCATTAGACCCAACACTCTCTGAAAGTGTTTGACAGTGACGGCCTGGCCTAGCTTTATCCTGGACACTGAGGTCAGGATAGACTCGATCCGAGCAGGAGACAATTGTGCCTGCATCGTGACTGAGTCCCACACCACTCCCAGGAACGTGGTTCTCTGGGCTGGTGTCAACACGCTCTTCTTCGTGTTGAGTCTCAACCCCAGGCTCTGGATGTGCGCGAGGACGACATCTCGATGCCGAATCGCCAGCTCTCTCGACTGTGCCAGTATTAACCAGTCTTCGATGTAATTGAGCACCCTGATGCCCTCGAGCCTCAGGGGTGCTAGAGCTGCATCCATACACTTGGTAAAGGTGCGAGGGGAGAGTGCTAGGCCGAACGGAAGAACCCGATATTGGTAAGCTTCGCCCCCGAAAGCAAACCTTAGGAACTTCCTGTGAGATGGAAGGATGGAGATGTGGAAGTAGGTGTCTTTTAGATCTATCGTGACAAACCAATCCTCGGATTGGATTTGACTCACGATAATGGGAATAGTGAGCATTTTGAACCTGAATCTCCTCAGAGACCGGTTCAGATGCCTCCGATCTAAAATTGGACGCAACCCTCCATCCTTCTTTGGAACTATGAAGTACCGGCTGTAGAACCCGGACTCTCTGACTAGTGGGGGAACACACTCTATGGCCCCTTTTTCTTGCAGCGAGTTGACTTCCTGTCCCAACACCAGACCCTGCTCTGGGCGCACTAACGTCCAGACCACCCCGTTGAATTTTGGTGGGCGGACCTGGAACTGCAGTCTGTACCCAATTTCCACAGTGCGCAGGACCCATGGAGAAATATTCGTGAGGTTTTGCCATGCCTCTGCGAAATTCACCAAGGGAACCAGCCCCTCAGGAAGACCGGCAGGGGAAAACCGACAACGACCCACAGTGTGCGAGCGCGAACGCTGTCTTACTGCAAGCCTTTGGGGCAGAAAAGACAGCGTATGCTCGCTGGAAGCTGGGCCCGACGAGAGAGGGGACCTCGGTCGCTCTCTCTCGGGGGGGGGGGGGGCGGCCCTTGGAGGTCCCACAGGAGTTAGGACCTCTTTCCCTTCGCCTTCCTGGACTGGATGACGGTCCTCAGATCCGTCCTTCCAGAAGGCTGTGGGTGAGAGCGCTGCCTAGAGTCCCAAGCTGCTTGAGGGGGACCTCTAGAAGCGACACTCCCTCATTGGCCTTAGCGATAGGAGCTGGATGACAGCTGTGGCTGTTTTGACCCTCTAGCAGCCGACTTCCTAGACCTCGACCGGCGAGGAGATATTGCCTAAATGCTTCACTCTGCTTTTTAGTGTCCTGAAATCTGTCGACGACAGCATTAACCGCCTCGCCGAACAGACCAGAGGTACAAATGGGTGCATCAAGAAGAAAGGCCCTGTCCTTCTCCTTGATGCCAGAGAGATTAAGCCACAGATGCCTTTCCGTGGTTACCAGGGCTGACATGGAGCGGCCGATGGCGCGGGCCGTCTCCTTGGTAACCCGGAGAGACAGGTCTGTGGCTTTACGAAGCTCAGCAATATCTTCCATAGTAGGACCCTCGCCTTGGTCCATGTCCTTTAAGAGGTCGGCCTGGTACGCCTGTAGAATGGCCATGGTGTGCAGGCTCGCACCAGCCCGACCCGCCGCCATATAGGCCCTGCCCACCAACGCAGATGTAGTACGACATGGCTTGGAGGGCAGAGCCAGTGTCTTAAGGGACGATGCAAGATCGGGTGAAAGGTAACTGGCTAGAGCTTCCTCAACCCGAGGCATCGTCCCATAACCGTTCTCTTTAACCCCCATAATGTCACTATAGTTCAACATCGGGGGGTTAGACAGGCGCGCTGAAAAGGGCCTGTTCCAGGATTGACACAACTCGTTGTGTAAATCCGGGAAGAACGGTAGAGACCGGCGTGGAGGATGTGCGCGATGCTGCAGGAAGCGCTCGTCGAGTTTGCTCCTGACTCGCTCTTCCTGCCTCTCCTGTGGCCAACTAATATGCGGCTTGGCCACAGCCCGCGTCACAACCTCCAAAAGCTCATTATAGCTGGGCGCAGTTTGAGTGTGTGTGTGTGTGTGTGATTCATGCAGATCCCCCTCCACAATGCTGAGCACATCTAATTCCTCAGAATCAGACAGCTGCAGCACTGGGTCTGCATCCCGAACGGGAGAAGCCGTGGAGCGGGCTCCCGAACGGGGGATAGGGTAATCTGAGCTTTCAGATGAGGATTGGGAAAGTGCCTCGGCAGTCCCGATCCCCTCTGAAAGCTCCCTTTGCGAGCCCCACGATCTAAGCCGCCGCATTGCCTCGGCAGATGCGGGACCCGAACCGCGGGGAGCGCGCATCTGGCCATCCTCAGAAAATAAAGCCAGACGGGAACGCAGCACTCTCATAGAGAGAGAATCACAGTGGCCACAAGCAGCCCCCTCGAGAGCTGCTTGGGCGTGCTGCATTCCTAAACAAGCCACACACATCTCGTGTGTGTCCCCAGCCGTGATAAAACGAGGGCATGGGAACACACACTTTTTAAACTGCTCACTCATCTTACAATAAATCAGAACTGAGACAAACAACACCAAAATAGGACAAACTGATTTTCACACCACAGAGCGCTTGCTGAATAGCAAAAAGCTGACATTTTCTGTGTGCCGGCGTGCCTTTGTACACATCCGCTTGTGCCGTCACACGCTACGTCATCACGCAACGCCAATAGGATTGGATTCGGTTTCATTCATAAATTCAGACGCGCTACGCTGAAGGGCGTTCCCCTAGTGTCGTCACCGACGCAGTTCGAGTTCCCTCGAAAGGGAACTAAGGACTACAATGATGTGAACCCAAAATGGCCGCCCTCACCCTCTGAATCAGCCAATAGTGAGCCTGCAAGGGTGAGGTCACAGCAGCATGACACCAATTATTTTATGTAATTATAATAAAATAATTTAATTAAGACACTGAAACTTTAATATTTAAATGTATGTTTTTAAATGGCTTTGCATTGTGCAAAATTATCACAAATTAGTATTGAAGGAAATTTGTCAGATTCACCCTTTATTCAAATAGTATTAAAAATGTGTTCAATATTTTGTAAGCGTATTGTGTAGTTGTGCCTGGAGTCAATTGTTTATTTGTGATAACACAATAAAACATTCCAAATTGTACAGACATAATTTTTAGCAATACATATAAATTATAAACAGGTGAAAAAACAAGAGAGGACAATGAAATATTAAGAAATTATTATTTTGCAGACAATGTATGATTTTTTTTCTCCTGTGAGCTTTTTAATTTTTCTAAAACCTGTAGCTGTAGTTTGCCCTTATTTGTCAGTTAATATTTTTAAAATAATATTGATCTGCCTGCAATGACACCATTATATGAGAACTGAACTGAGCTGGACGATGACATCACTGTTTTCTCCAGAGCGGCTGTATAGATAAATGAACTAAATAGATAACTAATGATTTTTTACAATGGAAATTAAAGCTTAAGTTCTGCCAGGAAGACTAAATTGTCACGTCACCCGGGGGTCCTTCACCTGTCCATACCTCATACCTCCCGGGGGTCGGCTGCGCTCCGCCTGCGTCTTCAGGCAGTAAAAACAGACTCCGTTACCCTCGGATTGCGAGCTAGGGACAGGGCCTACGCAACAGAACTTTATAACACAATACTTGCTTGATGGGCTGTTAATAAATGTATACTTTGTCACGTCATTTTGCCTCCCGAGTCTTTCTGGTTGAAATTAATAAACACTGAACTTACTTAAGCAGGACAATGACACTATTCTCTTCTAGAGCTGCTGTACAGCCAAGACTAACTTTGTTGCATTATTTTCCTGTAATCTCAGTAAAGCTGCTTCTGTATTGTAAAAAGCACTGTAGAAATAAAGGTGACTTGAAATAATTTTGTCAGATAAATACTTTCACTAAGTTTAGTGTTTTGTTCTTCCCTCATATTTTAAAATATTAAAAAAATATTAATATAAAAATATTTTCCTCATAAAAGGTTGAAGCAAACTTGTAGGGTCATTAAATTTAAAAAAATAAAAAAAACTCTGCACATCACTTTTGGCCACCACTGTATATTTGGTGTGGTCAGTGTCACAATAGTGTTATTCAAGAGCCTATAACTGTGGACTGAAGGGCCCGAGTCATCACCGGTGCACTGCTGCATTCCAGTCCCCAAAAATATAATTATTACTTTAATTTCATTGCTATAAAACTTTTTTAAAAGGTAAGATACAAAAAGAATACCTTGATGATTAAACCTTTTTATCGTTTGATCAACTCATTTAACTACATCATATTTTCGTTGGAAAGTGCATGGCCTAACCTCTCTGCTGCCATCTTGTTACTCCTAACTAGGTTAGGAGACCTCTCCAGCTCTCTTAAATAATTTAGG
This sequence comes from Rhinichthys klamathensis goyatoka, assembly GCF_029890125.1. Taxonomy (NCBI): domain Eukaryota; kingdom Metazoa; phylum Chordata; class Actinopteri; order Cypriniformes; family Leuciscidae; genus Rhinichthys; species Rhinichthys klamathensis. The sequence goes on along the minus strand of NW_026606723.1, from coordinate 1,818,752 downwards.
AGCTGAGACCAAGTCTTAACACTTAGGAACCTTTATGAATCACGCTTATTCTTAAGTTTAGGAATAAGAGTAAAATTATGTAATTCTTAGAATTTTGACAGACTTGAGACTAAAATTTTACTCTGAGTGGCTTTATACATACGGGCCCTGATCACCCTGTCGGTGTTTATTCTGAGATAACAACCGGCTGGATGTACATTATCCCTTACTTGTACTGTATCAGTTCGGTCTCAAATACAATCCAACTTGTAGAACCAAACCTCTTTAATAACACTTAATGCAATCAGAATGAGAGATAGAAAGTAGACGGTAAAACAGTTTACGTGGCACTTCATCAGATTGTGCTCAGTAATTTAGTACCCCTGAGATATGCATTACATTAAGTCTATTGCCTAGCACATCTGGTGGTTCTCAGTAGTTTCTCTGCATCAGTGCCGGTGAATACAGCTCTCACAGATAGAGACACAGGCCAGCGACCTAGCAGATGGTCCACGTCCTCAGGTGAAGTTCTGGAGTGCTTTAATTGTGATCACCACTGCAACGGCATTAACACCCCCTTCCTTCTCCTTGACATGAAACACTTACAATATGATAATCCTTATTATTCTGCAGAGCAATTTTCTTCTCTATCTAAGACCCTCTGCGTGCTTTGAACCTCACCCTCTGCTCTGTGATATCTACAAAGCATTACACAATGTTACTGCCCCTCGGTGTTTCATCAGACCACAGCTGATAATACAGTCCCATTTTAGCATGCATTTTCTCATCTGCAGAGCTGTAGACCAAACTGAAGGAAAGAGTAGTGTTTTGGGAGATCAATAAGGCTGCAGTAATTAGTTTTGTGCAATTCAAAACACTGGAAATCAGGGAGAAGAAATAGTTGAGCTCAAAAATATTGTATTGAAGCTAAAAAAAATTAGTATTGGAAGCGTTTCAGATATTTCAGTATCGATATGTATCAAACAATCACTATTTTTGACAACTCTACATTGCACTTAGTTTATTATTTCAGATGCCTTTTTGAAAGACTAGAATTGAAAAATGTACATAATATAAAATGCAACCCGCCTAAGTGATTGCGTTACACGCCACTGCTGAAATACACCTGCATTTGGCGGATTGGCGGGTGTTTATGTCAAGCCATGCACAAGTCATATCGACCTTTTCTGAGGCTTTTATGGTGTTTTAAGTCATTTTGGCAACTTTGAAGCTCCAGTTCCCATCTGAAAAGAGCAGTCAGTACTTTATTAAAATTTCTCCTTTTGTGTTTTGTGAATCAACAGTAGGGCGAGTAAAGTACATGACAAAAATGTTCATATTCGAGTGAACTTATCCTTTAATCCTACAAGGACTAACTCATGATGCTGTTAGCACTTCAGACTCTTTTTGTCACCAAGTATCTACAAGTTCCTTGAAATAAATTCACAACTTGCACAGAAAGAAAGAGATTAAAAGACTGAAGCTCTGCACTCTTTAGTCAAACAGTCTTTGAAACTCTAACATAGTCTGTCATCTGTCAGACACTCAGCTTACAAACAGGCTGTGCCACTACCTAATTGCGTTAAGCTTAAAAGAGGAAACAGGGGATATTTCGCCCCCATCATATCATTACCTTCCACTCAAAGTACTTATCGTTTAACTCCAAGGCTCTGAGGTTCAGCTCAATGAAAGCCAACCTTCTCTCTCAGATTAGATGGATGAGAGTATATTGAAGGTGATGATGTCTGAGTCACTGGCACTAATGGACTTTCAGGAAAATATCGCACTTTGAATCGAGCTGTGTCTGCGGCTTGAGACGGCTGTACTGTCATGGCTCAGATCGGCCATGACATTTAAAGGTTGTTATGTGCGTCTCGATCCCAGTAGTATGTGGAATGTTAATACTGACTAGCCCGACACCATCACCATCGGCTTAGTGTGTCACGGCCCTTCAGTGTCACGTGATCATTCAAATCCTTCTTATTAATATAAAAGTTGAAAACAGGTGTGTTGCTCAAGGCTTTTTTTTTTAAACAGTGATAATATTTTTTCAAGATAATTTGATGACTAGAAAGTTTGAAAGAAGCTTGAAAGTTTGCTGAATAAAAGTATACATTTCTTAACAAAAAAATATTTCTGACAATAATCTTAGGGTGTATTCACACCTGCCTTGTTTGGTTCGATTGAATCGAACTCTAGTTCGTTTCCCCCCTTGGTGCGGACCTTTTGGGCAGGTGTGAATACAGCAATCGAACTCGGGTGCGGACCAAACAACCAAACCGAGACCCAGCTGAAGAGGTGGTCTCGGTACGGTTCCAAACGAACTCTGGTACGGTTCGTTTACGGTGTGAACATGAACCGACCCAATTGCAAGAAAGCACTGCGCCTTTGAGTTAACAGGCTTCCGTAGTCGGAGATTTTGGCATAATGGTTTGTGTTATTGTTGTTCAAGTGCGAAAGAGAATTCCATTCCGGCGCGCTGTCTGGCCACACGATACTGTTGCGCGTCGTGTGTGCATCATTGGAATGGAATGAATGAATGAGTGTGTGCATCAGGACATTCACATACAGAGCGTTCTCTTTAGTCTAATCGTGCATAGATGCAAAAAAAGCTTTTGCAGTTCATATAATGTAACGATATACAAGGATGATGCTGCGTTAAACTGGACAAACTTAATCGCAAGCGTTAACATTGACAGCACTTGTTAGCAGTATATACAATAAGAATCTCATTATTTGAATGTGTGAACATAGCCCCTCTCTATGAATGAAAACTTTATACCTTATCCGTCTTCTGCGCAGTTTCTTCATATTGCGTTTGTACAGAATAACACAAAATTAGTAAAATAACAAATATTGCAGTACGAAATATCTCCATGCTGAGCCTTTTTTGCACTTCCTGATTTCCCTACTTGAGAATCCTTGTCCAATGAATGGACGACCTTAGCACACGTGTGGTTTTGTTTACAAATTTTGGTTCACTTGCAAAAAGAGCAATGTGAAAGCGAACCGTACCAAAAAATAAAATTAAAATTAAAATTATTTGGTCCGGACCAAAGCAAGTGAACTATCGGACTTTCCTGGTGTGAATACACCCTTATAAATGGTATTGTACGTGGGATTCGCTAAAAAAAAACTTCTAAACCAACAGAGAATTATTTTGTAGTTATTTTTATTTTAAAATTATATTTCAAATGATGTATTTAATTCCTTTTAAAACTAAGTAATGACATATTCCAGTAAATGTTTCACCATTGTGTTTTGTACAATTAAAAGGACAATCTATTTGGCATAATCATTTTTATTATTTCTTCTCATTAGACTTTAGTTGCCCACCTCAGATATCCAACTGGACAACTGAAGTTTAATCAGATTAAATCATTTTAAATAAAATTGTACCATGCACATACATTTTGTCATTGCTGGGATCCAGATGACATCCCAGTAAAGCCACTGGTGTTCCATTTACACATAATTTTGGCCATATAGTTGTGTCTCTACACTGATGCACTTTAATTTGGGTCACATGCACTTCTGCCTGGACTGTTGAATGTTGCTACGCTGTGATAGTTGTTGTACACTGGTTAGTTGCTATGAAGCTGTTGCAACAGTGGCTCTACTATCAGTGCGGCAAATGAAAGCACATCTCACCATGTTCTCACCATCTTCCAGTGTCTTCAGAGACTCCGACTTCTATTCCTCCAACCACTGCCGACCTTAGTGAGTATGCCGACTGTGTGCAGTGTCGTTTGCCACTCTTTATCCGCCTGCTACACGTTTGTTCGCCTCACCTACTGTAGACCATTGTTCCTGAAGTCAACACCGCTGATGTTCGCAGTAGAACGACAACGCACGTCTGTGATAGAGAAGAGAGACTGTATAGATGTTAGTTGAGGGCGGGGGAAGTGAGACACTGAGATTGTGCTCATGATCCTCAAGCCTTTGTAGCGAACCATCACTAACTTCCGCTTGTAGACCAGCTCACCTGTCTAACATGTCACTGCATGGTAGACATACAGAAGTATGACATGATCCAACATGCTTTTTTGTGCTAATGGTTATTGGTTTATAAACTCAATGATGTGTGCTGATTTCTTTATGATATTAGATGTGCAGAAAGTTGCATAAACAGCATGAAACATGCAGTTCTCTTATTGAGTCTCTGATATATTAATTAGATGTGTTGCATACTTCTTGAATGTGGAAACTAATGGAGCTGTCTTCCCAACATTAATCAAAATTGTCAACATTAGCATTCTTAGGAGTACACATCTTCCCTCAGAGATGCAAGAACGTAGTCATTTAGCAAATGCGTTTATCTAAAGAGACTTGCGGTGCAGGAACTGTCATCCTGGAACAACCTGTGTTTAAGTGCCCAATAGTGATGGCTTATGGATCACATTGGACTGGGTTCAAATTTACAGACTTGTACAATCAGCAAATTAAAAACAGACCTCTTACTGTATATTTATAAAGTATACTGCACAGACATCTGTGCATTTGATGCTTTATGTTTGCTTGTCTGTTTCTATACAAGCGAATTTTGATCCTAAACACTCAAACATGCTCTCTCACTTCCCACAATCCTGCGAGATGCTACTAAGTGTTTGTCTGAAAATAGAGTTACCATGACAGCACGGATTACACCTGACCTCTCAACAAACAGACCGCAAATTGGGAGGGTCTGAAAAGGTTTTTCTGGGAGACAGCTCATTCAGCCAGAGAAATGACAAGGTCTTTATCTTAGGAGTAGGCAGTTGTTTGACTATTGTCTGCTTAGTTGGCATTGAGTGGCAGTTTTAAGATTGCACCAAACTAAAACTTTCTTTGGATGTCAAAGAAATTACAATATAATAGTGTTTTTAGGTTTTTAGGGTTGTATGAGTAGATAAGCAAACAAAAGATATGTTCTTTTGTATGATAATGAGTCATAATCAGCATGAAGATTTCAGACTTTCTAAATTGCTTGACAGCTACAGTATGCAAGGAACCCTGGTGGTTTACAGATACTCGTTTCAGATGGCTTCAAAGTCAATCTGTGGTGCTTTTTCTGAGTCTTGGTGCGTATGTTTATGTGTAATGTGCCAATTTGTTCTTTTTAATTGGTATAGTTATCTGTCTCAGATTGCAAACTTAAACACACATGAATTAGCCAAAGTCTTACATTTAATTTCCAAAATGTTTGATGTAAAGAATTCCCAAATATGATCACTACCTTCCTAAAATATAAGATATGTTATATGTATATATGTTATATATATATATATACAGAAAATGTGCAAAATTATGATTAGCTTTTATTTGTTCTAAACACAAAATAGTTAAATTTGATCTTTTCTCCCCATTTTCAATTAAATGTAAGTATAGAATTTGTGTAGCACTTTAAAACAGGTATAATTCCAAAGTGTTAGTAAGTTAGCAAAAGGCAATAGAGGTGAGAGGTTTTCTTTAGAAAGCTATACCACGTATATAACTATTCTTGAAAATATGTGCATTGCGAGAAAGATGAATTTTTTTTTTTTTTTTTTTTTACATATGCTTAAAGTTTTCTAGAGTATTTGCAGTATTACTCTCTCACTCTCTCTCTCTCTCTCTCTCTCTCTCTCTCTCTCGCGCGCTCTCGCTCTCGCTCTCTCAAATTTTCTGTTATGAACACCTATTTTAGAGATGCTTTTCCATGAGACTTCATTCATGCATTTTTACGTGCAACTTAAGTGTCTGAAGGTGTACATTCAGCATCATATCTAGTTTAGTTTAGTTTTTCCTCTGCCCTTCTCAGCTGCAGTCCTGAGCTCATATATGCAAACTTCTCAGGCTGAAAGTGCTGATCTAGGATCAGTTTTTGTGTTTGTATATCTTTATGACTAATCCTAGATCAACATTTTATACTATTGTCTGGGACAATACACATGGGCAGTCTCTTCCTCATCTAATGTCCATTAGATGATGCAGGTTTCTCTCTGTACTGTCTACATCACAGAGATCCCTCTGCCTTTGGCTGGCCTGCTCTGTTTCAGCTGATTTTTACAGTACCATTGATGCCATTCAATCTGCAAAAGCATTTATAGTTCGATGTACACTGCAAGAGAGCTGTATTTGAATCCTCTTATCGAAAGTACCTCTCGCATCCAGGAGAAAAACTGCTCCTGCTGAAGTGGATTCATAAAGCAATTTGGACCCTGTTCTTACCCCGAATAATTTCAATGGGATTCAAGAGAGATGATATTTTTAAGTACTTTGATTTGAATTTGTATTTCAAAAAATCACTGTCCGGGAATTGTTTTATGGATCTACAGACACTGTATCTAATGTTATAGAGAAGTATTTATGTTTATAATTTGTTTTCTTTTTGTTGTTTGTGTTCCTGTTTGTACTTTTTGGTCTTAACACGTTCCATGTTTGTATAATTTTTTTCAATGTTTTGTATTTTCCATGTGACCCCTCCCCCTTCCACTTTCCTTTCCACCAATCATGTGCGTGCGTATCATGTGACTTTGTCATATGACTCTTGCATGGTGCTGATGATGTCGTCTTCGCTGGTGAACAGAAGGTAATTTTTTGTTGATTTATGTTTTTTGTTGTTGGTGGGGGTTTTTTTTTCTTCATTTTGGTCCGATTCCCATTAACAGTGAGAATATAGACAAGTTAATGACGGGAAGATAAAGGAAACACCCACCCAGTACCATCAGGATTTATGAGCCATTTCATTTTTGAGTCATTCATCCTTCAGAAACCTCACACCACCTACTTTATTTGGCTTTTTGAAAACCATCAGCCTCTCAGCCTAGACAGTACCAGAGCTTAGTCTCCTACACATGCTGCTAAGTGCACTGCATGTTAATCTTTTTATTGATTTTCAATTTATTTTACTCTATTGGCTTTAATTTTGACCCTCCCCTTTCTTTAAAAAAAAAAAAACTTTTTGAGAAAATCTCTTTTTTAATCAACCAAATACCTTAACAGAGTGGCTTAAAGACTGTAAAAAAATATATATATATATTATTTGTGACATCTCACAAACTCATTTATTAAAAAAGACACCTTTATATAAAGCATAAAGAACATCAGTCATCATCCTCTCTTTCATTTGCACATCATGTGGTGTATATGATAAATTTGTGCTGTAGTTGCAGTGTGTGCCTAAAATGTGCATACCACAGACTAACAGAAGCACTGACGTTCTGCTATTGCATGAATACATTCACACGCACTTCTGTTCTCTGTCTCTTGTCTGTATACTTAAAGCCTCTCATGCATGTCCTAATTGTACATCTTTGTCTCATGAATGTACTTGCTCACTGTCCCTGTCTGCTGTTCTTGGCAATGCAAACGAGGAACAGCTTCACTTCCTTGTATTTGAAGACAATAATTCTACTCTTTATTTTCTCACCCAAACATTTTTAACGACACACTTGATTTGAAATGAGATGCTGTCTCTTCCATTTCTCTGTAGTATATTTCAGTTTCTATTCCTGAAATGTGTCAAGCTAGGATAGCAGTTGTTATTATTAGTCATGATCGAGTAGCACAATAATCCATGACCCTTGAAACTAAACTAATCCGCCTTCAGCATGGTAGAGCATGTTTGCCTTCTTTCTCTCTGTAACCCTAATCTATCCCTCTTTGTCCTCTTAGCATCTGGAAATCCTTCAGCTAACTGGAAATGATGACTGGATCTCAGATAACTTGTTTAAATGCCATCACTCCTGCACTGCTTGTCTTAAATTAACTTGTCTTCATTTAAATTGCAGCATCCAATTACAAACTTTAATCAAGCTTCAATTCATCATGAGGGAAACACCTTAGGCCTCTACTTTCATGCATGCTTAACTAACTGCCTGATGGTCTAAAATTTTCAAAAATGCCTCTATCTTAAATTAAACTTAATTACAGAAGACTACAAAGAGATTTATCATGATATGAGGCCATAACAAACGACTACATAGAGGTTTACGGTTTCAAGTTTACATACTTAACGTAACTCTTTGCAGAATCTATTTTTGTATTTAGTACTATACTGCAAACATGTTTATATATATTATACAACATGAAATGGTAACTTAATTTACGCAAATTATCCGGTTTACAGGTTCTTTATGTCATGTATTGCCTTCTTGAGCCATTTGACTGTTTGAAGTTTTTTTGTGATAGTTTGGTATTGTCCTAAGTGGTAAAACTGAATCTCCACATCAAGAAGCCACTGTGAAGAACAACTCATATGCAGAGCATGCTGGGAAACCAAAGAACTTACAGGACCTGGAGAACAGTGGGCAGCTTCACTTCACAAACCTGAGACTTAAACCCTGCTATCACAAAAGACTACAAAAATCATTGATGCTCGAGACATACAATAGTAGAAACGTCTCGGTTACATATGGTAACCCTCGTTCCCTGAGGGAGGGAACGGAGACGTAGGTCATGACTGACCAATAGGAATCTCGCTAGAGAGGCCAATCTACTTCGAGTGAAACTAAAACAAGCCAATGCACATTGGCGTGCAATCATTTGCATCAGCTGTGCAGCCTCGCAGTGCAGGTATTTAACGAGCAGCTGTTGCGATTGCACACTAGTTTTTTGCTGAGGAGCCAAGCCTGAAAAAGCTGGCCGCCCCAGCGGGCGGCAGCAGATGTGGCGACGGGACCTAGGTCTCCGTTCCCTCCCTCAGGGAACGAGGGTTACCATATGTAACCAAGACGTTCCCTATCGGTCAGTCACTACTACGTAGGTCATGACTGACCAATAGGAATCCCTACCAAAGCGCCACAGCTGCTGCACCCCATCCAGCGCCCCGTGCAAGCCTCTACACCTTCTTGCCTGGAAGGACGATAGGAGGAGGCTTACACAGAGTGTATCTGTCACTGTTGTTCCATAATAACCCATACAGTGAGATTATTGGATAACACTGGGAAAGCGTGCCCTTCAGTTAGGAAGGAGGACGCTGCGGAAGCCACTTACTTCAAGGAGTTATGTGGGGAATACATATGGACTAGCCCGAAGTTTGTACTACATATGAGATAGTGGGTGACTTAGCCCAAGGGAAAGACACAGGCTTCCGTTAGGAGCAGCCGTGGAGAATATACACATATGGGATCCCCGTAGGGTCACACATATGGAACCCAGCCCAGATCCGGTTCTCAAGGATTCAGCGAATAAAGGTCTGGCGCCGGACGCTCCGCCATGTCCGGGCCGAAGGAGGACTCCGTTTTGGAGGACTCAACAGGTTTTTACTCTGGATAAGGGTGCACAGTAGGGTGCAGCAAGCCGACAGAGCGGGGCCTCTCAGTGTTTCTACCCGATTAGGGTGAGAACACGGGAGGAGACCGGCTCTACACGTAGGCTATAATATCTAGCGTGTTAGGTGTCGCCCAGCCCGCAGCTCTACAGATATCTGTTAGCGAGGAGCCACGTGCCAGCGCCCAGGAGGATGCAACTCCTCTCGTGGAGTGTGCATCCAACCTGAGGGGGCAGGCCACGCCTTGTACTTGGTAAGCCAAGGCAATGGCATCCACTATCCAGTGGGCCATCCTCTGCATGGAGACAGCCTTTCCCTTCTGCTGGCCTCCGTAACAGACAAAGAGCTGGTCTGAGGTCCTGACGCTTTGAGTTCTGTCCACGTACATACGCAGAGTGCGAATGGGACAGAGCAAAGCCAGGGCTGCGTCTGCCTCCTCCAGGGGCAGCGCTTGCAGGTTCACTACCTGGTCCCTGAAGGGAGTGGTAAAAACCTTGGGCACATAGCCAGGCCGGGGTCTTAATACTTATGGTTGTCACCCGGCCCGAACTCCAGGCACGATTCGTCGACCAAAAATGCCTGCAGGTCCCCTACCCTCTTGACAGAGGCCAGTGCAACCAGCAGCAAAGTCTTCATGGAAAGAAGCTTTAAGTCTACTTATTGCAAAGGCTCAAAGGCGAGCATCCTGAAGTGCACCAGGGAAAGGTCCCAAGAGGGTATGGAGGGGGGTCGAGGAAGATTTAATCGTCTCTACCCCCCCCCCCACCCCTAAGAAACCTGACGACCAGGTCGTGCTTCCCAACTGTTTTGCCATCTATGTGGTCGTGATAAGCTGAAATAGCTGCAGCATGTACTTTGAGGGTGGAGGGAGACAGCCTTCGCTCCAACCCTTGCTGCAAGAAGGAAAGCACAGACCCTATTGAACATCTTCGGGGTCTTCTCGGCGAGAAGAACACCACTCAACGAACAGGTTCCACTTCAGGGTGTAAACACGTCTCGTGGACGGCGCCCGTGCTGAAGTGATGATGTTAAGTACCTCTGGGGGTCAGTCACCTAGAACCTCCGCGTCCCGTCCAGGGACCAGACATGGAGTTTCCAGAGGTCTGGACGCGGGTGCCATAGGGTGCCCCGTTTTTGAGTCAGAAGATCCTTCCTTTCAATTGTTGTGCCAATGCAGTTGGGGGTCCGTCCACACCCCTGACACTGCATGCCCGTATCTCGGGACTCGGCCGTGAAGCCAGTGCTGAAGCGGTCTCATATGAAGCAGGCCGAGCGGGGTTACCGCTGATGCCGCTGCCATATGCCCCAGGAGCCTCTGAGAGAATTTCAGTGGGACAGCCATCCTGCCTTTGAACGTGCTGCTCTGTGAGGCGCGCTGTCTGTGCAACCGAATCCAACTCCATGCCGAGAAAAGAGATACTCTGCACAGGGGAGAGTTTGCTCTTTTCCCAGTTGACCTGAAGACCTAACTGGCTGAGGTGCCTGAGCACGAGGTCCCTGTGTTCGCATAGCTGATCTCGAGAAAACACCCTGTTCTCTCGTGGGAACGAGGGCCCCCTCCGTGACTTTCATGAAGACACGGGGGGACAGGGACAGCCCGAAGGGTAGGACTTTGTACTGATATGCTCGACCCTCGAACGCAAAGCGCAGAAACGGCCTGTGTCAAGGGAGAATCGAGACATGAAAGTACGTGTCCTTCAGGTCGATTGCTGCAGACCAATCTAGGGGACGGATGCATTCAAAAATGCATCTCTGCGTGAGCATTTTGAACGTTAGTTTGTGGAGGCTCCGATTTAAAACTCGCAGATCCAAGATCGGTTTCACCCACCACCTTTCTTGGGTACAATGAAGTAGGGACTGTAATGCCCTGACCTCATATCGGCTGGAGGGACTGGCTCTATCGCGTCCTTCACCAGTAGGACTGCGATCTCCGCACGCAAGACATGGGCATCGGCTGCTCTCACTGTAGTGGAGTGGATGGCCCAAAACTTAGGGGGACGCCAGGCAAACTGAATCGCATAGCCGAGCCTGATGGTCCGAATGAGCCAGCGAGACAGACCGGGGAGCACTAACCAGGCTCGCAGAGACCGTACAAGCGGGACCAAAGGGACCGTAGGCGTAACCGGAGTGGGGCAGCGAGGTGGAACACAGGGACGCGGCTCGGGAGGCTCTCTCTGGGAGGCGGCCCGTAGCAAGGTCTGAGTGTGCCATCTCTCGGACCCAGAGATGAAGGAAACTGCTCTTTTATTTAAAATTTGGGTACCGCTGGTTTTTGAGGCCAGCGGCGGAACACAAGCAGAAGATTTTTCCACCCGGCCCTCTTCCGGGGGAGGAGCAGTGCGGGCACCGTCTCCTGGAGAGCAGTCCCATCCATCTCCGGGTCACCCGTCCTGGGGGCCGCTTACCTCTGGCTTTGCCGCCCTTCTTGGCGGGGGCCTGGACGGGCGGGGCGGCCTGCCTGCGACTGGCTCCACGGCGCCGTTTAGGTGGAGGCTGCTGGTGCGGGAGCAGGGGCAGATGCAGGAGACTGTCTGCTCGTCGCCGGGGGCGTCCTCCTGCGTCTGCCCCTGCTCCCGCACCGCAGCAGCAGCCTCCACCTAAACGGCGCCGTGGAGCCCGTCGCAGGCAGGCCGCCCCGCCCGCAGGATGTATTTGATAGCCTCTGTCTTCCTATGTACAGCCGAGAACTGCTGGGCGAAGTTCTGGACCGCGGCGCCAAAGAGGCCAGTCTGGGACACAGGGGAGTTAAGGAACCGGAGCTTGTCGGTCTTCCTCATGTCGACCAGACACAGCCAGAGATGGCATTCCTGGACCACCAAGGTGGACATCGCACGACCCACTGACCGCGCGGTGACCTTCGTCACACGAAGCATGAGGTCCGTTCTTGGAGAACTTGTGGATCATGACCACCCTCGTGCAGGTCCTTCAGTGCCTTGGCCTGATGGACCTGCAGCAACGCCATCGTCGAATAGGTCCAACGAGTACCTACAGGCCCGGGAAGGAAGACACAGTTCTCCGCGCCGAGTGGAGTTAGGGCACAGCTGCATTGCAGCGGCCCGCTCCACTGGCGGACACGCGTGTATCCCCTAGCTGCCCCGCCATCAAGGGTGGTGAGGGAGGAGGAGCCACTGAGATGGTTTCTGGCAGTAAAAGGTGCCGTCCACGTCCCCGTGAGCTCCCTAATGCACCTCAAAGGTACTGGGGTAGGTTGCTGAGAACCAGCACGTACCACCCCAAGATACCAATCGTCCAGCCTCGAGGGCTCGGGACATGGTTGAGGGTTCCACTCGAGCCCGATCCTGTTGGCGGCCCGGGAAAGCATGGCCATCATCTCTGGGTCCGACTCGGGCACCGCTGGCACACCCGAAGGAGGCAGCGGCTCCGAGCCGTCGTCCGCAGAGAAGTCTGACCCACCCTCCGATGCAGCGACCGACATCTGATCGTCGCGGGGAGCACAAAATGAAACGACTGGTACACACCTCGAGGATGGTCCAGCACGTTCCTTTGGTGGCTTAACTGGCTGCGGAGCGTGAGAGGGGTGAGGGTTCCTAGGAGGTTGGTTCCCCGAAGGAAGTAAGCTCACTGCAATCCTCAGGTCTCCCGTGTCACTGCCTGAAGCAACCCTCTAAGGAGGATTGGATCGAGGCAGAGGCACGGGGACTCCGCCCCTTTGCAGGAACGAGAGTCTCGACCGCAGCTCCGAGATGGTCATCTTCCCACAATGGGTACATGACTCATCCACGAATGCTGCCTCAGCGTGTTCGAGGCCCAGACACACGTGGCAGCGATCGTGACCATCCCGTGACCCCAGGTAACGACCACATCCAGAAACACACAGATAGAACGTCATCTTTCTTCAAAAAAAAAAAAAAAAAAAATTATTTTCTCTTTGAAAAAGACGCAAACTATCTGTGTAAGCTCTTTTAGAGACTGCTCTTCTTGGTGCTGAAGCACGCAGGGGAACGGTCACCGCGAACACAGACAGGAATGTGCACCTGTCTGTGCACTGTTCTCTCTCACTGGTCTTACCAGCCGTGAAAATGGCTGTTGAGCGCTCTCACCGCGCACCTTACCAGCTGTAAAAACAGCTTGTTTGTTTTCCTCAGTTTAAAAATAAAAAACAGAAAACAAAAAAGTGAGGGAGAAAAAAAGAAGACCGCTCGCGCTGCTGTGCTGTCACGCCCACACCAAAGTGGAGAGATCCAGAAGAGGCTTGCAGATTCACTCTGTGTAGTCAGGATACGGAGTGCTTGGCTCCGAAGCAAAAAGCTAGTGTGCAATCACAACAGCTGCTCGTTAAATACCCCCGCTGCGAGGCTGCACAGCTGATGCAAATGATTGCACGCCAATGTGCATTGGTTGTTTTAGTTTCACTCGAAGTAGATTGGCCTCTAGCGAGATTCCTATTGGTCAGTCATGACCTACGTAGTAGTGACTGACCGATAGGGAACCAAGAATATGAACCGAGCAGGTCTTGTGGATTATATTATATTATATTATATAGCCTATTATATTATATTATATTATATTATATTATATTATATTATATTATATTATATTATATTATATTATATTATATTATATTATAACGGTTCAAAGCTTTGGGGTCGGTAAGATTTTTTAAATGTTTTTGAAAGACGTCTCTAAGTTTCACCAAGGCTACATTTATTTGATCGAAAATAAAGTAAAACAGTAAAATTATGAAATATTATCACAATAAAATAATTTTAATATGCTGATTTGGTTAACAAGAAACATTTCTTATTATTGCCAGTGTTGAAAACAGCATGATTTTTCAGTCAGGACTTCTTGATAAATCGAGTGTTCGAAAGAACTTAGAAAGAATGTTATATATATATATATATATATATATATATATATATATATATATATATATATATATATATATTTAATTCATAATAATTGCATTTTGTGTTTTACTGTCACTTTTGATCAGTGTATTGCATCCTTGCCGATTAAAATATATAAAATGATTTATAATAAAAAAACTTACTGACCCTATTATTATTTGAAAAAAGGTTTATTAGTTTTATGATCTATGTTATTTTGCACAATAAAATGATAAACATCTTGCAGATTCTGCCAGGAGAATGTAAACTTATGAACAGAACTGAATCCAAACCATCAAATTTAACTTATGCATTATATTTCTTAGGTCAAACATTCAGATATCTTATTACCTTGACCTAAAAATTCATCTCATTTGTCATGTTTTGTATATTTGGTGGTGTATATACACAGTGTCACGTCAGTTCCTAATAGGGACTCTTGTCTAGCAGCTATTTATGATGATTAATGGGAGCAGAGCGCTGTGGCCTCCTCCCAGGCTCCTCTAGTGACACAGGTAGACAGCTAACATTCCAAACAAGCACCCACACATGCGCATTTCCCTCTCCCTTCGGCCCGCTGATATTATTAAATGTAATGGCTGAGAATCTCCAATCAAAGCATGGAGGATAATTAAGGGAGTTCTGTCATTAACTAGTGGGCAAGTGGAGATAACAAGCTCCTCCAGAGACTGTCTTACAGCAGCGCTCTCTCCCTCCATCACTTCCACCAACACAGGTCCAGCTCTCATTACAGCCCTCCACATGCCCAAGTGACTCAGCTCCACATTTAAAAGAGCCAAGCACTTTCATTAATGTTCCACATTTGGAAGGATAGGAGGCAGAAGTCATCATTATACTGCCAAAAAAGCCTCTACGATGAGATGTCTCAACAGTTTAGCCAAAAATGAGAACAGAGGAATTGAGACTTTTATAAGGGACTCAATTATAAAGTGTCACATATCACCCTTTGATCTTTAATTTTACCATTTTTTCGTGCATAGTTTAGACCATGCACCGCCATATAACATCTTTTTAAATTCTCCCAGCTGGGTCAACACTGTAAATTAATTGTAAGCTAAAATTAGCCATGAGTTTAATTAGCTAACCTATATCTGCAATTCATATTCAGAGATAAAGAATACCTTGTGGATTACAAAGTCAGCTTTTAATGTATAAGAGGACGTTCACCTGTGGAAATGCACCTGGGTTAAGGGCACATTTTGAATTTGTTTTCTAACAGCGTTTTTTTTTTTTCTGGCCATTTTCTCCTCAGGGGAACCTAATCCTCCTAAACTGGAGGCTAAGCCACTGTCCACAGGCAACGAGATGAAGGTCTACTGGATCAAGCAGGATGATGGGGGCTCTCCTATCAAACACTATTTAGTGCGCTACAGAGCTGTGAGTATGATTGGACATGAGGGAACATACTTGACTTGTCCAGTCATCTGAATTATTTATACCGCCATTGCAACAGTGACTTGCCTTTAGGTTGGTAGCAAAGTTCACTGGTCAGTGATGTATAAGAGTGTCCACAACAAAGAATAAGGGGGGAAAACTAAAAATCTTGTTTAAAACATTCTTAGAAATGGCCTCTCTGTATTCATGTTGGTCTCATATGGTTTTGAAAAATGTCTATACCATTTTCAAGAAAAAGTAAAATGTAATGATTCAAAAAATGTCATGTGGCATAACCAAAAAAGTTTTTTTTTAAGCCAAATATAAATTAATTCAGAATTTTTGGGGGGAAAATCACACAACAACATAATATTTTATAACCTGAGCTAATCTTGCCTTGGCCAAATTATGTGATAATTTAAGTAATTTTTAGATTCCAAAAGAAGAAAGCGTTTACAAAAATTACATAAAAGATTTGGATAACAGGGAATTTTATACTTTTCTGAAATTAGACATCCTCGATGACGTATGTCGCATAATTTCTGAAAAGTAACCATATGTCAAATGCGACCTCAAGCTAAAGCCTCTGAAATGAGACACGGCGACAGTGATGAGGGTCTGCAGAGTTCCTCTCTATGATATAATTTCCTGTTTATTATTGTTTTTGTTTTTTGCATGTCGGTGGCACCATATGACTTTAATTTGGCAGACATTTTCAAATATTAAGGAGTTTTGTTAATATTTTCAATATTCAATTATTATATTTATTTAAATGTTTATACATATCATATTTATAAATAATTATTTTAATGAGGCTTTTTTTTCTTCATTATGAAATCAGGAGAATTATATTACCCTGTCAGTTCCCTCCAAAAATATTAAATGAATTCTTACTTGAGAAAATAACATGCTAATCAGGTGTATTTCAAATCAATGTAAGTGTGAATTGTATTTTTGAAGAAATTAGATCCAGACAAAAAAAGAAATGCCATTATGCCATTGACCCTTATGTACCATCCGTGCTTAAAATATGTCCACATTTGTGTTCGTAGAAACATCGGCAGGATTGGAAGCCAGAGATCCGCCTGCCCAACAGCAGCGAGTACATGGTGCTGCGGGGTCTGGAGTGGAACACGGAATACGAGGTCTACGTTGTGGCCGAAAACCAGCGAGGACGATCTGATCCCGGTATCCTCTCCTTCAGGACCTTGCCAGAACCCACCGCCATCCCAGGTACGGCCCACCCCCCTAACCCTGAAGCACAGCCACTGCCAGCCAGAGCAGCCAACAGCCCGACCGCCTCACCCCAACCCCAGTTAACCCCCATCCTACTAGCAGGTCTTGTTGTGGATTACACTGGCCACCCTTGTGTCAATTCAGGTTGTGGCCTGGCCTCCTCTAGAGAGTGATTTGACACAATCTAAAAGTAATAAGAGTGCAGAGGGATAAATGTCGGCGAGAGGTGAAGCCTGGAGACCTTTAGCTCCTCTCCAGAGTCCTGACTCCATCTGGCAACCTCCCCCTAACTCTTGCAGCCAGCGTTATTGCTCGTCTCAGAACGATTGTAGATGATATCAGTGGAGATGAGATTTTCTATTTGGCACTCGGGAGGCGAAAAAGCCACAGCAGGTCCGTTAAAACCATCCACCCCCTCCAACCGGGCTCATTTGGTGTGCGCTCCAATGGCAGTGCTGTGTTTTTGTTTTCTTGTGAGCTGCTTCCCCACTGATAAAAATTGGGCCTTAGATCATCCCTCTCTCTCTTTCTCTCTCTGTTCCTCCATCTCTTTCTCTCTGGGCTGAACTGAGGCTCAGTTCAGGCTCATTGCGGCAGACCGATTGAATTGGGCTGACTATCTGCCCGCTCTCAGTGGGGATGCATCCTCTGGTTTTGCATGATGACGCCTCAACAGGATTAATGGTTTAATGCTTTACTGAGGACCTAACAGGCATCTGCCGGTGCATGGCCAAGAGACCTGCTTTTTCTCATCCGCTTAGTGGGAAGCAGCCATATAGCAGTGGGAGCTTTGGATCTCGGAGCACTTGTGCAAGACAGGTTCAGATGGATAGAAAAGCTTTCCTTTGTCCTCTTTCCCATCTCGCCAACACTTACACATTGCAGAGTTGTTAACCTCAATGTGTAACATGTGGGAGTTTAAAAAGCGGCTTTATTTTTAGCCTAACATCTGCATTGCCTCAGATGGAGCAGCTGCCGTTAGAAAAGCTGGTCCAAAAACAGCTGCTCAGACAGCGATTCATGCTTCTCTATCGTCTTATATTCGGACCAGTGTGCGTGAGGCAGGTTAGAAGCACGTGGAACAATCTGGGACGCTGTTATTATCACGTGAGTTTGTCAGGAATTAAAATAGGGAGGCAGTGGATTTTGGTGCATGGTACAGGGAGCGGGTTGAGCTCAACCCTGGCCGCTAGACAAATGCTGAATCTCTACTTCCTGTAATCCAAATCTCCCCAGCTACAGTTTACATGGAGTAAAAGCTGTTCTAATACAATGCCCGTTAACGTTTGTGCAGTTTAAGTAACATCAAGAAAACGTATTCAGTCATCCAGAACAGTATTACACAGTATTGCATCATAACCCGTTTGTTTCACCTTGTTTTCTGACTGGGCAACATTTCCCTGGTGTTTGCAACTCAAAAAGACGAAAGCCTGTTTGTTTCCTATTTTCATGTCGAATTCATTTTAATGTCATTTTCCTTGAAGCACTTGTTTAAAGTTGAAGTGTGTATTTTTTATTTAAAATAACATCACAATACTTCTCTATCACTGCTCAATATGCAGAGACAACTATAAATAAGCCATTCGTTGATGGATTTTCCCCAAAAAAGTGTAAACAATCTCTGTGGCAGTTTCAAAACATTGCTCCTACATTGACCGACAGCAGATGGGGGGAGTTTGCAATTCAGTTTTGGTGATGCTACTAGCTCAGAAATGAGACACTTCACCTTTAAAGAAAGATGTAGCAAAATTTGTGGTAAAGTTTATATAGACAGGTAATGTCAAATACCAGGAAAGTTGTCTGATCCGTGTTTCTTGATTGTATGTGTCTTCATGGCCCTTATCATTCCATATTTCCCATCATCTGGCTATCGTTGTCCTTTCATTCTCGTCTTTGCTGTCATTTGCTGTGCTTTTAACATGCTACGGCCTTCTTACTTTGTTTTTTTACTAACTTGCTTGAACTTTCCTTTGATATTCTTTTCTAATCTTGATTAACCTTTCAAACTTATTTTTCTGTATTTGACCTATTCTCTGTCTCTCTCTTTTTTCTCTCTCCCGATTTCTTTCCCTGTTTTTTCCTTCCCTCCCTCTTTCCCTTTTTCTGTCTCCATGTGTAAAATCGGACATCACCGGACCATCGCATTTTCAAACACGCCCTCAAAATGTTTTTGTTTCGTTTCCATTTTGGCCTCTGTTTTATTTGTTTCTTTTCCTGTGCACTGTCCCTGGTGTGTTTTTTTGGTGGTGTGGGATGTGTGGTCTCAGCAACCCTTGGCTGCTCCTCTGTGACGTACGCTCTCGTCACTCTCATGTTCTCCATGCTGACTGTGCTAGTGCTCTCATAAAGTGTGGCTCGCCAGAGGAGAGGAGCCCCGTCCACTCTTCAGCCGCACCCTTCAGTTTTCTACGCCTTCTGATCCTCTCGCAGGCTAAACAAACAAACAAAAAAGAATATCAGTTACATGTTATCGGAATTAAGCAGAGTGTTCGGTGCTTGTATCATTCTGTTTTCTTTTTTGTTTCTTGTCATTTTCAGTTTCTTATTAGTTTTATGTTTATGCAAGGCAGCATTGGTGGGTTTGAAAATGTGTTTTCCAGACCATGGACTTTTGGGAATGTTGTAGAAAATCTTTCCCTATCAAGAAGATTGATGTTAATCTCGATATAATTATTCTAGGGCCCATTTAGGAGAAGTCCTTTCTGCTCACCTTCATTAATTTTAAGTTTCTTATTTGTTTTTTTGTTATTCTTCTTTTTATTATTAAGATATTAACTCATTTTGGAAGGGTGTTTTAAGGAATAGGCACCAAGTGTGTGTGTGTTGACATGAAAAACGTGTATTTTGTGACAAAAATGTACATAATTTTAGATGATTCAGAAAATATATACTTTCTGTAATGGACTTTTATTTACATTTTCTTCTCTGCTTCTTACTTGAAAAGACCATTCAAAACTAATGCTACTGCTGTTAAACTCATTCACGTCAATAAGTGTCATTTTCAACAGTGTAATTTAATTATGTTCTGTAATACATTTTTTTGTATACACATACCAGTATGGTGTCATGCAGTAATCATTGTAGGTTTTAAGAAAATACGGTTAGCTAGATGGATTGTTTTTAACAAACACAACATGGTTTTGAAATCTCGAAATCTCGCGGCAGCGGGTTGCATGGGACCGTAATGCGTGACCGTTTCATGTGTTTGTCCCATGATGACATGGTGCTCAATGTCAGTTCAGAGGGACCCACAGAGCCTTTTACTTTTAAAGGGCAGGAGTGTTCTTCAGTACTTCTGATTGACCATCTCTTCTCTGAAATGCTAAATTCCTTAAGGCTGTTTTTTCTTGCTTAGACGGGATTTAACATAAACGACCCCCAGACTGAATTTTAATGCGAAACCCACAAGTGTTCTTGTGTGCATGGCACCGCCTCCGTTGTAACCGTATAAATCAGTTTTGAACATTAGCGATGGACGAATACAGGCATGGATGCCGATTGACCTCCAGCCGACTGTCCGTATTAAAGAAGGTGGTGGTCAGTTTACATGTCAAAGGCTGCCGAATGCCATCGAGAGCTGAGATATGAGTGCCATTATTATGCAAGACCTATGCAGGCATTTCCTGGGAGGGTGTCGAGTAAAGTGCAACTAATGTAATTAAGTGTCTTACATTAAAAAAAGCTCATATATAAGGCAGGGCTATGAAAATAAATGGGGGTTGTTTGTTCAATAAAATGGAGTAGCATTTATTTCCCATTTTGGAATGGATTCTCATGGTAATAAAGTGATGCGCCCCGGAGTTTTGACTCCTGGAAACGCATGTGCCAATCAGTTTGTCGGGCTCATCATTCATATCCAGGTGCGTTTCTGTCCTTAATCACTGTGTGTTGGTGCTAGGTGACATTTCATCAGAAAAGCAGCACCCCGTTTGGCCCGTCTGGAATGTTTAATGCCACCCTGGATGGATCATCAGCTTCATTCAGACTAACAGAACCAGAGGCAAAATGAGTTGAGAATCCAAACTTGGCACAGGCAGAAGTGCTGCTTGTTCGCACTTATCACTGAGAGTGACTGGAGATGAAGGCAAGTGTCAAGTCTGGAGGTGAATAACCTGAGAGTCCTCGGAACAGACTGAACATTTGTAATGACCGTACCGCGATGGTTAAAACGGGCTGCTAGCGATAAGTCACATTCAGCAGATGCCTCTGGAGCATTGAAACAGTATTTAGTGTTCCCGATGTCTCTCTTTTTTATTTTATTTAACTCATTTATATGTAATATTCAATCTAGGGAAAGAAACTTTCAATCAAAGTTTGGCAAATTTGGCAATCTAGGGGGGTCAAAAGTTTGCTAGCATGAGCTAGCATCTAGCCCCTGCTGGTAGGTGGCATACACAATTCAAAGGACAAAAGCCTATTTTTTCCATCGATGGCCATTCAAAAGTTGCCACAAACTTTAATATATTATATTATATTATTATTATGTTATGTTATATATAATTAAGTTGTATTATATTATATACAATTATATTATTATTTTTCCTGTTTTCCATCAGCCAATGCATCATTTTCCTGTGGTTCTAGTGTGATTAGTCACATGACATTTACAGTACAGCTCAGGCGATTGTCTTAAAAAATATGTCCAGAATTGAGTGCCTGTGATGAAGGTTGAATGCTAAGAAATAACTTTGCCCAGGTATTCCAGAGCTCCTTGATTCAACCCAACGCTCAACTGTAACATGCACTTTTTTTATTCAGGAACATCAATTTTCAGTATTCAGAATGGGATAAGGTTTGGAATATATAGAAACGGCTGGAGCATCCAGAAGACCTTTTATGCACAGTGCTGAGTCAGCAGAGCAGGGTGTTTTTGGCCGGTGTGGGAGCTCAGTGTGCCTTTGTGCTCAGATGTGTGCCGTGATTTATCGCACTTGTTAAAATGCAGGCTGAAGCTCAGGAAAACAACTGCGGCCCACTCCGCGCCCCAAGCTAGGAGAAGTGTTTTTGGCCCTCTCCTGGCTGCCCGGTAGATTAAATCTGTCAGCTCTACCTCCCGTTGCCCAGCCTCCGATACACTTCCACAGAGTGTGGTGACTGCTGCCATGGCTAGATTTCATCACAACGTCTACTGCACCAGATTACCTATCATACATGTTTCTTGGTTAAAATTCACATTACATTTTGGTTTATTGTAAAAAAATATATATTGCTTGTCTTGACAGTTTTCTTAGAGCAGTAAGTTTTGTTTTTTTGTAGCCGCAAGTTGTGATGAGGTGTTTTTTTTTCTTCTTAGAACAGTTTTGTCTAATGTATTTTTCCTCCAGGTCTCTGATAAGTGCATCCATAATTCATGATCTCCTTGATACATGTAGATGTGTTTTAGGTCTTTTGGGTGTTTTATATGGTTCCATCAAAGATTTAGAAGGCCATCTCATTAGAGAGAATTCCTACGAAGTTGCCAAGAACTCGATATCAGCCTAATTGCAAATGCACTTAATTTGTTCATCTTAATTCATGGTATAATCTATGACTGTATAATATACTCATAAGAATACTTGAATAAAGTGCCAAATGGAGTGTTAGGCTAACAATACAGTAAGTTAGCTAAATTTTTGCAGCCCAAATATTATATCATCAAAGCTGTCTGTATATATGTATGTATATATATATATTACTGCTTTTTTAACAGTAAATTTTTGCTTTTTACTTATCTCAGTTGTTTATATACACACATATATTTTATTGATTTTATTTGATTTTACTGTTATAATCTGTCAAAAAACAAAATTATGTTTTGTATTGGCCTCTTGAAAAATCATCATCTTCATAACATCAAAGTTCTCTTCCCACATCTGAATCAAATATTTCAGCAGAATGATTTAATAGAGCATAGTGAAAGCATAGAAGAAGACTGAATTGCCACAGGTTTACCGATGTAGCATAAAGATCCATATAGTCAATGTTTATTAAACTGTTTTCATTGTGCGTTTTGTTTACTGATACAGACCATATGTGTCCATTCTAGTATTTATTTAGCATTTTCATGGTGTAGCTTGTCATTCCTGGTAAGTAGTCTTTGTTTTCATGGTCTGAAAACACAGTTCTGCTTGCGTTTGTCCGTCTCATCTGATCTTTGTTCCTTTAACATGGTGTTTAATTTATTTTCATCAGTATGACTGTGTTTGTATATGTTTATGCAGGAGTTACCCCATAAGTGAAGGCTCTTAATATTAAGATTATCTTCACCATTCCATGCCAGTGTAATTTCTCTGTTCAAATATGTGCATGAAAATGAACAGAACAAGCATTGTAGTTAATGTTCTGAACAAGACTGCTGAAGTTCTGAACAAAGAGACTAAATTATGTCTCTGAATAAGCATGCTGGGTTAATTTCCATGTGAGTAATGAATGCCCTGCTTCAGAATGACGCTGTATGTGATGTTATGTTGTATACTGTGTTTGGATAACACATGGAATTGACAATCTATCACAACCTAAACATCATGGGGGGGAATTCACTAAGAATCAACTGATAGCGCTGTTTATTTGCACACGCTTGTTGTTTTAGTGATTCTGATTCTATGAAGGAGTTATGCAAATCAGGTAACGGTGCAAACATGCCCACATAATCTGTGCTATTTGCATTGCACAGTTCCCGATCTTACGAGGTTGTGAAGGACGTATCAGACAACCCTGATCTGGCATTCTTTTCTGGAACTCTACAGCATGGTTTTACCACTGTGATCCAAGCACCTCTTTAAAATGTGAAATGGACTCATTTACATGCATTTGGACACACGCCCGGTTATATTGCTCTTCTGCATCGCTTGATTATTTGATGAATTACTGCTGCTTTGATTAATAGAAAATGTACACAAACAAATAAAATTCTGTTTATCGCTCATGGAAGGCGTGACATTACGTTTTGTGAGGTTCAGTCTAAAATAATTCCTCATTTACATAGAAAGGAGGGCATGTTTGCACTAAACAATGACTTGAAGGGGAAGTTCACCCAAAAATTAAAATTCTCTCATCATTTACTCGCCCTCATGTCATTTTAAACCAATATGTATTTCTTTTTTTTGGAACAAATAAAAAATGTCTCCTTTTTGTCCACATAATGAATGTCAAAGGGGTCCAGTGACTTTCATTGTATGAGATGAACAGTTGAAAAATTCCTCAAAATATTTTCTTTAATCTTCCTCAGAATAAAGAAAGTCCAACATGTTTCGAAAGACATGAGGGTGAGTAAATGATGATGACAGAATATTCATTTTTTTGGTGAATTATCCCTTTAATTTGCTGCACATGCAGTATCTGGTTAACTGGATTGCTGGTGGTTAGTGGAAAAAAATGCAGGTTTTAAGATTGTCAAATATGTGGTTTCTATTGGTGTGTGCTGGCTTTATTCTTAACTGCCTTCAACAAACCAATCTCTACAACTCACTCTAAAGTAGTACAACCGATGTACAAAATAGATTGTATAGAAATGTAATGTTTTTCTAGATTGCGTAGATCACTATGGCACTGTGGAAACTCACAATTTAAAGCCTGGCATGCAAATGACATCATTTCGATTTGAATTTCTCCTCTTCCTCCTTCCCAAAGAAACCAGCGCAGGTTTGGGCACCGGGGCTATCGTGGGCATCCTCATCGTGGTCTTCATCCTGCTCCTCTTCGGCGTGGATGTCACATGCTACTTCCTCAACAAGTGCGGCCTCCTCATGTGCATCGCTGTCAACTTCTGCGGCAAGTCTGGGCCCTCTGCCAAGGGCAAGGATATTGAGGAGGGAAAAGCCGCTTTCACGTGAGCCTGTCTTTTCCTTCACCTCTCATCTGTGTGTGTTCCCTTGTCCGATAACGCCATCCATAACCACTCTCCCATCATTATCGTCCCCATCAGCTCTACAGGAGGGCTTGAGGCACGGCTGATTGTGACATATCTGACTCCATGAATGAGAATGATGTGAATATTGGCTCATGGCAGCAGTGTTAAGATAAGAGGAGAGGAGGAGAGGTGCATGCTGGTTAGGAATGAGAAGATGCCTCTGGTTGCCTCTGTTTTGTAGCCATTGAAAATTCTGCTTCAAGAGAACCTAGTCCACACTTTTTTGTAGGCCTAGTTTTATTGCACTAAAGGGCTCACCCATATAATATTCATAACACTATGTTTTATGTGTCAGAAATATAACAGCGTAATCTAAGTATATTTATATTTTTAATTGAATGTTTTTTTACTTGCCCTGCCAGCAGTTTTACAAAAAAAGCCATTTTTAGCATTTTTAGTTAGAATAAAATATATTTCAATTCTGATCATTGTTTTTCTTCACTTTAACTGGCAAGAAAGTTCAGTGCATGTTTGTGAGCCATAAACCCTCTGCTAACCCTGGTGTGTCATCTTTTACAGTAAGGACGAGTCTAAGGAGCCCATTGTGGAGGTAAGGACAGAGGAAGAGCACACACCAAACCATGGAGGAGGTCCCACTGAACCCAATGAGACCACCCCTCTGACGGACCCCGAGTGAGTCCCTGAAAACACACACTCAATCCATGTCCGATCTTTTCTTTAGGTTATTAACATCCCTTTCAATGGTCTCTCTGTGGTAGTTTAATTCTTTAGATACTACACACTAGGGCTGCACAATTAATCGCAACGAAACTGCATGCGATTTGGGAAAGGCTGCGATTATTTTATGCGCAGCTTGTCAGTGCAGTGCGGCTGATCGGTAGTAAAGGCTGCTCCATCTGAACACCAGAGGGTGCTCTCGCGCAGACATGCCAAATATGCCCCGCCGCAGGAAATCCCTGTCGGGCATCATACGATCACTGTAGCTGAATAAACAGAAGATTGAAACGCTTTGATTGATTAAATGTGACTTATAAACACACTACTGCCTTATTCTGTGTAAGAAGCCACATCATCTCACTGAAGGATGCTCAACTGTCGTTATGAAGTGAGTTTGGAGTAAAAGCATGTTATTAAATGTTGTCTTTTGTTGGACAAGCGTTTCATAAATGCTTCTCATGTTTGGAAAGATGTTTGACCTGTGTTGCTTTTTCAAATGCACGTTATAAGTGACTCAAACTCACAGTGCTTTTAGATGTAGAAGCGTATACAGAGCCGCACATCAATGACAAGCTGCGTATACAAAATAATCGCAGCCTTTGCAATTTCAAAATCACGATAAGCCAAATCGTTTTAAGTGCGATTAAATGGAAATTGCGATTAATCGTGCAGCCCTACTACACACCCCTCACTTTTTTGCAATTACCTAACATGGTATGTTTTATTTTGATATGCATGTTGGACTTACTTATGTATGTGTATTTTGCCTTGGCTTTCCTTCCCTCGCTCCTCTCCCCCACCTTTTTCTTTGTGTGGATCTCTTTTTTCCCCCGTCTCTCCTCTCTCTCTTCCCGTTGTCCTCACAGGCACGCTGCTGACACCACAGCAACAGTAGTGGACTTGCTTCCCTCTGTAACCACTAACTCAGACCCCGGCACTGACAGTCCTGCTAGTGATAGCACCACCCTTACCTCGAGCACCGCACCTGCGGCCGACCCTAAAGCGGCCCCTAAACCTACTCCCCAATCCAGCACCCCCAAACCTAGCGTCACCTCTCCCACCTCCCCGCAAGCTGCTCCTGCAGCCGTGGCCCCTCTGGTGGACCTGAGCGAAACGCCCTCCAGTCAAACCTCAAAGTCCTTAGAAGCCCCCCAGCCGTCTGATTCAACCCCTGCAGATCTGGCCAAAGCTGATGGCCAGAGCCCGGCCGAGCTGGCCAACCCCCCCCAAAGTAAGGACTCTCAGGTACAGGGAGGAGCCCACCCGACCACAGATAGTGACCTTGCCAAGGATGCGCTGGTCAAGCCCTCCAGCGACTCATCCAGCACACCGTCCGCACCCAACCAGGACGAGTATGGCCACCTCTAGATGTTTAGTTGTGTTTGTGTCCCTGTCCTTAACCATCTCCAACTTCCTCATCTGTTTTCTTCGTCACATCCCTCCCCCCCTTCCTCCTCGTATAACTCACTCAGTTTCTTCTCACTTCTTAATGTCTTATCAGAATTTCATCAGGTTCCTCTTGCATCTTCAATCTTGCCGTATTCCCTTTGGTATTCAAATGAGAGATGACTTGGTACGCTGAGACAGTTTGCGCGGGTTTATTTGCACCTCAGTAAAAAACAGTTCAGGGACGGCGCTACAAAACACACCAGCATTATGAATGTGTAAAATCGTTCTTTTGGTTGTGTTTTTCAGAGCGAGCTAATTGATTCCTCCATTATCGCTGGCAGAGCCTCACAATGAGCCACGCAATTTCAAATGGCACAATTCCACAGCTGATGATTTGAAATGATGGCTTTCAAAGCTGAAAAGGACAGTGAGAAATAAATTAGCAGCATTAATGGTGCTATTGAAAAAAGAGCGTCTTAGAGAAGGCTAATGTATGATCATTGTAATTACATTAACACAGCGGACGAGGTGCAGTGTCATTTGTAGCTATGTGGGTGAAATGGCCAACTTCAAATGGCCAGCTGATGTACAAATCTAGTCATCAAAGTTATTATTGGTAACAAACACTGAGGGGAAAAAAACAGCAGTGAAAAATATTTTTATTAAAGTTGCACCATGGAGCTAAAATAACAGTGTTACGAAACTACTGTACCTATTTTAAGAAAAACTACAATGTGATTTTTTTATTATAGAGAAAATGGCTATTACTTCATTTTTAGATTTTATATTCCCAGATGATCAGATTTAATGACAATCTCCAAATTGGTTTATTCTGTCCAAAATAATCACAGAGTTGTTGGACAGAAAAAGTGTGTCTGATTGTCGTGTAAACACCAATCACAGTTCAGTTCACTTTTTACATGTGAGATTTAAAAGTTTGGGGTGAGTAAGATCTTTCTATTCATCAAAAAAGCTTAAAACAAAAATTGTATTACAGTTTCACAAAAATATTAAGAACATTACAAATGTTTCTTAAGCAGCAAATCAGCACATTAGAATGATTTCTGAAGGACAATGTGACACTGAAGACTGGAGTAATGATGCTGAAAATTCAGCTTTGCCACCACAGGAATATTATTATTATTATTATATAAAATATGAATATGAAATATATGAATATATAAAATATTACATATTAAAATAGAAAACAGTTATTTTAAATGGTATTAATATTTCACGTTACTTTTTTTAAAACTTTTTTTATCAAATAAATGCAGCCTTTGTGAGCACAAGAGTCTTCTTTCAAAAAAGTCCTTACACACCCTAAAACCTTTGATTTAGTAGTGTAAATATGCAATCGCCTGCACCACAATAATAAACCAGCAATCTTTTGTTACTGAAAACGATGTCTTTGTGAAACATTGTGAAGACAACCCAAACTAGTTATGTTGATCCAAACAGCCTCAAACAAATCTCTTGAATATATTCCAAAGATTCTCTGCCATGAACTTTGGCACATCCAACCTGGACTTGTTCTCCATCTGACACAACATCTGTGTGGATTTGGTGCATGAATCTGAATGTGCCAGAAACGCCAGAGTGGAAGTACTTACAATTCACCGCAAAATGTAGCAACATTTGCATCATATCAGTCCCTCTAAATAGCAGTGGTTCCATACTTTCATTGGTGCATATTACAAAACTAAACGAACATTTCACATCTGACAGATTCAGTCCTGCTAGTTTTGTGGAAGTGCCTAATGGAGCCAGAAGTAGCGGCGTCTCCAGACTCGCACGAATCAGCCTCCTCAGAAGCAGAACGAGGAGCAAAACTCTCTCGCTCGGTTGCGAAGTACGGCTGTTAAACAGTCAGCCAAGACTTCCAGCAGGGAATTAACGGGAGCATGGCGTTTGTTAAATATTTACCAGAGACTATGTTTTCCCCACTTCCATTTGTGCTCTGTAGTTTGCACGTTCTATGTATGGCCCAGCCGTCCCAGTCAGCATGTCAGGCTTGTTCTCTCTCTCTCTCAGCTCGGCTCACTTGTCTAATTTGAGCTGGAACACTCCAGGGAAGCTTCCTCTCATTGGCTGCCACCTGGGCTTATTGGCTCCATCTGTAGACATTCAACTACCTGAGCTCTTCCCTGGTTTCCACAAAACCTGCAGAATATCAATGGAACTCTCAATATTTTGAGAGTTTCCACCCTTTCAAGAATGAGAGTTTGCACTTTTGTAAAGATGTTTCGCAGTGGATGCAAACTGACAAATGACAGACGTGCTTGTCCCGTTCTTCTAAGATTTGCTTGAAACGCCAGCTCACTCAGAAGGAATGATGATGCTTTTGTGTCTGCCACAGTCGTTTGGCGGGACTCTTCACACTTGGCCGCTCTTCATAAGAGCCCAGAATATGATCAGATAGCTTTATTGTGATGAGCGTAATGACATACGGCCGGGGGGACAAACAGCACAGACCTCGGACACGGTCAAAGCAGCCTGCTCTTGTGTCGTACCCCCAAGATCGTGTAGATTGTAACGCGAGACACCCTCACTCCGCTACGCCCATTCTCTTTTTCACAAAGCCTCTCTGTGACTTTGCCGTA
This sequence comes from Rhinichthys klamathensis goyatoka, assembly GCF_029890125.1. NCBI lineage: Eukaryota > Metazoa > Chordata > Actinopteri > Cypriniformes > Leuciscidae > Rhinichthys > Rhinichthys klamathensis. The sequence continues at coordinate 1,789,502 of NW_026606723.1, read as the reverse complement.
TCCGAGAGAGCTCGACACCGCCAACGTTGGTCCCACGCCACTGCGTGAAAGGAGCTGTCGGCTGTCCGGGCATGTTTGACGAATGTAATGAACTGTCATTCACAGCTGATATCAGCCCTACAGCAGGGCAGGTGTATTAAAATAGGACTGTAGGGAACGTGTTAGAAAGGCGACATGGACTGTCCCTCACGATTCCCTGCCAGCAAAGCTCATCTTTAATTTTCGTGGTTCATTATGCATTTATGAATGATTTGGCACACCAGTACAGTCAATTCCATTACAGGAATTATCAGCCCTCGGAAAGAATCAGCCTACTGCGAAATAATTTAAGTAAACTTCCTTTTTTTCAAGACCCAGTATGTGCTCTGTCAGCTCCCTTGAGAACAAATGTCTATGTGCCTGTAAAATATTCAGTAATGGGCTGTTTGCGGCTGATGATTTTCATTTATTTATGATTTATTATTTATTATTATGCGTTTTGCTCCAGCCCGACCCCAAGAGACAAGCGCTCTGTGTATCAACAAACTATTACACAGGCAATAAGCGCAGAGGGAGAGGTTAACATTTATGTCGTTTATGAGGATTGTCTCTGGAGCAGAAGGGCAGCTCTCTGCACCAATGTCCTGCTGTTACTGTCCCAGACAGCTTTATCTTACTCAATATTATGAATCATACCTGCATGCACTGTTCCTCTGTCTTCATACATGCTCATGAATAATATTTGATGTTAGCGTAAGATAACCAAGCAGATCCTGTGAGCTGTGAAATCGATTGGCTACACTGAAGTCTTTTCCCTCAAATCTTAAAGGGACAGTTCACCCGAAAATGAACATTGGTTATCATTTATTCACCCTCATGAATGTATGACTTTGTTTTCATCAAAGAAGGTGTTTAATCATGTACTCATTGCTCTTTTCTATACAGTTACATTGACTGGGGAATGCAGCTTTCAAGCTTAAAAACAGAAGCATCATAAAAGTGATCCATATGACTCGTGCATTATATACACACTACTGTTCAAAAGCTTGGTGTGAGTAGGGAGGGATATTTTTATTTTTTGAATGAAATTCATACTTTCATTCAACAAGGATGCATTAAATTGATCAAAAGTGACAGTAAAGACTTATATTGTTACAAAAGTTACATTGTTACACCTTGATTATAATAATACGAAATGTTTTTTGAGCATCTAATAAGCATATAAGAATGATTTCTGAAGGATCATGTGACCGACTGGAGTAATGATGCTAACAAATCCGCTCTGCCATCTTAGAATTAAGTATTTTAAAATAGGAAAGATTTATTAACGGTATTTTTGTTCAAATCAATGCAGCTTTGGAGAGCATAAGAGACTTCCTTAAAAAAGAACGTTAGAACAGTTTAATTCATTGAACTGATTCATCAGCAAGATTTGACTCATACCTTCACAAATCAAGAAATTGCTTCTCGTACCAAGGAAACCTAGGACTAATGTCAAGATTTTCATCACACAATGTTACCATGTAACATTGACAATAAACATGAGTCATGTGGACCACTTTTATGAGGCTTTTATGGTGTGGAACATGAAAGCTCCAGTCTTTCATTATATTGTATAGAAGGCCTAGGATATTTTTCAAAAATCCATCTTTTGTGTTCCACTGAAGAAAGAAAGAAACTCATTCAGGTTATGAGGGTGAATAATCATGACAGAACATTCATTTTTTGGCTGAGCCTCTCCTTGGAAATAGTATAAAGAGAGGAAGCAGCCGAACAGACGACTGAAAGACACTGCTGATGAACCTCTCTTTTCTGTTTTCCCCCCAGTGGAAAAATCATTGTAGATGACAAAAGCAAAGCGCCGGAGACAGAGGTAAAGAAAACTCCGGCGGAGGTGAAGACAGTCCCCAATGAAGCCCCTCAGACGAACGGCAACGAGAGCAAAGCGTGATCCGGAATGGGCGAGCGCACGACAGCGCAGACAGACAGAACCACACCACCACCACCACCACCACCACCACGTCTCAAATACAAGGGTTTCTTTCTTCAGTGTCTTCGAGTTCACAGATCAAAACACGTCTGTAGATGTATAGAGCGCCTAAAGAGTTTGCGCACATGCCTTTTATTTTTTACTTTTACTTTGTTATTAGTATTGAAACGTGTCTTTCATAAACGCAAGAAGGAACGATTCTTCAGCTCTAGTCTCAGTCTCCTCGACCTCAGTGTCTTTCAAAGATGTTCAGAATGAGAAGTTAATCACCGTAGATTTTGCCTTCACACATTCAAACCACAGTGCTGTGTCAGTTACGTTTCGTCTTATTACATGCAGTATTGCCATCGTTATTGTCTGCCACATGATAATATTTTTTTGGGAACAGTTTTGATGTCTTACTTGTGGTTAAGTAATGCACAAAAGCAACCGGCATTTTATTTTATTTTATTTTTCACATTTTTGTTTTGTTTTTTGAGTTAGCGATAGATTTTTAGCTTGCTTGCTTTGCCGAATTATTTTTCTATATGTCCTTTTTTTTTTTTTTTTTTATTCCAGCCCTGAGTGTTTACAGCATTTTACTCTGATATCCCGCATTAACACGCCGTTTGCTTCTCTAGCAAAGCCGACACAAAAGATTACACAGTGTAGAGGTCTGAACTAGCGGTTAGGGTTTTACAAATCGCCATACTCTTTCCTTATGCGTTCTTTCATATTACAACGCATCCCATTTCCCCTGAACCTTGGTGTTTCTTCCATTTACTTCAGGTCTTTAAAGCAAGATTTGAGAGTCAAAGAGGACTCCCGCCGTGATTCTCGCTTAAAAATGTCCCGCAAAGTCCTTTAAAAAAACATTAGGAACAACCCGGAGCTCTTAGATACGGATCGAACGGCTCCTTTAGAGAATTCAGTACAAGCATTGCTGCTGCGTTAAATGCAGATACAGCTGTTGCACTCATGGCCTAACCAAAACATCAGGAACACTGCTGTGCGTAACACTCACGGGACGTCCCGTAAGATGTCTGCCTGTTGCTCCTCTGGCATTTGCCCACATAATTGATAAACGTTGCATTAAAATGAAGCCGTGCCCCTTTGATACTGATAAAAAAATGTTGATTTTTATTTTATTTTTGTCATGTCTTAAATAGCCAAATTCTTGTTTTATTTTTTATTTAAGCCATAGTACTCCGGTGTGGATCGTAGCATTAAGAATATTCAGCCTGACTTTTTTTGTACAGTGTTTCTCATTCTTTAGGCTGCAAGCTTGTGCACTGTGAATGCGTGAAAATCCTAGTGTGAATACAGTGTGTTCTTTGTAATAGAATAAAAAAAAAAAATGTTTCCATAGGTTGTGAAAGCCGTAGCTGTTAGTTCAAATGATGTTCATCATGATAAGAATTTTAAAAAAAAGATGTAAAAAAACAACAACAACAAAAACCACAATGGCAGCAGAAGTGAAATACGGACACAAAAGGAGTTGGTGCCTTCAATATAAACATCCTCTCGTATGCAGGCCTGCGGTCTCTGTGACAACATACCCCGACGCTGTCAGATGCTCCAGATCTGTAAACTGTGAAAATAATAGTTTTGTTTTTTTGCTCAAATGTGTCGTCACTTGGTCTTCTGGGTCTGAGGGTGTAAATGGATCGTGGTTTTCTTAAAACTCGAGTTCTCAAATTATCAACAACTTGCCTCTATCTAACTGATGCAAAACAAGACGTATATATATATATATATACATTTATAAATATATTCACATAGAAAACTGTCTCGATGCGTTTTGTCTCATAGGCGCCCGAGGGTTTGCCTGCTCACCCGCCATTTAATTACAAAATCACTTGTTCATCCCATTCGGTCAAATATCTATTTTTAAACCTGAAATAAGCATGCAATGTATTCTGGATGTCATTTTGGTGTTAAGGTTACCGATTGAATTGCTAACTAACTGAAAATGTCAAAGCATTATTTGTTGTACATTTTTCTGAATGTCAGTGAACACGTCATTCGTACGTTCACTGCTGTCACTTTTGCTTTTACATGAAGTGCTTTCATGCCGTTGGACGGTAACACGTTTTAATAACTTTCATTATTAAGTCGTTCAACATTATGTAACAAATCCGTAAGTTCATGAACAGATATATAAATAATCGTTTCATGACATTTCAAACTCTTTGAATGTAGCCTACGTTTGTGTTCTGTTAAGCGTTTGTAATGTAATATTAATAATGAAAGTTGTTCGAACGTGTTTCCAGCAGGATTCCAGTTTAATAAGCATCTGAGAGGCTTGTAGAAACTGTACCGGGAGGCACACAAGCTCTTCCTTGTGATCTCTCTAAAAAAACAAGCTTTTGATTCATACTGCCATTTAACATGGGACCAATGTTTTTGTACGTTTACTCAGTTTACCGCCTCAGTCATGCCACTTTAAAGACAAAAGTCTGTTCAAACGATTGTTTCCGAAAGCATTTAAAGCTCATCATCTGAGCAAATTACACCTGTTTCTCTCATCATCTCGCTCTCATCTCAGACCTTTATAAGACATCCATCCCTTCATACCCTACCAAGAGGCCCTTCTCACAGCTGTATACAGATTTTTACAAATCAAATGTCCCCCCACCCCCCACTGCCACTGCTGTAAATACTAACCGACAACAATATCTGACTTCATTCTGTCAAAAAATTCTTGTGTTCAATAAAATGAGAAAAATATGTGTCTGTTTCCACTGTTTTCTTTCACATGCACATCTGTTCTTGGCAGGATAATGGCCATTGAAACTTTCGGACATAATGAGACTATTATCACTGTTTTCATAAGCGTGTTTCATAAATGCATGTTAATAGTTTCCTAACTTGGTAAAAGTGTTATTTTAGCATTGATACTAATATAGTATTTATTCATGTTTTGCAGTAGCTTTCATTTTTTTTTAGATTTCAGCTTTTAATGTTATAGTTTTAGTAATCTTATATGTGCTTTTGTCATTTTTTATATATTTCTTTTTAGCTTTATTTAGTTTTAGTACTGTCTAGTATTTTAGTTGCCAAGGCAACATTTCAAGTTTCTAAAATGTCCCTTTTATTTTATTTTAGTTAATGAATGTTTTTTTTTATATTTTTAACAACACTATATACATTTGTTGACTATTTTGATAAACAGAAGAGTAAACAAGTTTATTTTAAAAATGCTTTTATATGTATCATGTTGTTCTGTTTAGAATTTGGCTGCAAATCCTAAAATAGGCTGTTTACTGTGACTACTTATCCCCTATTGTGTGACCTTGGGGCACGTTGTCACAAAGGTCAACATGTGTTTAATAAACTGTATATCTGTCCTGGGCAATTACAGAGGAAATGTTATTTTTCACATTTCCGGATTTCTCAGAAGCGGGTAAACTTCTATAACGGTGAATGGGAGAATACATTAAATATATTGTTGTCTTCCCATTTGCTCAAATAGCAAAAGAAAAACTCCACAATATGTTTCCACAATGTTCACAAATAGGGGGAGGGGGAGAGTAATGGCAGTCAGAAGAGAGAAAGATGTCAATTTGACCACATCCGCTGTATTAGAAACACCCTCAGCAGCGTTAACTAGTTTTTTTTTTTGTAATTTGATGCAAAGGTAGACTAATATAATACAAAGTATAGTGGTATAAATATACATACATTAAAAAAAATGGAAATATAAAAAACTTTGCAAGATTTACGATGCTGACCATTAAAACGAGTCATCACAGTCTGTAAAGGGTTCATTATTATTATTATTTGTATCCAAGACTTTAAGGGTTAGGGTTAAGGTTAGATATGATATACAGAAACTGACTTTAAAAAATAAACCCACACTGAGAAATGTAAAAAGTGTGTAAAAATTAGTGTTGTAATATTCTGGTGTACCAGATAAATAAGCTATAAAATAATTTATGAATATTTTAAATGCTGTTTAGGATTCTTTTTTCTCAGAGTAAAAGAATAATATAAGGCAGGCGCGTGCGCCTGATCGCCACCAGATAGCGCACAAGACCACGTTACATTGACTTTCAACTCGTTTAAAGAAGCTCTTGATCTGAATTCGTGATCTGACAACAGTCAGCTGTAGTAGGCCTACCTGCGAATAAACTGCAGTAAAAGTAGGTCATGATTTGCAATTTGCGTTTGGATGGAAAGCCAAATTTATCAGTCAACGTAGGCTACAATCAATGGTGTAGTAGGCTATTGTGTGGTTCTCTGATAATAATAATAATAAAATCATGAAGTACACTGCTTTTCATGTGGATTTATTGTGAAATCGCTGTTAATCCGTCAAGAGTCCACATTTGTACTGGGTTGAGAGTTTACGATTCTACATTGAGCACTTGCACTTTGTTGTCCACTGGGTGGCGCTAAAGCATCGCGCTAAATCATATGTCGCAGACAGCCTTTGACTCACAACAGGCCCATTTGATTAAAAACATAAAAGCAGTGTTTTGACACATATTGTGTGTATGTTTACCATATTCGAACAGCAGGTCTGTTTCACCTCGGATACAGTGAAAATGTGACAGTAAAATAGGAACTGGATGTAACATCACTTTCTTCTGTGGTTAGTCCAGAAATCTGTTTCTAATTAGAATGGCTTTGATTATTTGCCTGTTTATGTAACATAAACAAAGTTAAAGGCTAGAGTCCAAGATCCAAAAGAGTTAGGTAGACTACAATTTTTTATCAAATATCATGTTGTTCTTAACTATGGAACATCATCCTATATATGTCTTTAGCATTAACTTTCACAGCTTGGTTTCTCATTACAGTATTTTGTTGTTGTTTTTGCAGCTAAATGTAGCACATGCATCATCACAGTGCTCACAAATCGAGCTCCTCTGTGACTCAGGAGTTTCTGAGGTCCTGAAGGCCTGGTCATCATGCTGGGAGGTATTCCAGAAAGCAGTTACCCGTATATTTAAGGGTAAGCAAGCAGATAACCTAGGCTTTTGGTCTAAAAAAAAACCCCCAAAGGAACTGTAAGTAGCCATAGCAACTTATTCTCTGAACATAAACCTGCTCTGGATAAGGTTCTGTTCCAGGATTAGTTTACTTCAGACCTATATGGACTCCAGCAGACATATACTGTACCCCCCTGGAGATGATGTTGAGAATAGTGTATGGTTTGATCAACGCCTCAAATGAGTTGTGACAAACTTATCCTCTTACTTTTCAGTGATTTGAAATATCACAAAAGGCGTCATTAAATATTTTTTTTTATTATATATTTACTTTTTTTTTTATAACATGATACGGTTCGACTCTGTAGTGTTCATTTTAATACATTTCTGTTTATCTTACTGGAAAAACAATAATGTTTTGAAATGTTCCTGGAAGACTATTGGAAAAAAAATAATCCATTTTGAAAATTAGAATTAGTAACAACCATTGCTTATTTATGAATTAAATAAAACAAATAGAAAGTCATTTTGTCAGTCTGAGAGTCAAAACACTCACCGACAACTTTATTAGGTACACCTGTTCAGTTGCTCGTTAACACAAATAACTAACCAGCCAATCACATGGCAGCAACTCGGTCTGCTGAAATTCAAACTGAGCATCATAATGGGGAAGAAAGGTGACTTTGAACATGGCATGGTGGTTGGTGCCAGATGGGCTGGTCTGAGTATTTCAGAAAGCGATCTACTGGGTTTTCACACAATAGGGCTTACAGAGAATGGTCAGAAAAAGTGAAAATATCCAGTGAGCAGCAGTTCTGTGGGTGAAATGCCTTGTTGATGCCAGAGGTCAGAGCGCTCAACATGTTGAACCTTGAAGCAGACAGCCTACAGCAGCAGAAGACACACCAGGTGCCACTCCTGTCAGCTAAGAACAGCAAACTCAGGCTACGATTCGCACAGACTCACCAAAAGTGAACAAGAGAAGATTGGAAAAACGTTGCCTGGTCTAATGAGTCTTGATTTCTGCTGCAAAATCCAGATGGTAGGATAAGAATTTGGCATAAAAAAAAAACATGAAACCATGGATCCATCCTGCCTTGTTTCAGCGGTTCAGGGTGGTGGTGTAATGGTGTGGGGGATATTTTCTTGGCAGCATTTAAATGCCACATCCTACCTGAGTTGACCATGTCCATCCATTTATGACCACAATGTACCCATCTTCTGATGAATACTTCCAGGATAACGCGTCGTGTCACAAAGCTCAAATCATCTCAAACTGGTTTCTTGAACATGACAATGAGTTCACTATACACTCACCTAAAGGATTATTAGGAACACCATACTAATACTGTGTTTGACCCCCTTTCGCCTTCAGAACTGCCTTAATTCTACGTGGCATTGATTCAACAAGGTGCTGAAAGCATTCTTTAGAAATGTTGGCCCATATTGATAGGATAGCATCTTGCAGTTGATGGAGATTTGTGGGATGCACATCCAGGGCACGAAGCTCCCGTTCCACCACATCCCAAAGATGCTCTATTGGGTTGAGATCTGGTGACTGTGGGGGCCATTTTAGTACAGTGAACTCATTGTCATGTTCAAGAAACCAATTTGAAATGATTCGAGCTTTGTGACATGGTGCACTATCCTGCTGGAAGTAGCCATCAGAGGATGGGTACATGGTGGCCATAAAGGGATGGACATGGTCAGAAACAATGCTCAGGTAGGCCGTGGCATTTAAACGATGCCCAATTGGCACTAAGGGGCCTAAAGTGGGGAGATATATCCAGCTGCAGACCCGCAGCACCACCAGTTTCAGAACCCCAGCGCCAGAACCGGAAGTGAGGGAGGGGCGGAATTATTTACAATGACACAAGCATGGTTATTTTTGCAAGTATTTAAAAATATTTAAAATTGTTGCACCTTTTAAATAATATTTAGGGTATGTTTTTATTACACAGTGAGTCACTGCTCGTTGTATGAAATATAACTGGTATGTGACAAATAAAGAGCAAGTGTTGTTTGAAGACGTGAGAGTGCGCGTGCGCGGCCAGGGCTCTCTCTCTCTCTCTCTCTGCTCTACCCTGTCATGCGCAGCAGTCATTCTATTCTACATCACTCACCGATCAAAATAGGCTTTGGCGGGACAAAAATTTGCTTTGGCGGCCGCCAAAAAGCGGACGATCTGACGGGTTTTAGAAGATTTAATACAACCTGAAACTAAAAAACAGACCCGACCTCTATTTCAGACCGGACTTATATTTACCCAGACCTGCAGCCACACACACCAGGCGTGTAAAAGAGACAATCGTCTATTTGGGACTCGGCTATTATTTGAAGTAGGCTACGGTAGATTTTTATGGTTTCTTTTAAAACAATGCCGGATTTTCTCTCTCTTTTTAGATTTTTGACATTATTTTACATAAAGAAAAATGCATGCTGCACATGTTCTTGTGAAATAAAGTATATTTTATATAAAATGACATAAGTTTCAAGCATTATTTTTCACCATCATGATCAGGAAGTAACTCTCATAATACAATGAAACGGATAACTATATAGAATTATATTACACAAAATCAATGTTTTAAAATGCTTATTGTACTATACCTTAATGTATCATTATAATACGTATAAAGTATGACGTTTCGTGTGTAATAATGCCGTTTCGTGTCTAAGCAAATTACGCTCCAAAGCGTTAGGTGGCGTTACTCGGTTTAGAACGTAAGCTCCACCCCTCACTTCCGGTCCTGGCGCTGGTGTTAGAACGTAAGCTCCGCCCCTTACTTCCGGTTCTGGCGCTGGGGTTCTGAAACTGGTGGTGCTGCGGGTCTGCAGCTGGATACTATTGAAAGTGGGCCAAGAAAACATCCCCCACACCATTACACCACCACCACCACCAGCCTGCACAGTGGTAACAAGGCATAATGGATCCATGTTCTCATTCTGTTTACGCCAAATTCTGACTCTACCATCTGAATGTCTCAACAGAGATCGAAACTCATCAGACCAGGCAACATTTTTCCAGTCTTCAACTGTCCAATATTGGTGAGCTCTTGCAAATTGTAGCCTCTTTTTCCTATTTGTAGTGGAGATGAGTGGTACCCGGTGGGGTCTTCTGCTGTTGTAGCCCATCCGCCTCAAGGTTGTGCGTGTTGTGGCTTCACAAATGCTTTGCTGCATACCTCGGTTGTAACGAGTGGTTATTTCAGTCAAAGTTATTCTTCTATCAGCTTGAATCAGTCGGCCCATTCTCCTCTGACCTCGAGCATCAACAAGGCATTTTCGCCCACAGGACTGCCGCATACTGGATGTTTTTCCCTTTTCACACCATTCTTTGTAAACCCTAGAAATGGTTGTGCGTGAAAATCCCAGTAACTGAGCAGATTGTGAAATACTCAGACCGGCCCGTCTGGCACCAACAACCATGCCACGCTCAAAATTGCTTAAATCACCTTTCTTTCCCATTTTGACATTCAGTTTGGAGTTCAGGAGATTGTCTTGACCAGGACCACACCCCTAAATGCATTGAAGCAACTGCCATGTGATTGGTTGATTAGATAATTGCACTAATGAGAAATTGTACAGGTGTTCCTAATAATCCTTTAGGTGAGTGTATAAGGCCTCCACAGTCACAGATCTCAATCCAATAGAGCAACATTGGCATGTGGTGGAACAGGAGATTCGCATCATGGATGTGCAGCCGACAAATCTGCAGCAACTTCGTGATGCGATCATGTCAATATGGACCAAAATTTCTTAGGAATGTTTTCAGCACCTTGTTGAATCTATGCCACGAAGAATTCAGGCCAAAGGGGCTCCAAACCTGCTACTAAGGTGTCCCTAATAATGTGGCCAGTGGGTGTATTTTGAGAATGACCCATATCTAATTTCTGAGTTGGATTCTTATTCACCTCTTAAAAGGCTTAAAGCCAGGTTAATTCCATTAACTTATGTAAATGATCCTGGCAGGTTCCACTGAATGCTGTATTATAGAAACAGACTCAACGGGGGAGCAGAGACCCCCATCGATCGGGGACTGATCTGCGTACCTGGAACCTGTGCAAGTAGTCATTATCTAAAGTGCCATTGAGTATTCGGGTATTTGCAATGAGTTTTTAAATCTAAGACCCGTTCATATCCAGTGTTACAGAGGAGGCGGATGAAACTTTCTTAGACATTACAGATTAGCTGTGTAAGAGTTCAGTTGTATTTGATTAGTATTCACACTGTAAATCAAAGTCAGTGAGATTGCGCTGGTTGTAGGAACATCCCGTTCTGGAAGAACTTGCTTGACATTGTTTAAAGGTGCAATATGAGGCAGGCTTGTGTTACAGCAGCTCTTCTGGTCCTGGCTCACCTATTCACTGAAATCTTTGCAGGAACAACCAAATTTGAAGAAATAGATTTCAAGTATAGGAGTAAAGATTCTTCTGATTTTGACACAAATTAAATATCCAACAATCGTGTATATTTTGCTAATGATATTACATTGCTCTAACATTGATTTTTTTTTTTTAAAACAGAAAAAAGTCGGCACACCAAAGGCTGGCACACAGGCTCGAAGCGTAACCCCTTAGTGCGTCCAATATTACATTTTTTGCATATTTTGGAGTGCTTTGGTGTGCCGACTTTTTTCTGTTTTTTATTATTTCTTTTGTCAAGCACCCAACCCTGAGCATATTTTTGCCGGTGATGTGCATGCGTGCTTTGGTCTTGTTTTTTCCTAACATTGGTTAACAAATTGATTTGACAAATTATAAATGATTTAACAAAGATTTACTAATGATTGCACAAAAAAACTATAAATGTGCTTTCTTGCATGCCAGCTGAAACCCCTGAGCTGCTCATAAATCAATGTACCTGCTTGTTGCTTTTTGCCATCCTATACATGAACATGTACAGTACAAACATTTCAACATTTATAAACAACTCAATCTCTGCTTTCCGCAATGCTTGTGCTACTGTCGTTGCTAAATCAAGCACATGGATCTTAGTTTATTTATGGTTTAAGGATTTCTATTTCATCCTTGAAAGCAGCTCCTTTATTCTAATCTCTAATAGTCTCAAATTAATTCTGTTACTATGGTTTTTATTCTGAGTTCTGTTCAATATTGTAAATCATTTATATTGTAAAGTGTAATCAGATATAGTGTATTTTATTATTTTTTTATATCATCTTCAGTTTATTACTTTATTTTGATTATTTCACCATGACTTTCCTGTTAGTCACATGCCTTATTGGGAAATAAACTCCTAAATCTAGCACTGCCCCTCCTTCTTCTTCTACCTGGCCCATACAAGTTCTTCTTGTTCTCATAGAAGAATGCTGTTGTCCCATCAGATTAAGCTTGAGCCGCAGTCGTGGCCAGTCCCGTCCCTCTCTGGCAGTCGGCAGGCAAGATTATGTAACGCTGGTCCCTTAAATGGTTTGGCAATTGCCAAACACATGACATATGGTCTATCAAAAGGCTGATTTTAATATTTCCTGTTTAGTTGCGCTCACTCTAAACTTCTCAAGATGTTGATGCAATGAAAAAAAAGTGTCTTTCGAACATTTATTTTGGTTGAATCCACTACCATATGGTTTAACGTGCCTTTCTTCTGGACCGGGGCCATACGCGAAAACATTGGCATCACTTTTATCTCACTCTCTCTCTCTCTCTCTCTCTCTTTCTTCTTCAATAACAGCCAACACATACCAGCAGATTAGAGGCCCCTATAGTCCTCCCAACCCCCGGTACTTAACAATGGTGTTAGCTGGAGCCATACAGCTGGTCCGGTCCTGGGTGGATCTCACACACAGCCTCAATCTGAGCAACATGCTTCCTGTTACTGGAATTATACTGTAAACACTTGCTGTTTATGGCTGGAAAGGATAAATCTGACGTTTGATCAAATCAACACTTGGACGGTTACCACTCATTTACATAACACAGTAAAAATTAGAGCGACCTTGTTTAAACAGATTAGACAGGATTGAATAACACTTTTAAATGACATATTTTAGTGGGACCTGTGTGTTGGAAGTAACTCTGCTAGCTGCTTGGAGTTCTCTGTTTGGTTTTGACTGCTTGCCCAGGCCCACGCTGTGAAAGCCAATGTGCATTCCAGCTGAGAACATTCTGCTTCGTATCCTCCTCCTTCTCTTAAATCATTCTCCTGTCATAGCGTTCGGAATTATTTGCTTCTATTTTTCATTCCAGTTCATCCACGTCAATGGACCTCAAAGTCATCCATGCTGCTCTAGCTCTCAGAGGGATCTGAGAACGGCCATCACCTTTTAACCCGAAGAACTGAAGAAGATCTAGATGGAAAATACATGTCGATCTCTTGTAATTCAGAGTTTTAAAGTCCAGTTTGACAAATCAACTATTATAATTCAGCGTGGTATATATGCGGTCAATCATTACAGCTTGGAATTCATTGACAGCGATCCAGAAGTCGTAACTCAAACAGAAACGAGAGACAGTCCAGTATACTTTGATATATAGCATCTCCATTAAATGGTGTGTTCAACATCTGTTAGAAGACCAGCTGGTACCCAGGAAAAATAGCAAGCAGGGGTTTCTTTTAAATTAGCCTATGTTCTCTATACATGAGCCCAGCTGGATTTGTTAGCCCCTTTTATCTCTCTCCAGGTGTAACTTTAAAATAACATTTAAAAAATAAATCTAGAAAGTGTTTTATTGTTATTATTATTATTTGCAACAAATTTACTATTTCAAAGTTCCGGGGAAGAGTATTTGGGGAACACCAAATAACCTGTTAGAGATACTGTAAGTGTTAACTGTTCACCATAACTAGCAATATCGCCGAGCAAGTAAGGTCCTTTCTCACGATTATGGCCGACAGTAGTCTCAGCTTTGCTGCACAATTCAGACCAACAGCATGCAATCATATATGCAACATATACAACAGTTCACTAAGCAAGACGTTAATATTCTATAACTTAACATAGGAACACTTTAGTTTAGGGTCCAATTCTCACTATAAACTAGTTGCTTAGCATGTATATTAGGATTTTATTGCTTATAAAGCAATAGATGGCTGTTTATTATAAAGCACAAGCCTTATTCTGCATGAACTTATTCTACATCCCTTAATCTTACCCAATACCTAAACTTAACAACTGCCTTACTAACTACTACGCAATTAGGAGTTTATTGAGGCAAAAGTCGTAGTTAAGAGATAGTTATTTTAATAGTGAGAATTGGACCCTAAACTAAAGTGTGACCCACAATATTGCCAGTTACTTTTTCTGTTTTTGCTACGCCTACAAGAAAATAGTTTTAGATTAATTACTGTTGAGCGTCTCTGAACAACACACAGTTCCAACACATTCGTTTGTTCCTGAACAAATCACGATATCGGTTGAACGAATTATTAAAATTATCCAATTTAAAGGAGGTCACTTCTTTGGTCTGTTTATGAAAGCGAAAACACAGGATTTAGCAAGTAATTAATTAAGTAATTAATTACTTAATTAATAAATAATAATAATTAATAAATAATAATAAAGTAAGTAATTTAGCAAGCCGTCTACCAGGCGACTCTATGCCTCAAAATGGTCGGTGTTCTCTGGATGGTGCAAAGCACATGGGTTTTCACCTCCTGACTGCGGGATTAAGGAAGTTCTTCCTTCCTTCAAGAGCTACTGGATAAGGGGAGAACCCCATCCACGCTCAAAGTTTATGTGGCGGCTATAGCGGCGTTCACAGAACCCGCGATTGGCCGGTCAATGGGGAAAATGTTCTGGTCATCCGCTTCCTCAGGGGAGCTAAGAGGCTGAATCCTCCCAGACCCCCCCTCAGTCCCCATATGGGACCTTTCCACGGTTCTGGAAGCCGTGAAAGTTACCCCATTCGAGCCAATCCGCTCGTCGGATATGAAACACCTGTCATTCAAAACAGCGTTTCTCATGGCTCTCGCGTCAGTGAAGCGCGTAGGGGATCTGCAAGCGCTCTCTGTAAGCGCTCTCTGTGAGTGCGACATGTCTGGAATTTGGGCCAAATGACTCAAAAGTCATACTCAAACCGAGACATGGATATGTCCCCAAGTCTCTCAATACACCATTCAGAGCCCAGGTTATCTCCCTGTCCGCTCTGCCGGTTTGTAGCGAGGAAAGGGACGTGAGCTTCCTTTGCCCAGTCAGGGCATTAAGAGCGTATGTGTCTCGCTCGTCAGTTTTCAGACAGACTGAGCAGCTTTTCGTTTCATTCAGCGGGCGTTCTAAGGGACTAGCCGCTTCGAAACAAAGCCTATCCAGATGGATAGTCGATGCCATAGCGCTAGCATACGCATCAATGGGCCTCGAGTGCCCTATAGGCGTTAAAGCGCATTCCACAAGAGGTATGGCCTCGTCGTGGGCTTGGTCTAGCGGAGTTACCCTTCAAGATATCTGTATGGCGGCAGGCTGGGCCTCCCCGTCTACATTTATCAGGTTTTATAACCTGGAAGTTCCCGCCTTACAGGCCAAGCTGTTGTCGGTATAAATAAGTATTATCTGCCCCGAACTTCGGCTCAGAATACTGCATCCGCTTGAGCACAGCTCGCGGCCGACTAAAGCTAACATGGGAAATCAAACCTGGGATTTTTTGCGCAGTTCAGGCTGAGCGCTTCACCCTGACTGTGTGGAACACTTAAATGACTAGCTCCTTTGGATGCTAAAAGATATTGAGAATGATGCTTCCAGCCTCTCTTCTCAGACTCTGTGTGAGTCTCTGGTGATTGTGCACTATATGAGCCCCGGGCACGTGCCCTTGGGACTTTGGTGTCGGATCCCAGCACGCACGGCGTTTTGCATTGTGTTCCCCTAGCGTAAGATATTACGCAGTACGAGAGAACCTCTCGTAAGAGAACGTACTCGGTTACTAACGTAACCTCGGTTCTCTCTAGAGAGGGAACGAGTACTGATTATCTTGCCGTGCATGCTGGTTCGCTTCAGCGATGAAAACCAGAGTATATCAGCCCATCGAGCCGTATTTATAAGGCTAGGCCACGCCCGCTTCGGCGGGAGCGTGACGCAATGGGAGCGAAGCGCCCTCATTGGACTGTCACTGAATGGCCTCTCTCGATAGGCTGCTGCAATTGCCTCAGGCCAGCCAATAGGCACACTAAGCCGCCTTGCCTATGTCTGCTTGCTGTTGCAATGCGTTTTGCATTAATACAAAATTAAGGATAATTTTTTGGCTTCAATATCTCGAGGAAAAGAGGTTTTCCCCTAGCATAAGATATTACGCAGTACGAGAGAACCTCTCGTAAGAGAACCCGTGATGTTATACTCGGAGCGGTTCGGAACTCGAATTTATGCGTTTCAATGGACACTTGAACACTATCAACGGCTAAATGAATCAGGAGCACTCAGGTAGTAGAGGTCAGTGCTCTTTAAGTTGTTTGTTTGTTATTGTAGTGTTATGCACTCTAAAAAATGCTGGGTTGTTTCAACCCAAATTTGGGTCAAATATGGACAAATCCAGCCATTGGGTTACATTTTTAAAAAAAAAATTTGAACCAACGGTTGGGTTTGTCCATATTTGACCCAAATTTGGGTTGAAACAACCCAGCATTTTTTAGAGTGTGTGCTTTGAGACATGAGGTAGTTTAACATCGTCTCTCGTGACGCTTTTGTTTTCTACCTGCTGTACACGTTCATGTGTTTTGGAGGAGGCGTGGCTTTGGAGATGCTCTGAAGGGAGGGTAGGATCTTATGCTTTCAAAGATAGCTTGCTATTGCTAGCCTCTCTGAAAATAGATTTTTCTCTGGAGAAAAAAAACGACCCTACTTTTAAATGCCTCATGACTCTCACTTTCGTTCCTGAATGAATCGGTGTTTTGAATGAATCAGTTGAGTGAATGATTCAAATGACTCACTTGTAAGAATAATCACTTAAAGGTGCAATGTGTAATATTTCTGAGGATCGTTTCGTTCATACCTTGAAAGAGAAGCCGCAGAAAGCTAGAAGCTAGCCATAGACACCGTGAGTAGTGACTTTTCCCTTGTCAGTGGTGTAAAATATGTAGTTGGATTGTTTCATGTAACTTAGTTCTTCTCCCTCGCTGTGTTATGGCTTTGACAATCAGCTGATTAGTACTATTGACCGTAAAACAGTAACGTTACAGGAGTCACCAACCCGTCGATCGCGGTCGACAAGTCGATCTTGGAAGCATTTTAAGTCGATCGAAGTCGAAGAGTTTTCAAAACCAGAGAAAAAAAACAATATTTTTATTCATTATTATTTATTAATTTGTGTGTAGTAAATGGTGTCTAGGGGATGCGGAGGTTCGCACGCTGTTACAATTACGTCATTTTTGCCGTGCGCACGTTTGCGCTTAAGCGGACGCGTCGAGTATAAACAATGCTTTACGCTTTAACCAGCTCAGCCACAGCCCTACAGCATAACAGCTCATATTAGCCAACAAAACTTTTACTACCCTGTTAGAAAAAAATATGTAGTTGGATAGTTTCATGTAGTGGTTCTCCCTCGCTGTATTATGGTTTTGCTTTGTGGGGAGAAATGTGCTGGTTACATTCGTGAGACAATCAGCTGATTACTATTATTATATTATATATTAAGACCCTTGATTCTCACCTGACTATAGCTTTGTAAACTTTATCCATGATGTGGTTTATAATGGACTGTGGTACAGAAACTTGGCTTACTCTGGCTATTCTCTGCTGTCTCAGACGACGATATGTTTGTCCACTGTAGCTTCTTCGAAAAGGAGGGGTGAGCAGTGGGCTGAGCCATTAGTGCAACTCGCAACCGAACCGCTAGATGCCGCTAAAATCTACACACTGCACCTTTAAGATTGTTCCTTAATGAATCAGTGTGTTTTTAAAATAATTGGTTGAGTGAATGAATTAACTTATTAGGACATGAACTTAAAAAACTTTTTTTTTAAACATCCTCTCGCTCTTGC
Organism: Rhinichthys klamathensis goyatoka; assembly: GCF_029890125.1. Classification (NCBI taxonomy): domain Eukaryota; kingdom Metazoa; phylum Chordata; class Actinopteri; order Cypriniformes; family Leuciscidae; genus Rhinichthys; species Rhinichthys klamathensis. Next base: position 1,771,694 of record NW_026606723.1, on the reverse strand, counting down.
ATCGTAGATGAAAGATTTCTTACATCTTTTAATTTCTCTGATGACGTGTTTACTGGCGTGAAGGCGGGACAACCTGTCACTCACATGACATCACAACAATAGCAAACCACAACGATTGTTCCTAATGGACAAAATAAAGTCCCATCCTACATTTTTCTTGTTCGAGAAGCCATTACAGTATGATGTAAGTCACAAGGGGTGAAAAGACTATCGCAACTTACATTTCATGCCAAGTTTAATCAAAATAACTTCCCCTCTTGCAACATCTCTTCTTCTCTCTGATGATGTGTTTACTGACAACCTGTCACTCGCATGAGATCGCAGTCCACTTAGTGTTATATTGATGTAACCTGCATAAAGAGTCACTGAAAAATCCCCACCACTAATTAATATACTAACAGTCTTTCTGGAACAGGAAAACACAAACAGTCGAAGTGATCCAAACAGTAGAAAGTCCCAGCGCCGTTGGACTACATCAGTGCTTTTGGAATGCCATTCAGCCAATCAAATTCGAGTACTGGAACTAGCTGTTGCATAATAAGATTTATAGTTTTTATTTTTAAGCTGAGCAGATAATGATTTTCTTTGCAGACCTACAGTGTAAATTAAAGTGAATGCTAATAAATGTTAATTCTAAATTATGTTCAAATGCTCCCATGGGCTGCAGCAGAATTACTGTACAGTGAGAAATGTTTATAGTGCATCTATTTGCATTATTGATGGGAATGAGGCTCATTTGAATATCACTGGACACAGACCCAGCCTAGTAAATCTACAAGACTCCGCTGACTAATATGTTTAATTAGAGGTGATATATTACAGCTTATTAATTATTTACAGAAACGGCAATCATGTCTGCAGTCATAGGGACAAAGAAAATGAGGATCCGTAGAATAAAGAAGGTGAGGTAATGAAGGTACCAAAATAAAATGGAACAAATGAGAAACGAAGAGCTGGTGTGCAATGCCGAAGAGCTGGTGTGCAATACCGAGTGTTCCGCTCCCTGTCCTTCCTGCCATGACGTTTCTCGGTATGTGCTGTAGATCTGAAGGGAATGCAGGAGGAGAGACGTGAATCCGATATCCTTGAGCGGTTAAAGGCCTGTGTGCCTCCGAAACCGCTGTGAAAGGTGGACTCGGCACTGGAGAAGAAAAGCAGCGGCCTCGCAGGGATTAGCCACAGGAGATTCCCTGTGGATAGCTGTCCCTTTTTTCCCAGGGACACTGTAATATGATTACTCTGTTGTTTGCGCCCGGTCCAGTGGTTAAGCACTATGGAGAGGAGGGTTCGGCCACCTCCAGGATGGACAATGAGAGAATTTTTTGGAGGGAAAGTTGGAATTCTGCTTGACTGAGGACAGCTGGGGTCTTACACTTAGAGAGGAGAGATGAGAAAAAAGTGCCCTTTTCTTTAGCTGAATGAAAGGCAGCTGTATGCTTGCTCTGTACCACTGCGATCAGCAGAGGTGCACCAGGCAGGGTCAGCAGGGCTCTTTGGATCTCTACAGAGGCCCCGGGCTCCCCTCCTGCACCCCTACTGTTACACAGAGGAAAGGCATTCTCCGACAGACGTCATCGCAAATGTTTATCTGTACAAATAACAAACAGTTTTCCTTGTTGCCCTTTTGAAAAGCTCCGGGACGTGTTGTTTGCGAAAAATAAATACTGTCGAATTTCGTCACATGTGTTTCATTTCATTCCAATTAGTGAGTGTAAGCACACACAATCCAAGGCAGCAACCAAATGTAATAGTTTAAGAATCGGGGCCCTGATCGAAGCTGGTTAAAGCTCTGTCATGCTATATATTTAACCTCTTATTTGAGGCCTTGAATGATGGAGTGTGTGTGATTTTTAATTTTCTTCAGGCACAAGATTGCTGTGAGCGCAAGCCTTGGTCATCGCGGTTTGTTTGACAGGCCTGTCATTAATCATCATTGGCATTGTTTAAACTGTATTGAGTGTCCAGGTCTTGTTCAACATGGGGACAATAGTTTCTCAAAGCTGCTTCAGACCTGAAAGAAAGTTTATAAAACTTCCACCCAATTGAAACTGCAGGGAAGCTCCTTTTAAAAGGGGTTAGTATTCATTAGAACACTCTGGTTAAGGGCCCGGGCCGCTCCCATAAAAGGAAGCAAACCACCCACAACCCTGATGGAAAAGTGCTCCTATGATGGACAGCACATTCTCATCACTTCTGATCATTTTGAAGCAGCACAAAGGTGCTTTCTTTCCTTTCATTTAAGTGATAATGTCCTGCCCAGTGCTAAATTTAATCAGAGTTTTACTACCAATTTTTAAATGACAGTAATCAAGAGACGTTTTTCTATTTAAAGCTTGTGATTAATGACGACACAGTGTATGAAATATTGAGATGACCCCCTGAGTACCTTGCAGATTCAGATCATTTGGTATTATCATTCATTATAGCATCAGATGAGCCCGTTATGGGGAAGAAAAGAAGATTGAAGATTAGGTGTATGGGACAGAGGTCAGTAATGAAGAGACGTCGAGAACGCGTGAATCGACATGATGTGAAAGAATGACTGTATCTGTAACTCAGTTATTCATAAAATGTTTGAATGTAATTTATGTCAATGAAATGTATGACATAATCATGTCAGATACATTTATACTACAACATGAAGCCTGGTGTACGTACGATTCATGGTCTATAACTGTAAAGGGGTATGTAATATTTGTTTAATAAATTATTTTATATTTTGTCTGTAATGTAAATTTAAATAATTGATATGTTCATGTTAAATGGATAACAGCATCAGTGAACTACAACAGCCGTTTAAAATCATCTCTTAATATTAATAGTTATGGCAAGCGTACAGTATGTTTAGTGGTCCTCTGTGTATTTTTCATGCATTAAAAGATGTTACATTCATACAGACAGGATTCATGTTGACAGGAACAACACAAAACATACATAACTTTTGAATGAGCAAAATTTTATATGATTTTAATTACAGTAAACTTCAGATTTACATAAAGACATTTGTGTGTGTGTCAACAGTTGCTTAAAACTTTCCAATATTCTGGGAAGAGATAGAGGATTGAATCATGTGTACAGGCCTGATACAAATTATTACTCTGTAAAAAAAATTATAGTAATTTTAACTGTAAAAGACTGAAATGTGACAGTAAAAACTTGTTAATTGGTTAACAGTATTCCTTAACTATATACAGAAAAACTGTAAAAGATCTAACCTTACATAAAGTGTAATTTTACCATATCTTTTTTAAGTAAAAATAGCAAATCATCTTATAATTTAAAGTGAAAAGTCGTAAAGTGGCATTCCCGGAATTCCCTGTGTGACACTTCAACATTTGATGTTTTATAATTGTATTTGTTGTTTCTTCTTAGTTTTTTGTTATGTACGTTAGGGTTTTATCTTACATATTAAGTTGTTATGTTGATGTATTCTGGCAACCACAACTGTTACACAAAAATTACAGATTTATTGAGTGTTACGATTATCCCCGCTCTCCTTCAAGTCTGCATCCCATCTTGCAAATACAAAATAGTAATCAGTGGCCGGAATGTGTCTGTCCAAATATATAGAGCAGTCAGAGATTGTGAGATCTGTGACCTCTGAAAATGAGATTCTTGTCACTTGAAACCAGTAAAGGTTTACCAGCACAGTTCTATTGTTCGGCCTGCTGATACCACATCAGTATTGATCAAGGGATCACCTTGTCATCTAACCAAACAGGTATGAGGCTGGAGGGAGAGTGGTGGCAAATATGCACTCAGTAGAGTAAACGGCTCTGTCAACGTGACTATTTCAATCCATTAACAAAGAGAATGCCACCCATCCTTCTTAATGAAAAAAACACTTAATGCTGTAAAAAGTGTGATTAAGTGGTGTTTCTAAACAGATTTAAGATTTAAAGTACCAAAAATGTCAAAATAAATCAAATAAAATCAATTGCTCTGTCCCACACACTACTTATATGGGTCAAATCATAATGAACCTATGTAATTTGGAAAATGTCTTAAATGTAAGCCCAACTCTAAACATGCGGTTGACTCAGATATGTTAGCCTTTATGCATGATAGAATACCCTACGGGATGAAAGGTCTCAGAAGGAATTTTTAGCCATGCACAGGGAGGGGCATTTTGTACAGGAGAAAATCCAGCCAAGGTCAGAGGTAGGGGTCAGAGGTCATGGGGACAGGCCCCCAAAGCATAAGACACCCCCAGGATTAAACAAATGTAAAAAGAGCCTATTCAGTCAAAGCCTTGAGTGAGATTCACAAAGATCCACTGTTAGCTCATATCTCTCATGAGCAAAACCTTTAGGGCATGTCCCACACTTCACTAATGATTTATATATGCGAATGAACTATGTATAAATAGGCAGCAAACATACTCTTAGTGCATTCAGAACCATTTCAATGGTGTTATGCATCGTAGTATGTGTAATTTCATATATTCAATTATAAGTGTCAGCAACTGTGTGCTGCAAAGCACTCCTGCAGAGCCAAGGCCAATGAATTGCACTTAAATGCAATTCTTTCAGTAAAGAACATCATCTTATTTATATTTACAATGTGTGACTTGACCAAGGGGTTAATTTATCGAGTTAGATATCTAAATATGAATGATTTGAATGTGTGCTACATATAAACATATGCAATTTATACATTCTTGGAATTACTTTTACAGATTTCACTATTTTCAAACCTGTGTTGGCATGTGCTTTCCACTTTTGATTATAAAAATGTCATTGTATAATTTCAGTCTTATCCAGTAAAATGTGGATTAGATGGAGATTAGGGCAGTGTCTTTGTATTTATCCCCAAGTAAGCCAGCACAGCATGCAGCTCAAAGGTGATGGCACTCTATGATCTCCCACTCTCACGCAGATTCTCCACTGTTTCCCTCCATTTTCAGGCTGTCATGCTCTGCAGACAGGAGGGATAAATTGCACTGAAAATATGAGTGACAAATAGCTGATGGCAGTTGGAAATGAATGAGAACATTCAGTTTGCCATTTTTTACTTGTAAGGTATAGTCTTATTTTGCGTAATACTATAATTTAGTCTATTTTTAATTAAATTCAGCATATATCATTATATTCTACCAAGAAATGTTGTTTGAAACACATTTAATTAAACATTTTAAAAAGACATGTAAGATTCTGATTGACTGAATAAGTATAATTTACAATCAAATGAGTGATATTGTCTGTATATCTATTAAATCTTTTTTAAAACATCTTGAATCCCATGTATCTGTCATTCAGTAATTAGTTCGAAAAATTTCTCTAATGATCAATTTCTTTTCTCAAAGAGGATTACAGACTTTTAAATAAAAAAGAGCTTGTCTTTATGTAATTTCACAAAAAGGAACTGAGTTAATAGCTCATGGTTGTCATAAATACTGTTTTGTGGATATTTTTTTTTTTTTTTTATTATGTTCTTATTGGTAACACTTTACAATAAGGTTTCATTAGTTACCATTAGTTTACTACTTCAACATGAACTAAGAATTAACAATTTCTACAGCATTTATTATCTTAGTTATAATGTTAATTTTGACATTTACTACATTATTAAAATCAAACGTTGTATTTCTTAACATTAGTTATGCACTGTGAACTAACATGAACAAACAATGAACATCTGGATTTTTATTAACTAACATTAAAACAAAGTTAATAAATTCTGCACTTAAAAAAATATTTTTTCTTTTATCAAATCAGCTTAGATAATTTACGTGGTTCAGATAACATAATATTTTAAGTTTCAAAATAAACCAATCTCCATTGTATTAACTCTTTTTTTTATTTCAAATTTAAAAAAAAACTAATTTGTTTCAGGCAGCCAGGTTACGTACTTTTTTAAGTTACACCAACAATAATTTTCTACAGTGTGTAACAAATGTGTTGCACATTGTCAGTTCATGTTAGTTAATGAATGCATTAACTAATGTTACTAATTTAAGACCTTATTGAAAAGCATTACCTTATTATTATTAGTATTTATTTAAGTCTATTTATTTATTCTGAGCAGAATTAGAATCAAGTGTTTTATTGGCTCAAGCACACAAGAAGAAATTTGGCATGGTTACAAAAGCTTCTGGTAGCCTAAAATCTTATAAATAAAGGTTATTTATTGGCATATATGGCTCCATGAAGAACACCCGAACCGTTATATTTTAAAGAGTATCCTACTCAGAAATATAACAGCTAGACGAGAATTACAGTACACAAAAAAAACTTTTACGTTTACTAACATAATTATACAGAATGTGGCTTGCAAGAATGTGTACAAATAGTGGATATTGCACTTATTGGTTTGCAAAGGTCTAAATATAACATATCGCACAGAACTTTAATATTTCAGTCGGCGCAGAGCTCATTGAGAAGTTAGTCGGCTGTAGAAGTAGTAGCAAAGGTGATGATGCTTGAAGGTTAATGATTAAAGTCCAAACGCTGTGATAGATAGTGTCCCAGACACGCTGGCCTATATTCGACAGCCCCCTAGGTGTCTCACTTTAGCAGTGTTTGTCAGGACTCCGGCGAGGATGTGCGTTGACGTCACCGCAGTGTTGATTTGCTAAGCGGCGAGCAGAGAGGAGTTAGTGCGCGCGCGAGAGAGAGAGCGGGTACTGTGAACTGCGTTACTATGCTACAGTCCTAATAACCGCACGCTCGGAAGCCAAACGTGCAACACAGGTGAGGTGAGTACAGGCGCGCACCTTTAAAACACCCACAGCTCCTGACATACCCCTCTGTCTGTGTGTTTTCACTTTAGGGAAATGTTCACATTAAGAGATAATCGGCGTTGTGTTGATCAGATGTGTTTGCGCGCAGCATCACATCAAGTTACAGTGTTTCTACTGTTGCTTCAAGTGAAGGTGAATTTTGAGAGTGCACCGAAAAAGTACAAGTGTGGCTGTCAGCGTTGTGCAAGATCAGGGCAGCTGATGGATATGGCTGTTTATGTTCATCTTTACACATGTGGAGATGTTATGTTGACGTAAGCGTGTGTTTTAGTATTCGGGGGACGTGAGGTCTGCTCGCGCACCAGACAGTGACGTGCTTCCATGTGCTTTATTCTCAGCGTGACCGCTTCAAATTGAACGTTCAGACTGTTTAAATATGCCATAACTGAAGAAGTTTGTCGTTGATCAAACAGTTATCGGGTTTTTGATGATTATTTTGGTTGTCAGTAGGTCTGATCATTAAATCAGCGCCACCGTGGAGGTGAGTGTCGCTGTCTTTCAAAATGAACTGAATTGTATTGGTTGTTTTTTTTGTTGTTTTTTTAAGTAAAATGACTTTTGTTTTTCTTATGCCTGTTTTATTCCAATATTGAAATAGATTAGTTAAACCCAAACGCTATTGCTTGGCCTCTTGATGTGTCTATGAAATAACAGGCGGGTCCTTTAATTTAACGTTAAATTGATTCACGTGTGAACAGTCGAATAATCATGAATTGATCAGTCAAATGAGCTCTGCCTGGACTTTTCATTGATCTTTTTTAATCGTATATGAGGTAGATAGCCGTAATCACAGCAGTAGTTGAATAAAAGGATTAAAGGAATATGTATTGGTCGTTTATTGACTGTTGTTTTAGTTGTACAGTTCGCGTGCGTGAACTGGCGTCATTAGTGCTAGCATCTCATCAGTTACTGCGCTTCAAAGAAACTGTATTCATTTCTCACTTATTACTCGTCTTCCTGTATTCTCAGATAATTTAAACAGCGTGAAACCCCTGAAATATATTTCTCTCCTGTCGTCCTTTATCATAACTTTCCCTTATTTGCTATCGGAGACGGTAGGCTACATTTACAATGAAAAAGCCCGTCATTCACCGCTAAGATCATAGTGTTTGACAAGGACCATTAGCCTGCTCTTCTCTGGTGAGGGGTGAGGCTTTTTGTTGATAAAAAAAGTGGGAAATATTACATCTGAGTAAATCCCCCGTGTCTTATCTTCTATTTGAATGTATGTGATAATGTTATTAAAGGGACGACTTCCTCTCCGCTCTTACCAAATGTTACAGGTGGATCTTCCTCGGATTATGTTCACTCAAAAGTGATATTACTCAAATGCCACGGGAATTTTTTTTTTTTTTGTTATAATATAGTGCTAGGTTGTTGAACAAAGTACATTTTAAACTCAAATTATAGCTAGGGTGTATTTTTATTAAGTAGCCTAATAAATTGTGAGAATGGTGAAGTAAATGTAAAAAGTGAATTGTAAATGTAATGATAAATGGCCAACCATGAGCTTTTTTGTTAATTGACAAATGACAGTTTTTGTTTTTAAAGATTATATTTTATGTGTGTTGATGCTTTATCTTTAAAATATTATATAGCTATCTGATATCAGAAAAATGACATCTGTATATAATTTACATATGGTACATGGACGTGTATTTAAAATAAAAATGGCATTTTGATGCGTTTTAGGAGCTCTGAGCTGTTTTGTGTCATCCTCTGTTCCAACTATTCCTGGCAACAGCTTGCCTCACTCTCCATGCTCCGCTCAGTATCCCTGTCTGTGATGAGAATACTGAATAAGATGCCATTTCATTTCAGGAGGCTGTTGATGGGCTTTGTGAGGCGAGCTCGAACACATAGAAACAAAGGCTTGATTACTGTCAGCCTTTACTAGCACTAAAGCCAAGTTTCCCCATTTCTCATGTGGCCCACTTGTCGTTTTGGTTTATTTTGTGCGATTTGACAGACTTGTGGTCGGATTTTGCACTTGTTTCTTAGGAATCTTTTGCTGAAATATTTTTGGCTATTAAATGATGATTTCTTTTTAACAGTACAGAGTGCACCGTAAATGTAATTTATGGCATCTTTTTTTTAAATGGAAAAAATTTGAATGATAGATGTTAATGTAGAAACAAAGAATAAACATTGAGACTTTGTTGCATGTAACTGTGGGCCTCTTTCATCTCTTTCTAGATTGACCTTATCTTGTTTACAAAGATAACTGAACAGACTGCTACGTGGAAAGAAAGACTCATGAGTTGGCCGTGTGGATTTCAGAGACGTTATGGATTTGACTAAAGTGGGTATGATCCAGCTCCAGAACCCCAATCACCCCAATGCCCTGCTGCACAAGGCTAATCAAATGCGCCTGGCCGGCACACTGTGTGACGTGGTCATCATGGTGGACAGCCAGGAGTTCCACGCTCACCGGACCGTGCTGGCCTGCACCAGTAAGATGTTTGAGATCCTATTTCACCGCAACAGCCAACATTACACTCTGGACTTTCTCTCACCAAAGACCTTCCAGCAGATTCTGGAGTATGCCTATACTGCCACGCTCCAAGCTAAAGTGGAGGATCTGGATGACCTGCTGTACGCAGCAGAGATCTTAGAAATAGAGTACTTGGAGGAGCAATGCCTGAAGATACTGGAGACCATCCAGTCCTCAGATGAAAATGACACAGAGGTCAACATGAACGATGGCGGCACAGAAGACGACGAGGAACGCAAGGGACGGCACGGCAGGAACCTGGCGGGTTCGAAAAAGCATTCCGTGGAGGAAGGCGGCTACGTGTCGGCTGCCCAGCAAGCACTGGGGCTGCCAGGAATGGTGGATCAGAGTCCCTCGGTCTCCACCTCTTTCGGCCTCTCCACCATGAGCCCAACCAAAGCAGCCGTGGACAGCCTAATGAGCATCGGCCAGTCCCTCCTGCAGAGCACCATGCACCCCGGCGTGGGTGCCGAACATCCCCTGCATGGCAATTCCCACCCCATGATGGGAGAGATCAAGACGGAGATGATGCAAGTAGATGACAGCGGAGAGCATGAGAGCTCTAAAGCCATGGAGTCCAGCGCCTCCAGCAACGGCGAACGCAGCGGAGAGTCCGACAAGAACCGCGACGGGCCCGGCACCCCTACCAGGAGCAGTGTGATCACCAGTGCCCGTGAGCTGCACTATGTCAGGGAGGAAGGTGTGGGCGACCAGCAGGCTGAGGTCAGCCAAATGGGCTTGGAGGCCATGGCGGGGATGACCGAAAAACACTTGGCGTCACTCTACGGCATTCCTCCTAACCACAAGAATGAAGCGATGCTCTCTATGCCCGCCTCCATGGCCTCATCCTTGCACATGTCCCCAGCCCTGGCCATGTCCATGGACTTCAGTGCCTACGGGGGCTTGTTGCCTCAGAGCTTCATCCAGAGGGAGTTCTTCAGCAAGCTCGGCGAGTTAGCTGCCGGGATGAAGCCTGATGGCCGCGTCCCGAACGAGCGCTGCAACGTGTGTGGTGCCGAACTGCCTGACAATGAGGCCGTGGAGCAGCACAGGTAAGCTACCGTTTTCATTTTGTACATCAAGTTGGTGTGCATAAAAGCATGTTGATGTTTTTGTCTCCACTGGCAAAGGCAGGGTCCCTAATTCAATTAGTTTACCGCGCTCTGTGAAACAAAGGACCACAAGGTGCCCATTTTTAGAAATGCTTTTGATTAAAGAACTTGGTTGCAGAGAAATGTTAGTGGAAGATGAGTCATGATGGTTAACTGTTGATTGCTTATCATCTTTCATGCTGGAGGTCAATTTGCTTAACACTCTGCCTGCGGTGGATATGAGAGAGAGTGATTGCAGAGCTGATTTACGCACGTATGTTTTCCTCTTGCTTTGCCCTTATCAAGAAAAATTGCTCTTCAGCTAAAATAACATTTAAAAGGAGTGAGGGGAAAAATAGTTTCAATCAAGTTGCAATATAACTATTTGAAACAGTAAAAAATCACTCATACAGTTAATTCATCTTGAAAATGAATGTATTCTATAAACAGAAAATACAGTATAAATTAGGTGCCAATTTGCCAGTAGTAATGTTGACAATTCATAATAATAAAAAAAATACAGATTTTTTTTTTTATGAGCGTAAGAAATTGGTAAAAAAACAAAACAATTATAGACTTTTGACATGCTCAGTAGGTCAGTAAATGTGCTTGCAAGTTTATATTCTTCATCTTTACTGTAAGATGTCATTTTCGGATATATTGCCATAACTGCATACACAAGACAAGGCATTCCCAGTGTAGTGAAGAAAAATAATTATTTTTAACTTGGTTCCTTTAAGTGGGCTGTCTGTTTGTCACGGCTCCCAGGCGTTGGGTGCTGATCACTTCCAGGCCTGTGTTGGTGGCTGCCTTAGTGGTCCTGGAGAGGCTCTGGCTGAGCCCATTAGTTGCACCTGGAGAGGGGACAGGCTAATGGGAAGCAGCCTCCCCACCTACCCCTTGACCCCCATGGTGTGGCCAGTGATGAGTAGGCCAGCCTGGGCCCCAGCCACCCGGGACAAGGAGGGCCTTATTAGCTTTATGAGTAGAGCAGACTGTCCAGCCCAGGAAATGAGGGACTGTGTGTAGGACCCGGGCCGACCTCCACAGCGTAACCTTTTGGCCACTTTACTGGCCTCTGGTTTTTGTCAGTGTGACTTGTGGGGGTGTTGCAAGGAGCTGACATGAGGTGAGGAAATCCACGGCAGACGTTATCAGCTTTTGAAGGCCGTAGCCGCACCCTTGTTGCACAGAGTGTTGCTGTCGACTAGACAAGGCTTGCAGGATTCATTCGTCAAATTTATTTGTACAATATTTTAGAATTGGACAAAACATTTACATTTATTCAATTTGTCATAAGATCCAACAACATTCATAGTATAAAAAGCTATGATTGTTGTTACTGCACTTAAGAAACAGCTTATGACTCGAATGAGGAGCTGAATGTGTTTATTCTGTCATGAAGGAGGCTGTTCAGTTGCTGTCTAGCGGAGAGAATTTTGATGGGATAAAAGATAAAGTTAAAGTGAGCCAGTCATGCACATCCTGGAGTCAATTGCAGTGAGGTGCAATAAGATTATAAAGCAGCGACTGTATGAAAAGGCATTGAGGGAAAACACCACATGTGTCTCTTCAAAGAGATATTGATTATGTAGGTCCTGCCGTAGTCTGTACAAACCATAGTACGTTATTTTGATAATTGCGTGAGTTTTAGTGCCGCTTGTTTAAATGATTTCAGTAGATCCGCATACTGCGGGTTTCTTAATGACAGGCCCAGGATTGAGAAAAAAATGGTTGGAGCGTTCGTCCTTAATCTGTTGGAATGCACAACGGTGAAAGTTCATCTGAGGATTCAGTTTCAGTCCAAATATTCATGCGTCTTTGGAAGTGCTCAAGATGGCATTAATAAATCCCTCTTAATTACCTTCATTATTCACTGAGTGAAAAATGTTCATTCAACCTTATGAACTTTAAGGTTTGCGTTTATGTTTCAACAGAATAATTGACAAGCCGTGTTAATTTAAAAGTTCTCTGTGCTTGCTTTTGACTCATCGAAGTAAGCGCATTGGCATGTCAGATGTTCCGAATTTGACTAAAAAGGATGCAGCAGTTGCCGAAACATCCAGTGACATGTAATCGAAGTAGTTTAAGCAGCACTGTTGAGATTGAGATCAATATTGTTATTTGATTTGGTACATTAAATATTCTTAGGATGGTCACATTTCAGTTTAAATTTACATCATATCTTCACAGTATAAATTCACTGCTTCAAAAAAAAAAAATTCTAAATGACGCATGACAGTGATAATAGAATCTAATGTCAAATCATAAAAAAATCTAATGATATTTGATCCTTCCCCATTCTTATTTTATGCCAGAGATATCGGTTAGATGTACTTATCTACTTTACTTTCTTTTGAAGTTGCAATGATCTTCCTTTTTTTAATAAAAGGAATGAGTGTCAGATTTGCCATGGTGAGGTTTCCTTTTTAAAGGGTTTTTTTTCTATCACAGCTCTTGACGGCTTGCAGCAGACGGGGCGGCAGCTCTTGTGACTAATTACAGATTATTTTGCAACATCTTGTGCAGGGTTCCAGCCATCTCTAGCTCTCTACTTGAAAAATATTTCTATTTGAGAGTTCATTTAGGGCAAACAGGTCAAGCTAACGTCTGTAATTGTTTCCAGATTAGGCACAGGGTTTTTCTGTGTGTGTGTGTGTGTGTGTGTGTGTGCGCGCGCGCATTTGGGAGCGAATGCATCAGTAAGTGCTTGTTTCCTGTATAAATTTAGCTTGCTGCATTCATTCCCCATTGCCCTGGGTTATGTCATAAAGTTCTGAATGATATGTGCATCGCTTCTAAAACCATGCGAGTGTCAAGACTATCCTATTAACTAGACCACTGGAGAAATATTGTAATATCTGGAGTTAGATGGATGTCTGAGGGTTGCCTAAATGAACATGTTTATTTGTATTTCAAGCACCCAGAGTTCCCTACAGGAGCTAAATCTAAGCACGGTAGTAGATTTTTTTTTTTTTTTTTTTTTTTTTTTTTACATTTTGCCAAGGAAAACAGTTGTGGTCCTTTGACGCATGGAAACTTATTACAGAAATATTTCAGCAACCTGCCAAAAAGAAAATAATCAACATGCACAGCATCGAAATAATTCAGAAAGAAAGAGGGACCATTTTTTGGACCGCAGTCTATGTGAAAGAGATTGACGTAGGCCTAGATCATTTTTGAAAGCAATAGATGTTTGGTTCTTGTTCATGGCAGACAGGTGAAAGACGGTTGAACGTAGTCAAGCTAGCATAGGTAGTGCTAACTGTGGAGCTAGCTACGGTGTTTAAACAGGAGGCAGGGTCTTATCTGTGCATATCAGAGACAGATAACCCTGTGCTCTCCTTTCCACTACTATACCAAGAGCAGATGGGGATAAGTCCTCATGGTGCTGCAGAACGAGATAACACGAGGCTGCAGTGAGGTGAGAGGCACCTCACAACTTTCCTTGTATGCTCACAAGTGCAGCTGAATCTCACCACATAGCTGTAACTCCTGCCACGGCTGTTCCATGGTTATCTGACACAACATGAACTTGATGTTCCGTTTGTGTTCTGCTGCTGTAGCGTTAAACAGCGAGCAGCTATAATATGGTGTATTTTGTTGTCCGTCCCATGAAATTAGGAAAGTAAGTCCAGTGTTTCCCACAGGATTTTGTGAAACTGTGGTGGGTGGACCTCAGTGCACTTTGAGAGTTTAAAATTAAGAGCTCCAAACCATGTTCAGTGTGTCTTGTACCTTGTGGTATAGTGTCTCAGTCATTACATTACATACACTATTACTACTACTAATAATAACGTTCTAATATTATTCCTATGACAGTAACAGCCATAGATTGTAAAACAAATACGCTGAAAGATAAACAAAACTTTTTTAAATTAGTTTTGTCCTAAATCTTATCCATGCAAGAGATAAACCCGTGAGATTTTATTTTGACGGAAACTGCAGTCGAGCTTTTATTTTGGCAGAAAACAAGTGTACAAACGCTATGGGCAACTATGCAAATGTGAAAATAATGTACAACTGTGTTCCCAAATGCACACTAAACTCAGCACATGCACAGTTCACTGCATTCATTCACTGTGAACTGAGATGCGGAGCTGAACACGTGAGTGAAGTACGCACTTCTCATTGCCCAGCGCAAACAGACAGTCTTTTGATAAGGACACAAAGACTTATCGCACTTTCGATTTTAGTTTGTTTGACAGCAGTGGCGCAAAACATGACATTTAAAGAGCTTTTATGTTATTATGAGAAGTTTAAATATATTTTCGGGCCGCTACAGTCTACTTAATGGATGGGAAGCACTGAAATCTTTTTGTGGCGGTCAATGTTGATATTGTGTTGGTTGGGTCGCCACAAATAAATCAATGTAGGGGAAACACTGAAGTCATTTAGGTTTGGAACGTCATGAGGGTGAACTAATTTTTAGGTGAACTCTCCCTTTAAGACAAGACCATTTACCACGGCCATCTTGGTAACGCCCCTGGCCAGTGGTTTACTGTGCAGGTAATATGCTTACAAGCACCTATTTAGGACTGAAATTTCAGTCATCAAAATTGCATAATATATTTCAAATTGGTAATAAATTCAGTCAAAAAGTGCCATTTTATTAGAAAAACTTTTTCTGCATGTGCTTTCTAAATTAACATTATAGTACTTGGTTCTTTTAACTGAAACGCTGGACTTTCTCCCATTTATTTTGCTATGAGTGGCCAGTCTCCATCTCCTTACATTGTCTTTGGTGTGACTAAGACTTGGTCATATTTTTAATGCAAAATAAATTAAAACGAGGCTAGGAGTGGATAAACGTACCGTGTAGGATACGTGATGGATAGACGCATGTTACTTGCGTAATGTACAGTAGGGTTGTGCCGATAGTATCGTCTATCGACAATAGTCAGAGATGTCGCTGATGCCTTTGATATCAAGATGATAATTGTCTAATTTTTCCATAGATGTATTAAACTATTATAATCATTATCAGGCTAGTATTGTCATCAAATTAAACTTAATAACGACATCGTCCCTAATAACGACATCACCACATACTTGCGACTCCGACACGTGCATATGATGATTGAGGACTCCTCAATGAAAATGTTTTTATTTTAAAACAGACTACAAAACTACATTCCACATCGAAATTTAATTGCAAGGTGATCTATTCACAAGTTGTCAAGATTGCTTTTTATAAAATAAAAGTATCATTCTTATACAGTTGTTGTTTAAGCCAAGGCGAGCCGAAAACGGCGTTGTTTTGATTCCATAGCACATTAACAAAACATTTTAATTGCACTAATGACAATACAATTACTAATAAAAATTATTAATAATAATATTACAAAAATATTATTTTAGTTAAAAAATATTTTTTATTCCACCCCCGGACACACACCCACCAGCGAAAAAATCATGTTCTGGCGATCTCACAGGCTAACAATATGACTATGGAGCACATTGCCCAACACTAATGTTAAGGCATTATAAAGATCCTGGAAAGACAAACCCTGCAAGAAATTTTTGAACTTAGACAATTTATCCATTCAGCTTGCCTTAACTGTGAAACATCCACCATGCCAGCTAATTTGATAGTGTGGTGTTTAACTCTGGAGCTGTATGGTAATTAAGAATGATTGCAATTAAGCCAAAGAGACTTCAAACAAGTGGACCCTTCACTTTGTCAAGTTAGCCAATTAAGTTTCTAAAACTCCTCATGGCTGCTCTGAAAATGGGAATAATTCCCTCCAAAAATGATTTTGACATTTTCATACATTTCTGTAACAAGAAAATTTGTCTTGTATAAATTATGATTTTCCTATCTAAAAAATTTGAAATGCTAATTTCATGTTTGAGATGAGTTTTTTTGATGTTTTAAGGATGAAACTGTGAGTCATTGCCTAATTAAAGCTAGGCTACTTCTTTCTCATCCTCTATCGTAAAGAAGACAGCTAGAGGAAATCATTTAAGTAATGTGAATTCACAGGTTTTCGTTCTGTAACTTTATTTTACAATTGCATATTAATATACCATCACACACTTTTATAGTTTTAGTTAGCGATGAGTGAACTATATAAAGGGATAGTTCACCCAAATAAATTCTGTCATCATTTACTCACCCTGAAGTTGT
This sequence comes from Rhinichthys klamathensis goyatoka, assembly GCF_029890125.1. NCBI lineage: Eukaryota > Metazoa > Chordata > Actinopteri > Cypriniformes > Leuciscidae > Rhinichthys > Rhinichthys klamathensis. The sequence goes on along the minus strand of NW_026606723.1, from coordinate 1,755,237 downwards.
ACCAAACCTGTATGACTTACTTTCTGCTGAACACAAGATGTTTGTAATATATAGGCCTATTGACTTCTAAACTATATATATTTCTTTTCTATACTATGGAAGTGAATGCGCACCAAAACTGTTTGATTCCCGACATTCTTCAAAATGTCTTCTTTTGTGTTCAGCAGAAGAAAGAAAATCATACAGGTTTAGAACAACTTCACGGTGAGTAAATTATAACAGAATATTCATTTTTGTGTGAACTATCCCTTTAATGTCTTTAAGAAGTCTGTGTATCTGTATTTTTCAATGCTTTTTGTTTCAGATGCTAGTATTTGTCTATGCAGCCCACATACGGCCGCAGCTGGCAGGCGCCCAATTATGGACAGGCTTTAAAAGCCCCGCTTGAACTGTAAAGATTTACACCGCCACCCCTCTGATCTGGAATCTGCCTTCTGTCCTCACTGTCAAGACAAGAGATGTATCGATTAAAGACTTAACACTAGGTTGCATCATGTGTATTGGACTTGCGCACCTTGACTACAGCTCTGTATCTTCAGAGCCTTGCTGACGTAAAGAAGTTTGTTGATTCTTGTATCAGAGCAGTCCATCAGGTGAATTTCGCCACCAAACTCTTATTTGATTCACTTCTGTCCGCTTGTATCTGAGGCGTCGCCTACACTGGGCTCGGGTTCGGTACTCGAGTGTAGAAAATAAAGAGACTTTTTCTCTGGCACATGAATAAGGAATAAAAGTAAACAGACAGGCAAGCAGACAGCTCTGCCCCATATTATTAAAGCGATAGGCATCTGGCATGCCCAGTAAAAAGACATGACAGTTGCGCACAGGGCTTTTTTTTACTGAGGTGCTTTTCACTGGCCGCTTTCTTATCTGTTTTCTACAACTGGAGATGGAAGGATTACAGACAGAGCAGGGCGCTGCAAGCCCACTGCGGTGCCAGGTGACACACTAGCCGTCTGCGAATATATCTGAAGCCATTCTGCTCCACCACACATGTAGATGTGCGTATACATGCACCAAAATCAGATTTAAACAGTAACCGTGGAGATGTAGATGAAGCGAAAGCAGGCTGGTTGAGATAAGGCGCTGTTGTTTCATAGAAGGGGCCTTGTCGTTTTGGCCCTATTCTAGTCCTTTCTCACTTGTGTAATTGGTCAGAAGTCAGATTCACTGCTGGTCCGACTCTTTGTTCATTGGGCTGGATTTGATAGGGAAAAAAGCGATTAGTTGCTGTACTGCCACTTGTTTTTCTTAGAACTCCCAAAGTATTTTAAACAAAAATACATTACACTTCTTATGTCCTCAAAGAAAATCAGCCGCGTTTTATCACAGGTCCCTCTTTTCAGTAAGTACAGTGTTTTAATCCCATCAATATCCCATTAGCATCTGGTTTCTGGCTCCCGCAACATGAAAGAAGACGTGTCGGTTCCACCTCGCTAGTTCTAAGGCGCTGCCGAGCTCCGTATACAATGAAGGTCTGGAGCAAAGGGCCAAGCCAAGCGTGCACGAGGGCTGTGTGAATGCACTGCTGGGGCTTCGGAATCCCCTGGAAGTATCAAATCAGAACCTTCCTCAGGCTTCCACCGAGAGGGGCTCTAATTAGCTTCTTTGTTGCCTGTTGAATGGGGTGCCAGAGATTGGCAAGGGGCCCCCGATAGAGTGATACAAGTGTGCTATGGAGGGGGTCATAAAATACCCATCACATTAGATCTGTGTGATGTCGGACCAGGTAGGAAGCGGCCAAGCTGCACGTTACAGGATTTGTTTGTGTAAAATGAAATTACAAGCGTGGTTGTTGTTAGTTGCTTAAAATAAATCCATAAAGATGGTTAAAACTATAATGCTAATGAAGCTAATTTTAAGACTTTTTGCATAATGTTTACATCTGTTCTTTAGAAATTAATTGTGCCTGCATTGTAAAAAAAAAAAAAATCCACCTATACTTTAACTTCAAAATAATGCAGAACTGGATTTTCGAGTGCAAAAATTCACAGAACCACAGTAAAGTGACCGCAACTAAAGACACACGTTTTATTTATTTTTTTACTGTAGCTGCAGTTCACTGCTTAAAAGTGCTATTATTTAGTGAATTTATTTATTATTATTTACTGCATTCGCCTCCTTAGTGTTTTCTCAGTCTCTCTGGCCAATCTCTTTTCTTACACTCTCTAACTTCCTCTCTTTCTTCCTCTTTTTGCAAAGGGTGGAAATTAAGTTAGCATGGCCTAAAGAAGCATCCCTCTCTCTCTCCTCTATTATCTACTGCTGGAGGCATTTGCGAGATATGGGATGGCAACTCTCAGCGAACGCAGAAAGCCAACCGGCACGTTTTAAGCCATGTTGTAATCCAGGGGGATCAGTTGGATAAATGGTAGAATAAAGCTCAAACCATAATTGATTTATGTATTTGCTGACTGAAGATGCCTGCAGTGATCACTAGCAGGACAGAATGAATGATTAATGGCTTGGCCTTAAGAGAGCTTGTTTGAGTGAGAGGCCGTGCCCTGCACTTACATTACCAAATACATCTGAGCTGTAATTCAATAGAAGAGAGATTATTTCACTAAGCACACTACCTTCATTTAGCTCCAGATTGAGCGATGTCCATCAGTAAATCACCATTGTTTGGCATACGTTGTGACTGTCGTCGTGCTTTCTGCATCACTTGCGAGACCAAAAGCATTTTAGAAAACTAAAATGTCCCTGTAATGTTTTAATTACCTCAATGTCTGTTTCTCATGCTACGAACAGCCAATATTCTCTGTGACACACACTTTATTTCTCTCCCCGTCTGCTAGAGACAGACATGAAACTGAAATGTTTTGGGGTTTTTTGCAGATGAATTGATATAGTTTTCTACTCTCTCTCTCTCTCTCTCTCTCTGACTATTTTTGACCCGTCACCAAAATTGCACTTGAGTTTTATTGGCACGTTACACAGAGAGCTTTCTCTCCCTTTAGTTCAGGCTGAAGTGTTTTTGTGTTCCCTCACTGTCTGGGAGTCCAAAAGCCATTCCATTTACTGGACTGATCACCAGGGCTGCCCACTGTGACACGTCATGACTCACACGGCATCATTTCTGCTGTTTGTGTCCGTGGCAGAAGGAAACTGATGATGCTGTCAGGACATGCTGTACACCATTAAGCGTGGAGCAGAGCGGGAGAGCCACTCTGCTTCTCCCCGACATGAGCCACCACTGTCTCGCCTAGCAATTTTACACCCCGTGCTCTTTGTTTGACCTTCCCGTGAAAGAAAACTCACATTGATCCTGTCTTTGGGGGTTGGAGGCGTCTTTTAAAGAGCCAAAAATGCATTTGGCTGGGATTTCACATGTTGTTCAAGAAAAGCTATTGTGTCAGCCTGACTGTCTGATGCACGTTGGCTCGCTTTACACAACCTGGTTACTTTACTTGTCATTCAGTTGGTCTCTTCCTGTCTAAGTGGGAGTTCTCGGCCCAGAATAATCTATAATGAGGAGACCGTTTCCTGTGATTTAAAATGTGTGGCTTTTGCGAGACTAGAGAAGAGTTGGAGTCTTCAACAGGTGTTGGCGTCCTTATCAGCACATCAAACCTTATCTCAGAGGCTCAGCTTCCTGCATCCGCACGCATGCATCAGAATAACTTAGCCTCTGACCTTATTCCACACCTGCATCTTGTTCCTCACCAAGCCTGAGCTGGATTTCACCATTAATGGTAAGGTCACCTATCTGTGCTACTACTCTTCCAAATAAGACTATTGCGGTGCAGGTTCTCAAGATGTGGCTTTTGTGTTACTTTGTGGGAAAGAACCATTCGTTGCACTTGTATCATTAAGTACACATTTAGAGAATGAAGAAATGGAGGTTTGTTGTGGGCTTGGGTGGGTTGGCAAGATAAAAGGCGGTCTTGTAGAATGTATAGAGCTTGGTCGAGAGGTCTGACTGTGCTATTTTAAATCCTGACTTGGGTGTAGTGCTGAGAGGGTTGGGGTCTTAGAACCATGAGAGCTTCCATTGTGAAAGGTTAGTCTGTTACAGTAGAGTGGATGCAGGGGTCTTGCCACAGACAAAGGCGGGGTCAAACAGGCCCCCATTATTTACAGTAGTCCCTTTCATTGCCCAAGTGAAACTGGAGCCTCCAGGGGCCTCATGGGAAAAGCAGTGTTTTTGCTCAGTCAGGCCTTCAAAAAGGTCAAAGAGCATCATGGGTGGGGTGAGCTGACTTCCAGGCCTTCATAGAGGGTCTTTTATTGATCAGCAAAGAATCTGTCAAACAGACAAAGTTTAGAATAACAACAATGGCAATAACACATTTCCATGGTGGGACCAATATGTTCTTTAAGAAGAGGAGAAATATCAGTGAGATCATGTCTGATTTACATTGGTTGACTGACTTCTCCCAACTATTTATTTGTTTAAATCTGTGTTTATGTACGTTTAAATAAACACAAATTAAATTAAAATAATTGTTGATGTTTTTCATTTATTTTTACATAATTTATTTTTCATTTATTTATCATGGTTCTTTTGGCTTTGTGTGATTGGCAGTTCCTCAGGGAAATTAATCGCAATTGGACCACAGTGTCTGCAACAGTGCAGCTCCACATATGGTTTTATATTGTTTTAGTCATGCTCTTTGGAAAAAAAGACATGTTTTGTAATATTAGATGCCATCTTGTTGGACTCAATACCCAAAGCGTTCTGAAACCAATAGTATTTGTTTTCTTTCATTAAGTAAGGGAAAGTAGCCCAGCCAGCGCCTGGCTCCACTCAGCTTTATGAAGGAAAAAAAGCACCATCTGCCAGTAGAATCCCACATAATCTTGGCGTAATCTTGACTTAAATGTTAAGGATGAGAGCGAGAGTGTTCAAAGAGGGAGCCCTACATACAATACGCATAACAGAACAGTCTGCCGGAACAGATTTTATTATTTTTAGGCACACAATACAGACTGGGTCAGAGGTCATGGGGCAGAGGTCTGCGTGCGGGAGGTAGGAATGGGAGGGTCTCAGGGGTCCAGTGTTGACCCCAACCTTTCGGGCCATTGTCCTGAGGAGCACAAAGGATGGTCATCCTCCAGTTTGGCCTACCTCAAGCTGAGTTTGACAGAGGCTTTGAATTTGGTTGACACAACAGTGAACAATCAAAATGGTGAAAGAGCTTTTTTCTACAAACTCAGAAAAATATGCTAATAAAAATAGGCAAACCTTTTATTTTGCGTATAGCTAGAAATCTAAGCAATAATCAAGCCTATTAAATTATTTTAATAAGATGTTGTAAGAAATGGTATACTTTTTATGATACCTTTCCCATGATTTCCCCTCAAACACATAATACACCTGTTCCCCTCTCTCTCTCTCTCTCTCTCTCTCTCTCTCTCTCTCTCTCTCTCTCTCTCTCTCTCTCTCTCTCTCTCTCTCTCTCTCTCTCTCTCTCTCTCTCTCTCTCTCTCTCTCTCTCTCTCTCTCTCTCTCTCTCTGTGACTTGTTTTCTTAGAATTTATTTGTAGTGTTCTTCAGACTACACTAGAGAACCAATCACCTACATTAGGAGCACATCACTCTCCATCCACCTTACAGAGTTTGCTTCAGTTCGGTGGGCTGAAATAGAGTTGTGCTGTGGAAATACTGATGTGAGAGCGTGAAGTGGCCACAACTCCTCTCCCCCTCTTTCCTTTGTCTCTTGGTTTCTTGCTCTCCCTCTATTGTGATGAGGTAATGGGTCCCTCATTCTGCCCCTGTCAGTTGCTTTCTGTTGTCTAATGTGTGCAATGGTTAAAAATAAACCTTTGTAAACTAGTTAGTTGGGGGGAAAGAAAAAAGAGAGGCCCAAATTTAAATCCTCTGAGTGAGCTATTAACGTCTGCTGGCAGGGAAGTCCATATGCTTCCTATATATGTGTGAGAAAGGCTAGGATGGGAAACCCTGAACATAAACTGTACTAGCATATATGGGTGTCATGACTCCAGACCGCAGTAAGAAGTATCAGTGTAATTACTTGGATTATTATTAATAGTGATATAATTATTATCATTGTTAAAATGTTCCTATATTGCCTTTGTAAAGGCTTATTGAAATTAAACAAATTGTTTGTATTGGTTAAATTATGTATTTGTTAAATTGTTACATACATTTCTAGTGGTAATGGATGCTTGAAAATCTCTGTAAGGTAAAATCTTCAAAAGGTCAAAATGTTCTTTGGAAAGCAAAATGTAGCATTTCGGGTTTGCTAAAATGAGGTAACCTTGTCCATTTTCCAGGCCAGCTGGATTGGTTGACACAACAGTGTTCCCTGAATTGATTCTGTTACCAAAAACAGTTTGATTTATTATTATTTTTTTTAATGTAGGTTTATCCTTCAAAGTCTGTGAGTCATAGTTACAGCAAAGTCAGCAAAGCTTTTTATGGTCTTGCTGATAAAAAAAAGAAAAAGTTTCATTAATTTTTTGCGTCACTTTGGGTGGTTTCGCCATTAAATGTTTACATTCTCATTGACATTGCTGTGTGGAACTGAGCAAACATAGTCAGGGCTGATCCTCTCAAAGCTGTTGTGCTCTGGCTGCTGTAGTTATGTGGGTTGGAGAGTGTCACATTTTCTTCCTAGATAAAGAAAGCCACAATCCACTGCAGTAGTTGTAGTGGAACTGCGAAAACATCCAAAGCTAAGAGTTGATGGAGACTTATTTATAGTGTCATGGTTCTGACCCTTGCCCCATGTTCAATGTGTTTGCTTTCCCTCAATGAGAGGCAAGGATCTTCAGCCTTGAGATATTAATAGTGACAATGGAACTGATTTAATCCATATTACATCACCAGCTGTGGGTTTGTTAAAATCTTTTTATTAGGTTTTGCAAGAGTTTTGCATTTTTTTCCTTTAAAATGAAATAAACAAATTATTTTGGACATTGAGTGCATTACACTGTGTCCTAAAAGCGGCTTCTTCCATTTAAATCAGTGTATGCAAAGTGTGTACGACTTTCCAGGTGAACTGAACCTTTCACAGACGCAGAAATGTCCGGGTATATGGTGCAGTGGTGCAACATTGGACAGCTGTTGATCACTTATTTTTCCCCTTCCCTTAGATTTCCAACCCGTCTCCATTTAAATTAGAGAGAAGGGTGACAGAGTGCAAGCTTTTACGATTTTATTGGAGCAATGTGACATGCCTTCAGAGGTGCTGTATCTTGTCTCTCACCTCCAATCTCAGCCTTATTTGATGACTTTTTGTGAGCTTGTTTGTTTTGTAATCTGTCTTTAGCACTATTCAGATTGGATTAATCTTTTAATTGATCTTTGAGTTATAGTTATTAACATAGGATGTCTATGATTTCATTCATATTTCTGTAGGTATTCACAAGTTGCGAGTGTCTGTTGTGTGGATGTGGGCATTAAAAACGGGCTATGGTCTAAATTCATAATGAAGATTCAATGGGCAACACAATAATTTTTTGGTGACCAGAAGGATTTTTGGTGGTGTTAACAATTTATTCAGAAGCAATATTTTCTGCATATTTTTTATATTTACCCCAGGGAGTTATTTACCTTTTATAAAGGCCAATTTTAATCTTATTAAATGTTTGCGTCATCTTTCATGTCAAATTCTTACATTTAATCAATACATTTAATGTTAATAAGACACTATAGGCTGTTACCAATCAAACTAAATAATTTACACTGCAAACAACTGCAATGAATAATGTTATGAGATTAATGTTTTAAATACATACAAATAAGAAATGTTGGAAAATCAGTGAGTCCTTCATTTAAAACAATTCGTTCAAAACGCTAAATCATTCAGTAACAAAACACAGCTGAGTGTTACTTTGACAATGTGCAAATCTTTGTTTTTGATCTTTGTTTGGATCTATTTTCGTTGGTGAAATAGAACAAGAACAGTCAATATTTGCAATCGTGATAATATTCGGCAAAACAGCTCCCTTGGTCGTGTTATGTTACTTAACTATATCATATGTTATAAATAAATAAAAAAACTCAACATTTAGAATTTTTACCTTAGTATGTTTCTTCTGTGAGTTTCTTGTTTGTGCTGTTATGCTCATTTGTTTTGACCTTTCCAACGAAAGTCTCCCACAAAGAGATTGGCAGCACGAGCCCCAACAGCGCGACCTTGTTACCAGAAGTACACTAACCATTATCAATCACTGTTTACACTGAATGTAACAAAATCAGAAACATTATTAAGTTTCAATGCTTCACTAGTTATTTTTTGTCACTTAAGTTTTAATCAGGCTAATTGTCCAGTTGGGAAAGTAAAATTCTCTTTCACTTGCCCCTTCAAAAAATGTACTTGTCTCGGACAAGCGTTAATGTTGATCCCTGTATATAAAATATATTTACCTGAGGTGGGTGAACAGGTTGTAGGTATATGTATTGCTAGTCTTGCGTAGCTAGACCTTCAAATTGACTGCAGAAGGTCTGGACTCCATCACAGCTTTCATTGGTTAAGGACCACCCAAGAGGACGTTTGACTGACATGTCATGGAACCAATCACAGTTCGTTTTGTTCCGCGTCATATTTAGGGGCGTGAAAATGTAAAGTCTATGTCCCTACGATAACAAACCAGCGTGCATCATATAAATGATTCATTCAAGAACGTTATGCAAGTTTATTGCAACAATGGGGCCGTGAACTTGACATACTTTTGAAAATCCAGTTTAGCTGATCCTGATAAGCGCTTATTGTCACAGTTGTAAACACAAAGGCGTTCTCTTCCACGAGGGGCTTTGGCGTCACGACGGCTTTGTTTCCAGGCGGACCGTTAAAGAACGCAACACATACATCTCCTGGACATTCTGTAGATTTCAACCAATCAGATGGCGACTTGGAAATTCCTGAAGTGTTTCAGTTAAGTCTGCCATATGCATGAGACGTTCAGCCAACGGTCTGTGGGTAAGACTATTATTTCCCCCTTTTGCACCCACTGTTGATCCTGCAGACAGGGGTGATTTTCACAAGTCATCCGGAATCCAAAGACTTCCACACTGGCGAGCTAACTTTCTTGGAGTGCGGGTAGAGTGGCTCGTCTCTCATATCCGACGACATGCTTTTACGCGGCAGTAGCAGTTGCATCCTGTCTGCTAATTTTATGACAGGTGGCAACCAGCGTTAAGGTGCAATACCGCCACCTACTGTATGTTGGAATGTCAATCAGATACTGGCGCTGGATTATTTACGTCATATCATGTGTACTATTAATTTTAAATATTATGGTAATTGCCAATACCAGTATATTGCGACACCCCTAATTAACACGATAACGTTAATGCAAAAATTACAAAATATTTATTTTTCAAACAAATGCTGTTCCTTTGAACTTTCTATTCATCAAGGAATCATGGATTTGTTTATCACTGTTTCCACAAAAATGTTAAGCAGCACAACTGTTTTCAACATTGCTTTTTGTGGGCGGAGCGTATCTGGTGGCCGAAAATGACAGTTCTGCAGTAGCAGTTTATGCAAGCATAAAATAATAAATTCTGATTCTGACATCCAAAGGAGCAAGAAGACATTTTTTTTCTCTTATTCTGTGGATTTTGCCCGTTTTCCTCCACTTGTTACCACTGTTTTTCTGCCACCACAATGCACACACAGCTCTTCTGCTTATGCCCCCAGTGACAGGTATGGTTAGGGGTTGAACTTCATGCTTAATTATTTCATAAGTTTCATATCAGGAAATTTTTTATGAAATCACCATTTTATAACATAGTTAAGTTGTGTTTTCCTGTGAGATAGGCTTGGAATAATCTACATTTTGAAGTATATATTAAATAGATAAAAGTTCCTTTAAATTGTAGTATAATCACAATATAACTGTTTGCACAAATTTTACATTCAATGCATGTTTGACCAACATATGTTAGACGAAATGGAGCGAACAGATGTGACGAAATATTTTTAGCCCTGGACAGTTGGGTTTTGTCACTGAAACGACACCACTGAAGAAAGCTGCTGATTTCAACACGTGCAGGGGAAACATTGCTTTTTCTGTCAGCATCACTGATCCTGGTGTGAGGACACTGCTCTGTGCTTCACGTGCCCACAGGGCCAAATTAAAAATTTGCAGTAGGTAGACGGAGCCCACGAAGAGAAGGAGGGTCAATATTAGATTTATCACCTCTCGAAACATTTGGAGAAACTAACCAGAGGGCTTTCTGCTTGTCGGCTGCACTAAAAATAAACGCCACATGTGGACCGCTCTTTCTCTCCCTGAAGGGCCACTCCTGGAACTGTCTGTGGCTGTGGCACTCAGCAGACCAAAAGATAAAGGAGGGAGGGACAGGAAAGGTACTAAACCCATGGAAAAAAGTCACCTCTTAGACTTGCATTTTGCACTGTTGCTGTGGATTTCTTTTTATATCCAACATCATCTAAGATACGGGTATGTTTTATGCCAAAGCCAGCTGTCCATCATATCATGTCATATCAGACAGACCATCAGTCATGCAATAAAAGAACAGCCTTTTCATATTTTGGTTGAATTTACACAGATCCTGATAATGCCGTAATAACCATTCTCAGCATTGTGTGCATCCTGTTTTCTTTAATTGGCTTATGAATTAAAACCAAATGAGGTTCAATTTCCTGAAGGAACAAGGAGCACATACCGAACTGTTGATATCAACTGAATTAATTTTTGTTTTGTTTTTTGTTTTGGGGTGGATCATTTGAACTTGAGCAATCACTGGTGCTTAAATCACTCACATATCCTTCATAAAACTAAATAACTCTAATGGAAAGCCCAGTAAGACTTTTATATGACTTTTGTTATCCAAAAATACTTATTTTATGGGCCTGTAATTAATTCTGAATGCTATTTACTACACCAATTAGGCACACAAGAAAAACAGCCGTTTACTTACTCGAGCTATGAATTTTGCATGACAGGGAGCAGAATCCATCTCGAGTAATATGCGAGTCTGAACTCTGAGATAAGCGGCGTCCCATCCTGCTACAGACCGAGCTGTACTGTGCCCTGTATCGTCGCATCTTTCTTGCGGGGTGAGACTGTGCCAGTTCTGAACTGGCACACACTGGGGGAAATTGATAGCACCTGGGCATGAATGCCGTAGCATAGTGGGTCGTCTTATCTCGGGCCAATTTCTCCTACCTCACTCTCCAGATGAGAGCGGCTGTGTTTTTCTAGGTCAGTCTCTCTGTGCCCAGAGAATAGGGCTGTGTTTTACCCATTACTCCTAATATGATCACTAATATTTTTACTTCTGCCCAGCCCTGAGGTAAGGGTGGCCTGAATAGTAAGAAGATCTAGATCAGCGGCTGTTGATGTTTCGTTGGAAATGTTTCAAATGATATTTTATTGAAGTTATAGAAAAAAAAGAAATAAAATTATATATATTTATATATATACTGTATAATATACACTCACCGGCCACTTTATTAGGTACCCCATGCTAGTAACGGGTTGGACCCCCTTTTGCCTTCAGAACTGCCTCAATTCTTCGTGGCATAGATTCAACAAGGTGCTGGAAGCATTCCTCAGGGAGTTTGGTCCATATTGACATGATGGCATCACACAGTTGCCGCAGATTTGTCGGCTGCACATCCATGATGCGAATCTCCCGTTCCACCACATCCCAAAGATGCTCTATTGGGTTGAGATCTGGTGACTGTGGAGGCCATTTTAGTACAGTGAACTCATTGTCATGTTCAAGAAACCAATTTGAAATGATTAGAGCTTTGTGACATGGTGGAAGTAGCCATCAGAGGATGGGTACATGGTGGCCATAAAGGGATGGACATGGTCAGAAACAATGCTCAGGTAGGCCGTGGCATTTAAACGATGCCCAATTGGCACTAAGGGGCCTAAAGTGTGCCAGGAAAACATCCCCCACACCATTACACCACCACCACCAGCCTGCACAGTGGTAACAAGGCATGATGGTTCCATGTTCTCATTCTGTTTACGCCAAATTCTGACTCTAACATCTGAATGTCTCAACAGAAATCGAGACTCATCAGACCAGGCAACATTTTTCCAGTCTTCAACTGTTCAATTTTGGTGAGCTCTTGCAAATTGTAGCCTCTTTTTCCTATTTGTAGTGGAGATGAGTGGTACCCGGTGGAGTCTTCTGCTGTTGTAGCCCATCCGCCTCAAGGTTGTGCGTGTTGTGGCTTCACAAATGCTTTGCTGCATACCTCGGTTGTAACGAGTGGTTATTTCAGTCACTGTTGCCCTTCTATCAGCTCGAACCAGTCTGGCCATTCTCCTCTGACCTCTGGCATCAACAAGGCATTTCCGCCCACAGAACTGCCGCTCACTGGATGTTTTTTCTTTTTCGGACCATTCTCTGTAAACCCTAGAGATGGTTGTGCGTGAAAATCCCAGTAGATTAGCAGTTTCTGAAATACTCAGACCAGCCCTTCTGGCACCAACAATCATGCCACGTTCAAAGTCACTCAAATCACCTTTCTTCCCCATACTGATGCTCGGTTTGAACTGCAGGAGATTGTCTTGACCATGTCTACATGCCTAAATGCACTGAGTTGCCGCCATGTGATTGGCTGCTTAGAAATTAAGTGTTAACGAGCAGTTGGACAGGTGTACCTAATAAAGTGGCCGGTGAGTGTATATCTATATGCATGTGTGCATGCGTGTGTGTATATGTACAGTGGGGAGAACAAGTATTTGATACACTGCCGATTTTGCAGGTTTTCCCACTTACAAACATGTAGAAGTCTGTAATTTTTTATCATAGGTACTCTTCAACTGTGAGTGACGGAATCTAAAACAAAAATCCAGAAAATCACATTGTATGATTTTTAAGTAATTCATTAGCATTTTATTGCATGACATAAGTATTTGATACATCAGAAAAGCAGACCTTAATATTTGGTACAGAAACCTTTGTTTGCAATTACAGAGATCATACGTTTCCTGTAGTTCTTGACCAGGTTTGCATTCACTGCAGCAGGGATTTTGGCCCACTCCTCCATACAGACCTTCTCCAGATCCTTCAGGTTTCGGGGCTGTCGCTGGGCAATGCGGACTTTCAGCTCCCTCCAAAGATTTTCTATTGGGTTCAGGTCTGGAGACTGGCTAGGCAACTCCAGGACCTTGAGATGCTTCTTACGGAGCCACTCCTTAGTTGCCCTGGCTGTGTGTTTCGGGTCGTTGTCATGCTGGAAGACCCAGCCATGACCCATCTTCAATGCTCTTACTGAGGGAAGGAGGTTGTTGGCCAAGATCTCACCCCATCCATCCTCCCCTCAATACGGTGCAGTCGTCCTGTCCCCAAAGAATGATGTTTCCGCATGCTTCACGGTTGGGATGGTGTTCTTGGGGTTGTACTCATCCTCCTCCTTCCTACAAACACGGCGAGTGGAGTTTAGACCAAAAAGCTCTATTTTTGTCTCATCAGACCACATGACCTTCTCCCATTCCTCCTCTGGATCATCCAGATGGTCATTGGCAAACTTCAGACCAGCCTGGACATGCGCTGGCTTGAGCAGGGGGACCTTGCGTGCGCTGCAGGATTTTAATCCATGACGGCGTAGTGTGTTACTAATGGTTTTCTTTGAGACTGTGGTCCCAGCTCTCTTCAGGTCATTGACCAGGTCCTGCTGTGTAGTTCTGGGCTGATCCCTCACCTTCCTCATGATCATTGATGCCCCACGAGGTGAGATCTTGCATGGAGCCCCAGACCGAGGGAGATTGACCGTCATCTTGAACTTCTTCCATTTTCTAATGATTGCGCCAACTGTTGTTGCCTTCTCACCAAGCTGCTTGCCTATTGTCCTGTAGCCCATCCCAGCCTTGTGCAGGTCTTCAATTTTATCTGATGTCCTTACACAGCTCTCTGGTCTTGGCCATTGTGGAGAGGTTGGAGTCTGTTTGAGTGTGGATAGGTGTCTTTTATACAGGTAACGGGTTCAAACAGGTGCAGTTAATACAGGTAATGGGTCTCATTCATGAAACATTCGTAAATATACGAGTAAATATGCGAGTGATTTGCGCATAAAGAGACCTTCCCGAAAACTCTTCTCCTGATTCACAAATACAATACTTCGTAAACGTCAGATGTGATAGTGAAATGTGTGTGTGTGTGTTAATGAATTCCAATCAGTCGTAAATGGGATGCGCGTGCCGAGCACGTTCATTCTCAATTACCATAAATACCGCCCATTAAATCCGACTGACAACTATATATGGGCATCATATTATGACATGAATGCGAATGAAAAAAAAAATTCTCAGATGCAGAAATTGAAGTTTTATTATCAGAAGTTCGTTCAAAACGCCACATTTTATTTTCAAGCGTACATAAGTGGCGTATCGGGTCCTAAAAAAAAAGGAAGCTTGGCAGCATATTACAGATGCAGTTAATGGAGTTTCATCTGTTAATCGAACATTCCCAGAAGTGAGAAGAAAATGGTTCGACATTAAGCTTGAGAGCAAAAAACGAATTAGTTCACTTTGGAAAAATAGTATTCAAACTGGAGAAGGACCACCATCGCAGATGCTATGACTGGCTCTCATAATAAGAAAAACCGTATGTAATTACTATTTATAATATTTTTTCAAAATGCTGTGCAAATATGTACCAAGGTGAATTAAAATGCAGCCTTATTAATGAGCAAAACGTGCGGGTGTTAAGCGCACTATTTACGCGTGGCTGGGAGCAGGTGTAGATTTCTTGTGTACCAACTAACATCTGGAAAATACGAACATTTTAATGAATCCGAAAATTTACGCCAGAACCACTTTACACACGATTTACACAAATTCGTTCTGCTCGTGTTTCATGAATGAGACCCAATGAGTGGAGAATAGGAGGGCTTCTTAAAGAGAAACTAACAGGTCTGTGAGAGCCGGAATTCTTACTGTTTGGTAGGTGATCAAATACTTATGTCATGCAATAAAATGCAAATGCAAATTAATTACTTAAAAATCATACAATGTGATTTTCTGGATTTTTGTTTTACATTGTTTACAGACTTCTACATGCGTTGTAAATGGGAAAACCTGCAAAATCGGCAGTGTATCAAATACTTGTTCTCCCCACTGTATATGTGTGTATATATATATATATATATATATATATATATATATATATATATATATATATATATATACCTTTTTTTTTTTTTATCAAATAAATGCAGGCTTGATGAGAATAAGAGACTTTCAAGAACATTTAAAATAGTAATGTTCCCAAACTTTTGACCGGTACACTATATAAATATATATATATATATATATATATATATATATATATATATATATATTAGGGGTGTAACGATACACGTATTCGTGTTGAACCGTTCGGTACCAGGCTTTCGGTTCGGTTTTCGGTACGCATTTTTAAACCAAACGGTTCGTTGGACCATTTTTCCTGCCGACCAAAATTTCGTCATTTCAAATGTAGGCGCGTGACGTGTGGCAAGCGCGCTCATAATGTAAGAGACGCTGGCGTGACCACAACATTCCCCAATCAATGGCAAATGCAGCGCGAGCCGATCTTAATCAAGCAGCACTGTTACTACACAGCGAAATCCAGTAAAGAAAAAAATTGAATTCGCCTCTGAAGTAATAACATCGCTGCGAGTCTAGTGAGAAAAATTCACATTTCTCCGTTATTAAAGGGGTCATATAATGCCATTTTTGTACAAGTTAATATGAATGTTTAGGGTCTAAATGAAAACTTTGTAATATACTTTTATTAAAAATTCTCATTAGTATTATAAGAAAACACTAATTTTACCTGGTCAAAAACAGCTCTGTTTTCAGCACGCCGTTTCAGTGCATATGCCTTTAAATGATAATGAGCTTCGCTCACTCCGCCCCTCTTTACTGCGGGCGTTTTGATACAACGCACGTGGAGTGTTGCCTTGACAACAGTTGAGGGTATATTTTGGAGTAAGAATGGCAGCGGGAGTCTCTGAGGACACATCTGTGCAATCGTATCAGTTTGAACCGGAGTCGGACCCGGAACAAGTTGACGGCCAGAAGAAGTTCGACAATTAAGGCTCAAACGTTTCTGAATGGTTGGTTAACTTAATGTCACTTTGATCTATTTTTGTATGCACTGGCAGGGTAACGGTAGAGAAGTGAGATTCGAACGCTATGTGTTTACTGATGTATACGTTAGTTCATTGACAGATTGACGTTACAACTAATGGTCATGAAAAACTTTTTTTTGCGATTTGCAAAGATTAATATAACGTTAAAGGTGCTCTATGTAACTTTTAGCGGCCTCTAGTGGTGATGTTTCAGATTGCAACCAAATTTTACAAGAGCGCTCATGCTCGAACTCCTAGACAATACCGTCTATTACGCAAATATCTCGGCGAATCCTAGACGGATTCGGCGAGCACCGAGCTCGTTGGGACCATCTAGTCGAGCTGAAAAGAACCATATAAGTTCCATAGTTTTTGGTGGTGTTTTCGCGGAGATATTAGCAGAAAACCATCGGGCGCGCTGCAAAATTGCGGACGCCGGTGACGTCACGATCTTTGAAGAAAATCGCTCGTATCTCTGGAACGCAAAGACCCAGAGAGCTCAAATTCGGGGGAGGAGGTCCCAGGGGAACCCTTGCCCAAACGCTAGAGTGGTGGGCCTCGGGGATGCCCCCTACCGGATCGCCGTTCGCTGGGACCCCCGATTTCGAACGGCTATAACTCGGGGAGCCGGAAACATTGTGCCATGAATGGACTATCCAGTGTCCACAGATCAGCAACATTCACCATGTGTTTACTGTAGTAACACTACTAACTGTAACCATGGAAGTTTGGCAGGAATAGTAGGCTACAATGCTTTCAAGTAACATTACGTCGGTTTTATTTTGACATTATGAATACAATTGCTGTCCTCAATTGTTAATCTGAACTAAAATAAACCTTTGTTTATAACTACTACAATATTACATTTCATTTTGTCCAAGGAGCTGTTTTGTTTTATAAGCTCCTAAGAAAAGTCAAGTATAGCTCCATCTTTGCTCAAAGGAAAAAAATATGATACTTTATGATGTTTTAATAAAAATATAATTAAAAAAATTAAAATCAAGGTAAATTTCTGTGGCATTTCTTTCTTTTTGCTGTATCGAAAACGTACCGAACCGTGACACAAGTGTATCGTATCGAACCGAACCGTGAATTTTGTGAACCGTTACACCCCTAATATATATATATAGAGAGAGAGAATATATATATATATATATATATACACTCACCTAAAGGATTATTAGGAACACCATACTAATACTGTGTTTGACCCCCTTTCACCTTCAGAACTGCCTTAATTCTACGTGGCATTGATTCAACAAGGTGCTGAAAGCATTCTTTAGAAATGTTGGTCTTTTAGAAATTCCAGTCTTCAACTGTCCAATTTTGGTGAGCTCTTGCAAATTGTAGCCTCTTTTTCCTATTTGTAGTGGAGATGAGTGGTACCCGGTGGGGTCTTCTGCTGTTGTAGCCCATCCGCCTCAAGGTTGTGCGTGTTGTGGCTTCACAAATGCTTTGCTGCATACCTCGGTTGTAACGAGTGGTTATTTCAGTCAAAGTTGCTCTTCTATCAGCTTGAATCAGTCGGCCCATTCTCCTCTGACCTCTGGCATCAACAAGGCATTTTCGCCCACAGGACTGCCGCATACTGGATGTTTTTCCCTTTTCACACCATTCTTTGTGAACCCTAGAAATGGTTGTGCGTGAAAATCCCAGTAACTGAGCAGATTGTGAAATACTGAGACCGGCCCGTCTGGCACCAACAACCATGCCACGCTCAAAATGGCTTAAATCAGCTTTCTTTCCCATTCTGACATTCAGTTTGGAGTTCAGGAGATTGTCTTGACCAGGACCACACCCCTCAATGCATTAAAGCAACTGCCATGTGATTGGTTGATTAGATAATTGCATTAATGAGAAATTGAACAGGTGTTCCTAATAATCTTTTAGGTGAGTGTATATATAAAATAATTACACACAGTGCACCCAAATATATTATGTAAAAAAAACTTTTATTTCGGATGTGATTAAAGCTCCAGTCCGTAACTTTTTTAAGTTAAAAATAATCCAAAATAATTATATTTAAAAAAACTTATTCTGCCAGTGGTCAAAACTATCTGCTTGCCATAGCTAGATTCAAAACGGTTAGCTTGTAATAATGATTTTAATTTCAGTGGTACTGGTGGGTTTCCGCGGGAAATTCGAGCATGTTTTTGCGTCATTACGTCACACCCGTACACATAAAGAAGGAGTTTCGGCTAGCCGGCTATACTGCGCGTGAGGAGATGTTTAGATGTATAGGCTTTTCTCGCAGCACTTTACATAATTAAACTTATGGCATCCAGAAAGATCCAAACAACAATTATCAGTGTCAACTGGAGATTCAGCAGTTATAAAACCCAAAAGACTTCGTACTTCGGATTTAAGGTGGCTAGAGAAAGAGAAAGAAACCGTCTCATGCGAACACAAGGATTTAAACATCGGCGGGGCTTTTGAAAAGTGCGTGAACTCCGTGTTTTGAAGGGGTTCAAAACGGAAGAAGAGACGCCTTTTTTTCTGCTGAACAAGTAAGACATTTCAATAGTTCAATTGTGTAACAGTACGTTTTCTTAATTCACACAGTTATGGAGTTTCCTTTGTTGTGCCTTTCTCGTTTTGCTATTATGGAGAATATGAATTCTGAACTACACAGGTAACCATAAAACACATTCAATTTAACATTAGTCACGCAATGCTGATGTTGTTAACATGAACAATTTGAGAACAAAGTAGGCTATAATTTGCACGGTTGCTGTAAATCGCGTTGATTAAATCTAACGAAGCTTATCATGTCGAATGCTTTTTCCCCCTTAGTTGGTCAGAACAAAAATGGATGTTACTTGTTCAGAAGACATTTTCTAATAAAAATTCTTATGTTGGTCAAACTTTCAAAAAGTGAATCTGTGATTCTGTATGACAGTATCCACACAGCGCGGTGACTGACAGCAGCACTCGCCTCAAAGCACTGTGTTCATCCGCTCTGTTTTTTATGCCGATTTACAACCCACGTAAAGATGATAATTCCGCGAATCACTGCAGTTACAGATTTCGAACAGAGAGATGGTGACAAAGAGGAAAAGCTACGGACTGCAGCTTTAATCACGATTAATCATTTGACAGCCCTAATATATATATATATATATATATATATATTAGGGCCGGGAATTTAAAGCGTTAATTAAGATTAATTAATTACACACTTTAACGCGTTAATTAATTACACAAAAAATTATTTTTAATCGCACTTATTTTTGCACCGCGGAACGTTTCTTACTGGATGAGTTTCGGCGGACCGATTATACTGGCGCACCAACTAGCGTTCATGACGAAGAAGCTGACGAGATCGCTTTGGTTGGCCGGTGGCTGGGAAATGTTGTTACAAAAACGAACGGATGGACGCGTCGATAAGAGCATGGTTGTGTGCAAGCTATGCAACAAGGAATTCGCTATTGCTATTAGTGTAGTGTAGCAATATGCTATTTTGTTGCAATATGCTATTGCTACACTTAATGGCTATTATGGCTATTAGTGTAGTGCTATTAGTGTAGTTTAGCAATATGCTATTTTGTTGCAATATGCTATTGCAACACTTAATGGCAAAAATTGCACTGGTCTGCTGGACTTGGTTGAACAAAAATAAACAATATTTTGTTGCTTAAGCTTAAGTATGCAGTCATTATTCAATGGTATACTAAAAATCCATGTGAAAAAAATTACTTCTCACAGTTCTCAGGTCAAATATTTATGCGATTTAAAATGCGATTAATTTCGATTAATTAATTGCAAAGCCTCTAATTAATTAGATTAATTTTTTTAATCGAGTCCCGGCCCTAATATATATATATATATATATATATAATTACATATCTTTCAGCCATGTCCCTACATTGATCTGAGAGTAGTTCAAGGCTGTACACTCTGAACATTCGTCCAGGCACAAAGGAGATGGCATGTTTCCTTTAATGGCTAGCATGTGTAAATTTGAGTCACTTTTTCTTTCCACTCACCCCTCACACTGACGAAGGTGATAGACAGGACATTCCTGACTTTCACACGTCTCTCACAAGCTCTCAGCTTTCCACAACAATCTCCACTCCCCCTCCCAAAGCTGCATCTTCTCTCTTTTTATTTGGACACAGACACAGAGAAAATAACCAAGTCTAGAGAAATTAAAACGGGCAGGTGTTGTGAACCTGGGAGCAATTTGAATGTGTTAGCCTTGGCTGTCCTTGTTTAGATGCAGTCTCACTAGACTGTTACATTTAACTCATTCACTTGTGCAGAAGTCTTGTCTTTCAGTGTGTTCCAAGTTTAAAGACCTCTAACTTAATTTGAATCACGATATCAAAAATATGTTTGACCACTTGACTAGAGGATATCACAAATTGATCTTTTGCCTCAATACAAAGGATACAAACTTCAAAGACAATGGTTTGCAACTGTGTGGTTTTTGAGTTTACTTAATGTATAATCTTTTAAAAATAGAGGCTCTAGTATGTCGCATCATAACCTGTTGCCCATTTTCACAGGGTCTGAAGTAATTTAGCAGCCTAAAGTCTAGTGTGACCGCACCGTTACTGAGTGCAGCGTTCAGGAAGTGAGGTAAGGTTTTTAGAGCCACATGGATGGAGAGATGTTCAGATTTCACTTGGTTGAAAACCACAATGTCACCCTACAGAACATCACGTACACTATCCGTCAAGTGCCTAGACACACTATACTAAATGTGTTTCTTAAAAAGAAACTCCTTTCAAATGCTTTTATTGGCTTGGCGTGTTGCTTATTCAAGTTTCAGTTTGTCAGACTTGAGCTCTTCATTGATAATATGGTGTTTATTTGCAAAAAGATTCAAAATAAACATTTCTCCTGTTAATCAATCACAGTTCTAAATCACATCCTTAATTTAGGCAAGAAAGATATTCTGTGTTTACCCTTAGTAGAGTGCTGGTATTTTCAGACTCGTAGGTAAATCCCAGCATGCACCACTGTGAGCTCTGATTCCTTTTCACATTCAAGCAGAGCACTGTCACTTTTTAATTAAGGTGACATTTTGCTCTGCTGCTGGGATCAATGCAGACAGATCATTCCTAATGAGCAATGACCCTGTCTTTCATTTAGTGCTAACAGTGCTTCCTCATAAAGAAATGTTATGATTGTTTATCCACAGACGGTTTGAAATGAGGCGCGACTCGCTGATTTGGTCAGGAGGTTTTTATGTGCGTAAAATTAGTCTGGGAATATGGCTAAAGAATAATTTGTGGCAATTATTTCATCAGTTTGACAGGTTTCTTTAGTTCAACTTGCGCTGGGATATTGCTACCATTTTCCGGCCTCTCTCAGAATAAGGCTTATTAAATTTCGCCATTGTCTTAATGTTAAAATACCAGCCACAATTATGCCCACGGATGCCTTTGTTTGCCATCCAACATGGTGCCAACAGGACACACGCCAACAGTCTTGAAAGAATCCCATTCTCAAGCGCTAAAGATGTCTGAATAATTATGCTGCCTTTGTTATTAAAACAAGAGGTTATTGATGCCAAATCAGAACGTTTCGGACCACAATTCTTTCCCGCTGTTTAAGAAATTCATGAGTTGGAAATATGTGCATACTCAATTCCACAGTACGTCGAGACGGATGATCACTATTTATAGCTCTCTCTCTCACCTACATTGGCTACTTGCAACACATTTCATAAGAAGGCTTGTAAAAATAACCACCATTTTTCTGTTTGCATATGTACACGCGTGTCTTGTGAACATGTCGGTGTGCGCAACCACTTCCTCTGTTAGTACAGCAGCGGCGGGTTTACTGACAGACTTGTCATGAAAACAAAAAAAGGAAGGGCTACTAAATAAAAGGAAGACCTCAGTTTGTGCATTCTTAAAAATTGGCACAAATGTTTGCTTGCTCACATGAGCTTTTGACGCACTCTGAGGGTTTTAGGAAACAGCTCGTCGTTTCTGCCTAAAGGAAAGGGATAAGGTCTATCTAGAAGGACAGATGATACACAGACGGAGTGATCTTGCGTTAGTCGCTTGATTTTCCAGTCAGGTTCTCCTTTCCGTCTCGTACTGTTCCGTCTGATCTAGATTAGAACAAGAAGCTCACTCTACGGAATACCAATTTCTTTTATCCACTTGATGTAATTTTGTGTTTAGGCCTGCAACACCTAATTAAACGAGGCAGTATTTTTACGTTACATCAGATAGGAGACTGCAGTGAACTGGCTTGTCCGCACCTCAGACTGCCGAAAAAATGCAGTCTTCTTCGCCCTCTCCGTCTTTATGCAAGATAATCACGGGGTTGATAGATAAATAGACGCCTCGCTGCAAGCGTCGAGTTGCTGGATGACCCTCTGACCTCTTTTTGAGATTCAATTGACATTTCTGCAATTGACGTTCGTCGCATTGCTCAGGTGTTGTGTAGTGACAAAGGTCATTTATTCAGACAATTGAAAAGCCTTTAAACGTTAAGCTTGACGTATGAGCCTCCAACAGCAAATTACTGTCATAGTCCGGTTTTACTCGTCTGGTTGCAGGATCCCGCTCGGTTGGCCTTTACAGTATCTGTTTGGCCAGAGGCTGGTATCAGCCACACACAGGATGCTTTCAGGGCTTATCTGGCCTTTTAGGCTGACTGTTGAGTGCTAGGGCTGACCTTTGACCCCAACCTTCCCCTCCATAAATTCCTTCCTCTTAACTAAAGCAGTGGAAAGTTTTTTTTTTTTTTTTTCTGGGTTGGTTTTAACAATAGGTTGTGTGCACAAACATCATGCATCATTCTTAAGACTGGCTGTCTGTGAAAGAGCTTCATCATGTGCACATGCTTATGTCAAACTGAGAATGTCTGGTATTCTCTTTCAAATATTTATTCAAGGTTGTTTTTAATGCAAATGTATAGATTTTGAAAGATTTATTAGTTTGTGCTGAGGATAGCCCCCTCTGCAGGTGAGCTCTCTTTCTTCTCTTTTTCTTTAACACATTGGTTTCCTGTCGGGCGGTTGGGGGGCAGCTTATTTTCAGCCTAGAGGGCACTACTGCCTTCAACATGGCCCACATCCTTGATTTTTCTTTTCCTTCCCTAAAACCTGCCGATTTTCCCCCGCAGCTTTCACTGTCATCACCAGCTCTGATGGCTTTATACACCCATGCATGGCTCAGACCGCAGACGCTGAAGTTCTTGTTTCCAAACTGCACAAAACTATGTCGGGATCAGCATGTGATGATGATTTTCATCACACTTTATGAATAGAGCGACTCAACCAAATTAGATTCCCCGCCATTCTTCACAATCCGTCGTTGCATTAAGAGTGTCTGGAGTGCAGTTGTTTTTCTGTTTGGATCATTTGCAGTCTCCCACCGCTCTGGGAAACAGGACCCCATGAACACATTCTGTTTGCTTAGGGTTTTCTTCCCTCCTCCTCTCTCCTCCACCCTAATAACCTTATTGTAAATAATGCGTGTTGCCATAAATATTAGATATTTGTATGTTTGCAGTAGGGAAAGATGCCTTGCTTGTGTATTTCAAATACAAAAAACTCAAGGCTATCCTTTCTTTCTGGTTTTCGACTGCTGAGCCTACGCAGCAACAGTTAATGTTAAATACCCCAAACAGACCAGAGAATATAGGCAGTTTGTCTGAGGTTAACCTTTAATCTCCCAAATTAACAAGAAAACACCCTGGCTCCCCTGCTGATTTATAGCGATGTGGTCTTTTTGGGGCAACAGTGTGTATTTCTTAAAGAAGGATCTTTTTTAGTAACCAGTTTATTTTGTAAAATGTTATTGGAATGTTTTACGAGAAAATACCATTTCAGTCTTTCAATGTCAAAATTTCACATTTTATTCAATGTGTTACTTTCTGTGTAATTATGTGTGAAATTTACTAGCAGTTTCTGAGTGAAAATTTTCTAAGTAAATGCTACACCATTTTTTCAGTGCACTTGTCAGTTTAAAGTCACCCTGTGGTAAAAATCTAGTTTTTAATGTTGTTTGTGTCTATGTGGTGTTTATAATATGCTTTAAGACAAACCATTGCGGAGTATTTTCTCCTTAAACAGGGTTTCCGCGGGGCATTAAAAACCATTAAAAGTCCTTAAATGGATTTTGTGAAAATTAAAAAATGGTGGGGACAATCGACATGTCCCACCCGCAAATTACACCTATGTGTTCCAGAAAAAAGCACAAAAAAAAAACATTTTATATATTTGCGGGTGGGACATGTCGATTGTTATACTGTGTGTGTGTGTGTATATATATATATATATATATACACGTGGTTAGTCACGGGTCGTATATGGCATTAAAACATTTTAAAATGGCATTAAAAAGGCATTAAATTTAATTTGAAGATACCTGTAGAAACCCTGTTAAAACTGCAGTGAACCAAAGACAGTCTCAAAAACGCGGTTTGAATTCGCTGGTGATTCTTACATCACAAACTGCCTTGTAACCAATCAGGTCAACGTGTGATCGTCAACGGGTGGATCTCTGAGCTGGTGTGAGTGAGTGGAGGCGGGGATAATTTGCATATTCATGGCACTGTGGCGTATACTAAATGAGGCAAGGATGTAGAGTTACATTCAGGCTATTTTAAGGCATGAACACATTTTTTCACAGGAAAAAAAACTTTTTAATATGTTATTTTGTTGATCAAAGATGATTGACTACAGGGGTTTAGGTTTGGTTTTATTCATTTCTTGCACTGGAATTATAATTTCTTTTCAGGTTGCTTAAAGAAGGGCTAAATGATTGTCTGTTTTAAATAGAGCAAAAAGCCCATGTGCAAGGAAACTGCACTTGAATGCTCTTGACAATGCTGTCGTTAAAATGCACATTGATTAATTAATTAGAATCCGTTATTTGCAAATTGACTGTCTGAGCTGATTATCAAATTCAGCTTCTTTATTAGCGGCGGCGCAATTCCCCTGCGAGTGCATGTGAGGTCCTGAGCGTGCGTGCGTGTGTATTGATGCTCTAACTGGAGAGCGGTCTCTAGAGAACCGATGGGGCTCCAGGTGGAGGAACGTAGCCCTGTAGCCCTCTCCAGTCTACCTTAATCAGACCGCCACCCCCTCCAGCATCTCCACAGCGCTCTGTAGCAGCTGCCCGGCAATGGGAGGAGAGGAAAACGATAAACTTTGCGTTGAGATTTGTGGTGCATACTGATATTTGAGGAGCTCGGAGGGGGCAGAGATGCATTGCTTTAAATTCAGCTCACATTATGAGATGGAATAAACATCGACTACTGCAGTTTCACTCGCATGGCATTTTCCTAATGATCCCGTTATTGATAATGAATCAGATTGAGCTGTAATGTGACATTTAAACTTCGCTTCCTCCAGTGTACTGCCTTCAATTATGTTGTGCACCACTCATACACTGAATTATTTAGATTGTAACGCCTTATACCTGCTCTGAATGAGTGCAGCCAATCACAATTGATAACAGTTGAAATGATGGTTGACCCTTCTGGAGCAGATGGATATCAAGGTCCTGGTCAGTGAATGAAAGGCTTCTTTGGGTTGGGTGTGTAGGGCCATTGTGGCCAGTGGCTTTGTCCAGATGGTTCACATACCTTTAGTCATGCTTTGGGTGAGGAATGCACTCCCTTGGGAGAGCTCACAGCCTAGAAACGAGGCGAGCATAAACATCCTTTCTTCCATCCATAATCCCGTCTTTGGCACAAGGGGGGTTGGGAACTGAGAAAAACACTTTTTTTTTTGGAGGGGGCAAATGTTTGTTGTGCTTGTTTTGAAGGTCGGTTTTTCTATATCTCCCTTCCTCTGCCCATCTTGAACCGTTTTGGATGACGTGTTATAAAAAGGGCTTATAAAGCAAGCGCTCGGAGGAAAAGCCCTTGATCGTGATGCAGTCATCTCAGGATACTAATCAGCTCGTAAAAACTTGTTCTGCCTTGAAATGTAATAATGCAATTGCTCAATAAACGTGCAAAACAACAAGCAGCCAATCAACCTGCAGTGATTTTTAGATTCTTTCATTTTTGTTTATTTTCAAATATTTTTCAAACTATTATCCGATGTAAAAGCGTGTTTTGGAATGGAAAGACGTTCGTGACTAGATGTCAGACATTTTGTATGAAGACAATTGTCTATTTAAAGTTCTCCCCAGGCATTGGAACAGAGTTTGGCCTGTCAGCAGCTCGACAGAGTGTTCTTGCTTCCCAAACTTTGCATTGTTGGGCATTTATAAAACCGGGTAAACAAAAACCTTTCCAGCATGTTTTGAAGAGGACGTGTTTGCTTGAGCACTGTGTTTTGTTTTTTTGAGGTTTTCAGATTCAAGCCAGGGGAAAGAAGTTCTAAATAAAAGACCGAAGAACTGTATTTAGACAAAACAAGAATGAAGTTACTTGGTTTACAGGAAAATGAGTCTGTTGTTGATGAAAGCTTAAAAGAAAAGAAATCCTGTAATATCTGCCTCAATTATGATTTAACTTGAGTCACATTTGTCTCCTATTTAAATGAAATGCAATGGATTTATTTGATTGTACAATTTAGACTTAAAGTGATCATAGTTAAGATGCTTAAAATGATCGTTCCCTGTGACTGCTCTGGCAGTTAATGTAATTTCTCATCAAAAGAACCGTTTGCTAACGGCTCCCCTTCTGTCCACAGGACATTTCTGCACCGCATAGTTGCTTTCCCATCTCAAACCGCTGAACCCTCCTGTGCTTTATAAGGAGTATGTCCAAACCAGTCCTCTCCTCCAGGTCCAGCCGTGTTCCTGCATCTGTCGCCACGTATCCCCGCTTCAATCGCTCTTTCAGTAGGAAGGTTCTCTAACAGCTCAGTATCACACTTTCATTAATCAAAGACACTTCCAGTGTCCTATTACAGAAACACAACTACTCGCCCTGTCTGGAACCGACAGCTCACCAATTCATCTTCCGGGGGAAAAAAGCCGCCCAGTGCCTACCTGTTCAACTGAGCTGTTAAACCCACAGGAAGACCCTTTGAAATTGTTTTCTCTAGGTCAAGCAAACAACAAAAAAGGCAAATTGCTTGTCTCGAGTAACACAAGAGGGATTTCTTTTAGTGAGGGATGGTGGGGACGTTTGTTAAAATGCTGATTTAAATGCGTCGGTCGGTGGACTTTAAAACAACATCACTTGCGTGAAAAGCGCCATTTGACCCTCGAGCCCCTAGAGAGTGCATGGAGGGCTGAATAACATCAGTACTAACCTGTTGAGCATCTCAATGGAGAATAGCACATAGCTCTTATCATGTGCGTTGTTTCCCAATAGAAATATCTAAGCAACCTTAAAACAAGAGACATATTTTGATGACTTGTTTTATTCATAAACCTCAAACATTGAATGCATTTACATGCATGTTCTTAACCCGATTATGCTTAATAACCCAACAATGCACGTGATCTTGTAAACACCAGTTTTCCTTTATCGGAGTAAGGTAAAAAAAAAAAAAGGGCTTAAGCATAAACTGATCGTCACAGCTAGATTTTTGCTCCTTAAACTGAAACGCATTAACCTGATTTCTGTCGGCTTATTGAAGTGCGCATGTGTGATATGTGACAGGAACACGTCCTTACTGCAAAACGCTCACTCTGTCTCATCTCGTGCAGCAGAAGAAGTGGTACAGTCAAAATGCTGCATCTGTAACTGCATGAAAGGATAATATATGAGCCGTAAGTTTCCCGCTGACAAGATTCCTGGTTTTTAATGCTTTATTTAACATCACAACCGACATAACAAGTGAAATGCTCGGAGTCAGATACGCAAATTATTACGTTTGACGTCACTACCTAGAAAATAACCTGATTTATTAATAATGTCTTGTAAACGCGGTTTACTTGCGTTGTCGGGTTATTGGTTTGCGCGTTAAACCAGACAACAGGTTATTTCAATAAGCTGATTTTTGTGCGTTATCAGCGGACTGGTGTGCATGAAAAACATGCTCACTGTGTAACATTTATGCTTAAAACGATTTTTTATTTTCCAGAAGGATAAGAAAAATAAACTTAATTCAATTATTTGGAAAAGGTTTTTTAGTATAGTTTTGCTTTAAGTTTTAAGTTTCTTGAGGGAAAAAAAACCCAATGATTTTTGCAGTGTCCAATGATATTTTAGGATAATTTATTAGTTTTGTGCAAAATAATTGCCTTGAAGGTTGTTGTCCTAACAGAGTTTTGATAATTTATTATTTATAATTTTTCATTAATGGTTTCAAATTTATATATTCATGAACATTAATTTCATACCTATAATTCTGCTATTGTAATTCCTGTATAAAAGCATTTATGCCAGCTCTATTTTTAATTAAATGGTCTGTGTAAATGCACATTTTCATGGTTTTTATGCTCCTTCAGATGCAGCTTCTGTACTGTGCACAGAAATGGCAACAGACTTCTGCCATATTCTTGAGAATTGGAATTTTATTCCATGATTTTCCCATTTTCAGAAATGGATGTTTTTAGCTCAAGGCATACATTTTAAAACCGGATAATAATGCATATGTGGTGTCATACAGTTGATGAGATGATAGATGCAGCAATATATTTAGGAAAGCTTACAAGATCCCTCCAAAATCTCATTTTGTATGTCATGTTGGAGATATATCATGGCATACATATCCAGGGGAACCGCTCATTTTGAGATTTTGCCTCTGGGGATCAATTGAACATTTCAGATGATATAGCCTGGTTTAGAGTAATGGGTCTTCAGTTCTTTTATTTCATATCAAAGACAAAAAAGTTTCAGAAATACAATTTTTACGTGCCCCAGCTATCCCTAGTCCTACTTTCATTTCAGATCCATTTAATATCCAATTATTACACATCTCTCTTTTTTATCTTTTTTATTTTACGGCGCACCCTGCAGTTTTTCATCTAGACTTGTGTCTGCTGGTCTATGCTTAAAAGGAGGTTCTTCTCCATTCTGAGGACCTTTTATACACAGACAGTATGACTTGTTTATTCTATACATTATGACAATGGAGTATGTTAGTGGGGCGTGAATCAGAATGAGCTCGAGTTCTCCCGCAGAGACTGGCTGCTGTTGATGGGCATAATGAGGAGAAACATGGCCCGCAGAAAGCTCAATCCCGCCGCATACTGGATGGCAAATGAAGACATATTGAGGCATGGGGATTCTAACACTCGCCGCTGGGCTATTAATTACTCTTTTGTTGCATGCATCTGTTGAAAGACATGACACCTTACTGAGGACGGAGTGTTTGATGAAGCCGAGCAGCCACTACAGCGCTCACCACTCCTCGATGTATTATTCATGGTCTTCAGATGCGTGGAACAGATGATGCTGCTGCTTTTTTCCTATTTTCTTGTTTAGTTTCTTCTGTAAAACAAGATGCATTTATTTGAAGCAATATTATATAATACTTGTTTTAGAAAAATTATATTTAAAAAAGTTGTATTAATTTGCTCTAAGTTTTTTATATTTTAATAAATTTGACTAACTGTTTACAAAAGAGATAAGAAAAGTAAACTTCGAGATATTTTTTTTGAAAGTCTTGATTGTAATCATATGCATCTCTCGGTGAGATACAGGATATCAGGATATTCAGTGAGAAAAACAAACGTGATTTTTATTGTTCAGTTTTGCTTCTCAAGTAAATGTATATCTTTAAAGGATGCTTAGATGTGTCTTCTGGAAAACAAGACTATACTGATAAGGAAAACTATATTCGCTGTGTTTTTTGCTCTGAGTTGGCAGGTGGAGGTGCACATTAAAAGGCCTTAGAAAGACTTGTGTGTTTTCTGTGTACCCGCATCTAGCCACTCAGAGTGTGCGGTTATTGTGCCCCTGCTGAGTTGTGAAGGATGAAAGAGAGAGAAAGACAGGCTGATGTGTCTAGCTGGACCTCTCTCTCGTTCTATCTCTCTCTCTCTCTCTCTCTCTCTCTCTCTCTCTCTCTCTCTCTCTCTCTCTCTCTCTCTCTCTCTCTCTCTCTCTCTCTCTCTCTCTCTCTCTCTCTCTCTCTCTCTCTCTCTCTCTCTCTCTCTCTCTCTCTCTCTCTCTCTCTCTCTCTCTCTCTCTCTCTCTCTCTCTCTCTCTCTCGCCAAGCACCCAGCTCAGGAGTGACAAGTCCTCCCAGGCATTCATGCTGCTGATAGTTATTAGTTTTGTACAGAAGTCTGTTTTGATTTCCCCTCACAATGAGAGGCAGCGCGCGACTGGGTCATGGGAGCTGTATTGATTTCTCCTTACGCTCTCATTCCAGGGCTAAGGCTCCTTCACCCTGCTTTCTTCGTTTGCAGACAGCAGGCGGTCAGTAATGAGGCCTGGGTTGGACCTGAATCACACGGCCATTGCTTTCTCCATCTCCTTCAGTCCCACCCTATGCCTTGTCCTGCTCCCAGCACTGTAAATAAGCATCAATGGAGGTGTTTGCCCCTTGGCACTGATCCGAGACCCATCTGATAGCTTATCTGGCAGTGGTTAAGGTTTACATTTCAGTCAGGATGAAAACTGTTCAGCTTAAAATATATAGCTTTACTCCAAGAGCTGAATAGACTTCATTGAGGATGTGCAGCAAAATGCTTTTCATCAGTTTAAGTGATATCTCTCAAAACTCTGTGGCATTCTTAAGCAACTATAATCTTAATTTAAGCCTTTTCTTTGAGTTACTAGCTAATGTAATTTTTACTTAATGCTCCAAACCATTTAAAAAAAAATATAAAGTCACATCATGTGGTCTAGAAAGGTAATTAGGACCTGACAAATATTTTATTCTACCCGACATTCCTTGGTGCACAATAAACTTTTTTTTAAATCTTTTTAATTACTCTTCTTCTCCTTCTTTGGGATGTATTGGAGTAGACTTTGAGTGCTCGACTCTTGCATTGCCAATACAAGGTCTTGACCTTCCATCAAGAGGTGCATGCAAAAATATATGCACCTCTTGATGGAAGTAACATCACAACATTTATTTCCGTCAAGAGGTGCATCAATATTTGCATGCAGATTGATATTTAAAAGTTTTTTAATTTTTCTTCTTCACACTAACATTTAGATATTTAAATAGCATAAAACACCAATAACAAAGTGAACTTAGTAGGTTAGCTGATTACCTTAAAAATCCATAGATATCCTAGTTAGTTCTTACGGCCGTTAACACTTTCTCTGACAAGCGGATGCAATGAGACCCGTTTTCCGGTTTGGTCACGTGACGCTCGGCATAAAGCCTATTAAAATCATGAGTATTAAAAGGCCTTTTGAAATAAAAATGTCTTTAGTCCCTACAACAAGCTAGAAACATTATAATAAACAGCAATAATGATCCAGTCATAGACTTACTAACACTTGAGAACTCCATATATTTGGAGTTCTCAAGCGTTAGTAAATTGGTTCTTGCTATGCTGGGCAAAATATGCCTCACATTTTTCTAATGCAGTTTACTGTGCACCGTGCGCTTCATAACTGCGCTCAGCTGAGCTTCGCACACTGGTCTATTTAGTAAAAAAATAAAAACAATTGTGCAGAGGCGACACAAACCACCAGACGGGGTGACATGAAATCTCTATGAGAGCCATTATCAATGTCCTGCATACAGCAGAAATCTAATACGGCACACATTCTTGACATTGCCATGTTTTGTGTGCTTCCATTCTATTCTGCCTGACCCCTTCTCAGCGTCTCTCTTTCAATATCTCAGTGTGTCTTCACGCCTTTATTTCCTCCCCTCCTCTTCTTCTGTCTTCCTCTGCATGCTAGCTGTTGATGGCACTTTCTCGGTAAGAGGCTGGTTTGTGGGTGAGTAACAGGGACAGTGACTCTGCACGTAGCAGGGCTCGGATCGCAGGCAGAGGGATGCTACATCCTGGCTATTTCAGAACACTGCTGTTCTCGAGCAGGACGGAGGGTGGGGGCATGACTGTGCAGATACCTCATCTTGGCAGGGCACATGCATGTGTACACCTGAAACCCCCCCTGTGGCCCGGGCGAAGTACAGGGCGGTATCACGACACCGAAGGGCGGAGGTGTTTACACTGGCTGAACTTTACCCCAAAAACACCAGACTAACTATGCAATCGACCAAATAAAAGCATAAATCAAACCAAATCGAAAGCTAAAAATGCATGGACCACCAGCGAGCCCCCACCTGTCACTGTCTACGGATCGTATTCCGCCTCGAGTCGTTGCGTAACGCTCTGAAAGCAACAGCCAGAGCTATCGTCGACCGTCCTGCACAAGCCTTTAATGTCCTTTTTTGTGCCTGTGCCCAGACAACCTAACCCGTCTGTTTACAAAGAGTGTCATAGCAGGTGGTGATAATGATGATATGAGTTGAGGTTAAGACTTCTTTTTTTATGGTGATGATAATACATCTGTGCTCTGCTTCACAGGCTGTTCCTCTTAAATTTTAGCATCTTGTTTTTGCACATTCCACCTTGTACAAGTTGTTATTTAGTTTCATCTTTATTAATGTAACAGGTGCCAGCTTGTTGGAACAGGAAGAAATGTATTTCTCCTGGAGCATGGCAGATATAAACTGGAACACACAAGAGGGTACAAGTATTTGATGTCATCTGAACAGGGAATAAATTATACAACACACTGGAATGTTTCTTGCCTGCTTCTGTCTTCTTTTTCAAAAAGAGAAGACCTAAAGTTAGACATCCTTGAGGTTTCTGCCACTTGATTGAAGGTGATGCCCATGAATAATGCATGGCGGAGGGAACTCTCGTCTGGGGCTTTTTATAGAGCTTGTGTGCGCTAGCCTCACAGATCTGAAGATCAACAAATGGCAACGGAGGAAAACAAGAACATAACAGACTGCTAAGGAATGTTGAGAAATGAAAGAATTGCTATATTCAGAGATAGAAAGAGGCTGGCGTTGTGATAAAAGGAGAAGAAAAAGAGGATTTGGGAGCTCGCTCTGCCATTTAACCTCACACTCTGCCAGGCTTAAAGATGTCAGTTAACCCAGCGCTTTTCTTGTTTTCTCCTTTCCGCACTCTCTCTCTCTCTCTCCTTTTCTCTCTTCTCTGTCTCATTTTTACCAAGAAGCGCAAACCCTTGATTAGCCGGCACAGCTATTATTGTAAGTGTCACAGGCTTTCAAATCACAGAGCTAATCACTGAACACAGACCTGATATATTTGCAAACATGAGTGTCCTCAAAAAAGAAAGAAAAAAAGACTCCTCCTTCTGTCGCTATCAATAACCTTAAACGTCACGGTATCCCTTTTATTGGCAAATGCGCCGGTCATAGCGCTCTAGTTTGTGTCATTAGGTTAATGACAGAGGCTGTCTTGTAATGGCTGCCAGTGAATGAGGCATTAGGTGTGAATCCTTTCCCCTGAGCTGCTGTTGAGGGTGCAGGTATAAATTGTGGATTAGAACAGGGGGAATGTGTCTCTTTTTCCCAGGTAGCGCAATTAGGAGCGCCGGCTTAAGCCCGCTTCCTGACAGAGCTCTTGTGTGCGGCTAATGCGCCACAGTTCTGCCTGTTGACTCCACAGAAAAGAGGCTTCGAAAGGATAATGAAAGGAGTGCTGTGTCGTTCCCCCGGACAACATAATTGAGCTTTGTTCAACGCCCCAGTCTCCCAATACACCTTCGCTGTCTTGTTTTTGAAGAGACCCCCCTCCCTTCTCATAGAAGAGTCTGGACTACATGCTGCTTATTTAACCTAGTCTCCACGGTGTGGTTCAGCCACCCAGCGTGGGATGTTCACCGAAAAACAAGATTGATCCACAAAACAAGGCAGGGATTTATTGATGACATAGGGCGAAAAAAAAAAATGCTTAGGGCATCTTTGGTAATTTCTTGCAACAGGGCTATGGTTTTTAGTCTAGTGAGCTGCCTTGCTAGCTACAGCTTACTTAGCTACCTTCTTTATTATTAAGCATGAGTTCTCCTGATTTGGAACGATAAGCTAATGGTTCTCTAACAAACATAAAAAGACATAGCACACAGACAAATAACGAGTAAAATATTCCACATTCAGTTAGACTGAACTCTGTGTGTAGGTAATATTATTTTTTATTTTTTTATTTACTTTGTATGTAGAATTGTATAAATATTAATAATCATCATGACTACTGTTATTATTCGATTAATTTATTTCGCTTTGTTGGTTTGCGTGTATGGTAACATTTATTTGTTTTCTTATTATTTAATTTTAGTTATTGAGTTATATGTTTAGAGAAATTTTGCTTTGCCATGTTTTTCTGAGATTGTTGCAGTGTATTATGGGATTGCCATTCTCTCTCTTCATGCTGCCATAAGGCCCTGATATACTCATAGCGAAGTTCTTTTTCGCTCTACGTTTAGTGGTAAAAAGCAGTTTGTAACAAAAATGACAGCATTGAGAAAACCGCAGTTTTAAGAAAGCAACTGATCATAGCGATGTGGATATGTTTGCACCAGCTCTGCAGTACAGCACTCCAGTCAAGACTCCAATGGTAGTTTGAAGGCGTTTACCAGCCGGAGCAAATTTTTCCAGAAAGTTCTCTTAGGCAAGCTGTTTCGAATTCCCGAAATGAACAAAACCAACAATGTTTTGGCCTGATTTTGTTCGAAGTGTCACACCAGTTTGTTCTTCGATTTTAGTTTGAATTATATTGGGGCCTTAGAATTTGGCCAAAAGAAGTTATAAGGTGCGGCCACATCTATCGTTGTTTCAATAGGAATCATCCACTCAACCACAAATTTTGTGCAATGGTGAAAGATTTTGCAACTGCTTCAAGTCGATCGTGGTAATTCGCTGTGTTGACCAACAGAAAGCTGCTTGTTTTGAAAGTGACTTCCATGTTTTATACATCAATACACTATTGACAATAGACATGCTTTACCCATAAAATTTCGCTGCAACTTTGCTAATGTGACCTTCGCTTTAGGGAGCATACCTGTGACGTCTATGTAGGCAGCACACTAGGTTTCGAAACAGAAATTCTCAGCTAATTCTTGGCTGTTATTTGGAAATGGCCCGTTAAATGTTTTGATTGCCTGCCATTTTCCTCTCATTCACACAATATGTTGTAAATGTTGTCTATTCTTATCTGTCGAGCTGTAGGTGAAATCTGTTAGTGTCTGTTGGTGTGTGTGTGTGTAGTGGGAATCGTAATACAGGGAGCCATCCTCGTCTCTCTCTTCCTCTCACACTGTCTCTCTTTCTCTGCCTGTATCTCTCTTCAACCGCTACTCATCTATGCTTAGCACGAGTCTGCAGTATGTGCGAGTGTGGCTGGAATTCATATGAATGTCTCGCCGCAGGGAGAGAAGGCCGAGTCATTGATATGTACAGGAGGACTCCTGATAAACAGCCCGCGCCGCTGAGAATTACCCAGCCATTTGATACATTCCGATCATGAAAAAAAAAAAAAGGCTGAGAAAAAAAGATCTTGAAACAAAGGATAGACATAAAGACAGGGTTGGTAAACAGTGAGAGAGACTGGCAGTACTATGTAATTTTCTGTCAGTCAAAATAATATATTCAAGCACAATTGTATCTTATAGAGCGTAACCACATTGCGTGTGAGAGAAAGAGATAAAGAGAGCGAGGGAGAAGTGGCGCACGGCTCATAAACGCAGTAATGGCTTTTCATGGATGCAGTTGCAGGGGTTAAGGGTGGGCTTATCTCGAACAGCTGAAATTTGGTTGGTTTTTGTTGTTGATGCTGTTGTTTTGTTTTTTTGCCATCTGATTCGCCATTGTCTGGCTCATTCATTCTTAATGGACTGGAAAAGACTGGGGAAAAGACACGCTGGTAGTCTCACCGAAGATTGCTAAAATAAAGCAGATATACCGCAAACAGTCAGTTTAGCGAGTTCTCATCCCCCAGAAGCGAGACGAAACTGGTTTTGCGTCTTTTTTCATATTTTTCTCAAGTATTCAATCTTTAGTAGTGCTCCATTTTTATTATTATTTCATATGCAATGAAGTTCAAAAATAGGGTTTTATTTTAATCATAACATAACATAACAATTTGAATGAATTAAAATAAACATAAAAAATGTGTGTGTATTTATATGCATATATTATTATATTTTATTATAGTATATATTAATATATTCACTTTTGTTCCAACATTTGAGTTCGGTAAGATTTTTTTAATGTTTTTGAGAGAAGTCTTATGCTCACCAATGCTGCATTTATTATTACAGTAAAAACAGTAATATGGTGAAATAATATTACAATTTAAAATAACTTTTAAATTTTAATATATTTATAAATGTAATTTATTCTTGTATAATAGAGCTAAATTTTTAGCAGCTGGTTTTCTTTATAAATTTTATGCATCCAAAAAAAATATTACTGACCCCAAACTTTTGAACCGTACATTTGATATGTTGCTTGAATCATACTTTTTCAAAATGTAAAACTTTAAATCGAAATAAACTATTTATACAGGTTTAAATTAGATTATCAATGTGTTCATGGACTTTTGGGCTTACTATATGCTTTGCTGTCCCTGTTGAACACAAGACATTGTTTTTCTATTGACATTTGAACATTGTAATAAAGCATTTTATAGCCGAGGTCAGTCAACTGTTTTTTACTAAAGAGGGTCTTTTGAAAAGTCAATTAACATTAATCATCATTATGTTAATGTTGTGGCAGCATGGTGTCAACACCTCACTGAAATCTCTATTAAGCTCAAGTGCAGCAGTGGATTGACAGATTGGCCCCCCCATCCCACTTTCTCTTTCCCTCTCTTGTGCATTGTTGGGCCCCCTTTGACAAATACCTTAATCTGAGTGTGCACATGGGCCGGCATGCCTTTTAGGGATTGAGTGGGACCTTCTAAAAGCAGATGAATGAGAGGGGCATGGTTGACTGCACGGGCCAGCTTCTCTGTTCCCAGGAACAGCCTTCCACTCTCCCATGATTTTTTTGCATTATCATTTCTTTGGCCTAGTGCACGTAGCCTCTCGCATGCCCCTCCACCACAGTTTTTGCTCCTGAGCCTAGTGATGCTCCAACCAGTTTCATCAGGGCGGAGCCAGACAGATGAAAGACCCTAGGATGAAAAAAAAGGAAAAGGTAGAGATCAGTAGAGGGTACTTTATTGTTGTGAGAGGTGTGAGCATTCAGCATTAAATCAGCTCCTTCAAATTGCCCAACTACTAGTTCAAATTGTTTGTTTTTCTTGTTTTTCTTATCTTAATTTAAGTTTTGATATAGGGCTGTCACCGTATCAGATTTCCATTTACATGATTAGCATGGCCAAAATAATTTGCAATAATGATATTATTGTGATATCAATAAGTTTTGGAAAAAAGGAAGGCAAAGAGTGTTTAACTACAACTGTTCAAAAATGCATAAAACGAATTTACTGTTGATCTACACTTCCATTGGGGTGTCTTAACAACCCCCTTCTTTTTTACGAAATCCAAAAAATTCACTTTTCTATCTTTTCTCACTTTAGTCTGTCATCTCTACCTACGTGATTTTGTGTGGCAGTAGTATCTACACTCCGTCAACATGGTCTTGTCCTGTTTTATGACAAGTGGCATCCAGCATTAAGGTGCAATATGGCCACCTACTATGTTGGAAGGTCAACTGGCCTTGGATTATTTACAATATTGTCATATTGCGGTATTAATTATATCAGCATTGCTTTAATTAGTTTGCTGACAACACAATGCACTTTAGCTGTTTGGATGGTTACCAAAGGCTTTAGATATACAAAGATGGTGCACTCATATTACTTATGAATGGCAGAAACTGCAATGCACAATATGGCGGATTAAGTCCCGCCTTCTAAATAAAAGAGCCAATTGTTGATTGATAAAGTCATCGCGTCACTATCGCTGCAATTAAAAGCTCCAGTTGCCATAGAAACCTGAGACTTGCGCTAATAGGACTGCAGATGCCCAATGTCTGGTCTGAAAAAATACGCTTTTTTATCGCTATTTGAGCAGAAGAAATAACATTTATGCAACACTTTATGTCAGACCTTGTTGCTGATTTGAAATGTGTTATTTAATTGTGAGTTCGGTAAGCAGTTCCCCCATTCAAGTAGATTTGACTTGGTCTTGGATGCCCGAAATAGCTTCCCAGAGGCGTTGCAAATGTGGACATAAAGTGAACAGACTTTTCTTGAAAAGGACTTTGGTTAAACCCTTTCAGAAAAGTTTTCATTCCATTCAAAAATTCATCCCCTTTAAAGCATCACCGCTACAGCCATACACATTCAGATGAGGGTCTTTGGGAGTTGTGGTGCATCTCATGCTGATTTTGAATGTCCCACCATGCTATGAGTGTTGCATTAAGACATCATGTGTCACTCTTGAGACCCATTTCATTTTTTCATCAGCTTTTTTTTATTGCGCGCCCAAAAATCTTCTTCTGTGAAACACAGAAGAAGATATTTTGATAAATGTGTTGTTGTTGTTTTTTTTTCATACAATGAAAATTAACAGTCACTAAAACAGTTTGATTACCAATATTCTTCAAAATAGCTTTTGTGTTTCCAGTCATTCAGGTTTGGAACAGCATGAGGTTGAGTAAATGATGACAAAATTTTCATTTTTGGGTGAATTTTCCCTTTAAGACTGAACAGTCATATAGTCATTTTAGGCATCCAACTAGTCATTGTTAAAAAATATGTAGTTTTACCTACTTGCATGCCTTCTAATACCTATTATTTTTTAGGATTCCGGGCCTGCTGGGGGGCAGCGAGCAGGCCACACTGACAGGGGAACTCCTAGCTATGATGTACAGCCTGGGGTCCACTCAGGAGTGAGAAAGTTCAGGTTTATATGGGTCGGGCTCTAACAGCTCAATAACACAGACCCGTAATCTACTTGGGTTTCAAACACAGGGCTGATTTACGAGCCAGCATGCCACTCCGGCATTGAAATGAGGTGTTCAGCATATGTTTTGTTGACATAAATTTTAAATTTATTGCCGTTGTCAAAACTGACTGTTAGACAAAGTCGCTTATTAACTGAGTAAATGGCTTGAGAGTTTTATGCCTGCTTCCTTAATGACTACAGTCAGTCTGTTTCAGGCACACGGAGAGCCACCCCTCCCCTTTCTCTTCTGCTCACACACACACACACCATCTACAGTTTCTGAGACCAGAGCACAGCTGGTTGGAGAGGCCTGGGGGGGGACGAACTGCCATAGTTCACACATATGAGGTGTGTGTATGTTGAAGAGGTGGGGTGCAGGGGCATATATGTCCCATAAAATCTACAGAGGCTTTACTTCTGGTTGCCCAGAAAATAGAACTTGTAGTAATTGCAGGGGCAGGTGACCCAGCAACTTTGCCTTTATGACAGGACTGCTGCCGCACTCTACGCTGGAAGCAGGTTTGAGCATGTCATATCCAAGGTCCCCCTCGCTTCCCAAGCACCTGTAAAAATGAGGCACAGATAAAACTAATTACTTCCCTCCGCTTTTAAGCAAACCGTGATATTGCATGTAAACGTCTGCTTCAGTCAATGCAAAACTCTTTATTAGGATTGGAACAGAGATGGCAGATACAGATAAGCTGATATGTATTTTTATACTATCGCCAATAACCAATATATATGAAAAATACTATTGACTAACGACACTATTTTGTCTGAATAAATTATAAATTAAGCACAAAAATTAAAATTGGAAACAAAATTTAAAAAATTTAACTAAATTTGAATTTAGGCTTCACAGAATTATACTGACAGTATGACTGTACAATATGAAAATGCATAATCATTTTGAGATTTGGTAAAGATTACATTTAACAAGGTTAATCTAAATGTAAAAATAGGGTAAATATGCATAGTGCAATTAAATATTCAATTAAATTTGAAAGTTTTAGTAATTGTGTTGTGTTAGACATTTTAAAAAAATAATTATAAAAATAACAATTATTTTTATGAATTTTATTTGTTTTATTTAGTTTGTGTAGTACATAAAGTTAAATAAAAATGAAAATGAGAAACTAGCTGTAATAAAATGTTTTTTTTAAATATATTTTTGGATTTTTATTTGAAGTAACAAAAATGTTTTGTATGGTTTTAGTTTATCTATAATAACCCTGGTACATCCCTGGAGATACTGTGCATCCCTAATTGAAAGTAACATTTTTAAAGGTAGTAACTGTTTTGTCAGGTAATGAACTTAGCATTAGATGACAGCAGAAGTCTCTTATTCTAATGTAAAATATGTAGTGTAAGTCAACCCTTCCTGCCTCAAGTAGCCGGTCTGCCTTCTCTCAGCTCTCAAACATCCCCTCAGGGCTCGGAGGGTCACTCCGCAGTATGCGCTCTGTCAGTCTCTAATCAGTGGAAGCGCGCTCTCCTCAGACCTCAGGAGAGGGACAATGGCTAGATTGAAGGCACACAAAGGCCTTTGAGTGTTCCCCCTACAGTATCTCTGTATTGTGCCGCATTAGCCCAGATCCCAAAGGTGCACAGACCCCTGGCTTTTCCCAGCTCCCTCTCGCGCGCTCACTCGCCCGCCCGTCTTTTGAAGTGCCCTTTATCCTGGAAGGCGTTTACAGGCCTTTTTAATTACTTGCAGCTTGCCAAAGGGCTTTGCTGCTTCATTCTTCTCTTTGTTTGTTGGGTCTCCACAATCCCCATCTAGAAGACAGCCATCAGGATTTTGGATGCATTGCAAGTTTTCTCCAACCCCCCCCCCCCCCCCCCCCCCCCCCCCCCCCTCTCTCTTTTGTTTATTTTCTGAAGTCTCTTTTGCGATTCTCAACCTCCAAATGGTTTTCCATCGTGTTTTTTTTTTCTTGTTCTCGCTGAGGTTAAACCACACTTCCTTGCTTCATAATTCTTGCCACTATTTCCATGTTCTGCCAACTCTTGTTTATAAGAACAGAGAATAAAAGCTTGAATCATTACGACCCAGCATGTGACGCTGATTCGCACAACTTCAAACAGAAACGAGAGGTTGTTCGATAAAAAATAGTTTTTGGTTAGTGCGTCTTTTTAAAAGAATCAACCAAAGAATCAATTGAACCAAACTGCTTATGGATTTAACTAGCATGAAAATGACACTGTTTAAAGAACCGAAAGCCTGCCTTAAGCGGGTTTTGCAGTGCACGTTATCTATGTAGAATGAATTGAAAGTGAAGAATACACATCTTTGTTCCTCATTAAAGATGTATACATTTGGCACTAAAGTGCAAACAATGAGCTAATTACCACTCTGGAAACAATTACCAAATGCTGTAAGCATGCTAATAAAAACCAATTCAGTTCACCACTTGCAGCAAGTTGCCAGTGTTCTCGTGGCGTTCTTACAAACCTCGTTCTTTGAGCAGCCTGCCTCTACACCGCAACCCATAAAACCTCTTACCTGCCGTGACCGAGTTTCATACTCTTAATGGGTGGCTGTGACTAGCTTGAGTTTGTTAGTTCATCAGTGTTGACTTTCGATCATTTCTACTGGCTTATTAGCAATCGGATGTGATGCATCTGAGGATTAGTGCGGTTGAAAAGATGCAGATGCTCGGGATCTTTTGTTGTCAAGCCTGAGAAAGTCACACATGGGCATTCACGGGTTGATTTAAATCCACACATGGGTTATGGGCCAAAGCCAGAATGCTAATTGTAGAAATGGTAAATACACTACAAAATAGCCAGCCTGCACCAGGTTTCAGACTTAATCTAAAGGACAGTGAAACAAAAGGAAATCTTTGTCTCTTCCTGTGCTCAATGGAGCGCCATGTGGCAGTACTGACTCAGTTGGTGCCCTAGGCGAGATAAGACCATGCCCAAAGGGAAAAAAGACCATTTTTGACTACT
Organism: Rhinichthys klamathensis goyatoka; assembly: GCF_029890125.1. NCBI lineage: Eukaryota > Metazoa > Chordata > Actinopteri > Cypriniformes > Leuciscidae > Rhinichthys > Rhinichthys klamathensis. The sequence continues at coordinate 1,713,535 of NW_026606723.1, read as the reverse complement.
TGGTAGTTCTTCTCCCCTTTTTTTGATAAACATTCATTTATTTATTTTCTGTTTATTTAATTTTAGTAAAGTAAAGAAACAGAACTTTTATCTTAATTCCTCAAAATGGCTTTTGAATGTCCACTTGACTCAAAATTCAATGGGGGCACATGCTTCCGTGTGTGGCTCCATTCTGTTAGGTTAATCTTTCCTCAATCCAATAATTGAAGAGAACAAATGTTTCACTTTCAGCTCATGAAAAGTTGACCCCCTGTTTGAAATGGGCCCTGTAGCCCGATTCAGCTGTTAAAGTAACTCTTATCTGAGGGCCCATGGCCATCTATATGTTCCTGTTTAGATAAAGAGCTCCTTCATCTCCGCTCAGGGAACTGCATGAATGAACAATAGGTCTTTGAACCCTCATGTGCCATTGACAATTTTTGCTTTCAAGGCGTTTCAAGACGTCTAGTGACAAGCTTAAATGTATTCTGATCATCTAATTTGGGAATAATCAGCTGAAGTGTTTGATGACAGGGAGATGTGCAGGTTTAACTTTGACTGGTTGCAAACACTGGTTTAGTTCTCTCTCGAGATAAACAGCGGTTTTACCTTTGTTTTCTTTTTCTTTTTTTCTTCAAAAACAAGGCCTATGGTTTTAATACCCTCTGTCTTGTTATCTTGTGTGGTGGGACGCAAATTCCCGTCTATTCTGTCTTTGCCATTTAGCAAACTAATCGAATCTCATAGTATAGCCAGGTGCTTTGCCTGATTTATTTCTTTTTTTGTGTGAGTAATATAAACAGTGTTGGCTGATGTTATGTTGTCCTGTTTCTCCCTGCAGGAAGCTGCACAGCGGAATGAAGACCTACGGATGTGAGCTTTGTGGCAAGCGCTTCCTAGACAGTCTGCGCCTAAGGATGCACTTGCTGTCTCACTCAGGTATCGTCACTAATGTGGATGCTTGTTTTTTCAGGGTTGGGTGAAAATCAGACTATAAGAATTGTCTCACTTTCAATTTATACGTTTGATATTTGAATTGGAATTTAAATTGTATTTACAGGAAGAGGAACTGATTTGCAATCAATAGAAAGTCACCAGATGGTTTCAAATAATTTAAAAAATCATAATAAATTAAAAAATAATAATACATTTGACTACTTGCAGTACTAGTTGGGGGTTGGTGTGAATTTGATTTATTTTGTATTTTTTAAGAAGTCTCTTATGTTCACCAAGGCTGCATTATTTGGTCTAAAATGCAGTAAACACAGTAATATTGTGAGATTGTATTACAGTTTAAAATAATTTAAATATATTTTAAAATGTAATGTATCCCTGTGATGGCAAAACAACTAAATTTTCAGCGGCCATTACTCCAGTCTTCAGTGTCACATGATCCTTCAGAAATCATTATAATTGGCTGATTTGGAAAACATTTCTTATTATTATCAATGTTGGAAACAGCTCCTTAATATTTTTTGGAAACATGATACATTTTTTTCAGTTTAATTTTTTCACTTTTGATGAATTTGTTATCCTTGCTGAATAAAAATATTGATTTACTTGAAAAATCTTACTTAACCCAAACCTTTGTAAGGTTGTGCATTTCTATTTAATCTCTATGTAGTATCCTACAATATCTTCCTCTGTTTTCAGCTGATTTCTGGAGGTTGTATGTGCTTTTTTTATGAAAAGTCTTTCGCTCTTTCGTAGTCTGTAGTGAATCTAGTTTTGTCCATAAAAGATGTTGGACTCTGGGTTTCCAACCCAGGCCAACAGGAATCTCCCTTCACCTCCTTCTGCAACTGCCAAATTTACAGGCCCTGTGAAGTCAAAGTCCTTACTGCACACCAGACATGCACAATGGTCAAACTTTGTATACTTTTTGCCCCCCCCCACCCCGTAGAGCGCTCTCGGGTTTATGATAATTAAGAGCGAGTGCTGTGCCGAGGTAATTGATTCTGCAGTAATTAGGGGTTTAGATTAGATTAGTTTAAAAAACTTTCAGATTACACATCCAAACCTTTCTGCCTTGCACCAGCGGAATATTTTGCTGTCAATATCTTCATATAGTGAGATGAGATTGACTTTTTGTAGGGACGTTTAAAAACATGTGGAGTGGAGAGATGAGTGACATCTCACGCTGGGACGCCCAATTCAATTCATGCACGACTCAGCATGGCAGACTCTGCTCTAAGGAAATATGTAATGTTTATTTTAGAGGCTGTTCAAATCCCAAGATGCTTGTTCAATAACAGACTCTGTGGAGATATTGTAGTACTCGTGCGCTCATAATGGCAGCCCATGGAGCATGAAGCACGGTGACATTTATGAGAGCTGTTTTGCAATGAGACAAAGAGGCCGAGTCTGAACTCCGATGAATACCTCTGTTTGGTATTCCGCACTGACCCGCAGATACGCCTGTACTCGTGCAAAAGTATGTTCTGTGTCATTATAGTAATCCAGAAATCCTTATGGGAGACTGGCTTGTGCAGTTTGGATAATATGACTGCGGATAATCCTGCGCTCAGAAGCTGGGTTGCATGAGACTGGGCTAGAGAATGCTTCAAAAAGACCTTTGTAAAGCCACTGACTTGCTCAGTGACTCTCCAAACAGAAGGACTGAGTGTCATTCGGTGTGTTGTTAGTGTTTGCGGGGCCTCACACTTCACCCTCTCTGGATTACCGCAGGAGTTTGCTGTAGTCTGAACATCGGCCGCTGCGGCTCAAGAGTTTAAGGGTGTCAGTTATCTTCTGTTCACACTGTCCCCCGCTTTAAACATCAACTCCAGATCTCATTTTCTCAAACGACAATGGTTTTTTGGACTATGTACCACTCGATTACATCAAAAATGGTTCTTTCTTTTACAATTCTGCTGCTTCTTCCGTTTCTTCTTCTGCTGATTTTTCCTCTGCTGCTCCTTCTGCTGCTTTCTTTTTTCCATTGCTACTGCTGCTTCTTTCTCTTTGCTGCTGCTGCTTCCTTTTCTCCTTTGCTGTTGCTGCTTCCTTTTCTCCTTTGCTGTTGCTGCTTCCCTTTCCTCTTGTTTTTGCTGCTGCTTTTACTCTTCCTGTTTTTACTCATCATCATCATCATCATCATCTTCCTCCTCTTCTTCTTACTCTGCCTTTGCTGCTGCTTCTTCCCCTGCTTTTCTTCATCACCCCCTTCTTTTTCATCTTCATCTTTATTTGCTGCTGCTTCCTCTTCTCCTTCTCTTCCATCTTTATTATCAGCTTCTTCACCTCCAACTAATCCTCCTCCCTCAATTTTATAAAATGAATATTAGAATAAGCTATTATACTTAAAGCCTATTGTCACATCAAACTCAGTTGGATTTAAAGTTAATTTATAGTGCTCCCCAAATCCTTGTGAAATGATCTCAGATCCCTGAAACAAACAAGTGATGAGGGGATCTGCACAAGGTGGCTGAGCTTGGCCATGTTCATTAAGCACTCTGCCACATATAGTTTCTGTTTTTTCCCCTTATTTACATCACCCGGTAATCATATCGGTAATCACAATAGAAGTTTTGCATTTAAAACGGCACAAGAACCAGTCATAATTCCTTAAGATCTTTACCAAAAAAAGCAGTCTCAGACAGCCTCCCTCAACAGGCGGAATAAGCGAGCGGCTTATTTTTAGTGCATCAAAACAGAGTACAAAAAACCCCCTAGAACAAAACAGTTTTAACGTTCATATGCTCGATGCTTGACACATAGCGCTAACCTGGTTTTTGTTTGTAGCAGTCTGGCTCTTGAGAGCTTCACTCTTGTGTAATGCTCAAGCTTTTCAGTGGAAACACTTTTATAGACAGACAGAGTGGCAGAGAGGCAGAGACACGGCGAGGCTCTTTGATTGTTGTTGTTTTTTTTGTGTGTGCTTTTGTTCTTTCATTGCAAACTTTCTGTTTTTATCCTTCCTGTTCTGAGCGGTTTGATTTTTATCAGCGCTCACAACGGTGACACTAAGCAAGTGGCTTTGCCCTCCACCTCCTCCGCTCCCTCATCTTCAGGAGAAGGTGCTGAAGAATGGGATTAGGTGTGTCGTGTGTATTGCGGTGTACCATTTCAGTCACACACACACCTCGCTCCTCTCTGTTGGTGCACGCCGTCTCTGTTTGTTTTATTGTGGACTTGGCAGGGCGCCAGTCTGGGCCGCCTGCCACAGCCCCGGGTACAGTATGTACAGTGAATCTTGCGCCAGTTTTTTTTTTTTTTTTTTTTTTCTGTGTTGTCTTTTTTCAAATTATTGTCTGACAGCAGTGGTTGGTGGTGGCTGTTTTGTTTTTTGTTTTTTCAGGGGCTTGCGAGGCCTCACGTCCTGGAGTTTGGGTGGAAGTGCACTGTGGTGAGAGGCTGATAATGGAAAAGTGTGTGTGTCTGTGTGTGTTTTTTCTCTGGTTTAAGGTCAACATGGTCTGCGAGCTGCTGGGTAGTGAGGCAGCACAGCATTGAAGCAAAAAAAAAAAAGAGGGAAAAAAGTGACTCAGCCATTTGGAGCACGACTAGGCTATTAGTGTTATGTGAGCTTCCCTTGTGACTTCAAAGAGTGCAGAGCGTGGTCTGGGTAGGCTAGCCAAGGGACATATTTTGATCCATTTTTGGGGAGGCGAAGCTTTTCGATGGGATTACAGATCAACATAGGCTGTTTGGCATAAATCTTCCAAATTTTTTTTAACTTTTAAATATTTTTTTTAATCTGCAGCTATAACAGACTGTAGCTGTTAGAGGTCAACAACTATTGTATTAATATAGCGTTTTTTTTTTTTTTATATCTGTTTTATATATTGTGTATTTTATTCATATTTTCAATATATTTTTGCATAATTATTACAATGTCTTTTTTTATCGTTTTGTTTTTGTCAGGGTTTTCCATAACTAATTTGTCTAGCTTTATTCGGCATTTATCATAATTATTATTTTTTTCTGTAGCAATAACTGGCTGTAGCTGTTAGATGTCAACCAACTATTGTATTAATATTACATTTAAAAATATATATATTTTAAGAATATAAAAGTAATTTCTATCATTTTTATGTACTGTTTTTTTATATATATTTAAATATATATATTTATAAATGTATTTTTAATGGTTTTTCTAGTATGTTATTCAACTTGTCCATGTTGGCTCATTTGTCTAGCTTCAGCATAAGATATTCAGCATTTATCGTAATATTATTATTTTTTGCAGGCTCATTCCTTTCTACCTACTTCTTTGGGCAAAGCTTGGTGAATTGAACTGTCCACACACATGCATACATGTACGTGTACACTTGGGGACTGTGTGAACACTCTCATTAGCAAGCCGAAGTGCCTGGTCCAGGCTGATTAAGTCTGTGTGTTATTCTCCAGAGGGCCCAGCCTGTGGACCTCACTTGACTTCATTAGCTCAGTAGACTGAGACAGGTCTAACACAGCAAGACCCCTTGTACACTATCCAGCAGCTCGGCATGCGCCTTAGCCATATTGGCATATGTGTGTGATTGCAATGGCAGTGTTTTTTGATAAAAGTAGTTTGAAAAAGAGTTTGTAACTCTTCCTTAACATAGTCATTTAGAAGAAACCGGAATTGTTTTCCTGGCTTTTGTGATCTATCAGCTGTTGCTTACAAGTTGACTTGCAAGCACATGGGCTTTTCTTTCTTTTGATGACAGCGAATTAGCCGTTTCAATTATGGCTGTTACTTGGCCCGCAGGCTGTTGTTTAGCTCCATTGTTGCCGAGCTATTATCTTCGTTGTGTAGGAGCTTTTGTCTGCCCATTTCACATTGGTTTCCTGGTTCATGTCCTCAGCTGCATGTGTTGACACTGTGTTTAAGCACAGGAGCAGTTCTCAGATCTGTGTCCTCGTTCTTCAAGGTGAGAAAAATAAATTTTCCTGAGCTGCTTTCATTTCTCACGCTAGCATAATCTGAAGTCATAGTATGCCAACATTTGCCTTGTGTATTTGTGTGTAATATGAGCAGTGGCTCTCAGTTTTCTTAAAGTTTGGACATCAAGTGGTGATATTTTTTTTATTATAATACTTATACCTTAAAAATAAAATATTTTATTTAAAATATTATATTGTTAAATTGATTTATATATTTTATAATACAATACAAAAACATTATTTTTATTTATAATTATTATTAATTTATATTATTTTATATACTTACAACAATATTATTATTTTAGCATTATCGTAATTTATTTTATATGACAATAACTATTATTTTTATTATTATTATTATTATTATTATTACTACTACTACTACTAGGTCCTATTGAATTATGTCCCACATAAATGCCTCATCTCTATACTGTAGCAAATAGTTCACCACACAAAAATCATTATGGTCTACACTAACCATCATCATTGCAAGTGTTTAAATGTCTTCTTGGATTATATTTTCTGTTACTTCTTCATTTTGTTCATGGTTTTTAAGGATGAGGCCATGTTATACAACTTGCCCATGTTAACTTTGACCAAGTGACAGGTAGATTCATTTTTTTTTCATGTTATTATTTGTTTAACACTGGTCTTTCTCTCTTGTCCGTGACCCTGTCAAAACAGACCTGTGAGCCAATTTTGGGTCACAACCCTCCAGTTGAGAACCACTGCATTAGGCGGCTGAATAGAGTACTGAAAAATGTGAGGCATGAAGGAAGAGGAAAAGAGAAGACAGAGAGAGCATCTCTCTCTCTCTCTCTCTCTCTCTCTCTCTCTCTCTCTCTCTCTCTCTCTCTCTCTCTCTCTCTCTCTCTCTCTCTCTCTCTCTCTCTCTCTCTCTCTCTCTCTCTCTCTCTCTCTCTCTCTCTCTGTGTTTGTCAGAGAACGCCGGGCTCCCACAGTCTGGCCCCTCGCCAACTCTTCCCTCACAGTGATGACATCATCAGCTGCCGGCAGGTCTGGATGTTCTGCCAACATTCCAGAGCGTTTATGATCGCTCGCAGATGTGAGTCCAGGAACATACTGTACCCAAACTAGAAATTAATGAAACTTGACTGCTTTCCAAGCCACATATTCCAAAATAGAGAGACTGCAAATGGGACAGGAGGAGGGGTGGGATGGAAGAAAGGGCTCTAAATAAAGAGTGGGGGGAAAGGGGGAGAATGCCCTGGTGCTCAGCGCTCTCATGTAAATTCTTCACAGCAACTGATAAAGCCCCCGTCTCACCCTCCTCCTGTCCCTCCCTCCCTCATGTGCAATAGTCAGGGGAAGACGGGCTGCATGGATAAATGGCCTGAGCTTCTGTTTGGCAGTGTGCCCTAAGTTCTCTCTGGTGGTTTAAACCCATAATACTTTCCCTGACCTGTTGATGTACATTAAATCCCCATTTAAAACAGAGTTTGAATTATGTGCCACATAAATCCTCTGTTATAAGGGCCAAGAGAAATGATTACACAGGGAGGTAATGGCTCTGTAATCGTTTGACAAGTTTACATCCCATCAAAAAGCTGACAAGAGTTTATTCCCATGATGCCCAGGGGTGAGCTGTAAGGCCATTTTTTTCTCTTCCTCTAAGGGGTTTTAATTTTTTTAGTTTTAATTCAGGAACACACACACACATATATATATATATATATATATATATATATATATATATATATATATATATATATATATATAATATATATATATTAGGGCTGTCAGTTAAACGCGTTATTAATGGCGTTAACACAAACCCATTTTAACGCGATTAATTTTTTTATCGCGCGATTAACGGTCTTTTTGGCCTAGCAAACTTTGTAGTTTTTTTCACATGCTTTTGCAACCGGACGTGGCATGCGCAGCGCTGCGCTATGAAACCCATTCATTTCAATGACTTGTGCCGCACGAGGACGTTTTGTTGCTTCGTCAACCAAAGCGCAAGAGCAGCAGCGCGCACACCGCGGTCAAAATTCAAAATAGTTCAACTTTTGCCGTTGTGACGATTACCAGCGCGGCCAATAAACGTTTTGGCATCCAAAAAGTTTTGAAAACTGGCGTAGCGCCGCGCATTCCGCGTCCTGTCTGAAAGCACCGGATCTAGCTAGACCGGAAACACACTTGTTGCGAGCCGGCCAAATAGTAGGTTAACGTTACGTTTTGAGTGGATGACGAGCGCGAGACGCCGAAATGGATGCCAATAAGATTCTGAATTGAAAGTTTACTTTTAAAAAGTTGCCAAATGGTTCCATCCCATTGACTGACAAGACCAAAGTGATCTGTGTGTTTTGTCGTTGTGAACTGAGCTATCGTCATCGCAGCACGTCCAGTCTGAAATACAACTTGATGGCCAAGCACACACGCACGCGCACACACACACACACTCACATACACACACACACACAGCTGATGCGAATTCTCCGCCCCCTCGTCAATATCAGTACCTCGTCAGTATTTCTTTCACCCTTTTATTGATGGACAGTGTTACATTGTGTGAGAGATTATTTGCTCCAAGTGAAAATGTTTTAGTGTGAAATTGAACAGTATTGTCAATGTTGTTTTCAATAAAAAGCATTTGCACAAAGCAAGCCGATCCACTTTTCCATGTTGATTAGAGCATTAAAATTAGAAAAAAATAATGGGACAAAAAGAAATCAAGAGACATTTAGAATAGATAAAAATGTGCGATTAATTGCGATTAATCACGAGTTAACTATGGCATTAATGCGATTAATCGCGATTAAATATTTTAATCGTTTGACAGCACTAATATATATATAAATATATATATACACTCACTGGCCACTTTATTAGGTACACCTGTCCAACTGCTCGTTAACACTTAATTTCTAAGCAGCCAATCACATGGCGGCAACTACGTGCATTTAGGCATGTAGACATGGTCAAGACAATCTCCTGCAGTTCAAACCGAGCATCAGTATGGGGAAGAAAGGTGATTTGAGTGACTTTGAACGTGGCATGATTGTTGGTGCCAGAAGGGCTGGTCTGAGTATTTCAGAAACTGCTAATCTACTGGGATTTTCACGCACAACCATCTCTAGGGTTTACAGAGAATGGTCCGAAAAAGAAAAAAACATCCAGTGAGCGGCAGTTCTGTGGGCGGAAATGCCTTGTTGATGCCAGAGGTCAGAGGAGAATGGCCAGACTGGTTCGAGCTGGTAGAAGGGCAACAGTGACTGAAATAACCACTCGTTACAACCGAGGTATGCAGCAAAGCATTTGTGAAGCCACAACACGCACAACCTTGAGGCGGATGGGCTACAACAGCAGAAGACTCCACCGGGTACCACTCATCTCCACTACAAATAGGAAAAAGAGGCTACAATTTGCAAGAGCTCACCAAAATTGAACAGTTGAAGACTGGAAAAATGTTGCCTGGTCTGATGAGTCTCGATTTCTGTTGAGACATTCAGATGTTAGAGTCAGAATTTGGCGTAAACAGAATGAGAACATGGAACCATCATGCCTTGTTACCACTGTGCAGGCTGGTGGTGGTGGTGTAATGGTGTGGGGGATGTTTTCCTGGCACACTTTAGGCCCCTTAGTGCCAAGTGGGCATCGTTTAAATGCCACGGCCTACCTGAGCATTGTTTCTGACCATGTCCATCCCTTTATGGCCACCATGTACCCATCCTCTGATGGCTACTTCCACCATGTCACAAAGCTCTAATAATTTCAAATTGGTTTCTTGAACATGACAATGAGTTCACTGTACTAAAATGGCCTCCACAGTCACCAGATCTCAACCCAATAGAGCATCTTTGGGATGTGGTGGAACGGGAGATTTGCATCATGGATGTGCAGCCGACAAATCTGCGGCAACTGTGTGATGCCATCATGTCAATATGGACCAAACTCCCTGAGGAATGCTTCCAGCACCTTGTTGAATCTATGCCACGAAGAATTGAGGCAGTTCTGAAGGCAAAAGGGGGTCAAACCCGTTACTAGCATGGGGTACCTAATAAAGTGGCCGGTGAGTGTATATACACATACACAAACACACACTTGGCCTATATACTTGATCGGTCGGCCACCATATCGGTATCGGACAATATATATGTTCACTTTTAACTTTGAAAATTTGCTCGATTTATTAAAGCAGATAAATAATGGATTTCCTTCAGCTGAGGCACTTCAGATATGCACTGTTCGCCATGATTGTTTTGAATTGCTTGAAATATGATTGGAATCACTTATTAAGGATGCACCGTTATGAACATTTTGGCCGATACAATAACCGATAATTATCCAAGTTTATATCATTTCTGAGAGACTGATTACAAAAAACAAAAGTCTCACCATTAAAAGCCATGTCGCAAGCACACTATATATATATATATACTCTATATATATCCAGAGTATATCCCTTAATGAAAATGAATATCATCCTCCTAATCTAAATAAAAAACGTTATATTAAATTATAGAATATATTATATTTTTATAAATAATTTACTAAAGAAATATCTAGTTGAAGGCCAACTTTGATATTACAATGCATTTAGCAGTTTAATTTGTTACTCTCAAGAGTAATGGATGGAAGATTTTGGTCCTGCATTGGTTATTCTGAAATCCAGTCATATTTGGAATATGTCTCAATACTTTTTACTCCTTTCCCTGGACAAATGAAGAAAAAAGCGGCATCGCAATGCAGTTTAAAAAAAAAAAAATGTATGATGCTTCCATTTTAAGGATGTTTGGTATTTGTTTCATTCCTCTGCCTCTTTTTATTGCAGCCATCATCTTGTTAACATTTTTCGATTAAACATGGAATAAGCTCACACCAGCTATAATACCCTGTAAAAGATCCTGATCTTAGTCCTTTGTTGTCGGGTATTGCAGCTTTAAATCCCTTTGGTTGCTAAGTAGCAAGTGCCCCTGTGCTCTAATGGGCTGATTTGGTATTCAGCTCAATGCCGGGTCTTATTTTTGTATGCGAGACAAAGTGTTTTGATGGAGGGTGATTGCAGCAGCGTCTGGAGGCTGTTTGGGAGTTTTATGGGCTGTACAGTACACCGTGTGCCTTCTAAAACAGAACACAGGCGATTGAATTTTGGATTTGCTTCATCATTTCTCTCCTCTGAGCAGCCTCTGTCAAAAAGAGAGCGTAGCTGGAAGGGCACAGATTAATTTGTTCTGCTGGAAATGAGAGCGGTACAGCAAAACACACACAACACACAAACATGCAATATGCGCACGCACAACAAGTCTGAAAAATACGGTGAGAAACACAGAGGCGCAACTACAGCAAGGAATGCATTTAGTTCCTGTGTGCTGCCATTGGAATGGATGGGTGGCTGTGAATTGAAATGAAGCCACTATTCCGTGATTGGTGAATGTTGGGATATTGGTGGGAAGGCAACACATACATTTCTGGCATAATGAATTTGACGTGACGCCTTCATATTATAATATGTTATAATTTATCTATATATAATATCTATATTTGTGTATTTTATACTTTTTTTATTATTAATATTAATGTTTTAATAAAAAATGTTACCCCTTTGAATAACCTTAAATAAATAAATACTGGTTAATATAACCAGTATTTATTTATTTATAATTTAATTTTGTAAGCTGATAGAGCTAAAAGTTTTGACCCTTTCGAGTAACCTTAAATAAATAAATAAATACTGGTTAATATGACCAGTATTTATTTATTTGTTTGTTTATAATTTAATTTTAAATTGTGTTAAATTACTTTTTATTTTTATTTATTTTTAATTTTATTATGGCTATCATTTTAAGGATATTGCAGTCAAATTTGTATACATCTTAATGGTGTCTGTCCGAAAGGCCCATTTATTGTTTTACGGCACTAACAAACATTGGACGCAATCCAATCTAGAAAGCTGTTTTTAGCCGTATCTCAGTTTTATACAGGGTTCCCGCGGATCCTTAAAAAGTCTTAAAAAGTCTTAAATTAGATTTTTAAAATTTAAGGCCATAAAAAGTCTTATAAAGTCTTATTTTTACTTATGAAAGGTCTTAAATTTTAGATGACACTTTGACTTAGACATATCTAAAAGCTTTCCAAATTAAAACCATCTAATTAGCGTATGTATTTTTATTTATTTATTATTCTATCTTTGTGGATTTGCTAGTTCACGTGACATTTCGCGTCACTCGCGAGTCGCGGCAGCATAACTGTCTCCTGCACGCGAGAGGAGAGAAGGAGAAGAAAGGTCGTAAATGTCCGTTCAGTTGTAAGTTCATTCTTTATGTGCGTATGGTGTGCGATGTGTATGGTCTATTATGATATGTAATCATTGTTTTAACAATGTACGAGGCACTGCGAGCTGACATCGCATTTCTCTCGTGCTTTCACTGCGTGATGTGTGAAGTGTAACTGTTATGTCCCCAAGTTAGTTTTTGTCTTATATTTATATCATATTATGTTCTTATATTAGAATATCACATCAGAAAGAGTGCCGTTTTCCCGTGCACGATTCCAAGTGTGATATTTATGTTATACAACTGTTAAATTAACAATAAGTTAACATTGAGTTACTTTTTAGACACAATATTGTCAATATTGTTTGTTTTCCCTTTATTTCGCCGACTATAATTTCAAAATGAAACAGTAGCAGAGTCTCAATGCAACCGATAGCGATGATTTCTTGACTGAAATCCGCGTTTTGAACGAATCACTTGCTTCTTTCCCGAATGAATCAGCCGTTTGAACGAATCGGTTGAATGAATGACTCCCTCAACTCACTTATTAAGACAGTGATTTGCCGCTGCGGTTTCATATTTAAAGTACCCTTTAAACAAAATGTTAAAATTAGAAATCATTTCATATTTAAATATTGAATATTGATTTAAAATCAATAAAATCATGTTTATCTCATAGCTTTATTTATGCAGTTGTAAATGGAGTGTAAATATATTAATGCCACTTCTGATGCCGCTTCTGTCACCTCTGCACTGCAAAGATGGATTTTGATTGAATGATTTAATTTGACTGTAACAGTGGTACTGTATGATTATTATATAATTAAGTATTATTGTATAATTACTGTATAATTTAATTTGAATGATAGTATTTGACATTAAAGGTGATGCATAACTCTAAATAAGTTTAGAAAAAATGTCCATATATAGGTGAAAATGCCCCTGAAAAAATAAATTTAAGGTGGCAAATATTGCCCCTTAATTAAAATATTAATTTCTGTCACTGATGTGAACTGACCACTGCATAGAATATGAAAAATATGAATATCTTCGTGAGTCAGCTGTCAACAACAGACCTAAACCAGCCATGGCACCAGCACAAAAACACAATCAGTAAAATATCATCTAATTATTATCAACAAAACGTTGAAAATATCAATATATATTTTGTCAATACTGCACAGCCCTAATGTACGGTATTAATTTTGATTTCTTCAGGTCTTAAAAAGGTCTTAAAAAGCCTTAAATTTGACTTTCAAAAGTGTGCAGGAACCCTGTTATATCAGTTTATATCATGGTAAATCTTTATGGCACACTTGCTTTCACCTCACTGATAACTCGGCTTTGTTGACATACATATGAGGGAATGGCTTGACCTAATCAAGATTTCGTCACTCATTCACAACAATGGCTAATAATTAATCAACATCAGAGTGATGCCACTCTGCAGGTCCTGCAGATCTTACCGCACACATCAGTCAAGCTGGGTTTGGGGGCATTTTAGGTCATGCTGATTTAAACCAGTTTGGTAAAAGAGCTGCAATTCCACCACCAGATTTCCAGTACTGGCAGAGTCCCTGGAAAAAATGATGATTTGTTTGTTTATTGGGTTTTGTTTGTGTTCAAAGATCAAGGCTTTGATTGCAGCTGTGAGCCAGTGGTTAAAATGCTGTGGTGTGTTGTTGCTGGTAGTGTGTTGGAGGGGGCTGCTGGAAAGGGGGGGGTTTGTAAGGGGAGGCTAAATTTAAATTGTAATTGGCCGACTTCCACAAGCTTGCGGGCATTTTAATGAGTCATAATAACTTCATTTAAAACCAGCTGAGCAGAAAATAGATTGGAGAGGAGCCTGTGGCCAGTATGGATTTGTTTTGTTTTTTTCTTTCATCGTTGAGGCCGGACCCGCTCTGCCAGGCCTGATGGGCCACTGAGCAGACAGGACATCCTTTGTGGATTTATCATATCACTGTCCACTTTGCATTCAGATCATATTCGGACAGTTCCCACCATCATGCTCCATATCGAGTGCCGAGCAATCGGACAGTGCACCCATTCATCAACCATTCATCAAAACTCATGTCACTGCTTTAGTAGACTTTCTAAAATTCTTTCTACAATATTAAAGGGATAGTTCACCCTAGAATTGATGTGTGACTTTTCTTTCTTCTCCTGAGCACAAATGATATTGTGAAGAATGTTTTAACTGTTTTTGTCTACACAAAAAGTCAATGGGGTCCAAAACAATAGTGGACCCTGTTGACATTCATTGAGTGAAAAAAAAATAAAAAACAGATATTTTTCTTAATATTTTCTTATATGTGCTACAGAAGAAACAGTCATATAGGTTTGGAATGACATGAGGGTGAATAAATGATTTTTTGGGTGAAATCGCTTTAAGAGTGGAAGCTGCAGGCATACATTAGATTGTAAGTCTCTAAATTGGATGTTTTCATTCTCGGATAAAAAAGTTATTTACTAAGTGTCATTAAAGAGCGCAATCTCGTAGATGTGAGGACATTAACGGCACCTCCTCCGTGACGGTGTTTTAGATTAAGATTAAGAGGGTCATCTGCTGCTAGAGTTTAAATAAATGGTGGAATGTGTTGGCACGCTCTATGCCAGTCCAATTGAGTTTGAGTGAAGCGAGCGGGCATACCTCTACCGCAGAGGCTTCGTACACACTGCTGCAGGTTAAGAGGGGCCTTCTAGCGTGAAACACACATTCAAAGCCATGCGCGTGCACTACTGTCGAAACCCTTCAGTGCCGCCACCCACCGATGCCTCACCTGGCCTTTATCTCGGCTGAGGCCATGAAGACAGAGTGTGTGCTCTTGTGTGATAAATGCCTGAATTCTGCTTATCCCATTCAAACACATCTGTGTCTGCCTGCCCCTCTCTCTACCCCCGGGGGGCTTCTTATTCGAGACCCTTACATCTTATATCCTCTGTGTATAGACGTGTACAGCATGTTTCCATATTTTCTTTGAGTAAATGTGGCAGCAGTGAGGTTTTTATTTTTTAATGCTTTGACGTCTAATGACATCTTCTCCGCCCCCTTAACACGAACAAAAAAACGTCTTATAAGCCGAACTGTTTAAGTCACCTAAGAAAATCCTGTTATTCCTCTGCATATTTGTGGGTCAGTACAACATAGAGAGCATCATTGCAAGTAGGTATATGCTGGATGAAATACGATTTGTTTTCTGCGTAATAGCAATAAAAGTAAATACTCTCCAAGGCACGTTTTTTCATCGTGTTGCGTTAGCTCGGTCGATTGCTTTGGGAAACTTTTAGATCAATTTCTTAGTGCAGATTAAAAAGCTATGAATCCCATTTATGGAAGAGCTCCCTTATGAAATGCTCTTTGAAACTTTCATATTTTGGCTGAAGAGTGAATCAGACGCTAAGCAAAGATCTGCCGACGGCGCTTTCATGTAAAAGAAAAAAAAAAAAAGATAAAAGCAGTCCCATCTGGAAGTAGCCAGGACACACAAGGGTTGCTTTTATGCTATCCATTCCACTGGGAGGTTCAACATGAAAAGCAGCCGTGGATATTGTGTTATTACTGTTGCAAACACGTCTGTGGATCAGAATACTAATCCCGGGCCGTCCAAACAATTTCAGCGCTGAAGAAAAACACCTCCATCTCAGGCACTTTGAAACTGTCTGCGGCGACACAAGTAATTAATGTTTAATGGGCAACTACTGACAGGGCAAAACCTTCTGAGACTCTGTGGGCCTATTGTGGGGGAAAAAAAATTCTCTAGAAAAGCATCATGTTATAAAACAGTGCTTGAAGTGCTTCCAATAGGAGCTTGTTAAAAAACAGAAGGTTTGCAGCTAGTAGCTATATCAATATCCTGTTTAGTCAATGCATATTGTAACTGTGATTGTACAGAAATTGAATGTGCAGATACAGAGCGAAAGAAGATGAAGAGGAAGTCAGTGGATCTGGAACGAGTGTGAGGACGTTGTAAAAGGTTTTAGTGAGGAAGTTAAAGGGGGTGTCACGCAGTTGACGTTTGTGTAGAAAAGAAGTTTATGGAAGTAACTTTTTCCTCTTTTTTTTCTTCTGCCATCACCCTCTTTCTCTTCCCCTTTACTTTTTTAAATCAAGGATGGTTCCTGCTGTCTTAAAATTATTAAAAATCTTGTGACATAATGGAAAGAGAAATCAGGGCCAGCTGATGTCATTTGGCACGCTGAGCTAATGGCCGTTTATTCATGAAACAAAATATACCACAAAGTTTGCAATTGGATTGTTTTCCAGTCTTGAATCTGAAGCTGATTAACTTTTTCTTCGCAGACGAATCCATTTAAATCAAGGGATAAAAAAATGTAAATGACTGTCCCTGAGAGCTGTTAAACTCTGTTTGCTTTTCCGTTTGTTTTTTTTCTGTTGGATTTTTTTATGTGAACCACGTTCCGTGTGGTTGTTCCTTTTGGTCCATGTTGGAGTCACTCAAACTTGCCGCCTTATTTGCTGTTCTTTTGAAAATTTAGATTTTTTTTGTTTGTTTTTGGAAACCGTAACACCTCTCGCATACTGTGTTAAGTGTGGAACAGTTTAAAAATGACCCGTACTATGTGGTTGCATTCTAGTTGCTGTCCCATAGGTCGTTGTGTAGCCCGTCGCCCCTCCCCCACGCTCCTGACCTGGACCTTAATAAACTAGAGAGTGCCTTTGACAATGTGTGACTTGAAAGCAGGAAATAATGGGCACTAAATGTTAAATCTTTACAGGTTATTGACCTGTGGAGCATACATGGGCTCTGTTAACTATGTGCAGCCTGACACTGACTGCTTAGCACTTCTGTACCACTCATTTGACTGTGCTAGCACTTTGCCAGTTACTAGTTAGCATGTCTCACATCGCTGTCACAGCTCAGGACCGCTTTAAGTACTTAAACCATCATTTAAAATTAGAAGGCCCAGGATTTTTTTCCCCAATTTGATTTCATATCTGCTTTCGTATCTGCCTTGAGATGCATTCACTCTCTATTTCCTTTCATTGGAGGTCACTTGACATCAGTGGGCGTCAATTTTTCACATGATTGACCGTAACATAAAATTGATAATTAACCCACTAAATGCATTTAGTTAGTTTATTTTAGTTTAGTCTAGTTTAGTCAATATGCTCATCAACCACTAGGAATCCTACTAGTGGTCCATGGACCACAGTTTAAAAACCACTGTTAAATTGATGTGGACCCATCCAATTATATTTCAGGACCTGGATTGAAAGGCAAATAAGGAAAGAGCAGAACCGGCCTCCCACTGCTCTGCGCCCAGCAGTAAAGGCATTTACAGCACTATAAAGACGGCTCAATTGTCGCATCCGTTGGTTGGTTGAAGTTTCGGTGGTCGTTTGGGGAAAGGGTTCACCGCATGGTCAGGCTCTCAGGTTCTCCTGTGATAAATAAAAGAGGGCTGGAGGTATCGTTCTGTTTTCAGCCGACCTCACAGGTATTGATCAGGCAGCAGAGCAAAGGCAGATCATTTCTTGCCCATTCTTTCTCGGTGTCCATGCTAACTTTTTAGGTAACACTTTTTTTTTTTTTACTACTTTCAAATTTACAGATTTTCAAAATTGACTTGTCTCTGGGTTGCATGAACAATTAGTCGAGTAATGCAGTTTTAAAACATGCAACTCTCATGGCACGAGATGCTTAAACACAGAAAGATATGTCTGTCTCCATGCGTATGACCTAGTCGTCTATCATGACCCATCCCTACTCTTTACCTTTATAATATGCTTGGTTAGTTGTATATATGATGTACACTTTACGATAAGGTTTGATGCGTTAGAATTAGTTAATGCAATAGATGTCATGAACTGAAAATAAACAAATTTTACTTCATTAATCTAGGTAAATGTTATAATATTATAGTAAATATAGTATATTATAGTAAATAATTGTATTATACTAATAGTACATATAAATATACATTTTTTCATTGTTAATAGCTATAGTTTTTGTTGGTTAAATATACAATGAGAAATGTTAATGTATTATGCACTACCGTTTTAAAAGTTTGCTGTGAGTGTTTTTTTTATAGAAATTCATACTTTTATTCAGCAAAGATGCAATAAATTTATCAAAAAGGACAATAAAGATGTATAATGTTACAAATGATTACTATTTCAAAATATAGCTGCAAGCAGCGATTATCAGGGCCATGCGCAAGAAGACAATAAGACATGCCAACATGGCTGGAAGTGTCAGACCAACTGCAGCAAGGAGCAATTAAAGACATTTTAAAGACGATTTTAGGCGAAATGGCTGAAAAATTATATAAACAGTCATTTAAAATATGATTTAATGGATTATCACTTTCGACCAATAGGTTTCGCAAATACAAAATTGATGTGGTCAGAGTGAGGTGACGGACACGTACAAAGTTTGGTGTCAATATGTCAAGGCGTTGCAGAGATAAAGCCTGTATAGTCATTTTGGCATCATGCCTCAAATTTGCTGCTGCGGTATATGAAAACAGTTTCATCTATTGACACAAAATCCATAACTTTTAGTCGGCACGGCCTAGAGATGATACGATTTGATTTTGGTGAAATTTGGACAAATGGTCTAGGAGGAGTTCAAAAAAGTAAGTATTGAATGCAAATCAAGATGGCAGACAGGAAGTTTGGCCAAATATGGGAAAATTGTTATCTATGTTTTTGATGTGACCCAAGAGATCTATTAAAGGAGAACTCCGGCGCAAAATGAACCTTTGGTCTAATTACACATTGTTACCTAGTCAACCGTTATCTGAGATTTGTTTTCATGATTATCGAATGTAAATAGTTTTATCTCTAAAAACAGTTTAGCCAATAAAGCTAGTATAACGGTAGTATATTGGGCATAGATCAATGACAAATAAAAATCGCTTGTTAATACCACTAACAAGGCTGAAAATAGACCCACACTAACACGGTAGCATAATGAGGGTCCCTACCTTCAAACAGAAGCATTGAGAACTTTGTCAGTGTCCAGACAGTTTAATAAGAAGATATTTTTTACATACAGTCAACTTCACGTATACAGGCAGGAGCCATCTTTGAAAAAGAGTCTCTACCAGTCAATCTACGAACGCCGATCCAAGCCTGCTGTTCGCGCTCACCTTATCACAACTTAGCTCGTTCACATCTCACCAGCGCACTTGGATCGGCGTTCGTAGATCAACTGGTAGAGACTCTTTTCAAAGATGGCTCCTGTCTGTATACGCGAAGTTGACTGTATGTAAAAAATATCTTCTTATTAAACTGTCTGGACACTGACAAAGTTCTCAATGCTTCGGTTTGAAGGTAGGGACCCTCATTATGCTACCGTGTTAGTGTGGGGCTATTTTCAGCCTTGTTAGTGGTATTAACATGCGATTTTTATTTGTCATTGATCTATGCCCAATATACTACCGTTATACTAGCTTTATAGGCTAAACTGTTTTTAGAGATAAAACTATTTACATCCGATAATCATGAAAACAAATCTCAGGGAACGGTTGACTAGGTAACAATGCGTAATAGGACCAAAGGTTCATTTTGCCCCGGAGTTCTCCTTTAAGACCAGTTTCATTGCAATAGGTTAGTTAATTCAACATTTATTAGCATTTTTGGAAATGTCCTTATAACTTTTGACCAAAAGGTGGCACTGCCCCAAAACATTGAGTACTTTCAGGGCATGGTGCCGAAGACACAGACCGAGTTTCATAACGATACGCCAGTGCGTTACAGCGTTAAAATACAGCGTTTTTGTGCGTATTTCAAAATGGCCGACAGCCAGAATGGCTGATATGGGATTGGTCAAATTGGATGTCATTCGACTCGACATGACACCCCAAATCTAACGAGACCACTTTTATGATTTTTGAACAAAAGGTTCAGAAGTTAAGAGCAGAAATAGCCCATTTTCGTATCTCCGGACCAGTAGGTGGTGCTGCGCCGAAATGCAGCATGTAGCCTCAGGCCATGCTTGTGATGACATGTACCAAGTTTGGTCTGAATACGATAAACCGTTGGGGAGATACAGCCTTATTCTGTTTTCGCAAGCGCTACGGAAAATATGTTTGCGAGGTATTCGAGAACAGTTTGACGAATCAACTTGAAATGCATAACTTTTTGTCGGCATGGTCTGAAGATGATCTGGTTCTATTTTTGTGAAAATCAGACCTAGGAGAAGATAGAAAAAGTAGTTTTTTTCAGAAAATTCAAAATGGCGGAGAAATTTTCATGACGAAAAATAACGTCATAGTGTCCAATCAAATTGTCTTGAGGAAAAAATCATTTTGTTTGTAGCCCTTACGGTTCAAAAAGTTATTAGCATAAACATGAGTGCAACTTTGAACAGTTGGTGGCGCTAGAGGGATTGAGTTGGAGACTCCAAATGTGCTATTGTGACAGATCAGACTGTCCTCTATCAGTGTGCTAAATTTCATAAATTACTTTCAGCGCTTGGCCCCTAAAAAATGCTGTTCTTTTGAACTTTCTATTCATCAAGGAATCCTTAGTTATCACAGTTTCCACATTAATACATTACATTTTAAAAGGTATTAAAATGGAAAACAGTTACTTTTGAATTGTATTCTCTTTTCACTATATTACAGTTTTTATTGTATTTTTTTATCAAATAAGTGCAGCCTTGGTGACCTTGGAGACACTTCTTTCAAAAACACAAAAAAAACATTACCGACCCCAAACGTTTAAACGGTAGTGTAATGTGTAATCAACATCAAACTAGATAAATCGGTACTATAAAATTGTTCTTCATTATTAGCTCATGATACCTAATGCATTAAAGGGTTAGTTCACCCAAAAATGAAATTTCTTTCTAGTGATGGGATTTATGGCTCTTTGAGGGGATCCGGATCTTGGCGATCCGTTCCTTTCAAAGAGCCGTTCAAAAGAACGGCTCTTTTGGCTCTTTTTAAATATTTAGTCAGTTTTAAGAAGCCAGCTTGGGGGCATCTCAGTTTATCCAGGAAATAATCACTGGGAGGAATGATGAGGTGAGATTTGTAGTCAAATAATTAAAACTCAGATATCACACACCAATATCTGAGTTTGAATTATTCTGAAATATTGATTACCTCATTTGTCATGTGTGGACTATATTCCATAGGGTTGCACAACATCCCTCTGCTTAGAAAGTGACATCACTATTTTGGATTTACCTTTAGTACAAAGTGTGTGTATGTGTAAAGCTATGTTGACTTATGTTATTCATACAATACCTACTCACAAATAAACATCAAAAACAATGAATTTCTGTGCAAAACAGCTTTTACTACAAACACTAACACTTCCACACAAGAACATTATCACACAAGAACATTTTGATAAAAAACAAAAAATATTTAAAGTTGTAAAGTTTAAAGTTGTTAAATTTTTTTTAACTGGAGTAACCATGTGACGGCAGCGTGCACAAGTCATTGGCTCCGCTCCTACCCAATGACAGAGGCACGTAGGGTTTTTTTTCCACTGGAGTAATCACGTAAAGGATGCGCGCGCGTGCACAACTACTATCATCATGCTGTTAGGCAGTAGCACCCCTGCGCTGGGTGCGCCCCTTCCCCTA
This sequence comes from Rhinichthys klamathensis goyatoka, assembly GCF_029890125.1. Taxonomy (NCBI): domain Eukaryota; kingdom Metazoa; phylum Chordata; class Actinopteri; order Cypriniformes; family Leuciscidae; genus Rhinichthys; species Rhinichthys klamathensis. The sequence continues at coordinate 1,691,880 of NW_026606723.1, read as the reverse complement.
TAACTGAGGAGCTAATAGGCTTTATGCCGAGCGTCACGTGACCAAACCGGAAAACGGGTCTCATTGCATCCGCTTGTCAGAGAAAGTGTTAACGGCCGTAAGAACTAACTACGATATCTCTGGATTTTTAAGGTAATCAGCTAACCTACTAAGTTCACTTTGTTATTGGTGTTTTATGCTATTTAAATATCTCATGTTTATGAGCTGTTCAAAAGAATCGGTTCGTTCGCGAATGTCACAACTCTATTTCTTTCATTAATTACTCGCCCACATTTCGTTCCAAACCCGTAAGACCTTTGTTCATCTTCCGAACACAAATGAAGATATTTTTGATGAAATCCAAGATCTCTTTTTAATCCCCCATAGACTGCAACGTTATTACCACTTTCAAGTCCAGAATGGTAGTAAAGACATCATTAAAATAGTCCATGTGACTACAGTGGTTGAACTTTAATGTTATGAAGTGACGAGTACTTTTTGTGTGCAAAAAAAACCCAGAAATAGCGACTTTATAGCGTTTTGAGTAGCGTTTTGGGTTCTACATTGGAACGCCGCCTCAGTATTGGTATATCCAGTATATACGCATGCGTCGTCGAAAAAGTATTCTCGTCGATTCATAACATTAAGGTTGGACCACTGTAGTCACGTGGACTATTTTAATGATGTCTTTACTACCTTTCTGGGCCTTGAAAGTGGTAATAATGTTGCAATCTATGGAGGGGTCAGAAAGCTCTTGGATTTCATCAAAAATATCTTCATTTGTGTTGCGAAGATGAACGAATGACATACGGGTTTGGAACGACATGAGGGTGAGTAATTAGTGACAGAAATTTCATTTTTGGGTGAACTAACCCTTTAACTAATTTTAACGAATTAAACCTTATTTTTAAAGTGTTTCCAAAGTAATTAATAATCAGGCTTGGACTTGACTCCATATCATGTACTGTATACTTGCCAACATCACCTTGTATATGTGCTGGCATCAATGCAGTAGGCAGCAATTCTGAGAATCCCACCTCAGTTTTGGTGGCAGCTTAAATAGAGGCAAATCATGGTGAGATGCTAGAGGCTCCACTCATTTCCTGCCACTTCACACCAGGCTAACCCTACAGGTTCCTCCCCAGCCCAGCTCCTGTTTCCTCCACTTCTGAAAGCCCTTTGTCCTCTAACTATACCATTGGGAAAGCTGCCCAGAGTCATAATTTAAGGGACCATTGCCTGAAGAAAAAAAAAAATAGAGGCGAGAAAGGAAGAGGAAAACACGTGGAACCTTTCACCTTTTGTTGCAGTGGAAGGGTTAGCTTGCTGCACACCAGGGTCATACACAGGCATTATCCTGTTGCTGATATTTGTTTTGTTTCTGCATGTGGATTGGACGGCATGTGTTCAAGAGTCCCACACACTGCATAGGCATCCGTCTACATGTTACTAATAGGTCTCCAGCTTGTATGTGTATGTGCATCTTTGTAAACTGAAATGCCCTGAGCATATCTCGGGCTAGACAGCTGAAATGACTGTTTTGTACATTGAGAGAGAAAAAAAGCTGGACTGAGTGTGACCTGCCGGCCAGATAAATTGGTCTACTGGCAAAATGGATTAAGAGCTTTAATGCAGGCTAAAAAACAAGTGAATGAATGTGCAACACTGTGTTCATTTTGAGCAGATAAATTTAGAAGTCTTTGATGTGAAAGTGTGTTTAGCAAGTCAATATTTGTCTGCTTTGGTCTGTCCCAAGACGTCCTCTGTCTGTGCACCAGACCGTGAAGCTATCAGAAGAAGCCTAGATATCCTCAGTGTTTATCTCCTTTGCTATTCTTTCTGTTCTCTGTGAAGGCTATATAAATATTAACCAGCTGACTTCTCTTCATTTTCTGAGCGTAATCTACTGTATAGTGTCTGGAAATTGAATCTGTGCTGCTCTATTTCTCGAGCTGTGTGTCTGTGTATACGGTTACAGAAAAAAAGGGAAAATCTAGATCTATTTGTGAAAATCAGTGCATCTACATGTAATTTCGTCAGATATCGTCACGTGGGATGACCCTAGTTAATCACATTTTAAAGTGTCTTTTGTTTGCAAATAACAAGGCATCAAAGCTTTGGTCCAATGCAACACACAATGACTTATGAATGGTTCTTTTTAATGATTCAATTTAAACAATTCATTAAACATACTTCCAATGAAGTTAGTGGTTTGAATCAGACTCATTTGCTCTGAATCGTTCAGAGCCTTTACTGAGTTCTCAACGGAGTCCTTTACTGAACTGTGAACCATTTTTCAATTATGTCTGATTGAAAATGAACACAGAGCCATTACTGTTATGTGTACAATTAGATTTGTCAGACTGAACATAAGACTAAACATAACATAAAACATCCAATTCATCAAATTTGTTACAATAAAATAACAAATAAAATTTGCTATAAAATATTAGACTTTGTTCATCAGTAAAAAAAAAAAAAAGTATACACAAGTACTTGTCTTCTGCAATGCTTTTACAAATACCAGCTGATCTAACTGTGTGTGTGTGTGTGCATATATGTACATGTAAACACTCAATCCCTGCAATAGATTGTGATATAACAACAGCACTTCTGAACAACATCCATATCAAGCGATTCTGTACTTTGGCTGCTAAAAAAGTCAGTTGGCTCTGAAATGCTAAATTTTAGGAGCCAGTGGCTCACCTGACAACGCTATACAAATAAACTCATCCATGCGTCTACGCCGGCATGCTTGCGTGAACGTGTGCATTTTTAAGAGGGGAATCTGGCAGTCTCCCAGCATTTTTGTCTTGGTTGATAAAAAAAATCACTCTGCCTGCGGTACACATCTAGTCGTGAGGGAACACACAGTTCCTGGCTGTCCTTTCCAATTGGCAGTCTCCGTACTGTTCTGTGACTGATAAGAGGACAGTGTAAATAAAACTGTACAGCACAGCTCGTTACCGCTAAAGGAAAAGGGAGAGCACGCTGTCTGTACTCATTGTTCTGACGGGACTGTTTTTCCTTTTTATATGGATTTTTTTAGCTCTTTTTTTTTTTTTTTTTTACGGAGTGTGCTGTCTTATATAACGCGTTTGTGTAGACTCACCGAACAGCAAGGGTATTTTTTTTTTTGTTTGTGCTGTATTTGTCTACTCATGTTCCTGCTTCCAAGCGACAAGGGGGGGCGTCTGATCAGAGTGTGTGATGAGAATCCACCTTTATAGCATTAGACAATGTGCTTGTTCACAGGTCTTTCCATTACAGCTGTGCTCTAGTATCACTCTCTTCAGGGACTCATCAACAAAGGCAGCACGGCCCCACTGCTGGGTAATCTGAAGCTGGATGTTTGCCGCAGCTCCCGTAAAAAAGGCTCTGGTTGCACTCGCTTCATTTTATTCATGTGCACAGCCAATGCAAACAAGACCGATCGACGCGGCGTCCTCCTCGGAAACAGTAAATCCCAGGGTTTCAGTTGTGCAATATGTTCAGAGAAGGGAAGTGAAAAAGGAACGGGGCCCTTGGCACGTGGCACCTCTCCTCCACTTGTTGGGACCCACGGTTGTGTAAGGACCCATTATGTCAGGTTCGACATCGCTGTGGCAACTTCAAGAGAAGGAGGGGAGGAAGTGGGAGTTGCTAGAGAGCGATTTCTCTTTTTTTGTTTGTTTCTTTTTTTTTTGCTGGAGAGGCAGTTATTTCTAGATCTTCCTCTCTCTTTTTGTCTTTGGTGGGAAGGGGTTTAAAAGTGGGGTATGATTGCTGCCAAATTTGAGGAAGGTGTTTTTTCTTAACACATTTCTGTCATGCTTAACAAGAAAGTCGCTATTGAAGGGAGAGGCTAGAATTTATCGCTTTAATTCCATGACTTTTGCTGGGACTGGAAGCACTCTCCTGCTGGGTGGCTGGATGTTGTCACCCCCTGTGAGATAATGACCTGCTTCAATAAGCTGTCGTTTATGTTGTGGGGTGGGTTGTAGGGTCTGGCTTCTCCCTCTCTGCCACTTAAGGTGGTGATCAATGTCCCGCTGGTCCACTAGCTCAAGCTACTTTAGTTCTTGGACCTTCCTGCTTCATGGCCAAATGTCAATCTGTCTGGCGTTCTGTCTGTCTTCTCTGTTTGTCTGTCTTCTCTGTTTGTCTGTCTGTCTGGTGTTCTGTCTGTCTATCTGACGTACGTTCTGTCTGTCTGGCAATCTGTCTGTCTGTCTGTCTGTCTTCTCTGTTTGTCTGTCTGTCTGGTGTTCTGTCTGTCTAGCATTCTGGCGTTCTGTCTGTCTAGCATTCTGGCGTTCTGTCTGTCTGACTTTCTTTCTGTCTGTCTGGCGTTCTGTCTGTCTGGTGTTCTGTCTGTCTATCTGACGTACGTTCTGTCTGTCTGGTGTTCTGTCTGTCTATCTGACGTACGTTCTGTCTGTCTGGTGTTCTGTCTGTCTATCTGACGTACGTTCTGTCTGTCTGGTGTTCTGTCTGTCTATCTGACGTACGTTCTGTCTGTCTGGTGTTCTGTCTGTCTATCTGACGTACGTTCTGTCTGTCTGGTGTTCTGTCTGTCTATCTGACGTACGTTCTGTCTGTCTGGCAATCTGTCTGTCTGTCTGTCTGTCTTCTCTGTTTGTCTGTCTGTCTGGTGTTCTGTCTGTCTAGCATTCTGGCGTTCTGTCTGTCTAGCATTCTGGCGTTCTGTCTGTCTGGCTTTCTTTCTGTCTGTCTGGCGTTCTGTCTGTCTGGTGTTCTGTCTTTCTGGCGTTCTGTCTGTCTGGTGTTCTGTCTTTCTGGCGTTCTGTCTGTCTGGTGTTCTGTCTTTCTGGCGTTCTGTCTGTCTGGTGTTCTGTCTGTCTATCTGACGTACGTTCTGTCTGTCTGGCGTTCTGTCATTCTGTCTGTCTGGCTTTCTTTCTGTCTGTCTGGCGTTCTGTCTAGAGTTCTGTCTGTCTCTGTCTGTCTGTTTAGTGTTCTATCTGTCATTATGAATTTCTCTGAATTTCAGTTGATTTTAATTCTACTCCCCAACATTCAAATTGCAATTCTGCATCCTTTTGCTACTTGAATTCTAATTGAATTCAAAATTAAACATATATTGTCTCTGAACATTCAATTGACTCACTGTATCTTGCCTTCTGCAACATCATGGTTGATGCATTACATTGAGTTTGAATACACCAAAGTAACAGGTTCTGAGGTTTGTCTTTCACAGTTCCACTATATGTGCAACATTTAGTGGCATGATGTGACCACAGGTACTGTAATAGTGGTGTTTGATTTCTTTAAACATTTAAGAGGAACTTGTTTGTGCCACATTTAAAAGTTTATTGCTGAGTGGCATCATCTGCTAGAGAAAGAAAAACCTGTTTCCTACTGACTGAGAGTACAGTACGTTTTGCAACTTTACAGTGGTTGCGAAATGGACTTTGGCTAGCTTTTTATATCTGAGCTTTGACTTCCTGTTGTGCCTGTAAAGGTGGTAAGACCCAACAACGAGAGCTGACAGCTCTGTTAAAATTTCTAAAAACTCCCATTTGATTGAGCAGATAAATAGTGTAAATGGCAATGCAATACAGTGTTTCGGCTTAATTCTGATTTATAGATCAGATGGTATATTAACATCCTGTGGTCTCGCAGTTCCTCCTCGTGTCCTGTTGCAACATCAGATATTGCTATGCAGATGTCAAATGCATGGCTGCTTGTTTTTATTTTCTATTTTGAATTGTTTGACAACGTTTGTGTGATTTTTACTGAAAGAGTGCCTTGAATGCTAAATCCCTGTTATGATGCATTGCTTAAAATCCACAGTGCGCACAAAATCAGCGTCTGGCATATGTATCCTCCAAAACACATTGTAAACACTGTGTTTGCCAACAAGTTTTATTGAAGCGAATCCAGCAGACTTCTAACTCACAGGCACTGAATCATTTCAACTATTCCTGGGGTTCAAATAAGAGCTATGACACCATGCAGCACTCGAGGACCCCCAGAAGGATGTAGATTGAATAACTTATGTGTTTGTTTTTTTCTTTCTTGTAGCTGGTGAGAAAGCCATCGTCTGTGACCAGTGTGGAGCTCAGTTCCAGAAGGAAGATGCTCTAGAGGCCCACCGGCAGATCCACACAGGTGCAACACAAACACCAATCCACACTGCACACATCAAACACACTCAAACGTGCGCTCTGCTACTGTATGTGGAAGTTTGTCTTTGAGGGCTCACATCCTTTGAAAGACATTTGCATTCAATGAGAGAAATGAAAAAAATTATTACTGTGCCTAAATTTCTGAGAAGGGTATTCCTACACAACCGGAGGCTACAGTTTCAGGACCCCAGTTCTAGGACCGCAGTTTCAGGACCCTAGTTTTCTGTTTCAGCGCTACCTTCCGAACTGGATCACCAAAAACACTCATTTAACCTCTTTCGTGGCAAAGATCACAGACGGCCCCAGATTATTGTTGTTCAACATTCATTATTCGTTAAAACATCACACTCTTACTTATTTGATCTGGACAAACTGAGCATCATTAGAAAGATTTAAGACTCCAGCTTCGATAGTTGACCACTGTTTATAAAACTGGTTTGCAGTGACATTAATTTCTTAATTTATGACAGGAGTGCAAAATTATTAATCTGCAAAGTTCGTTATTTTGAATAGAAATCATCACTCATAAAGCAGTCATTCACGTCTTCTCTGGTTTATTTGTGTTCAAATACATGCAATATACAGCATCCGCCAGCGTCAGTTATGATCTCAGTGCTCTCTTATTCGCTATACAGCTGTCAATCATCTCACGTGGTTCAACGTGACAATAAATCCTGCCCTTCTGCATGACGTGCTCCTGTGCATAGATATCCATAATAAAGGCTCCTGTGTATCTGCTGTGTACACTTCCTCATTCTGACCTCCGTGATAACAAAGCTAAGACACATCTCTTCACCTGAAACAAGAAGCTAATAAATGCACGATTTCGAGTATATGTGGTTTGTGTGTGATTTTAGATATTTTCATATGAATAAAGAATGTTTACAATATTGCTAAGGAAGGTGTAGCCATTAGCTGCATATAAAATGCTAAATATAACATATTTCAACATCTTTTTTTGACTTAAAACCATTTTAAACCGCGACAGGAATATGATAGAAATACTTGATGGTGGTTTAAAGTGAGCTTTAAGTAAAAGTGTAATATTAATCTTTTAAATTGTGACATGTAGCTTGATGCTACTTGCTCTAATCCACCTGCTGCAGGAGCTTTTCTATTCCATAATCTTATTTGTTAAAATATATGTATTTTTTCTAACAAGACAATATAATAGGTGGATCTTGATACTATGTACAAACTAAACCACCTGGATCCTAGAACTGCGGTCCTGAAAGCGCAGCCGCCGCTATATCATCCAATTCGGTAGGTAGCGCTGAAACAGAAAACTAGGGTCCTGGAACTGCGGTCCTAGAACTGGGGTCCTGAACCTGCAGCCTCCGGTTGTGCAGGAACATACTACTGAAATTCCTAGCTTTTCTTTCTACTTTTTTGTTGCTTTTTCCCACCACATTTCTGTGTGTGTGTATATATATATATATATATATTAGGGCTGGGAAAAAATTAATCGTGATTAATCGCATCCAAAATAAAAGTTTTGTTTACATAAAATATGTGTGTGTAGTGTGTATAATTATTTTGTATATATAAATACACACACATGCATGTATATATTTAAGAAAAATGTGTTATTAATATAAAAATATGTATATTTATATATAATATAAATGATGTATAAATATATATACAGTATATACATGCGAATATTTCTTAAATATATACATGCATATGTGTGTATTTATATATACAAAATAATTATACACACTACACACACATATATTATGTAAACAAAACTTTTATTTTGGATGCGATTAATTACGATTAATTTTTTCCCAGCCCTAATATATATATATATATATATATATATATATAGGGGTACAACAGTACACAGAAATCACGGTTTGGTACGTACCTCGTTTTTGGGGTCACAGTTTGATACGATTTCAGTACATTTACATGTACCCCAACCCCCTCCACTCTGCCTGATTGATGGATTGACCAATGCTGCGCAGATAAATGCAACAGCTGTTTTCAAACTTATTGGTTTGATTAACATGTTGTGCGTAGCCTACGATGTCATTTTCTTGGTGACAATGGTGGATTCACAAAGTTCAGTATTACAATTTGTCAAGAAATCACGGAAAGATGAGCGGGAAGAAGAGAAAGTGCCATCTACATCTTTCTACTTCACCTTTCGACAAGGAGACTGCGAGTGAAGCGGCACCAGGGGCTTCCCATTTCCAGGACACGCATATTTCATCACTGGACTGTAGTGAGAATTCCATGACACAAATCGGCACAATGCCAAATGATTTTGTCCCATTATAACAGCGTAAAAAACGTTGGAGCACGTCACAAAAATTTATTGAAACTCAGCGTATAGGCTACTAGCTCTTGCGTGCCATCTGAACTCTTGTTCTTCTGATTTTCTTCCTGTTGTGGCAGTAAGCAAACAGTGTAGCATTACCGCCCGCTCCCCCTTTTGATGATATATATATATACACTCACCGGCCACTTTATTAGGTACCCCATGCTAGTAACGGGTTGGACCCCCTTTTGCCTTCAGAACTGCCTCAATTCTTCGTGGCATAGATTCAACAAGGTGCTGGAAGCATTCCTCAGGGAGTTTGGTCCATATTGACATGATGGCATCACACAGTTGCCGCAGATTTGTCGGCTGCACATCCATGATGCGAATCTCCCGTTCCACCACATCCCAAAGATGCTCTATTGGGTTGAGATCTGGTGACTGTGGAGGCCATTTTAGTACAGTGAACTCATTGTCATGTTCAAGAAACCAATTTGAAATGATTAGAGCTTTGTGACATGGTGGAAGTAGCCATCAGAGGATGGGTACATGGTGGCCATAAAGGGATGGACATGGTCAGAAACAATGCTCAGGTAGGCCGTGGCATTTAAACGATGCCCAATTGGCACTAAGGGGCCTAAAGTGTGCCAGGAAAACATCCCCCACACCATTACACCACCACCACCAGCCTGCACAGTGGTAACAAGGCATGATGGTTCCATGTTCTCATTCTGTTTACGCCAAATTCTGACTCTAACATCTGAATGTCTCAACAGAAATCGAGACTCATCAGACCAGGCAACATTTTTCCAGTCTTCAACTGTTCAATTTTGGTGAGCTCTTGCAAATTGTAGCCTCTTTTTCCTATTTGTAGTGGAGATGAGTGGTACCCGGTGGAGTCTTCTGCTGTTGTAGCCCATCCGCCTCAAGGTTGTGCGTGTTGTGGCTTCACAAATGCTTTGCTGCATACCTCGGTTGTAACGAGTGGTTATTTCAGTCACTGTTGCCCTTCTATCAGCTCGAACCAGTCTGGCCATTCTCCTCTGACCTCTGGCATCAACAAGGCATTTCCGCCCACAGAACTGCCGCTCACTGGATGTTTTTTTCTTTTTCGGACCATTCTCTGTAAACCCTAGAGATGGTTGTGCGTGAAAATCCCAGTAGATTAGCAGTTTCTGAAATACTCAGACCAGCCCTTCTGGCACCAACAATCATGCCACGTTCAAAGTCACTCAAATCAACTTTCTTCCCCATACTGATGCTCGGTTTGAACTGCAGGAGATTGTCTTGACCATGTCTACATGCCTAAATGCACTGAGTTGCCGCCATGTGATTGGCTGCTTAGAAATTAAGTGCAGTTGGACAGGTGTACCTAATAAAGTGGCCGGTGAGTGTATATATACATAATCTCTCTGATATATATATATATATATATATATATATATAATCTCTCTCTCTATATATATATATATATCCTTTTGTATCTCCTTATATATCTTCCATCTGTTATTTACTATGCATTTATATGTGCAATGTTGATAACATTTTAGCAATGTTGAATAGTTCAGATTTATATTTAGTAAGAAAGAAAATAGCAAGCTGATTACAATTAATATAATACACATATATAAGTTTATAATATTCTTAATATATATGTCAAACAATACTTAGTGTAAATAAATATAGGACCTTTTTTTTTTTTTTTTTTTTAGCTCTCTTTTGGCGAACGTTTTGTCCCCAAACATTAGCCAAGCATGCACAATGTAATACAGAATGTTAGATTGTAAACCATTTGCGTTCTTGGACAAAAAGTTAGCTGTGTGTGTTTACTTGCAGAACATGGTAAACAATCGGCAACCTTGGTTATTTATAAACGGATAAAGCTTTGAGTCTCGATCATGTGTTTGAAGAGGTTTCCAACAACTTCTTGGGATATGCGGTGACAGATAAACATTTACTGGAGGAGGTGAAAGGCGAGCCACCAGCTATGGGGTAAAGCTGGCAACCAACCCCAACAATAACGCACATAGAGACCTGCTTGTCATTCTATTCATACAAATTATTAGTAATGGGAAACAGGGCAGTCGTGGTCAGGCTTGGTTAAATCTTTGTTTACTAGGTGCCCTCAAAACAATGTTGTGGCATGGAAGGAAGACCTCTCCGGTTTCCTCCTCTGCTTACATTCTTGGTGGCAACCTGAGTGGGGTATGCGCTGGTGCAGCTGACCCTGATATGATAACCTCTTCTGGGTTGCTGGACACAAGAGCTGTGCTGATGCATGTGGCCCTCCATACACTGCCATGCTATGACTCCTCACTTTCCAGACAGCCCTCGCTATCTGCCCTTGGGAGAATGTTCTAGCACAAACGTGTCTAGCACTCCACAGTATAACAGTCTGGCTTGCTTAGATCAAATTGAGTATAGAAAGCACCATTAATGCATTACATTTATGATTCATTACACCCATGAAGCCTTGAACCACCTTTAGGAACTAGGTACTTGAGATTGACATAATGTACAATCAATAATACAGCTTGTCCAATTAAGCTTTCATACATAAGTGGAAATCTTTCGTTGATTTTCAGTATATACACTACCATTCAAATTTTGGGGTCAGGTAGACACCAAACCCCTTTTATTCAGAAAGGATGTAAAATCACTGTTAAATTGATCAAAAGTGACAGTGAAGACATTGTTAGATTTTTACAGTATCTCAAATTATTTTGAACTTTCTATTCATCAAAGATTCCTGAAAAAAAAAACAAATCTATCACAGTCTCCACAAAAATTGTAATCAGCACAAATGTTTTCAACATTGATAATAATAAGAAATGTTTCTTGCACACCAAATCAGCATTTTAGAACAAAATACTGGAGTAATAGATGCTGATTTAGCTTTACCATCACAGAAATAAATAACATTTAAATAAATATTAAAGTAGTAATATTATAAACTAAATCTGTTCAACAAAGTTCAAATTTTTCATTTATGAAATAATTACATCTAAAATCTAGTTAAAATAATAAAGGCAGGTTTTCAACACATTGAATCAGTCAGTCATCAATGTTTTGAATTCATTCATGGACAAGAATGAATCTTACTTAAATTTTGTCCTTTTTTTTTATTTTTTTATTAATTTGTTTGATTTTTCTTATTCAAAAAACAATTAACATTTAACATTAACAAAAATTAAACAATAACAATTGTTAGTGCACTATTAGTATCTCAGCGTTTTTATCTTCATATTTTAATAAGCAGTATGTTTTAATTGAAATCATTTTTGTACATTTTTCTTTGCTTTTATCGTTGACTAAATCAAAATGTCCTTTGTTGACCATTTTCATTAGTAATATCATCAATATTAACACTGACTACTAGCTTTTTTTTTTGCTATTAAATCATGTCTTTCTGTTCTTTTTGTGAGATTAGTCTAAAGAATAAACTTAATTGGCAAATGAATGCGCATTGAAATCATCGATATTCACGGATTCACAGAATCATTGTGAATTTATCATGAATATCCCATATACCGAGCCCAGCTCGGTCCTGGTCTCAGAGCTGGTTGGGTGCACTTTGTGTCATTTGACAGACATGCGTAAAAGGCTTGCCGTGCCCTTACTGACCGGGCCTCCCGAGAGCCTTGACCAATATGGGGCCCATTGTAAATAGGGGTTAAACAGGGCTAACGATCAGAGAAAGGCATACCAGTGGAAAAGCCTGGCTAAATATAGATTTGGAGTCTGGAGTAAAAAAAAAATGGGCAGTGAAACTTGTCTTCCTGCCAGGGACCTGAACAGCAGTGAGGCCAGCCTCCCCTGTGGCTACCAGGCTTATATTTTAAATGTGCTATAACGCATGGCTAGTTTGATACGCTGGCTTTTTTTCCCACAGTCCCTCAATATGCTCACCCATATGCTTCATTTTCACAGCCTAGATAGACTTGAAGTGGGTTATTAGGAGATTTTATGTCATTTGCTTCAGGTTTTTTTTTTTTTTTTTTTTTGAAAACGTCACCGCAGACATCCACGTTTTGCTATACTCCGAGGTTGGCGTAAGGGCCACAACAAGAAATGTTTATATTTCACCTTGCTATCTCCTACTGTTAGCCAGATCTGAGTGACAAAACCTTGAAACGAAGCCAATTCTGATTTTGCTCTGCCGTCCACTTATGCCTATGTTATGCTTATAGTGTTATTTAACAGGCCAAAAACCGCATCTCTGTCCCCACACCATCCCTAGTGGATGTGCAACTCGCAGTTGTGCCCTCTTTATAAATGGTTAACGGCTGTTGGCGTGTGGTTGTTTACGATGCACAAAGTTTTCTTGTCGTTGTAAACATCCAGGTCTCGGTTTTCAAGTTGGCAGCTTGTCTGGCAAAAGGGTGAAGTGCAGGGAGCAGTGGTCATTTCCTGTAACGCTATCAGGAGAACTGCCCATGAAGTCGACCTGCATGCATGAATGACGAAAGAAAAGCCATTCATGGAAAATTAGTTGCCGCAATGATTGAATAACACGCCAATAACAAAACGGCACAAAACTAGGCACGATGGAACGAGTCCTGACTGATAGGATATTGAATTTGTTTAATTTTGCCTATTAAAGAGAGAAACAGTTTTTTCCCCACCTGCATACTGTGTCTGTCAGATTATTATTTTTATAAACTTTTATTCAGCAAGGGTGCATCGAATTGAACAACACTGACAGTAAAGACATTTATAAAGTTACAAACGATTTCTATTTCAAATAAAAGCTGTTCTTTTGAACTTTATATTCATCAAATTATCCTGAGAAAATGTATCCCGGTTTCCACAAAAATATTAAGCAGCACAACTGTTTTCCACATTAATAAAGAAATGTTAGAATATTAGAATGATTTTTAAAGAATCATTTGACACTGAAGGCTTCAGTAATGCCTGCTGAAAAATCAGCTTAGCCATCACTAGATTAAATTATAATGGAAAATGGTTAAATTGTAGTAATATTTCACAATATTACTGTTTTTACTCTATTTTTGATCAATTAAATGCAGCCGTGATGAGCATGAGACTTCACACAGATACACATTTTAATGTATGTGAGTGTGTATGTGTGTATAAAGGTCATTGTTGCCAAGTATGTTCAAATGTTTTACTTGAGTACTAAAATATCAAAAATTTAGTTCGAATCTTAGTTAAAAGACCTTTTGTTTACTTGTTTGAGTTATAGATGGTCGGCACGATTCCTGCCTCATTCCAGACTAACACCGCCACTTCAATGGATCCCTTTGTAGGCTCGTCTCATTTCTGTTGATGTCAGAGAAATCAGCTGCTGTGATATGTTGATTGGAAGAAAAAGGGGCCCTTGTATACAGCCTGTAGTATTTTAGACTGATAAATCGTGTTTGTTTCGCCTAATTATTGACATGTTCTATTTATTTAGCATTTAATTGTTCTCTGTGCAGCAAGAACATAGATTGGATAGCATTTGAGTCAACTGAAAAATGGCTTGTAATATACCTGAACTTTACAGTGTGGCTCTTCGAATGACTCGGATCTGTGTTGATGGCATTCCTTGGCGAGGTGTTTGCCGCCTGTGACGTCAGGGGCTTTTAGACAGTTGGAGAGGTTGGTTAAGGCGCATAAATGGCCGGTCGTGTTTGGTGCCAGGACTCTGAGAGAAAAACAACATCATGTGCTGTTGTTGACGCACAACCCCAGTGCTACTGGAGTCTCAGTTCTGACCTACTTTAAAGGGCAGCCCAATTTGAAGAGACTTCAACTCCACAATCACTTATCTCAAGGGAATGCAATGAAAAATTCACTCATAAATACTGCCGAAGGGATCTTTGTGTGTTTTTGTGCATTTTAAATAAGGGGTATTGACTTTTACAGAGTGTGAAACGGCATGTCTCTTTTCAATCTGAAGCACTGATATGATGTCTAGCCGAGAGATGTGCTTTACCACACTCAGCGGTGCTTTATTTGCTGTGACAGTTTGGATGGAAGATTTGAGATTGGGGGGGGGGAGGGGGGATGGTAGGAGAAGTTCAAGCATTTCTGCCGAAGCTATGAAACTCAGAATTGTGTTTTGACAAAACTATTATCAGGAAACTGACCATGAAGCTCCTGGGTCTCCTCAATCAGATCTCTATTGATGAATCAGTTAGGCTTCCAGGACTTTCCAGCTCAGCGATCCACCTCAAAACATCACATCCATTATTAGTTTACTGTTCACAGAAGCTGTTATAGACGGTGGTGTAGTTGTCACCTTCTTTGAACTGGCCGAGCAGCTGACTGCATGTAAATCCACATATAATAGCAACGGCTCCCCCTTCCCTCTTGATTTCCTCTGGTCCTTTTTAAGTCTTGTGTTACAGGGAAAATATGCTAACCATTTTGGAGAGAGAACGGTGGATTTGCTCGGTGGGAACACTGCGTGACTCCAGTGAACCAGGCCACAGAGTAAACACTTTCTTCTCTGAAGCCAGAAATAGTTTTGACAGAGCGAGAGAAAGGAATAGATAGAGCAACACGGCTGTGTTTTGGCACAGTGAGAAAGAGAAAAGAGCGCTTTTTCGGGTTCCCTCGCCCCCCTCCAACACTTTTTCTCTCCCATATCTGAAAATATCCCTGAATAATGTGCCCAAAGGCTTCCACTTCTCAACCCCTCCACAAGCTTGTCACTCTCACAAATGGGGTCGGTGCCACCGGTAAACATAGGTCACGCCATACCCCTCTATTAACTCAATCACACCGCTACTAGTAGAACGGCTGTTAGGCATTTAGTTAATTGTGACGTAATTAACCTGTCAGTGTGCATTAAAGTTGCACAAGCCAATTCATATGAATGTGGGCTGGTTTGGGCGTCCTGTTCAATTTCCACAAAGGCTATTTTGTATGCTGTGTTGCTCCAGAAGTGACCAGAAGCATTATGACCATGAGGGGATGTGTGCCTTTGAGACTTTTCTTCATCTGGTTGTTGAAACCACATATGTAAATTTTACTTCTCCCAAAATGTTAAAAAATAAAAGTGTTGAGAGTGTGTTATAGGCTATATGACATGACATTTTATAGCCAGATATGACAACACTACTGCAACACGCATCACTACAGATGAATATCTGAGTATCTCTTCAGCAAGCCAACGTGAAAACAGCCGCTAAACAGTCGCTAACGCTTAACACAATAATCTTCATTAAAAATAGTGAGACTAAATATTCTTACCAGTGAATGAATAAAATGCAGCTCATATCTGTTGCTTTCGTGGACGTGCATATTTGCATGTAGTGTGGGAGTTGAAGATCGGATTTATATAGTTTTGTGGAGACCAAGTGTAAATGGAACCGTTCTAACAAATCAGATCAATCTGACCAGTTAAAAAGCAGATATGACCAGATGTAAACAGGTCGTAAAACTATTTTTATATATATATATATATATATATATATATATAAACCTAATATAGTGGCCGGTGAGTGTATATATATATATATATATATATATATATATATATATATATATATACACTCACCGGCCACTTTATTAGGTACCCCATGCTAGTAACGGGTTGGACCCCCTTTTGCCTTCAGAACTGCCTCAATTCTTCGTGGCATAGATTCAACAAGGTGCTGGAAGCATTCCTCAGGGAGTTTGGTCCATATTGACATGATGGCATCACACAGTTGCCGCAGATTTGTCGGCTGCACATCCATGATGCGAATCTCCCGTTCCACCACATCCCAAAGATGCTCTATTGGGTTGAGATCTGGTGACTGTGGAGGCCATTTTAGTACAGTGAACTCATTGTCATGTTCAAGAAACCAATTTGAAATGATTAGAGCTTTGTGACATGGTGGAAGTAGCCATCAGAGGATGGGTACATGGTGGCCATAAAGGGATGGACATGGTCAGAAACAATGCTCAGGTAGGCCCGTGGCATTTAAACGATGCCCAATTGGCACTAAGGGGCCTAAAGTGTGCCAGGAAAACATCCCCCACACCATTACACCACCACCACCAGCCTGCACAGTGGTAACAAGGCATGATGGTTCCATGTTCTCATTCTGTTTACGCCAAATTCTAACTCTAACATCTGAATGTCTCAACAGAAATCGAGACTCATCAGACCAGGCAACATTTTTCCAGTCTTCAACTGTTCAATTTTGGTGAGCTCTTGCAAATTGTAGCCTCTTTTTCCTATTTGTAGTGGAGATGAGTGGTACCCGGTGGAGTCTTCTGCTGTTGTAGCCCATCCGCCTCAAGGTTGTGCGTGTTGTGGCTTCACAAATGCTTTGCTGCATACCTCGGTTGTAACGAGTGGTTATTTCAGTCACTGTTGCCCTTCTATCAGCTCGAACCAGTCTGGCCATTCTCCTCTGACCTCTGGCATCAACAAGGCATTTCCGCCCACAGAACTGCCGCTCACTGGATGTTTTTTCTTTTTCGGACCATTCTCTGTAAACCCTAGAGATGGTTGTGCGTGAAAATCCCAGTAGATTAGCAGTTTCTGAAATACTCAGACCAGCCCTTCTGGCACCAACAATCATGCCACGTTCAAAGTCACTCAAATCAACTTTCTTCCCCATACTGATGCTCGGTTTGAACTGCAGGAGATTGTCTTGACCATGTCTACATGCCTAAATGCACTGAGTTGCCGCCATGTGATTGGCTGCTTAGAAATTAAGTGTTAACGAGCAGTTGGACAGGTGTACCTAATAAAGTGGCCGGTGAGTGTATATATATATATATATATATATATAATAGGTGCATGATGCCTCTGAAAGTCACATTCAAGACAGGACACTTAGAAGAAATACTCTCAAGGCCGTTGCTTTGATCCAAAAGTGTTTTTCAGGGTTATTTTTTCTTACAGGACAGTGAGCCCTTGCCTCTGTTGTGGTAGTGTTTGTAGGTGAAGGCTGATGGGTTTGGATCGCTCTGAGACAGCATGGCATCAGAAATGGTGTCCATGTGCCGGTCAGCTGCAGCTGATTAAATGACTATTAGCTGTGCCAGACTCTATCCCCATATCTCATTCTACATCCATTACTGAGCAAGCTGTCCCACTCTCAAGCGGAGGACCCATCTGTCCGAGCCCCACTGACCGCCTGCACCCAGCTTGGTTTACTGTAGGCCTTCATTATCCTCGTTGCAGTTTGGCCGTAACTTGCTATTATTTGCATTCGAGTCGTGCCTGAATAGTGTGCGAACAAACTTAATTTCCCATCTTTTTTTAGTGACCGCATGAGAATGATCAGATACATTTGAAGCACCTTCTTTTTTCTCAATTTTATTTTTGGGATTAGTACACTACAAAATGCACTCATTTTACTTTAACTTGCATCACTTTGTAATTGAGATTTCCTCATGAGTAGCAGCTTCCCATGAACACATGATGTCCTCATAACTTGTTTCCCTTTCCTATGATATGAAATCTGTCGTTCTGTATGCAGCACTACCCTTTGTATTTAGAGCTCACATGGTGAATAACAGGTGACACGGACCAGACTTTTAAACCCAAAAATCATTTGACCACCATGTCAATTTAGCTTTTCAAGCTCTATTCAGAGGGCTGTAAGATTTAAACGAAAAGACTGAAAATGATTATCTGAATGTGTTATTTGTGGGATTTTGCCGTTCCAGCAGAGGCAGCGGCTTAGACCCTGTTTGACGCTTAAATCCTTTGAAGTGGTGTGTGTGTCCTTACGCCAGGTCTATTGAACACAAGCTTCTTTTTTTTTTTTACCCTCCTTTCCCAAAATACACAGGGCACAAGTGCTTGGACTCTGTATCAGTGACCAAATTAAATCAAGCGCAGAGCGGCCTGGCCTCTCTCCCTTTTTTCTCACAACTAATTTTTTTCCCTAGATAGGATCTAAATGAGTTTTCCAGTGGGTGAGATGCTCAGTTGGCTGATAGATACCATGTGCAGCCAACACCCAGAAGTAATCATCTGTTGGCAAGAATGTTTAGCCATTAGGTGAAGTATAAATTCCCACAATGAGCTCCACTTTTATCAACTGACTGAGTCGGCATGAGCGATCTGCTTGGGAACGTAGGCCGGTGGCCCTTCTGTGAGGACCCACCGCAGTCGACGGGCGGCACCAAGGGTCACCGTTCCAGCTTAGTAGGTACAGTGGGGGGGGAAACAGGGATTTGTAGCATCTCTGCATGACGGCCGCAGCGTGCATTGTTTCTCAGTGGAGATTTGACAGAAAATAGTGATGTCTAAATCCGTCTGGCATGGCGTTGGGAAAGAATCTCGACTAGAGAGAGACTTTGATGCGCATTGTGAGGAGAGACAGCAGCACATGTCCAAAGGAAAATAAAAGTTTTGTGGAGAGATTACGGACTCCTGTAGGCCCGGTGATTCACGTGCTGTAAAAGAAGCCAGCAGGATTCTCCCGATCTTGTCCGCCAAACTCACCCGAGATGGGACGCCCCTGCCCACTACAATGAGACTCATCCTGTGTTGAACAAGCATTACCCGCCTCTGTTCTGAATGCATTGTATCTCAGTGCTAATAACCATTGGTAATTAAATGCTGAGGGGGAGGTAGGATATGAAAAGGAGGTGAAAACAGTGATGTACAGGAATATTCAGCTATGATTAAAGAAAAGAAAAAAAAAAAACGTACACACAGCCGCTTTGTGATTGAGTGTCCCATCTTGAAGTATCCCTGTAATGGATTAACCCCCATCCCACGAGTAGCCTGAATAGACAAGGATTCACTGGAGACGCAACAGAGCTACTCCACAATGGGCCAGTCTTCTTTTGTTCCTTCAGCTTTTTGAGTAAATCCCCCCCCCCCCCCCCCCCCTCCCCCCGAAACCCTGTAATTAGATTTGAGCTGTTTGCAGACATCCCAAAAGTGATCTGTACAAAGCATAAAAAAGTGTACCCTTTAATTTACAGTGCAAATACTTTTCCATTAGCAATGGGGGATTTGGTGGTGTTTGTTCCCCTGAATGGAGAGAGGGAGTGAATGGAGGTGGAAGACACTCTTCTGTTACTTAATTGTGAACTCTGAGATTAGTGTGAACACTTCCAACCTTTCACCCCAAACAAAGGAAGCGATCAGGTCTTGTTGCCTAGTGACACGGTCTTCACACTGGTACAATTTAACCAGTGAGCTGGTTCTCGCTACCTGCGCCTGTGTAATTGATGGAGCAGCGAGTGAATGATTCCATAACAGCTTTTGCTCTTCGTCTTCATTTCTGGACATCAAATGCCTCGTTATACGAATACCTTCATATTCTTGGCTGGAGTATTGACCTTCATATCTGCAGTTATGACCATAAAAAAATATATATTTTTCTATAGAAAAATAGATAAATTCCTCTACATGATGGTACTTATTTTAGATTTTGAATGGCATATAAATCCATAAATTAATTAACATAATTCAAAAAAATATGATGGCATATGATTCCTTTTTATTTTTATTGGTTTTTAATCTGTATTAGCCAGAAATAACTAAGGTTATGCTATGTGGTCTCTAGTGTGTTTTTGGTGGTTGCTAGGTGAATGGTTGCTTGCTAGAGCCCACCCACAATCTGATATTTTGGTTCCTAGATATGGTCTTTTATTTATTTAACATGTTAAATTGGCCGCCACATGAAAATCATTTGTATGATTGCTTATATTAAGGTATCAGTTATGTCCGTAGCACACATGATCAAGATTACGAACCCTGGGCTTAATTTTCAACACGGGATTGCTGGTATTGAGCATAATGTTGAATGTAGGCTGAGTAATTTCATTTAAATTTTTATTGTGCTTAAATGGTCAAATACACCGAAAATGATCTCAAATTCCCCATCTTTGTGAGTATCCTCATAAAGACTGTTGGTTACGTCTTAAGTGACCATAAACTGTTGAGAAAGAAAACACGTGTAACAATATAGTGGATCCGTGCATTCGGTCGTTTTTACACCTGGCTCGTTTGGAGCATTTGTTTCGGAACCTGGTGCGGTTTCTCCCTTAGTTCGGTTTGTTTAGGCATATATGAACACGGCAATCACGCTCATATCCACACCACAACAATCGCTGCGAGATCGCCTGATCGAGGTGGTCGCAGCCCGATTGAAAACGAACTCTGGGGCGGTTCAGTTAAGGTGAGAAGGCAATCCGACCCAACTGACCAATGAATGAATATAATGTGTTATATAAAAAGCAGCTTGATTGTCTGATTCTGTGAGTTTTTTTATTGAGAATCAAAGAGCTACTCTTCATCTTAAAATTTTGTAATTGCTCTTCAGCATTCAGCATTGCAAGAATGCTGTCCAGACGAAGCCTTGAATCCAGCTCTAACTGCATTATAAATTAACTCTGACCAATAAGAGGATAGTTTTAGTCACATGTGACTTGCATAAGCACTTCTTGGTGCACTTTTAAATGTTGCCTTGTGAGAGCGAACCGAACCAAGAAGAAATTGCAACATTGTAACCAATTAAGTCCCTGATTCGGTACAAAGAAAACGATCTACAGGTCTGAAAATGTCAAGTGACAGCAGCCTAATATTTCTACTGCTGTCTATGTCATTAATGTTGATCAAACAACAAAAGAAAAAAGAGAAAATCACTCTCTGCACTTGACTGAATAACTTTTGCAACTTTAATTATAAGGAATAATGTTTAATTTAATTTATATATTGACGACTATCCAGTATTATTTTACTGCTTGTATTTTTTATTTTTTTTATTTTTTATTACTGGCTGTTTACTTGTCTTGTTCAATTCAATTAAAAGCTTCCCTGTGTTGTTTGTAAGCTATTGCACAACAAAATTACCCAATTGTAAAAACACAAATAAGCAAACATTTAGGTGAAAATATAATTGTTCTTGTTTTTTAAAGAATGTCTTAAAATGCCCAGTATAAATATCCCCATTTTCCGAAATGAAATTCAGGCCCTATAAGCTCCTACTGTATAATAAAGGTGTTAGGGGTTTCTCAAAAACCCCTAACTCAAGTATGAGCAATAAATGTATGTAAGTTCTTCACAATCAGTTTTGTCCCATTTCCGTCCTCCTATACTGCCTGTTCCCCTAACGGAGTTGAGTTGTGAGCTCAGGTGGGAGCCATTACGCCATGGAGGCTTGTCCTTATCAGTTAATAGCAGGTTTCCAGAGACTAGGATTGTTTTGATAGATGACACCTGGTCACTCACTCACAAGTCACACAAAGCAGAAGAAATGAAATGCTAGGCTAGATAAGATATCAGTGAAAATACTCAACCATTGATTGCTCAGTCATAAAGGGTGGGTTCACGGCAGTCCGAGTTAATCTTTCCTCCTGTTCTAAAGACACAGAACCCAGAGCAGCATTGAGTTCAGATGCAGGCGTGAGTGCCTCAGTTTGGTGCGTTCGTGTTGAAAATGAATGGAATTGTCCTTTATTCGCATCTGTGGGGGAAAAATGCTCTTCATTCATTTTTTTGGTGTCCTGCTGATATAATAAGATGTTTGGATGTTTCTGTTTACTTGGGAGTTTTTTTTACACACCCACAAAGCAAAGAATAAAGGAATGCCGTTAGGGTCTTTCATCCCCCCCGTCGCCCTGTAGGAGTGGGTGTCTGTTTACAGTCCGGCTCAGAGGGTTGGCTGTGCGGCCCGGTGCTGACCACAGTCCCAGAATGTGATTGATTATGTGGGGTTTATGCCATTGAGAACCTTTCAACGGCTCCAGGGGTCATGGGTCATCTCATCTGCAAATCTGCTTCCTTTTGTACAGTGAGACACAAAAAAAACCTTTTTCTTTACCCTGGGAAAATGGGGGATGGGAATGTCAATTAAACAACTGTCTCTTTCCACTTATGGCTTTTTTTAAACAGACTCAGACTGAAAATTCACATGGCAGTTTTCTTTAAAGCACTTTAAAAATGTTGAAGAAATTGTGGCTGTGTAAGAGGAATAGTAACGTTAAAAGCATTATAATAGATACCCTCAGATAAGTGTGCTTATATTTACAGAGCTGGCAGCAACATGAAACTAGATTAGAAAATCATGCTCTAATATGTAAATTTAATTTTTTGAATTTTGATACTAATTTAACTAATTCCTAATCAGTGACAGATTTCACAGTTTAAGGAGACCTTTTGTCAGATTTTTGCAATCATTTTCGATTATCCTAAATCTAGGTTGCATTACACCCAACTATAAATCTTGATAAATAGAGAGTGAGAATGCAGTTAGTCAGAGCTTCAGGACAGTGTAATTTAGAAAATGTGCCAGTCCTTGGCTTTTAGGCTCAGGTCTTTGTGGTCATACGCCCTGGATTACACTTTAACCCCAGGGAAGGTCTCTAGGCGAGGTGAAAGGCCAGTGCCCTCGTTTGGAGGGAAAAAAAGAAAGTCCTCTCGCTCTCTCTCCTCAGGAATGCAGTATCTTTTCACCCAATAAGCTCGGTTAGGGATTTTAGCGCTGATAAACATTCACCTGAGACCCTCAAGAGTCACACCCTGGGCTCAAGGTCTTGTTTGAGATTTCTCTCTGTCGTAACAAACAGATTGCGGCACGCATTCCTCATACAGGCGTCGTTTCTATCCACTCTCGCAGAAGGTGGTGCTTCTTCTGAGTTGTTTAGGTGTATGTGCCATTAGCTCTCCCAAAGGACCCCAGGGACTCAGACTAACCCTTCAGAAGAATGTGTGGCGTACAGGCCGGTCTGGTTTTAGATACAAGAGTCTTATCCTGTGTTTGCTGTAATTTGCAGGGCTCAAGGTCTATGAGATATATAGCCCTGAGAGAGGCCAGAGATTCCCAAAGCGCGCCTGATTTGTGGCAGGCGGAGGGAAGGCACTTGGGTACAAACATTGATAGTAAAAAATGTCTGTAGTCTAGCTGATGTGTATTTATTTAATCTACTCTGTGCGTTTAGTTTATGTAAAGTCACCCTGTTCATATTAAACCAATAATAGCAGAATATTACTCTTGGTTTTCTTCATTTTTTACAAAGTAAGCCACTTTCCATTATCCGAATGAAAGTAAAGGGTCAATTCTTGTGAAACGCGTGAGAAACATGCCGTTTAACGAGCAGTTTTCATGTGTGGAATAACACGCGCTCCTATGTTATCCATACGCTGAGAGGTCATCTGAGGTCTGTCTGCATCTTAACTCAAAGCTTGTGTGGCTGCTGCTTATGAGGGGCAGGTAGAGCCCCCCCTGCTGGACATCACACAGGTAGTGCACTTGACCTCATACTCGAGCCTCTCATCCTGTTCTTTATTTTCTTCTTTATCAGGCGCTTAATTTTTTCTTAATCTAATCCACTGACTTTATTTTTGTACATTTGAATATGTACAAAAGACAAAAAGTTACTTCCGTATTTCAATACAGCATGTTAGTATAATTGCACTTTGGCAACAATAGAACAATCATTCGGATACTTTGTTAAACCACCATGTTAATCCTACGTTTGTTTATGAACCACATCCATTGATATTTTCCCCATGTGGCTCCAAATAAAGCAAGCATAATTGAAACCAAGTCGTCAACCTTGAATATGACAGATAAAGGTGCACACTAGATATGTTGTGCGGCGCCATTGATTTGATTTGATTGTCACTCTTGCTGTGTTTCTCTGTATCTCTTGTCTCTCTCTCTCTCTCCTCACTCGCTGATTCATTCTCAGGTCGGCAGTGGCACATGGATGCAGCGCATTGTGAATTCACGGAATGACATTTGTGACCACAGGCTCTTTGAAAATATCTCTGTTCTAGTACTTGACTGTCCGTTAATATGATTCCAAAGCATATCCCTCACATATAAGAAGTCGACGTAAAATAAAAATACAGAGCTAGACTTCTTCATGATTGAAAAGGAGAGACTGTATATGACAGTTTTCTTTTTTGTTTATAAGCAAGTGATGTGCCAGGAAGCTCGTTTTTTTTTTTTGGCTGCAGCAGTGGGATGCTGTTTTGCTTGTATGTGCTTGGAATAATAAGATATCACCTTAAGATCTTATTTGACGGCACTCTGCACTTCTGTCCCATGACAAATGCTTTGATGATAATCAGGCGGCAGGACTGGAGGTCAGCCAGGATCTCATTGGGAGTGACCCGTGGTTGGCGAAATCTATCTGTCAGACTAGTTCCTCACATCTGTGAAAGATGTTGTTTGTGTGTGTTTTGTGAAATGTGTTTGGGCATGCAAAGCTTTCGTTCCTTTTTAAAAGCTCATTACTGGAGAGATAGTGAATTAACAGGTGTTAACACACAGAATAAATGACAGGCTGATGAAAGCATCTCCTCCAGTATCGAATGTAAATTAATTAGATTCTATCTAAATTAAACACGCCACCAAATCATCATGGGGTGACGGGGCCTTTTTGAACATTTTGGTGGGCTTGAGTTTTACGAACTGACATTTTTTCTTTCTGTGGTTTTTGCCGTTTGAAGCGCTAAGCTCCTGATTATTTTCCCACGGACCCTTTAAGCATCTCCAGTTGTCTAATGCATCCTCTAATGCGCTCTCACAATGAAAACATCTTTTCGTTCATTGCTGTTTTTTTTAAGCCCTCCGATTTCACCAAGGATTTTTACCTGGGAGTGTACAGCGCACGTCTGCCGCGCTTGGTGGCCGCAAAGCCAGATCAATGGGCTTTCTAATGGAATTAAAAAGAGGGTTGAAGTGATCGAGGCAGACCTCTATATTAGTTGCTTCAAAAGCGTTTCCCCCAGGCCCCTCTTTTTTTCTTTCCTCCCCGAGCACTGATGCCGCTTGATCGACACACACTTAATCTATAAATAAAGTCTTTTCTTTCTTCACAAAGACTTTGCGGTTAACTGTTTGTCCTCAAGGTCAGGGTCAGGCTGTTCTGAAAAGACATGTCCCAGTGATCATTAGGAAAATAACCTGGTCCTAATTGAGACGGGCAACTTCTGTCAGCTGTTTGAGGAAAGAGACTTTGAATTTCCCTTTTTCCTGCGCTGATTTCCCTTGCTGTCTCTCTTTTTTCATTCTCATTTGCAGTGACTTGCTAATAGACAAACAAATGCATGTTGGGAATAAAGGCTTTAGCACCTGCTCCTATTAAACTGTCAGTACATATTTTTGTGAACAGATAAAAAGTATGGTACAGTAGTCGAGTTCCTCCGATAACAGAAATGCTTACGCTCTCGGCGAGCGCCACATGACCTTGATACACTTGTTTTCCCGAGCGATCTTGAGACGTTTAGTCACAACATCGTTTCTCATTTCATTCTGTTGTTTTGTTTACGGTGCCCGAGAGTTGGAGAAGACACTGTTGCCCTATAACGCCACTGGCCTCCAATTTATGGAGCATGTTGATTGCCTTCCATTTTCTCATTTGAGTCTCCCTATGACAGAGAGAGCCTTCACGGTCGCTCGGCTAAGCATTCATTCTTAATGCTGAATTTAAAGCACGCAATCCTGTAAAGGAGCCCAACAAAGCGAACTTGTTCGCTCCATCGGGAAGGTGATTTCGCTGGGCAACAGGCTCGTTCATCGGCCCTCATTTCCTCGAAGAGCTACACAAAAGCCTACATTAAGCTGGAAAGAGGCATGCCATTCCTCTTATTCTTAATACCTTTATCTATACGTGTTATTTGGCCAAGCTTCTCCAAATGCATTTAAATATTATTAACATTGGCGCTGCTTCATTTTTTCCCCCTCTTTTTTTCACAAGCGGATCATGGCCCATCACCCCCCTCCCGTAATGTTTTTGTAGCCGCACGGCTTTAGAGTTCCATTCTCATTCCTGTCGTCTCAGAAAACAAAACAAACTCCTGTTCCTGTCAGTTGGGTCGGAGATTGGGGCAGCGGTGTGGTGGGGTGGGGGGCAACAGTGAAGGGTGGTGGGGGTGCAACAGCTAAAAGCCTTTTGTCCAGTGGGAAAGACTGTGTCAGCGGCCAGTGAGAAAAGGGGCTCCGGTCATTTGGCCACAGTAAAAAACCAAAAGTGTAAAGATTAGGGACGTAAGGGGTCGAGGTAAAAGCCTATGACTAATGTGGCTGGTCATTCACAGCTCTTGCCACATTGTTTGTCCAATGTCCAGATGGTCACTGGGAATAAATCGCAACGAGAGAGGAAGCTCAGTGGACTGCTAGATTTGACTTCCTGTCAGATTATCGTGTAGTGAGGAAAGTCACTTGCCTTTTATTTTTCCCGCTTTCTTTAGATCAGCACTTCTTTAGATCAGCAAGTCACCCGTGGTATAATTTTTTCAGTATGAACATGTTTTTCGTCCACTAAAGCTGTTTCTATGGCAGACCGTCGTATGTAGTCAAAACTTTGGATGCAACTACTACTAGTGTCTGTATATATATATATATACATACATTGTTTGGCATCAGCTAGAATTGTTTTTATATTTTTTAATTTATGCTCACTAAGGCTGCTTTATTATAAAAATACAGCATTTATATATTACAATGTATAAATATAAAATAATATTTATGAAATATTTTTACAAAAATATATTTTCAATTTTAATATATTTTAAAATGTCATGATTTTCCTGTGATGGCAAAGCTGAATTTCTATTCTTCGATGTCACATGATCGTTTAGAAATCATCCTAATATGCTGATTTGATACTCATGAAACATTTCTATTATCAATGTTTTAAACAGTTGTGCTGCTTACTATTTTTGGGAAACCATGATGAAAAAATTCTTTGATGAATAGAAAATTCAAAAGATCAGCAATTATTTGAAATAATAGAAATTATTTGTAATAATATATATGTCTTAACTGTCACTTTTGATCAAGTTAATAAACTGAATAAAAGTATGAATTTCTTTTGTAAAAATGTTACTGACCCCAAACGTTTGAACAGTAGTGTATTTACAGTTTGTTTGCCAGCTAAATTAATTTCAAGCATTTGGGCCATAAGACTTTAGATCATAGTTTTTAAGATCATGTGAAACAAAATTCAGTCTTGTCCAGACTATTGTACAATAAACTTGACACTTGAACACTGAAAGCTGCACAGAGTGTCAAATCGCTCTTTATTGTTGTCATCTCTTTGATCACTGGAGGGTGTGAGATGTTGGGAGGCAGGAAGATTTGCAGACAGGATGACGGAGGCTGGTACTGCTGAGCTGCAGGACAGTACGGCACCCTGGTAGATCTTAGAGGAAAATAGCGCTGTTGTCCGTTTATCCGCGCGCTCACAGCTGGCCGCTGCTTGATGTAAATCTATCACCTGCGGCTTACTGCATTTGCTGCAAAAACCTGGATGCATTTTACACCCAATCGGGTTTGAGGTTGACCAAAAGTCAACCTCAAGGTTAGTGTACCAGTTAAGAAGAATTATACAGATATATCACATTTGATAGACCGAAGTGCAAATTTTTTCGATCAACCAAAGCTTGTTTAGCAATTACTGAATATTCCGTATTCTATTCATACATGCAGATTCAAATAAGCTTGTATGTCTGATATGTTGAACAGATTAGTAATTCGTCTTAGCATTGACATTGATTAAATAAATCGCGTTAAACCGTCTTAAAAGATTAGCAGGCATTCCATTATGAGCAAAAATAGATAGGGATCAAAGGGAATCGACAACAGTAAACAAACATTTTACCATTTTAAGGAAGGGGGGAACAAACAGGACCCTCAAATTACCTTCCCAGCAGATCTTCTTCATAGTGGCAGTTTGTCATTTGGTGGAACAGTATAATTTATTTTCATCCTCCTGATGTGTTTCCCAGTAATGGCTTTGCATAGAGACCATTTCTGCATACGCCCAGAGGGGAAAAGCTCACACACATGCATACACATACAAACTCTCTCTCTCTTACTGTTCTTCCCCCCCCCCCCCCCCCTCAATCACGTCGAATAACACCACACAGCCTGGTTTTCAAATGTGGAACATGTGAACATCAAGCCTTATTCAGTGCATTCATCATTTGCATGCATCTAATATCCAGAGTACAAATTAGTTGCCAAGCACTGAGAATGTCATTAAAATTCAATAGTTTTGTGCTAGATATGTTTATCCTGCATCTTTTGCATTTTATACATTAGATGAATTTGTGTGTGTAAAGATTACTCGCATGGGGTCATATGAACAGTTTTTGGTCAAAGCAACTGTGTTGGGTTGGTAGCACAGAGTGACCCCTAATGGCCAGAGTGCAGTATGGCAATCCTGTGCAGGGCTCATGTGTGGCGTATGAGGGACACTGAACTGACACCCTTGGCAACCACTCGCCTGGTTGCCACGGCCAAGCAAGCAATTCGGAAGCCAGCTGTACTGCAGGAGCTGTTCCTTCTCATTTGCAGTTCATTTATCTCCCATCTCCGCAAGCCTCGCCAGCACACACACATACACACACAAACTCCCACTGGTAACCTCATCTCCATTGTGCCCAATCAACTGTGGAAAGTAAATGGCATCTCTCTCCCCCTTTTATTCATTCAAAATAACTCGCACATGCACACGGCATTGCCGCGGCCATCCTTCATACAAACCCACAGATGTAGAGACACTAGCTGATATACACGCATACAATAGAAATTGCCTCTGAAGCTCCTGTCAATAAAGTATTGTCAGATGTAGCCTGCAATGAGTAAATTACATGCATTACTAAAGCTGTGTATGACAGTCGCTTGGCTTACACATGTGGTGACTGCTACGTATCGATTGTTATATTTAAATTCAGCAGCTGTGTTTGATGAACGCATGTGTAAGGGAAACACTTGTGTGTCAGCTTGTCAGATGCAAAATCATTTGATGAAGCATTTAGGAAATAAACGTAAGAGCCCCCAAGGACAGACAGCAATAGATTTTGTTGTTGTTGCTGCATCTGACTCCATTTTTTGTTTGTATATTATGTAAAAAAAAATATATACATATATATATATGTATGTGTGTGTGTGTGTGTGTGTGTGTGTTAAGAATGTAATGTGTGTGTGTAATATATATATATATATTTTTTTTTTATAAAAAAAATAAATCTAGTATAGGCACTATTTACCCATAGGCACAATATGCAGTATATTTGGCACAAAAAAAAAAGTATTATTATTTATTTATATCTACAGTTTGTAAAGACATTCATAGGCAATTTAAACAGAGAAATATATATTTATAAGATATTTACTTGTTTGTTTTTTTTATTGGTTTTTATACAGTTTATTTATACAGTTTCTTACATGCGCACAGTTTCTATCTGTCTGTAAAACTAGTATTTAAGCTGAAATATTTACATTAAAAATGTTTTTTAAATGTTACATTTAAAAGGTAATTTCAGTCAGACATTAGTGTCATTCACAGGGCTTTTCTCGATCTAGTTGGAGTGGTAAATGGGCGAATGAGTGAGCTGTTTCGGACATGACATATGCATGAATGTGTAAATACAGTAATGCTTCTCCTGTCAGATGTGTTGATGAGTTGAGCACACCGAGATGTCATGATGGACATCAGCAGAGGCATGATTTCCAGATTTCAGTCCTGTTTGACAGCTACTCTCTTCTGTCGGTGTCCTGCTGACGCTTAAGTCATTACTATGGCAACCCATGTGGATATAGCAGATATTGACTTGTCTGACTGTCTGAACAAACACCTCTGATTTCATCACTTGCACTATGATAGCACAGACACTAAAGAAAAACGAATCTGATTTATGTGCACGGTGAACACGAGAGCACGCGAGAGTCACACAAATCCAGAATTCTGCGCGTGTCGGCGGCTTCAGAGAGCAGATGAGCTTTAGTTATTATGGGACTCATCAGCACTGTAAACTTGAGAGAGCTCCAGACATCCTCCAGACACTCTCACCTCCTTGGTATGAATCGTCCGTATCTCATTCCCTGCACTAATTCCAATTTAATTGCCAGTGGCCTGAAGCCTCCTCAATAGGAGTAACAAATGGTTTGATTTTGTAGACTTCATCAGACTGCATTTTAAATGCGACACTCACCCCGCGCGAATGCCAATGAAGCAGAGGAGAGGCTGCCTGTTTACTAATTATCCTTTTTCTTACTGGGAGCCGCACTGCAAGGGTTGTCTGATTAAATCGGATTTGTGGGATAGGGGGGAAAAGCAAGCACGGTCCTCTGCTTTGTAAACGATCCTCATGCAAGGCAAGGGCCAGCCGTGCACTGTAAATTCTGCTCTCTTAAAGGGACACCGTGTCTTTTGTAGACCTAACGCAGGGGTGGGTCCACTCGTAAATTCCTCCCCTTACTTACCCCTTACCCCCCCTCAGCGTTACAGTGTTTATGATCTTTTATCACTTCATCCATCAGGGCAGCAGGATGATTCAAATAGCGGCTTTACAAACACAGACCATGATGTATGGCTATACGGGCCATTCTACAGAATTGGTGCAAACTGCTGTCCCACAAGCAAAAAACACATCTAAAAGGCATTTAAGTATTCAAATTTTAGATGTTTACAAAGATCCTTCTATCTATTGAATCCCACAATAATATTTAAAATATCAGTATATAAAATCATCATTTATTGGGTACTTTGTATTGGGAGGTGGCTGTGCCAAACCCTAACCCCTAAATTTCAATTTGTTAAAATATTGAAATATTTTTTCTTTTTTTTCCATTGTTGTTTTTAAAAATATCTTTTTGATGTCTTTTAAAAAGTGAAGTTTAAAAAAAAAACATTTAATTTATATTTTATTTTTAAATCATGAAACTTTATGTAAAAAAATGTATCCCACATTTTCATGTCACTACCGAAACAGTGTGTTTTAGTCCATTGGCTGAGACTGATTTTAACCACACCCCTAGTTTTTTATCAGAAAATATTCCTGTCCCTCTCTCTCATAGCCTCTCTTTCATTGTAGATAGGTACCATCATTTTGAGGGAAATGTGTTTAAAAGTCTGAAAACCTGTGTGTAACTTTAAGGTCCGTCATTACCAAACACAAAAAAACAATTAAGCAAACTTTTTTGGGTGTTATTCCATAAAATGTAGTTTGTATGTGTGTACAACTGTTCAGAACTGTGCTAGTTAACCATGTGCTGATTAACATCTTTGAGTTAGGCTCAAAAGTATCTAAAATTGTCACTACGGAAACAGTCATGACCGGAACATGTCATTGTTTTGGTAGTGACAAAAGGAACACAAAATCATTTATTTGGGGGAAATAAACAAGATTTTAGTAGTGTTTTAGTATGCGAGTTAAAATTCTGTAATGTGATGTGGTCGCCTCCAAAACATTACTGTCACTACCGAAAATGTGCCGTCACGACCGAAACATGGATGTTTTGTCTAAAATAAAGTATATTAAATTATCAACTAAGATGTTATTATAGTGTTTGGTTCTATATATATTCAAACTAATGAATCCTTAACTTTGAAATCAGTATGATTAACTTGTGGCCTTTTCCAAAGAAAGATTGCCAATAAAGCCCCTTTGAAAATTGAATTGATTGGATTCAAAATACAACAAATCTTATAAATTATACTTGAAATATTGTTAAAATTGTAATAGTTATTGATTTACCTGTGAATTATATATATTTTTTTAAATTGAAAAAAATATATATTTATGAGGTAGATGTTAACAAAATATTAATAGGTCAATATAAGCCTTATTAAATTATTTATTATTGTGTTTTGGTAGTGACAAATTTGGGGAGAGGAAAAATATTCCAAAACTTTCTGAAAATACAATATGATAATTAACTGCACAATTACTAGAAATGTGTACCTTGCATATATTATACAATTTGCATACATACAAATTAAAAAAAAAAATTAAAAAAATCAAGACGTTTCCTACTCTGACTTTGAACCAATTCAATAGAATGGCCCATACAGGTTGCAAGTCTCACTCTTAATATAATTTAGCAGCAGCTTCTCGTACCTTTATGGAAGCATTCAACAATTTTCACCTTTATTTATAATATTTAATTTTCCTTTTTCAAGAACAATTAATTACAAAAAATAGTTACATCACATCACTTTCTTGTATTAGTGTGCTGAAGTTATGTTGTCGTCATCACAATGATGGGAGATTGGATGAACAATGTACTTTACACAGATATGGGTACAAGTAAGCGATTTAATCACCCTTGTCCTATGTTAAATGTATAATGTTTAAGTGTTGTGGCTATAATTTTAAAACTGTGTATTTTTCCAGGCCCCATGTATACGTCCAATAGTGGTGTCGCGGTATACCCAGTGGTGTAGTGCAGGGTATACGCAGGTATACGGCGTATACCCACTTCTTTTTCAGTCGGCATTGCGTATACCCACTTCTAAATCCCCTCTGATGCGCATCATATTTAGTTGCTAATCCAATCTCATGAATAAAAAACACCCAGGGTCGTACCCCTAATATTAACTCTAATTTGTTGCTGCAATGATTCTTCCATCGCGACGATAACACATCTGATCTGCTTCAGCACTCAAACACCCGCTCGTCAATGTCAAAATGTTTGAGACCAATCAAAGCAAGCAGGATTTTTGTTCACAGAAGCGCGAGCTGAGCGCGAATCCCAACGCGACGCTTCACTTCAGTTAACGATCATACAGTGCGAGATAAGATGCAAGTAGCTAAAATATACGGCTGGTTTTCGATAGAAGTTTTAAATGACCGACAGAAATAATCAGTTTGATCAAAGACAGTGGAAATTATAAGCTCAATTTAACAACACAAGCACCCTATTAAATATATTGCCATTATTATTGTATAAATATATTTGTATAACGTTACCTCGAATGTGTTCGACTTTTCACTGTTTGTATCACTCCGCTTGTCTGTGTTTGCGCAACTTGCATCATTAAGCCAGAAGGCAGCGACAAGTGACTGTCTTTATGAGTGAGCAATTGAACCATTAATTAAATGAACAGATTAGTCCAAAAACATTGATTAATTTAGGAAAGAAAAAGTAGCTGAAACTGGAACTGATTCTCAAGTTTAAGAATCTGATTGAATACTTCATGCTTTTAAAGCTACTGTTGTCCATTTTTTTGGCCATCAAAACACCTTAAAATGCTCATGTCGAGATCAGGAAAATCACAATTTCCCTTGGGGGGATATAGCAATATAATTTATGGGACCGGGGTATTTAGAAAACCCTACGTACGGCCCTGATATGCAAGAATACTAGTGATTCTATATGTTCTATTGTATTCATTATATTCTACAGTCTTGCATATTCAATACTAATGCAAGACTAGTCTTACGTCACTGTCTATAACAAAGAGCGTTCATCCTTTGCTGGGACGCTTAAAAAAAATATTGGGGGCATAAATTAAGAGTATACCCACTTCTCCAGGCACCACTACACCACTGGGTATACCCATATTGATAACTGGTTCGTGATATGTAAAAAATCTTGACAAACAATATTGTTGATATGTTAATACTGCACATACAATTATATTGTAAACAAACAATTCAGTGGCAGTAACTATTTGATGGACACTCCAACATAGTCGGTGGCAGTATTTTACATTAAAACTGGTTGCCACCCTTCAAAAAATGGACAAAAAGAAGCTAGTGACGATGGCGAAGAGTGTATTTACTACTGCCGCACAAAATCATGGAAGTAAATGTCAGATGAAAGCGAGATTGCAACAATATCTAACAATGTTGTGATAGCCCTAAGGTCCATTGTAGGTATCGTAAGTATCTAACCCGGACCTTTCCTGTAATCATCAAGAGCAATTAATCGACACCGCAGCCCCATAGTCGCTTTTACTGAATCCTCTTTGCAGGCACGTTGAGCTAGTGTTGAAAGCTTACTTAATTATGAAGAATCTGCCTCCAACACCTGTCAAAGTCAATAGGGCCAATTTCTTCCATGTGGGTTTGTGAGTGATGAAGACATTTTCTCTGTCTAAATGGACACTGGAGAAACCATATGGTTCCATGACATTATCTTGAGGTAATTAATATGGCTTCTACAATGACATCTGGTGGCATTAATCTATCTGAGAACGCGGCATCTCGCCACGGCTGCCCGACACGAAAGTGAATTATCTGTAACTATTATTGGTGCAAAGTCTGGTACGGTACCATCCCCTGAATGAGAAGTAATCTTTTCGGAGGTTTAACGCGGGTTGAACCGTCCTCATTCTTTCCCTTCGAAGCGTCAGTTTAAGGCTTTTAAATGCAGTCTGCCATTGTAATTCTCATTTTAAAAAGCCACCACTTGAGATGAAAACCTGTTAAATCAAATAGCGTATTTTACACGTCCCTCTGTCGGGTGTCATGTATTTGTAAGGCAGACCTTCGGAGACCAATGACACTTTGATAGTAACACAGAAAATGTTATTTTGTTTCTCCCTCTCTCTCTCTCTCTCTCCCTCTCTCGCTGTCTCCCGTCTCACCATCTCTCCTCCTGTTAGATCAATAAACAATTCATTGAAGCTCTTTTCTTTGCTTTTCTTGTCAGAGGCACAGAGGCGTTTTGAATGCATTAAGGCAGCGCTCTGTGCTGTCACACGCTCTGTATTCCAGACCAAAGCTGTCAGTCGTTGCCCTCCCTTCCTCACCAGCCCCCTCTGAAAGCCTCAGGCTCCTCTAATGCCACATTATGCCCAGCCACTCTCCCGGATTACATGGATGTGCAGTTCTCCTGTAGTCTGGGCTCATTAGGTGTCAGCCGGAGTGAGCGAGTGAATACCCTGGTCGGAGAGATGCTGCAGACATATCGCATCACACGCACATGCGGCCGCTGGAACAGCTTGTACCTGTTGACTTCCCAACAGCCTGTAGCACTCAGTCATAAAAAACACTCATGTAACATCTCTCTATCTATCATTCTCTCTCTCTTCGGACTCAAAACCAGATTCGAGCAGGAAAAAAAAGTCAGGAGAGAAAAGACTTGCGCTAATCAATTCTCTTTCTCTCCAATCGCTCTGAGTGCCAGACCATGGAAATGAATGGGTCAGAAAGCCTTTAGATGTGGCTTTACCCCTCAGACCTGGGGCCCTTTGGAAATGCGCTCCCTATAATGCTCACATTTATACATCCCAATTATAATTAAGATGCAGTCCCCATGAAAATCATTAC
Source organism: Rhinichthys klamathensis goyatoka (assembly GCF_029890125.1). Lineage (NCBI taxonomy): Eukaryota > Metazoa > Chordata > Actinopteri > Cypriniformes > Leuciscidae > Rhinichthys > Rhinichthys klamathensis. Next base: position 1,656,569 of record NW_026606723.1, on the reverse strand, counting down.
ACTGCTCGAAGGGGTTCTCGTGACTAATGTTCTCAGTATGCCGCACTATACACAGATATGCTCGCTTGCAAGCGCAGTAGGAAATGGTAAATTTCTCTTGATAGCCCCATTTCACACTGAGCCAAAGTTCTGTGTTTTGCACATTATACTAATTGTGGGACTAAATATTTGGGCTTTCTTTTGAGGCTATGTGCACCCCCCGTGTACGTTAAAGGGGTTGTATAGTTTTGGCACCAGTCTGACCATATTGTCACGCCCTCCTGAGCCCCTGCTAGCACCCATTGTCCCCAGGCTCAGTGGGGCTGCCAAGGCCCCCTCTGCCCCACAACGCCCGGGCAGCCCTACCCCCCACCTGGCCCAAACATTTACCCCCATGACCCCTGCTCCCTTTCTGCTTTCAGACCTGAACTTCTCTCACAAGCTTCACACATACCATACAGTCTTAGTGTACATATACTCCATGGCTCCGTGGCACTCAAGTATGACACAAATCTGTGTGCTTTGCTGACACATCTAATCTGTCTGTCTGCCTTTCTGTCTGGATGTACTCTTTTGTACATGGTTATTTTTTTTAAAATATATTTTTAATTGAGCACCTAATTGTTATTGGGGGTGCTGTTAAATGCATAGGCCTATATTTATTACACTATTACTCTGGGATTATTGCTGTATTTTTTTATTTGTATTAATATTATTTGAATCATTGAGTCACTGAATCATTTATTCAAACAATTCATTCATTCAAAAACACAGATTTATTCAGAAAAAGAGCATTGAATAACGGAGTCTTTGAAAGAGTCATTGAATTGTTCACTCCACCAATTTGTTCAAACACACTTATTCATTCAGGAATGGAATCCATGACTGTCTTTGAATACATCAGTGCATCATTCACTCAAATGATTCATTCAAAACATACTGATTCAGTTAACACGCTGTCGTTGATCGTGGTTTGACTTCATATGGCGCCATTTCTTTAGGCAGAACAAAAATTGACAAAGTAACTGTTGATATTGTCTAAAATCTAAGTTGCTCAATAGTAACTTCATGTTTATTGAACTCTTGTACAAATGTAATCGTGGTTTTATTACAACTCAAATCCATGCTTATTGTTCATTTATTTAATAACTAGCCATGTAACACATGAGGTGAGGTACAGCCAGTTAATCATCGCTGCGAAATAAACCCCTTCAGGGTGATAAAAGACCCATCTGGTGACTGTACAGTTATCCCTCACATGTTTGTATAAGAGTGTGCAATAATATAAAAGCGAAATCCAATACTCTACCAGAACATGCCCATTGCACCACTGCCATCAGTTGCTGTTGATTCACATCACATCAAATATACATCAGATCAAACATCAACATCCTGCATACTGTGTGCTCATCTAGGTAGTGCATTCCAAGTGGAGATGCAGAACAGGTGTGTCATGGTGCCAGGCTCTTCGCTGAGCAACAGGTGACATCACACCTCACTGCAGTGGCAACAGACAGAGCTGCAGGAATTGTATTTCATCAGCACCGGCGAATTGAAACGCAAACTAATTGACTTTGGTCTCACCAGCTTAGAATGGCACTCCTTCTCCATGTGGGGTTTCTCAGAGCTGGCTTCGGCCCTGTGGGAAACTCAGTTACACCGTCTAACTCTCACATTAAGTTTTAATCACAGCCCTGTTCAGTTTGTTTGTGTAAACAGTTGCATTTGTTCTGTACTGAATTCTTAAATGAAATGATAATGGTTGTATGTAAATGAACTTTAAAGCCATCCATTCTAGTGTAATCCTAAAAGTTGGAAAAATCTACTTTTAGCACATTTATCCTTTTTTTTTTTTTCAATCAGATGCTCGCTCGAATGAGAATGTCCCTCCCCCTGCAAACGTGTACATGGCTATAATGTAACCAAAGCCCTTCATTTCTGTATGTCTTGCCCAGACTCCCTGTTGCAACAGCAAATAAGTCAACGCAGAACAGAAACATGCTTTTGTCAAGTGGTTTCAATGGGTCTCTAGGTGATTGTGATTATGTCTAAGTGTTATGTAGCGTACTATGCTAGACATGGTTATCATCTTAGTCGGGGATGATGCAGGCACACATTCTCACACCCATCCTAGAGTTTGGAGGTGTTTGCAGTGGTGAACACAAGCAGAACACCCCCATCACCTAAATGATGTTGCACACCCGCTGTTAAGTAACGGCCAATGCTTCTTTAGGGCCATTAACTTAAAACTGCGATGGAGCCAACTGAGGCCCTTATAAATGGACACAGGAGTGGAGGTAAATTATGCCAAAATTCAGGCAGTAGCAGCCAAAGCCAGTTCTCTATCCAGGTGTCACTTTGTCCAACTCAATTTTGCACTGTAATAGAGGCGAGTGGGTCAGCCACTTTTCTCTCTCTCTCTCTCTCTCTCTCTCTCTCTCTCTCTCTCTCTAGTTCTTTTTCTCTGCCATACCCTTCAGTACCTCACAGAAGAGTTTCTCCCAGCTAGGCCATTTACTTGTGACGCTCTTTACTTCACACCGAGGAACACTTAATTCCAGCTAACACCAATCACATGGACACTGCACTTCCCTTCATGGCTGCCGCTTTATCAACTGTCCCCCCTGCCCTTCTTCTGTTCCCAAAATAGTGTTATTTCTTCAGTGGAAGTGTTCTTACCACTTGAGAAATATGATGCATCAAGGGGTGAACTGTAAGATGTGTTATTTGACTGGTAATGGAAACATAGTCCACCTTTGGGATTGTTTCAAAATATTTTCTAATTAATGCTATTCAGTAAGGACACATGAAGTGACATTTAAATACATTTTTATTGTTACAAAAGATTAATCTTTTATATACATAAAATAAACATTACTTATCCTTAGACTTTTCTACTTATTTGAATGAAATAAAAATAGCATTTTATGTAATTGATCTGAAATGTGGCCAAATCTCCAAATATTGTACCATTTAAAAAAGACATGGGCCCAGAGTGCATGGTCACTGATTGAGCTTTTCTAAAAGGGGAATACTTGAAATGAAAAGTGGGTGAATTATCATCATTAAATCTTTCAGTCTCCACTAATGTGGGATTTTAAGAGCAATCACGGAGCAGCACTGGTGATGTGGCTTAGTCTTTCCCTCCACCTCATCCAGACCCTTGAGCACCCTGGGTCAGAGTCCACCTAACCTCTCGCATTCCTCAGAGCCTTTCCTCCCTACCCCCTGCCCTCTTTCCTCCTGTCACCCTGTCTTTCATCTCCCTCCACCCGCCCCCTTGAAAATTCGCTTTTTATGTTTCTTTACAGCCTTTAGATTTGCCATGAACCTTCCTGAAGCAAACTTGCATTTCACAACCCCAAACTTCTTTGGGATTTTCTTCCTTAATCAATGCCCCCCTCGTTTTCATCGATAAACCGAGAGACGTAAGGAGTCATTAAAGATGGAGACAGCGAGAGGGGGAGGGAGATGGCTGGGCCGAGAGAAAGCCAGAAGGAAGGCTTGTCAGTATTTATTTGCAGAGAAGCAGCAATTTAGCTGCACTGTCTGAGATTTAAGAACAGGAATAGTCGTTTCTCTCGCTCACCTCAAACTCCTCCTCTCATCCTCTCAATCGCTCCCGTCTTTTTCTCCAGCAAATGCTGATTGATCGAGCTTTATGAACATGAGACTGGGGCTCCTCATAGATTTTTAAATTAGTGGCAGCTTTGCCCCAAAGATGTGTTATCGACTCATGAAATAGAAGCGGAGCTTAAAACACTCCCACTTTCCCCAGAGTTTTCTAGAGCCTGATAATTGAAAAAAGTGTGAAGTGTGAGTCTGTGTATTAGAGTTAAGCAAAAAAAGAGAGGGAAAATTGTTCACTTTGCACCTTTATCTCTTTAAACGCATAGGTATAAGTCTGTTTTTTTACGAGGAGATTTCAATGATTTGGTAATATTAATTCTAAGTATCTAACAGCTCTAGTCTTTTTGTCCTTTCAGTTTATCTTTCCGCTGACCTCTTGTGGCACTGTATTATATGTGCATCTCACCGTGTGGTACTGAATGAGATTCTCCTATTGATCCACTGAGACTGAGTGTATTTTTTAAATGAATCATTGTCTCTTTCAGCTTAATTGTCCAGTTTTTGCAGTGAACGTGATTCAGAAGAACCAGAGTTTCTGCACAACATGCATCGCCAAACTAATTTGCACAAATAATGATCGTTTTCTAAAATGGGTCAGACAAATAGAAAATACGCCAGTATTGCTGTGTTTAGCTTGTCAGGACACATACAATGGTGTTGTAAATGCATGCTAACATCTCTCTCTGTCTGTTCTCAGGATCCGATATGGCCATCTTCTGTTTGCTGTGCGGGAAGCGCTTCCAGACGCAGACGGCTCTGCAGCAGCACATGGAGGTCCACGCAGGCGTGCGCAGCTACATCTGCAGCGAGTGCAACCGCACATTTCCCAGCCACACCGCACTCAAGCGCCATCTCCGTTCACATACAGGTCTCTCATCAGCTCTATACTACTTTAGTTTCTGTGTCTTAACGTCACGCATTTGTGCTTAAACAGACAGCCTCAGGAGCCACATTTTTGGAATGAATCAGAAATACTAATTTGATTCTTTGAAGGTTTATGCACATCCGTCAAGCCAAATGATTATACACGCTGAGATGTGATTCACCCTGTAGAGTGTTTAAATCAGGATCCTGGTACAGTCATTGTGTCGGCTTTTTTTCCCACCCGTCATCCCATCACCTTCTGGATGGAGGTGGATGGAATGAAGATAGCAGGCTGAAGTGACATGTCATTTAGCGAAAGGCCACAGCGCTGTGATGGCTTGTGACAGCGCAGATATCACCCTCCCCAGTCGTGCTAGCCCTGCTATATGGCGGTTTCATCCCCATGTGGCCAGGCACGCGGCTGAGCAGATGCGACGACTCGGGAACAGTCTGCATTACTGTCTCCGAATATGAGACACTGGAAATGAATCCCATTTTCTCCAGAAAGCCTTTTTCACCCTTCGTCTCTGACCTTAAATAACAGTCTGATGTGTCAGAGTTGCTTTACTTGGCGGCAGCAGGAATGAATATTTGAAGCGAAAGAGGGAGATGAGCAAAGCCCGCCTGTTTACAGGCTGCCCGGCCGTTATTGGGTGGCTGATGGTACAAGACGGCCAAGCGCTTACTGTACTCACTTGTCCTCGTCGGACTGCACATCGGAGCCGACGCTCCCGCCTGCACGCATAAATGTCAACGGTCTGCTTTGCCGCAGACGAGGCGGAGGGATATAGAGGCTGTGACGCAGCGTCGCGCTAGTTTGAACCCAATTCTCTGTGGGCGTGTATTAAATTACAATAAGCGCTAGCAAGCACCCCGTTTAATGTGATGTGGGGGCTTTTGTCAAGAAACTGAAAGGGAAAAACTGCTATTGGCACTTGCAAAAACCACCGAAAATAAGTCTCTGATTTCTTTTTTAAAGAGGACAAAAAGGAAGACTCACTGCTCGCGTTTAATTCTCCTTTGATCTTCTTAATCTCATTCACAGTGTATTTTTTTAATGCTGGAAACTGAGTCGCAGATATGATAAGCACTGGATATTCCTCAGAGCCGTGTTTCCCAACCCTTTTATCATATTTATTCCCACAACACCATCAATAGGGCTTAAGTACCATTTCATCAAAACCACACCAGAAATTTTTTGACAATTGTGTGTACTTAGTAGTATATCATCTACCATTAACGTAAATACAATTAAAGTCGTAATTATTACATTGATTTACTTTAAAAACAATCACTACTGTGTGTTACTCACCAAGTGGCCTACATACAACTTCGTTTGCCTTTTCAACCATATACTTTCTCAAGACTTTCTCAAAAACTTTTAATTTTGCAGATGTGAAGTTAAGTTCATAAAATGTAGGTAACTTTGTTTAAATGTCGCAGTTCAGTCTGGGAAATTTAAATTTGTACTCATGTTATACATGCAATACTTTGGTTTCTGTGCTTTGTGACGTAAAGGGTGGGGGGATATAGTTAATGGTTTTGAAATGTCGTCCTCAGAAATCTGCTTCTCTCCGATGTCTTTAAATGTCAGCTTTACCATCACAGGAATAAGTTACATTTTAAAATGTATCAAAATAGAAAACAGTTATTTTAAATTTAAATACACCACAATATTGCAGTTTTCATTGCATTTTTGATCAAATAAATTCAGCCTTTGGGGCATTAAATGAAAAGTGCACTAAATACATAAAATTGTAGAATACTATATATTAATTTGACAACCCTTATTTTTGAAGTTGTATTGGTTAAAGTCAGCAAAATCAATGTTTTTTTCTGGGATAAATCACAACTTTGCTGAAGCAGTGGTGCGATAGCTCGACGTATCCCTGATTTCCTCCATGTGTGTGGTGCCCACTCAAAAATAACTTAAATGAGTGATTATGGCCCACACAGTCATTACTCAGTAATTCAAACCCAGTCATACCTTGTCCTAAATGCTGATGCGGAACCAATTTTAACAGGATTTCAGAGAATGATTACATGCGTTTCCGCTGATTTTAGAGAGGAATTTCTTTTCTTGAATGTACTTGCTCATGTACGTTTACAGGCGCACACAGTGTGAGCGAACGCTGGCATCCATTAGGGCTGATAATCATGGCAGCCCCCGCGCTCCCCCCCTCGATTCCGCATGCTGCCGGCCGTGCCTCGTTAATATTCCGTTGTTGTTCTGTGCTTGTGTTTTATTCGGAGCCCATTTTCCATCTGCGGCGGGTGTTTTGTGTTCGCAGCTGTGTTTGATAGTGCAGCCCAGTCGAGACCCTGGCAGTGATGGATCCTTGATTTACGCTGCTTAGCGCATAATGAACTCGGCCCCTGCCTTAATGTAAGCCTTGGTCCTGCCAGGCGGCTGGCGGTGCCCGCAGACCCCGGCCAGGTACGCCACCGCAGCCGTCCCCTGGGGCACGAGGACGCAGGTGGCAGCCCCCAAGCTTCCCAAATGTCTTTCCCGCCCTCTTTGTGCCTCGTAGCCACCAGACTTACACACAGACACAGAAAGGAACCGAAGAACACGCAGTCGGTGACAGCATCTTGATCTATCACCTTGTATCTTTATTGCCTCAAAGCTTAATGTATTCCAAACAAAGCAAAGCCGCCAAACAGAATTTGATAAGCAAATTGCCTTCTGTTTATAGCAGTGACATGCTCCATTTACATAACAGGTAGCCTTAAAAAAAACACCAGGCGATATGAATTTGTGCCTTGTGATATCGAAAGAGTGCTGTCACAAATTATTTCGTCAAATAAAGATTAAAGATGCATTCACCAAAGGGTAGAAACAAGCCTGCGGATTTAACTCATGGTTAGTTTTCTGGAGGCTAGCGCAGATGTCTTCGGTTGAAGAGCCAGCTTAGGCACAATTAAAGTCAGGTGAATTTGGTGCGATTGCTATGCTCGTCGCGTGCCGGAGAGTCAGGGAGCGTGATGGATTGTGATCTCTTCTGCGGAGGAGGCATTTTGAAGCGGCAAATTTCGTTCAGCAACTGATAACTTCATGCACACAAATAAATACTGTCACTTTTATTGATTTCTGAAATGTATGGGGTTTTTTACTGTTTCGTGTCATCGTCTTTTTTTCTCCCTGCATTTTTTTTCTCTCCCATTACTGCCAAAGCGAAGACTGTGGAGCCCGAGCAGCCGTGTAAATGTGGGGCGTTTAGCTGCGTCTCGCCACAAAACGTGCCTGAGGAAATTGACATTGTCTGGTAACGGGAGGCGGCGAGAGTCTGAGCATGACAGTACATAACGAGAAATGCAATTTATTCCCAGGCACGGTGCCGCTCGGACAGCCAGATAATGAAACGCGTAGGTCATAGATGATGACTTAAACCCTTCGCACAGAAGTGAAATGCATTAAATATGGGGAACATTACACGCCTGGCAGAGTCGCGCATCTGTACGGAGAGAGAGTGATGTATGGTTAGCTGATATGGAGACACAGAAACACAATTAGTGCAGAGAGCAGAAAAAGAAACACCCCCGCATATCATAATATCACTGATTACTGACCTCTGGATATCCATTACAGAGCAGGAAGACAGGATGATATAGGCGAGATGACCTATAACAGACAACTGGTGATGGTGTAATGGCTTAATTTAAAATAAATATCATGATCCAGCTGTATATATTGCTTTGTGAATGGAGAAAAATCACTTGGGCTATTGTATAGGAATTTTTTGTTTTGAAATATTTGAAAATTGTCTTTATTTAACTTTTATTCTTCAAGGTTGTTGTTGTTTTTTTTACTTAAATGCATTTTTTTATTGTTTTCTGACATTTTTCTGATACACATTGGAAAATAATTGTGCAAATAATCCATTTCCAATGTGTATCAGTGTAAAACAGAGTATAAAGTCAGTGTAAACACTGTATTTCTTTAGCCCTTTCAAAACACAGTTTGAGTATCACAACCAGCACAACACCGCAACATTGCCATTTGTTGTCACTAGAGAAATGACACCTTTAAGTGTAATTTAAGGGTGAAATAAGGTGATTATTGTTTATGATTACCATTAACTCACATTTACCATACTGACCGGACCTCTGTTCAGCAGGTGACCACCCATTTGAATGCGAGTTCTGCGGTAGCTGCTTCCGAGACGAGAGCACGCTGAAAGGACACAAGCGCATCCACACCGGAGAGAAGCCCTATGAATGTAACGGCTGCGGCAAGAAGTTCAGCCTCAAACACCAGCTAGAGACCCACTACCGTGTCCATACAGGTACTGTGCACTCCTTCCTGTTTATCAAGCCTAGAGAAATGGGAATGTCAACATTATAGACGTCCCTGGTTTTTAGTAACACTTTTGATCCAGTAACATGCCCTACTTAAATCACGTTAAGCGCTACAGAGGTATGTCGCAGCTTTCTGTTATCCTTGTCAGCAGGTGAGCATCATATCAGATCTTTAGATCAGTTCTGCGGCCGATGCCAGTGTAGGCCATGCCTCTGTTTGGCTTCAGACCCGTGTAAAGAGCCCCCTTTCCTCTTGTTAAGGTGATATCTGATTGATTCTCACGTCTTGGCGCTCTGTAAAGCCCACACCAAAGGGCAGGCCATTTCCAGTGCTGTCAGCTCGCTCTTTGACAAGGGGATTAGTGCGGTACTGTAGAGACCAGGTCACACAACGGGCACCAAACTGTCCCCTCCTCTCTGCCACTCAAAAAAACGATACCGTTAAGCCAAACTATCAAGAAAGCCTGTCAAATAATTGCCTTCTTTGGGGTGGGGATGGAGCAAAGCCTCGGCGGCGAACACACAGCTCCCGAGATAACAAGAACAACGACAAGCTCACAGTCAAAGGCCACCGCATGCAAAAAGGGAGCCGCTTGATGAAGCATCGACATTGGCAGCACCGCTGGCTGTCGATGGCCAATCAATAACCCGGCTCCATTTGCAATTCATTATTGCCTGGTTATCTGAGGCTGCCCTGTTTACAGTGCAGTTAAAGTACACTGACCACACGTGCATGTATCACTGGAGTCCCGACGGTTTAATGACCGTCTCATTAGGGCATCTGCATACGCAAACGCAGACGGACGTGACATTGCTCGAACGTCCGAGGTCAAGGTTCCTCAATCCCTCCGTTAAACAGAAGACCTGAGCAAACAACGCAGAGACTTTGCATTTCCCAGGATGCATTTACCCAACACCAGCATTCTTCAATCCTCAACTTATCAATGCTTTCTCTAGTGACATTTTTAAAGGTCAACGTTTAGATGACTTATTTTCACTGTCAGGGGAAATGTGCTGCGCTTTGCGTTACAGTCTCTTTAAGAGGTTTCTGAAATAGCAACTTTCTGAACCAAAGACAAATTTGCTGTTTAACTAAGTGGTTATTTTGTCGTATGCAACATTTACTGCTGTTCCATGTGTTTTTGTTTTGTTTTTTGTTTCTCAGTGCTTCTAAATTGTCGTACCCTTATTCTGTTTTGAGACAATTGAGGAGAAATTAGTTGTATAGACAAACTTCCTAGAATTTGCTAATTAATTTAAAGTATTTTATGCTCACCAAGGCTGAATTTATTTGATAAGAAATACAATTTTAAAAAAAAAAGAGTAATATTGTAAAATATTATTAAAATATATGGATATATTTTAAAATGTATTTTGTAATTCATTTGATCTAGGTAATTAAGCTATGTTGGTTGCACTTTATTTTACTGCAGTGTAGTTACCCAAGAAAGTACTGGTTAATATAAGGTATATACATGGGTTTAGGGTTAGTACCTAGTTATTACCCAGTTATTGTAATTGCTATAAGTACATAGTACGTACATGCGGAACAGGACTCAAAAATAAAGCGCAACCGCAATGTTGGAATGTTGACTGTCCATGCAGATGAATATTCCTGTCTGTTCACAAATATAAAAGCAGAACCCAGTGTACAACATCTCTTGATGTGTCTTGCAAAGTCCTGACATTTTGTATTCTCTGTGCAGGTGAGAAGCCGTTTGAGTGCAAGCTCTGCCACCAGCGCTCCAGGGACTACTCGGCCATGATCAAACACCTGCGCACCCACAACGGAGCCTCTCCGTACCAGTGCACCATCTGCCTGGAATACTGCCCCAGCCTCTCCGCCATGCAGAAGCACATGAAGGGCCACAAGCCTGAAGACATCCCCCCGGACTGGAGGATAGAGAAGACTTACCTGTACCTCTGCTATGTCTGAAGGGGGGGAGATGGTGGGGAGGGAAGGGGAGTGGGAGGGCGAGGGGTTAAAGCACCTGGAAACACAGTCAGGAAATGGACGGATTTGTCGGATGGCAGAAGCAGAAGTGGGAACGGGAACGAGAAAGACAGAAATCTTACCCATCAGTATCGCAAAAAAAAAAAAAAAACCATCATGTTGTAGCCGTTTCTCCGTTCACAGCACGGATCATATAGGAGGTTAATTCTCTACATGTCCACTTAATATACTTAAATATGTCTTATATCAGTCAAACGAACACACTTCAACAATGATCCCTCCTCTTCGTAAGGACGCCCTCTCCTGGTACACGATAGTAGTGTGAACGAGACACAGTGTTTATCTCTGAGTTGCCAGTGCACGAAGCACTTAGATCCGTCAGTGGTAACGTGCCAGTCAGGTACTCCACAGCAAATATGAACCGTCATGTTCATCAGGGTCATTACTGCAAACTGGGACGTAAGCTTCCTGCAAAACGTGTTCACGATGCCCAGCTTGACAGTCAGTGCGTAGATCCCTCCTATATGATTCACATTCATTAAGGGCTTATTGGTTTAACCAGTGTACAAATCAGCTAAGCTCTCAGTACTCTACTTATCAATGTCATTTCACTTTTTTTTTTTTTTTCTCTCGGCATAGCTTCGTACCGCATATTACAAGCTAACTTCACGACGACAGTTTCTGTTTGATGCTGATTTGTCAAGCGCCACATTTCAAGTACATGTTCACGTTAGCTCTTTCTTTGCGCCCAAGTCTGAAAAGCAGTTAACCGTTTGAAACTTGGCAATACATACAGAACATCCATTACACACTAGACATCTAATCAACTGTTTATGCTGTTGTTATAGAGACCAAAATGATGACTAAAGCTGCTTTTGTCAGTGGCTTGTAGACAGAGCGCCACTGTGACGTACAGGGAGGGGCTCGTCCGCACATATCCGTGTGTTCGCAGGCGGTCACAAGGCTCGGGAACGCTGGGATGAAAGAACAGAGCCGATCAACTCTTTTGGTTTGATTCCTTTCGCTTCGTCTGTGTTTCCTGTTATTACCTTGATTTACTTCAGCACATCGTACTTGAATTACCTCGTTTTGTTTTTTTTGTGACCTCATGTACTAGGGTTTTATTTTTTCCTTTGTATATTTGATCGTTTGCTTTGCGTTTGTCCTTCGAGCAGGGGAGATTTGAAGTGGCGTGCGCTTTTAAGTACTTAAGAAATTAAGTGCCATGGTGAAGAGAGATTATTTGTCTTTTTGTTTAGTTTATTATTTTCTTTGCATTAATATTACCAAACTTGGTATTATGTTTTTTTGTTTTTTTTTACTAACCCTGCTTGTTGAAGAGCTTGTGGGTTTGGTTGTTTTTTGTAAGCTACCTCTAAGTTTTGTTTCTTTTGGTTGTTTCGTTTGCAAAAAGCACATTATTATTATTGCGTTTTGCATTATTGCAACTTCATCTCACGCTTTCAAGTGTTGTATGTCGGAAGCGACGAATATGAAAGGGTAAGATTTGCTTATAGGAAAAGTGGATTACAAAAAAAAAGTCATAACTTTCCCTATCAGTCCCCACCCCCACCCCTGTAAATGTTACCTTAAGAGCAGAAAAGAGATTTCTGAAGCCTTAAGTTCGGGGTCGGAGTTGATCTGGGAGGTGCGTATGGAACAAGTGAAGTGTAGTACTTTAAAGTCTGAAAAAAACAAAACAAAATGTTAAACTTGAAAATATGTGAATAGAATTGTAGTTTTGTAATGTGAAAAAAGAAGGTTCACAGAGCGTGAGCCACCGAGAACAGGTCATATGCAGCAGTGCATTGTGCGTTGGACAATTGGGACTGCAAGTGGTAATCAAAGATGAGAGGAAGGAAAAAAAAAAACTCAAATCCTGTCAGTTGACATGTTTCTTTGTATGAGTGTAGTCCTGAGCAAGAGCCAACAGAGGCCATTTGATATATAAAATTGTGATATTTTTGTATTAAGTGTCAGTCCCTTTTTCCATTTGTTGAGGTTGCAGCGGGGCAAAACTTTGTAGTTCTTTTTTTATATCATTATTCTCTGGTTTGAATCGTTTGCCTTGCTCCTCTTCTGTAATGTTGGACAGTGCGTGATCCTATAGTGGTAAATGTTGCTTTCTGGATGTCAATACATTGCAGGTGAAGGACTAAATCAGCCACATTTTCCTTTGTGAAAATGACAACAAACAAACGAAGAAAAAAAAAAAAGAGGTGATGCCAATGATCAATTCCATTGCACACGATCTCTCAAACAAAACAATCAATGTTGCCAACGTTTTGTTTTTTACTTGAAGTGACTAAAAAAAAAAAGAAGGGATGGGAAGACGCATCAAAGGAAACGTAATTGTTGTGTGTCTTGCCGTTGTTTTCTGGAAAACACTGTGAGTTCGGGCATTTTTGCCCCCTGTGAGAATTTTAAAAACTAGCTCCATGAAATAAGGCAGAAATATATATTTTGTTCTGTAAATGGATAATGTCGACTGATGTTAAATGGGTAAAACAGAGTTTTGCTATGTGTGGCAACGATACGAGATATTAAGTCACATGCTAGTGTAACACTTTGATTTTGTATACTTTGCTTTGAGTGTGTTTGAGACTGAAAGAGTGTGTATTGTGTGTGCGTGCGCGTGAGAGCACGTTAGTGTCAAATGCACTAATCTGAAAGTCATGTTCTATGCCACTTTTCTCTCACCATGATTAAAAAAAAAAATATTGGCATTGATATAGTTCTTCCCTCAATGTTCTTCGGATGTTTCTGTAATATCTTTGTGCCTAAATGAAATTGTTCAACAAATTGTTCACATATATCTGCTTAGTTTCTGTATTTTCAAGAAAATTATTGGTGTCTTCAGGGCTCCAGGGGTGCCATGATGATCTCAGATCGATTCACTTGCTTTAATAATTATCATTTGGTCTATTTTCAGTGGTTCCACTGGCGACCGATCGAATGCAACAGCATTGTAGTGTTTTATACACAGTTCACAAAAGACAAGCTAAACATTCCTTGGATAGGAATATGTGCATTTTTCACAATGAATATCCTGCTTTGAGGGGGAAAACTTAATGTTTGAGAATCAAACTTGCTTTCATTTCCTCGTTTTTGTTTTGTTTGTTTTTTTAGCCTCAGCAACAGGTTTGCTGATTAAACCTTTCAACAACGTCCCTTTAACATTCAGCGAGTTGTTGATGGATGCGTTTGTACTGCCCCTACTAGACACGTCTTATTTGTTGTTTAAAGTACTTATGTTAAAGGAACGGTTCGCCACATGTCATCATTGCATCCCTGGAGTTGGCTCACTGTGTTCCAGTGTGGTGTTCTAGAAAGAGTAGCCATTTCATGCTGTGTTGCCATGCATGTGCCATTGAGGTCAAAACTAAACTGTTTGAGTAACAAAGCACCAAGACGTCTTTTTTTTTTTTTTTATATTAGCACTGAGGACCAATTGCCCTGTCGGACCAAGCATAAAGCTTTTTATGTATCAAATCAGTTTCTCTCTTCCCCATCTCTACTGTATCCCCCTCTCCTTTACTGGCTTGTCTGGATTTTCTTTTCTCCCCCAATGTGACAGCACAAGTGCCAGTCCTGTTGCTCTTTAAGAATATAGTGTTTTGTTTCTGGGGTTTTTATTTTTGTTTGTTCTATTATTATTATTTGAATTGTTATAGTTACGTCTACCTCAGCACCTAATCTTAGCCTAATCTTAGAAGGTGCCCAATTTTTTATTTTTTTTTATTTTTTCTGTTTGTTGTCAATTGTACACAGTTTTATTTGCATTAGAGCTTTGCAGCGGTCCTTTGTCTTTTCCAGCAACATGCTATTTTTTGTAGCACTACTTTCTGTATGTTGTGCTACAGATATTGGCATCAGTTCCCTGATGTAGTCTTTCTTTCGGTGTAGGATCAGACACATCTCTTTGTAACATTTCAGTGTTCTCTGATGGAGTGTGAAAAAATAAAGAATTTAAAGAGATTGAATGCTGCAGGTTTTCTTCTCAGTGTTGTCACTAAGTACATTTTGTGCCTTTAATAGTGAAAGATATTTTTTACATCCTACTAACAGTAGATTGTTTTTGTAGTGTTTTTTTTTTTGTATTTTTTTTTATTTATGAGTCTCAAAATAACAATGTTCAGTTGTATTCCTTAAATCTGCAGTTAGAAAAAAAAATAAAAAATGGACTTAAGTTTGTCTGGCCTTTTCATCTGTTCAACTCAGTTATTAATCCTTTATACAACAATTTAAATATTTTGTAATTTATTCACCCTCATGTAGTTTTAAACCAATATGATGGACTGTTTTATGTGGAACACCAAAGGAAATGTTATGTGGAATGTTCAAGATGCCCCTTCTTTATAAAATAAAAAGTGAATGATGACCACAGCTGTAAAACCAAGATTACATAAAAAACGTACATTTACAATCTGAAATAGCATGAACTGCTGCTCCTGGTCACCATCCACTACCATTGTATAGAAGAGAGAAGCGTAAACAATGTACAGTACAGGCTTGGAACGACATGAGGGAGTAAATTATGACAGAATTTTCAAAATTTGAGTTAATTTGCTGTTCATTCATTCATTGTTCATTCTAGGTGTCTTGAAGCCTGTAAAACAAGGTTAGACAGTTTGATTAAACATTACTCGTTAGCAGTGTTGAGGGAAACGAATTACAAGTAATGCAAGTTACGTAATCCGATTACTTTTTTCAAGTAACTAGTTAAGTAATGGATTACTTTTAAATTTACAACAAAATATCGGAGTTACGTTTTCAAAAAAGTAGAGCCTTTTACATTTGCCAAAAATAGAACTTTTGTTTTTATTATTAAAAAAAAAAAAAAAAAAAACCAGCCAAGGTGAGAAAATGGATTTGCAAAAGTAAGAAAATTGAACTAATTAACTAATATTGTAATGCATTACTTTTAAAAGTATCTTCCCCAACACTGCCGATTAGTCTGATTCAGCCTTATTTCTTTTTTGGGGGGGGGAAAGTGAGTAGGACAAGCCTACTAAATAAAAGCTCATGATACATTTTCAGTTAGCACCACCTGCAGCTGAGATGACGGCAAATATCCTATGAACTTTAATATTACAGTTAAAGAGAGTAGGGGGGACAAAACAAGACCGCGAGACAGATCTTAATGCGAATACATTATCCGATAAATCCTTAAGATAGCAAAGTGGAGTCACACAGGTACTCTAAGAGAATACTCTAATCATTAAGAGAACAGGTTCTGTGCCTTCACTGCCTGCTCTCATTACCATTCGGAGGGAAATAGACTGAAACAAAAGCAGTCTCTGCTTCTCTTTTATTCTGGGGGAGACAAGCTGAGAATACAAACCTCAGTGCTTTAGTGAGTCTGCCTGTGTTCATTACATAGAGCTCTGTGTTAATACCAGGAACCATCTGAGCAAATAATGGCAATTCGCTGCTATGCTAATGCTCCCTCTGGTATTGTATCTGTCTAACATTCTCTGTGTGTGTGTGTGTGTTTGAGTTATGATCCTGTTGAACTATTGTAAACATCTGCCAGTGTTAAGGCTAGACACACAGCGAAAGCTCAGCCTAACTGCTGGCAAATTTGTGTATTTCTATTTTTTTTCTGTATTATGTATATGAAAACAGACAAGTTTTATGTCATCCCAAATTACGAACTTATTCATACATTCCACATTATGGAATATTTATATATTATACCATAAGCAGTGGTTCAATAAGTTAGTAATTACTAGCTACTAATTACATCTTCAACAGTGTAATTAGATTCCTGTACTAATTACAATCTAAAAAAATTGCATTACTACTTTCTAAATCTCATATCAACCTTGACCCGTTATAATAATAATAATTCATTACATTTATACAACGCTTTTCTCCTCAACCACCACCAATGTGCAGCATCCACCTGGATGATGCGACGGCAGCCATATTGCGCCAGAACGCCCACCACACACCAGCTTACTGGTGGAGAGGAGACAGTGATGAAGCCAATCAGTATATATGGGGATGATTAGGAGGCCATGATGGACAGAGGCCACTGGGCAAATTTGGCCAGGTTACACCCCTACTGTTTCGAAAGACATTTTTTGGGGATTTTTTGTGACCACATAGTTATACAATACAGAGACAGATATTAACTGCTCTTTTAATTCTTTCAACTAAATAATATAAAATTGCATAAGTTATTCTTGAACTATATATGACTATATAGTATTTAATGCATCAGAATGAACAGTAATTGTAATTAATTACTAAGTAATGCATTATAATGTATACCCAACACTGATAATAAGGAAGAAAGGTAGTAGTCCAGTCATTTTAAGCCAAAATGGGGGTCAACCTTGAACAAATTGCAACAGAAGCAAACTCAACTGATTTTGTATCCTCAATATGTCCTGAGTAAGGACAAAAAAGCCCCGAAGAATCCCATTAGGGGAAAGTTTAGAAAAAGACCCAAATATATCCCATTCATACGCCTATTCATTCTTTTTCTCACGTGAAAAGGGTAAAAATTTTAACCTTTAGATCTCATCATAAAAATCACTGAGTTGATTACTTACATCAAGACAAACAAAAAATGTATTACAAGTTTTTTGCAATTGTTTGTTTACATGGACAAATGGTGTATAATCTAATTGCATATGTGCTAATTTGCATAAATACCCAAACAGATCTAAACATTGGGTATATAGCAGGTGAACATGTCTTGTAGAATTTTGTTGACATATAACAGTAAACTATTTAATATTAAGGTCTGAATGGAACCCATTTAGGCTACCCATGAACATTAATGCAGGAAGAAGTAGTTTAGAAACCAGCCTTTATTAATTATTATGGCAGAGATGGGGATTGGGGCTGGGTCAGTGGGACTGTTTCTGGGGGATGAGTCTGAGGGAAGAACAGGAGACATGGGTAAGGAGAATGCAGAAGACAAAAGGTAGGTGAAATAAAAAGTGTCTGGATCAGAAAAATCTAATTACGTACACAATGCACTCAAAGCCCAAACCCCATCTCTGCCATAATAATTAATAAAGGCTGGTTTCTAAAGTACTACTTCCTGTATTAATGTTCATGGGTAGCCTAAATGGGTTCCATTCAGACCTTAACATTAAGTCTTTTACTGTTATATGTCAACAAGATTAAAAAAAAACATGTTCACCTGCTATACCCAATGTTTAGATCTGTTTGGGTAATTATGCAAATTAATACGCAATTATATTATGCACCGTTTGTCCATGTTAACAAACAATTTCAAAAAACGTATAATACATTTTTCGTTTGTAATCAACTCAGTGATTTTTATGATGAGATCTAAAGGTTAAAATTTTTACCCTTTTCACGTGAGAAAAAGAATGAATAGGCGTATGAATGGGATATATTTGGGTCTTTTTCGAAACTTTCCCCTAATGGGATTCTTCTGGGCTTTTTGTCCTTACTCAGGACATATTGAGGATACAAAATCAGTTGAGTTTGCTTCCGTTGCAATTTGTTCAACCTTTTTTCATAAAATGACTGGACTATAGTCCGAACTAGTAGCCTATATACACTCTTGAACAAAATCTTAAAGGGATACTCCACTTTTTTGGAAATAGGCTCATTTTACAACTCCCCCAGAGTTAAACTGTTGAGTTTTTACCGTTTTTGAATCCATTCAGCCGATCTCCGGTTCTGGCGGTACCACTTTTAGCATAGCTTAGCATACATCATTGGAGTTGACAAGACCATTAGCATTTCTCAAAAAAAAATGACCAAAGAGTTTTGATATTTTTCCTATTTAAAACTTGACTCTTCTGTAGTTACATCGTGCACTAAGACCGACGGAAAATGAAAAGTTGCGATTTTCTAGGCTGGTATGGCTAAGAACTATACTCTCATTCCTGCGTAATAATCAAGAAACTTCACTGCCGTACCATGAGAGCAGCAGGCGTAATGATATGACGCAGCGCCTGAAAATAGGCCACCTTCCGTCAACACAACGGAACTATTTTCAGGCGCTGCGTCATATCATTATGCCTGCTGCATGGTATGGCAGTAAAGTTTCTTGATTATTACGCAGGAATGAGAGTATAGTTCTTAGCCATACCAGCCTAGAAAATCGCAACTTTTCATTTTCCGTCGGTCTTAGTGCACGATGTAACTACAGAAGAGTCAAGTTTTAAATAGGAAAAATATCAAAACTCTTTGGTCATTTTTCTTTAGAAATGCTAATGGTCTTGTCCACTTCAATGATGTATGCTAAGCTATGCTAAAAGTGGTACCGCCAGAACCGGAGATCGGCTGAATGGATTCAAAAACGGTAAAACTCAACAGTTTAACTCTGGGGGAGTTGTAAAATGAGCCTATTTCCAAAAAAAGTGGAGTATCCCTTTAAGACCGGGGGAAACATTGCAAGTATTCGCATTTCGCACTGGTGGAGCGTTAACTGGTTGTAAGTACTGCTTCAAAATGCCAAAAGAAGAAACAGGAGCAAGAGACAAAAAATAGAGAGTAGGCAATTTATTGAAAACTGCATTTAAACTTAAACAGACTGATCAAAAGTTTAAGACCATAGGCATAAAAAGGTAAAATCTGCACAAAAATATGGCTTTCGTGTCATTGATCTTCAGGCAGTCGCACTGTCATGATCTCCTGATGGCAAAGGCAAAAAGGCTTTCTCTCTTTGAACGTGGCAGGATTGTTGAGCTGCACAAGCAAGGCCTCTCGCAACGCGCCATCGCTGGCAAGGTTGGACGCAGTAAGACAGTCATTTTACATTTCTTAAAAGATCCTGAGAATTATGGGACAAAAAAGTCAAGTGGTAGACCCAAAAAAAAATTCACCTGCACTGAGCCGCAGGATCCGACGGGTTGCACTTACTGATGCTGACTGTAGCCCAATAACCAAACTCAAGAACCAGAAACGTCTTCAAAGGCCACGTCTCCTCCCACGCCACAAAGTTGCCCGTTTGGAATTTGCAAGGGAGCACCAAACATGGGCCATTGAAAGGTGGAAGAAAGTTTTATTCTCTGACGAGAAAAAATTTAACCTGGACGGTCCTGATGGCTTCCAACGTTACTGGCATGACAAGGAGATCCCACCGGAGATGTTTTCTACGCGGCACAGTGGAGGAGGCTCCATCATGACCTGGTGTGCTTTTTCCTTCAATGGGAAAATGGAGCTTCAGGTTGTGCAGGGGCGTCAAATGTTGCAGCGGGCATCCCTCTTGACTGAGGGCCCTCGTCTGTGCGGTAATGACTGGGTCTTTCAACAGGACAACGCTGCAATTCACAACGCCCGCCTGACGAAGGACTTCTTCCAGGAGAATAACGTCACTCTTTTGGACCATCCTGCGTGTTCTAAATCCCATTGAGAACATTTGGGGATGGATGGCAAGGGAAGTTTACAAAAATGGACGTCAGTTCCAGACCGTGGATGCCCTTCGTGAAGCCATCTTCACCACATGGAGCAACGTTCCCAGCAGCCTCCTGGAAACAGTCCCATCAAGCATGCTGAAACGAGTGTTTGAGTGATCAACAAGAACGGTGGGGCTACTCACTACTGAGTCGTTTTTTGACACTTTTAGTTCTGTTGTAGGTTTATTTTTGGGCTATGGTCTTAAACTTTTTTCAGCTGATGACCAGCCCGTTTAAGTTTAAATGCAGTTTTCAATAAATTGCCAACTCTCTATTTTTTGTCTCTTGCTCCTGTTTCTTCTTTTGGCATTTTGAAGCAGTACTTACAACCCGGTTATGATCCACCAGTGCGAAATGCAAATACTTGCAATGTTTCCCCCGGTCTTAAGATTTTGTTTAGGAGTGTATAATACAAGTTCCTCCATGACGTCATCTCACTGTTGATTGGTCCCTGCTAATTAGCAGTAACATTAGCAGAAAATTCATGCATATTGTGTATTGCCAATGCCATTAGTGGAGCGATGCACGAAGCACAGCTCAGAGGTCACTTTCAAAACAACCAGCTTCTGTTGGGAACGCGGTGAATTCGTGGAAAAACTTGAACCTGTTGCGAATTCTTCGTGAAGTGAAATTCATTCACAGAACAACGGTAAATGTAAGCGCACATTTACAGTGGCTAATGAAACGCTGCTATCTTTTCACTTCTAACTCTCTTTGTAAATCATGTGCCTCATATATAGCACACAATGCTACCTCAGAGTGCTGAGCTAATGAGACTTTTAATTAGGTCTATCTCTTTAGATGAAACTGATTTTTTTTTAATGATCGTCTGTGAAAGACCGCATGGTTCAGATCAGATTGTCTATTCGCTTTGGAAAGTGAAGCATCGTTAAAGGTGACGCCGTTGCTGCTGGCACCCAAGACCGCCAGATTTCGGCAAAGGTCATGTGACCTCCTCTGCGTGAATAGCTTTTGTGTGACGAGCAGGGCGTCCTATCTTTGGTTGCTCTTTGACCCAGATATGATCTAATGGACAAGGGAAGTTTAGACAGCGAAAGACTGAATGGTGGACGCGGTCTTCCCAAATCCCTTCAATTGTGTTCCCAGCTAAGCCGTGCCTGCGGGTGCGAGCAGGCCCAGTGGACGACCTCCAGCACATGAATTTGCAAAACAAGTAACAGCCTACAAATGCCACTTGAAGCCAGTTGTTATGACTGTGCATGGCTTTCAGGAATTACACTGCCAACTTCACCATGCCAACATTCCGTTCTTGGTTGATAATGAAATTCGTCTGGCAATGGAATCATATTGTGTCCACGGCTAATGCAGACTGTATATAATATTACAGATACCAGTGAAAGTATGTAATGATGTCCCTCACATCAGCAGTGTCTTACCTGCATTACATGGCCTTAGAAGCCCTCTGCTGGTTAAAGTTGAAATGTAATTATGATCATGTTAATCATAATGACATATTTATTTAATTTACATCAAGACTGGCATTTACTAAGACACACATCAAACTCTTGTTCTTTGTAAAATGTGAAGTTACTCTGTAAATTCAGGACTGTGGGGAGCAGAAAGCAGGATGGAGAGATGTGGCCACATTGATTGTATTGGGATCAATGCTCCCATTTACTGTCTAACTGATTTTTTTTTTTTTTTCTTTAATTATGTAGGGTGTCGATGGCATTTATCCAATCACCCCAGGCCTGCTGAGTGCATTCCCAGTGAGGTGAAAATCTTTACAATTAGTACATTTAGTGTCACGGGCAACGACTAAAACTCAACCCCCCTTGGGCTGGAAGAGAGGAAACACAATACAGACACGGTCAAACATCTTCTCAAGACATACAATACAGACAATCTACAGGATGTTTTCATTTCAGTAACAGGATAGCATATTTTTCACAGTACTACAGATTTGATCAGGATAACAGAGGAGGATATTTGAACCTAAATAATCGATTGTTGTTTTCATGACAATATAAAACCAAAATGATTTGGGTTCCAGCATTTACAAAGCATTTACTAGCATACACTAACGTTCAAAAGTTACAGTAAGATTTTTCATGCTTTTTAAAGAAGTCTCTTATGCTCACCATTTCTTTGATCAAAACTAATATTACAACTTTAAAATATAATTTACTGCTGTGATGGCAAAGCTGAATTTTTTAGCATCATTTCTCCAGTCTTCTGTGTCACATGATCCTTCGGAATTCATTCTATATGCTGCTTTGCTCAAGAAACATTTCTTATTATCATCAATGTTACCAGTTGTGCTGCTTAATATTTTTGAGGAAACAGTGAAACATTTTTCTCAGGATTCTTTGGGAAATAAGTTTTTTAAAAACAGCATTTATTTGAAATAGAAATCTTTTGTAACATTATAAATGATTCATTTAATGTATTGTTGCTGAATGAAACAATTTTGTTGTTGTTTTAATAACAAATCTGACCCCAAACTTTGAATGGTAGTGCGTGTTTGACCTCTAATGCAGTAAGATATTTTTTCGTAGTATTGAAATACTTTTTAAAAAAAGACAATACACTGCTAAAAGTTTTGATATACTGTTCAACAGTGAGTTATATATGCATGTCATATAGGCTTTAAAGCTTTGTTTGTCTGACTTTGCTGCTTCTTTCTTTGGCTTCTTTTGGAACTATTTCCATTGGTGGAGGAAAAAACCCAAAATAGCTTCCCATAATGTATCTAAAATGTGAGTCGTTCATTTTTATTACTTCTTTTTATGTTTTACTGCTGTACGAAAGGAGTCTCACACAGATATAACAATCATACATGTATTCTGTATGCTTTTTTCAGAGACTTCAGAGCATTCATCTGGTAAGAACAGCAGTCTACAAGTAATAACTCTTGATTTGAAAGCACATTTCTCCTCTATGGTGCTCAAGTTATTCTCTTGTGGGATAACAATCGCATTACCAGCATTCAAACTACGTCAAACACTGCATTTACTTTTAGCAGTGAGACAGAATTGGCGCCTTCCCTCTGTGACCCATGTCTGCGGTCAGACGGTCTGCCAGACGGACCACAGTGTGCCTAAAGTGATGCTGTAGGCCAACACGGTGAGCAGGTAGATGCGGAACAGCAGGACGTCCAGTACGTACCCCACCTGCAGCCACTCCTTAGCGATCTCCCTGCTCTCATCCTTCTTCTCCATGAACTGACGGATGGTGGTGATCTCGCGCAGGATGCCGTCCATGACGGGAGGTCCGGTGTCCCGCGCGGACAGGCTCAAGCCCAGGTTTCTCCCGGAGTCTCTGGATCCCTCGCAGCTGTGGTGGTTGCAGTGAAGCGCTTAAAAACAAATCACAGGTGAGTTTCAGAGCTTGTTTAATCTGTAAAAACAGACCACCTAGAGAACTGGATCTAAACCTTACTGGCCCACCCATAGTCCACAACAATATTTGAACGTTTCTGTAAAGATGCACTTAGAACAATTGCAAACACTTGCATTATGAAAAGAGCAAATCCTTGCCCAGGTCATTTAGTGCATGGGTTCCCAAAAAACCTGTGTCATCATCCTTAGACATCAAATATTTACCAGAGGTATGCCCTGAGATTTTAGGTTAATAGGCAAGACACCCCAGGTGAATAGGGTAAAAATAAATGAACTAATAGATTTCACCATACTTGCTTTGTGGATTGATTACATTATGAATTTGCAAAACCAAAATTGTATAACAAGTTTTCTGAATAATGTTTAAATATGCACTATTTTGCATACATTTCTACAACAAAAAGCTGAACATTGTATAAAGCCAGTTTTGAGTCAAAGGTTTTTACAGAGGGGATTTTGGATATCTCTTTTTATCATTCCATAAATCAGAAAATACTGTCAACAGCCAGAAAAAAAAAAAACATTATCAGGCAAATTATATATGAACAAACCCTTATGTAAAAACCTTCAGAACATAGATAGGAATAAAACTGTAGTGTGGTGTATGTAAGTGCTGCTGAAGTGGAGATTTCTGAATAAAAAACACAAAGGTCAGAAAATGACCTTTGAAGATCTACAGACGCAAATAGATAAAGTGCTATAAAAGGTACAGTTAAAAGTGTATTTTGGATGTTTTCTTTCCACTAGTCTGAAAGAACACTTTGCGAAAAGACAAAAAGTAAAAAAATACATTAGAAATAACCCTTATTTAGCGAATGGAAACAGTTGCTACGGTAGGATTGGTCAGGAGGGGCTTGGCGCAGGGTCAGTTACCTGTGTTCATGTTGTTCTCTTTGTAGAGCGGCAGGTCAGAGCCCTGCGAGAGGAGCGAGCAGACCTTCCTGTTGCGAATGCAGAGCAGGACTGTGGCCTTCTCCAGCACCAGGTGTTTGACCCACTGCGGGACACGAGACTGAAGATCCTGCTTGTGCACCAGCCTCACGATCAAAACAGACTCGGTCAGACTGATGACCAGCAGCGCCATGCATACCACAAAGTACACACCTACACTCAAACACACAGACATAACACGCCGTTACATGCAGCGTTCTTTCTGAGCAAAGCATGCTATTAATGGCCAGAAACACAATGTAGCAAATGCTTGCAGAATGTAAGAATTAAAATATCGAATACAGAACAATTCATTTCCTTATTATACACTACTATTCAAAAGTTTGGGGTCGGTATGATTTTTTTATGTTTTTGAAACAAGTTTATTGCTTTTTTTTTTTTTTTTACAAACATACAGTCGAAAAGGTAATGTTGTGAAATATTATTGCAACTGTTTTCTATGTTAATATGTTTTAAAATGTGTGTTTTTTCCTGTGATTGCAAGGTTGAATTATCAGCAACATTACTCCAGTCTTCAGTGTCACATGATCTATCAGAAATCATTCTAATATGCTGATTTGCTGCTCAAGAAACATTCTTTATTATCAATGTTGAAAACAGTTGTGCTGCTTAATATTTTTGTAGAAACTGGGATTTTCTCTGATATTTGGATGAATGGAAAGTTCAAAAGAACAGCATTTATTTGAAATAGAATTTTGTTTTTGCAAAAATGCAAATGTCTTTGCATTCACTTTTGATCAATTTAATGCATCTTTACTGAATAAAAATATTCATTTAATAAGTAAAAAAAATCTTACTGACCCCAAAATTTGGAAGGGGAATGCATGTGATAACTGCCCTTATTTTACAGTAACTAAAGAAAAATAAATATATAGAGAGTGTGGTCCAAATGACCCCTGACCAAAAATATTTAACTTTTTTTTCTTTAAAAAAAATAATTTTTCATAATATTTCTTTAATAATAAGTATTTAACTCTAGCTGCATGAACTCCTCAAGTTTGTGTACAACCTGATGATAGATAGAAGTAAATGCTGACCATGTATATATAATCACACGATCAATTTCACAAATTTGCAGTGTATAGGATCTTAAATGTTTCAAATTCATTTCCTTTACATAATGTTTCTCTGTTGTAATTTTTATTTTATATAAAATGTTTATTTCCTGGTTTAAATTAGATTTTGAATTTATGCTAACCGTGTCAAGATAATAATATTGCTGGTTTGCCTAGAGTCACACTGGTTTATTGCTGTATTCTGTATTCACTTATTTTAGATGAGTAGTTCTCATGATCTTTCTCAAGAAAGAAAGAAAAACATTGCGTGCCCTCTATGGGCTTTAGTGTGTTTGACAGCATTAGTTTTGCAATTGCATTTGAACCTGAAACCTCTGTAGTGTTCTAGGCTGCTCTCCTTATCTCTCAAATTAATCAGTGTATTTCCGCACAAGCTTCCTCACAGCTGCACTTCTATACTGAAAATCAATAAACATGCGGATTGACTTCAGTTGAAACCCTCAAGAAATCTCTTGTTTTCTGCCTGCGCAATTCCGCCCAGCTGAGAGGAAACTGTATTGGATCACACCACTTGCTACAAAATTTGAACTAAGGACATTTAATATGCTCTAGATGCAGTAGACTAAATTCAAAACGTCACCTCTCACATAATTATACGCTTCCTCAATCAGGGAATACAGAATGAATGATTGGAATGCATCAGGTCATGTTCTATGAAACAGAAAGACCTCATTACCAATGAGAGGGGTCCCTATGGCAGTTGCTGGCAGAGTGTCTGAGACGATGATGAGAAAGACAGAATAGCCCAAGAGCAGAGTGATCTTGAAGGAGACTCTCTCTCCGCTGTCTGGAGGCAGGTAGAATCCAACGATGTCCATCACCATCAGGAATACACTGGGCAACAGGAGGTTGACTGTGTAAAACAGAGGTCTGCGTCGGATCACAACCTGGTGATTAAAGAAAGAGACGTATTTCCTTCTGGCAATAATCTGTTGATCTTTCTCACTTTGTTTTTCTTTCCCTTTGGCACTAATTTAAAACTACTTTCCAAAAGAAATGTGACCTGACATGTGGCGCATGTCCATTTAGTGGTACACTACCATTCAAAAGTTTGGAGTCGTTAGAATAAAAAATAAAATCAGGCAAAACCGTATTATTGTGAAATATTACAAATTTAAATAACTTTTCTCTATTTTAATATATTTTAAAATGTAGTTTATTCCTATGATGGCAAAGCTGAATGATCCTTCAGAAATTATCCTTCAGAAATCATTCTAATATGCTGATTTAGTGCTCAAGAAACATTATCAATGTTGAAAATGAAAACATTTCTGCTAGAGTTTTTGTGGAAAGATTGAGACACCTTTTGTCTGGATTCTTTGATGAATTGAATAGAAATAGAAGTTCAATAAAAATAGAAATCTTTTGTAACATTATAAATGCATTTAATTTGGATGCATCCTTGCAGAGTAATAATAATTATAGTCATAATATCTTTCAAACCTTACTTCCGCCAGCTTTTTGAGTTTTGGCCAGTGTTCAGGAACACATTGTGAGTTACGTAAACAGATTAACTATTTTCAAGTAACTAAAGTAATTACGTATTACTTTTAAAATGTACAACTATTTTATTTAATTTTTAGTCTATGATTGTAACACATTACTTTAAAATGTAACTTTCCCCAACACTGGTGCTGGAAAAAAATGTGTTCTGTAGCTTGGTGGGGTTTTTTGGGGGGGGGGTTTTTGCGCAAATGTTACTTTATTTATATGCTGATACATGTTTATCCGTAGTTCATTTTTAATTGGTTAAACTTTCACTTTAGAATACTGTTACAAATAATTAGTAATTCCTTCTGAAGGATTTAATAATACTTGAATTATTACTAATGTGTTACCATGATCTTCTTCACTTTAGAATTAATCATACATAATGCATTATTCATGTGAATTATGAACCTGTATATATAGTAGTTCTTAGTAGTCCTCTGGGAGGTATGAAAAAGTAGTTATTGATTAGCTAATAGTGAACTACCTCATTCAACTGAGCACTATAATTACCAATTCGTTAATCAGCGTTTCTTGTTAGTTGATAGTGGTTTCTAGAATGTTAAAATTGCATTACTCATTTGTTCCTGTGTAGTAATTCATTAATGACAGAACAGTATTCTAAAGTGTTCCCCTTTTTTCAAAAGCAAATGCTAATGTGTGCCGTGGCTTAATTTGGTGTTATTACGTTACTCACAGTAAACTTCATTTCGGCATAGAAATCATCATTATCTATGCTGAACTTGTTGTATGTGGAGAGGACATGAAGCAGCTCCCATTCTCCCTGGTTCATGAACACACGCTTGTCGTTCATTACTTCCTCAGGGGTTCTCATTAGTGTGATGTTGATGTCTTTAGCTATGGGATGAAATAAGGTTAAAGGTCAGTTCATTTGGCTTTTAGGAAAATGTTGCTTATTTTTATTGAGCTCGAATCATTTCTGCAATACTACATTAGAGCATTCTTATTTCTTCTGAAAATGTGGTTTTAGACTTGGAATCTGTGTGTAGGAGGTACAGTTTGTCAGTGATGAATCTGAATGATCTCTCTTGAGCTTACTCATGTTTACTCACTTGTGTGCAGCCAGCTCTGGAAAGTCAGGCTACATTTTTGGACATCATAAGGAAAGTTGTAGATATTGAGGGAGCAGGCGGTCACCACCTGGATAGGCTTATAGTTGCGAACAAGCCCGGTATGGCCTACATAGACGTAAGGAATATCAGGAGACTTTCCTACATCCACGCTGCAGAGAACAAAGAGAGTGTTTATAAAGGACTGCTGTGAAGAGTGACTGAAATGGTTCAAAACAAGTGTCTTATTAACGTCTCAATTATCTCAAGTCTACTCACAATTCATTGATGAGAATATCTGGAACCCAGATGTTGGCAGTGGGAATGGAAATCTGTTTGACTTCATCAAATTCTTCAGGATCCCACACAAGGAACTCATCTATCCATTCCTTTTGAAGTGAGAGAAATGTCAAGTACATATCAAAAAAGAATCAAATAAAATAATCCTCAATTAGGTACAACATAACTGTTCTTGTTTAATTTGGAGACGGAAATGAAAGTTAAGTTGCAAATCGGTTCATGAATCGGACAAGGCATATATACTGTCACGTTGTAAGTTTTTAAATCACAAAAAGAACCGATGATAGCCATGGGCCTACATCCTGTCAATCGAACGTTTGCTGTTTACGTTTATGGTTTACTAACAAGAAAAAAGTAATTTGTGACTGGGAGTCTGGTTTTGTCGTACATTGTTGATACACACATAAAAATACCCGTCTTGTATGAGTCAGTTGTTCGTGAATCACGTTGTATGTTTTTGATACACTATCCGCTCATAAGAGTTATCGAGGTTACACTGCTCGCCTAAGTTATTGATTCGTTAAAAAGAACCGGCTCATAAGAGTCTTTCGTTCAGGAATCGTTTGGGTCGCGCTGTAGATTCGATTCAGTAGCAGTGTTGCAGTTGCAGTGACCAAGTAGTGCGTGAAACAACAGTCACTTTTGATGATGTCGGTTCCCTAATATTAAATAAATGTATTATTTTCCACCAACATACCTGTCTGTACCAAACATATGTTGTCAAGACCTGGTTCTTCTCATCCTGTGTGGCACAAAATATTTAATTAGTAAACAATTATTGTATAAAATATTAGTTTACATAATTAATAGACGTTTGAGAATTCTATATACCCACCACATTGAGGATCGCATAAACCATGAGGTCAATGGCCACCGTCGTTGACTGTCTCCAGTCGCGCACTGGTCGAACTCCTTTCTTATATCCGGCACTTAAAAACTCATTTAATCGAACCAGAGTGGCATTGGCGAAGCGCCCAGTGTTACTGCTCAGCTTCTTCACTACACCGAGACAAAAGAATCTTACTTCATTCATCTTAGCTTCGGCATTAGAAAGTTTAAAGCCATTAATACGCGAAAGCATGTCGATTAATTGCAATAATTGATAGTGTTTCAATAAGCTGTCGAGCTGGCTACAAAAACAGCAATTTGGAAAATCGCAATCAGAAAGCACCTGCCAAATCGGCACTAGGTTTTGAGATGAGGCAATTTAATGTGAAAGTACAGCGCTCGTTCGTTTTAAAGCTTAAACGCGAGCTGTTCTTATAACCAAAGTCAAAAGTTTGAGAAAAGTTACCTGAGCAATTCACCAGCGCCCCATAGATACAAACGCAGAGAGCTGTCCAGAGTGCTGAACACTTCATTGTGCCGAGCTGTTTGGGTTTGCCCTGGCTTCTTCTCGCAGGCTTCTAGCCTGGTGCTGCTTCCTTCCAGTGATGCTCCATTAGTTATCTCTGAGCTTTCCAGAAGCGCTCGGGCTGTCATTACAGCACTTAGTCCACCCTCCCTTCTCTGCATCATCATCCCACAGTTTAGCCAGGTCAGAAAGCACTTCAGCTTGTCCCAAGAGTCACATAGGAGAGAATTAACTATATAAGCATGGCAAGTGTAATCTTGAAAAAAAAAAATAACAGTGTACTATTTCTTATACACTATTTCTCAAC
This sequence comes from Rhinichthys klamathensis goyatoka, assembly GCF_029890125.1. NCBI lineage: Eukaryota > Metazoa > Chordata > Actinopteri > Cypriniformes > Leuciscidae > Rhinichthys > Rhinichthys klamathensis. The sequence goes on along the minus strand of NW_026606723.1, from coordinate 1,626,540 downwards.
TGTATAAATGTGACACAGTGCTTAAAAATAACTATTTAGTCACAATTATTTTGTAAGCACTATCTTTGATTAGGCCTCACCTTAAGAATGAAGCATTGAGGCTGTGGTGTATTTGTGTTAAATATTTTAAATGTAATAGGTTAAACAGCATAAAGTGTACGTGTTTATGTTTGTGTTTTTCCCCTCGACAGCGGAGAGCGTATATGAATTACAGCTACCTTTGACATTTTATGGGTCATATTTCACCACCAGTTCAAGTCAATTTCCATGAGCACTTAGACTACTACATTAAACTGTGATCTTATACTTCGCCCAGCCATGATGAGACTTAATTAGCCTGGCAATTGGCAGGTGATTAGATTTGAGTCAGGAAAATATTATCAGAATTTTGATGAGGAATTGAATTATGTGTTTGTTTTTTTCTGACTGGACAGGCAGCTCTGAGAAGCTCTGTAATGAAAATGTACTATAGTGATAGTGACGTGGAAGTGATTGTGGTTTATTTTTCAGTAAGGAAACTGGAGCTTGATATATGATTATGTTACAGTACAGGGAAGGGTTCTTCACTCTCATTATATGTTATGTGTGATATTTCAAAGAATGCTCTTTAATCTTTTTTTAAAGGATGTATTGTTACCTGTTCTGTCCCCTAAAAATGACTTTTGTTTATGTAAGCCTATCTAGTCAAATTTATTCAGATATTAAATTAGTTCAATAAAAATCAGTTAATTTAGAAATTACAAGAGGATTTAGACGTTTTGCTTAAACAGTTTTTCATTGTATTTTCATTAGTACCATCCAGGACATAAATGATGACATATACATTTCAATAATATAATAAAAATAAAAATAATTTATTTGGAGTTTTAGCAGAACAAAATCTCAAAACATCTCAACAATACAAATTATTTTGCAACATTATTTATTTGCAAGCATTTTTAGATTTTGCAACAGTAAAAAAAATATTACCAAAGCAGTTATAGTAAAATGTTTATATAACGTAATCAAGCCAACTTAAGATTCTACATTTGAGTTCCACTCCATCTCCACTTATTTATGAATATTTAACATTCAAAATTATAGATACCATACCTTTAAAAAGTATTAACATAAATAAACACCTCCATTCTTATGAGTGGAGATTTATGTCAGAGAGGTGTGCTACAATCATTAAGAGAAGCATGGAAGAGAAAGACAATAAATACAAATTAGTACAATAATTTGTTTTCCTTTATTCTACTCAATACAAACACATACAACACAAAGAATACTTGCTTGCAGATAGTCTTTACGATTTTTACATCTGAAATAAAGTTCAAATGTTTTACAATAATCTCCTTAGGAAACTGGTCAAATTTTTTGTTAGTGTCAATCTGCAGAAGCACATCTGAATTAATGTGAATAGCAGGCATCAATGGCAAATAAAGTGTTTGATACTTTAAAACTGAAACTGCAGTTGTGGAATCTGTCTCACTTTGTTTTAACTTTCTCCAACCCCTCTGCCTCCGTTTTTGTCTTTTTGTCAACCTCTTTTTTTCAGGCAGAGCTCCAGGTTCCCCAGAGCAGCAGGAGAGTCATCACATAGATGAACATAAACACCAGGTACATGCAGAAGAGGAGCTTGTCCACTTTCAGGCACAGTTCCACCCAGTAAGACTGTGAAATGCCCTCACTGTCCTCCTCCTGAAGGTACAGTCTGAGAGACACCACCTCCTGCAGGATTTTCTCCAGTGAAGAGTCACTGTTTGAGACATCTGTCAGGGAGAACAGGTCTGGCTCTGGAGAGAGATCAGACTCGTAGCCTGAATCAAAGAGAACAAATCTTAAGCCATTTAAAAGCATGTGGTATATATACACACACACACACACACACACACACAATACATTTGATATAATAGGTATAGGTATAATATCTTAACGAACATTGCAACAATATTACAGTGATATTAATAGCCTACTGAAGTCGTCTGAGGTCATTTTCACTAACTTGCTTCTACAGAAAAAAGAGAGCGTGTGTTTACAATGTGTTATGAGACATGAAAGTAGCGCCTATACAGTGTTGTCATGGACAATGGTGACTATGAACCACTGATCTATATAGAGAATTTTCCGGGGTTCTCAGAAGCGGAAGACATCATAGTTGGGTAAACTTCTATAGTGGTGAACGGGAGATATAGTTATAATTTTTATATAAAAAATATAATTTTTGTATTTTCATTTGGTTTAATAGCAAAAGAAAAAAAATCTGTAATAGAGTTCCCACATCTTTTCAAAAGAGGGAAAAATATAGAGAGATTGATTATGTTGGTCAGAAGAGAGAAAGATTTCAAATTTGTCGTCACTCCTTCAGCGAGTGAAGACATATATATATATATATATATATATATATATATAAAGTTATATATTTGATTAATCTAGATAATGTTAATTTATGAACAATAGTCCAACAAACAAGTCCATAATTTATTATATTATTTTTTTAAATGTATTATTATAAACTGTTATACTGTATAAGAATATTCAGTATTACTTAAATGTTAACAATACAGTATTAGTACTGTTAACACTAACAAATGAATGTTGTTTATAACTTATGTCAACGAATAGAACCTGTAAACAACATGATAAATGGATCATATTCTCTCTCCTACCCCCTGATTGGTCCATATCATCCAGCGTCTTCATCGAAGTGAAAGCGCTCTCAAAAAAGCTCTGGTCCATCGAGCCGTATTTGTCTAGCAAGCAGGCAGATATGGACATCTCCTTGACTTCTGTCTCACTGTAATGCAAAAGCTTCACTACGAAAATGGACAATGACAAACTTAGCACCAGCAGCGCCATGCAAACAGCAAAGAAGACCCCTATGGAAAAAAGAGCAGACATTATTGTCAGTGAGGTGAGGTTGTCAATAGGGAAACATTGTGATTAGGAAAAGCTCTGGCTGTACTATACCAATGAGGGGTGTTTTAATGGCTGTGGCAGGGATTTCATCCATCAGATTGACTCTGATTACAGTGAAGCCCAGGAGAATGCTGGTCTTGAAAGTGATGCGAGTTCCACTGTTTGGAGGCAGATAGAAACTGGTGACATCCACCACCATGAAGAAGATGCTGGGGATGAGCAGACTTACCACGTACAGCAGGGGGCGCCTGCGGATCAGCACCTTCAGAGAGAGAGAGACAGAGTGGCTGGGATTGAACGCTCTCTGGGTGATATTTATTTCATCACTTGCCTTCAGAAAAAGAAAAAAAAACTGCTCTAGGGGCAGTCTGAAATGGCTGTGTCTGAAGAGGAATTACATAACAAGCTTAAAGTCCCCGTAAAGTCAAAATTAAGTATGTGTTCTGAGTTTGTCACACCACAGAAAAATGTGTTATTAGCCACCCAGCCAAATTTGAATGATAAAAAAAGCCGGCAAGTACATAAAATAAGCTATCAAAATCTTGAAAAAATGAGCAGTTTTCTCTGCTCTCAAACGCTGGGGGCGTGTCCGCTGGCTGCGCTGAAACCACGCCCACTCGCGGGAAAGCTGCACTCGACGGGACCCGCTACAGCCGAAATGGATGCTCCTAGCAGCTTATTAGGTTATACCAAGCCATATTTGTTTGAGCCTCCAGAGCCTGAATCCGATTCAGAAGACATTGACCAAGGAAGTCAACATCGTCCCCCTCGCTCTGCAACAGAATGGTAAATTTTTTCTCTCCCTTTTATGCAAGTTAGCTAAGTTATATGTAAGTAAACGTTAACTAGCTTAACCTAACTTAGACAAATAAAGTTAGACTAGCAATAAATAACAGAAAAAAACAACATATTTTTACACCTTATAGTTATAGATCAAACTAAGTTAGACTAGCAATAAACAACTGATTAAAAAATATATTTACACTTTATAGTTATAGATCAAACTAATAGCCATCATGGTTGTTATATTAACGATAAATTGATGTGCATAAATCCATTAGATAAGGGACTGCTTTGTGAACAGATACTAGTTTAAATTACTTGGCTAAGGAATTTTGATCATATAACGTTAAATAAAAATCACGTTAGAGGGTTGCAGAATTTAGTAGTTACAGTGGACTACCTACTATAATTATAACAAGCACACAAGGCAACTTACACTCATTGGTGGGCACGCATTGCCGATGATGGCGCCAGTTGTCGGCGGGACGGGAGGATGAAGGCCGAGGCGAGAGATAGTCGGTGCGGCACCTTTCACCAGTAACAACGGATTATCTGTGAATCCCAGTTGTCTCCGACGAAAGTTTATAAAACTATCACGAGTAAAATGATCACTACAGAGGCGGGTTTGGCTGGTGATCCTCAGCTCTCCATCAAGGTGGCTCTTCACAAAATTAATCCACCTCTTCTTGATGTCGTCGTTTTTAGGAAATTTAAACAAGGACACCGATCTGTTTTGCAAATGATTGCATCCAAGTAGTACGCATTTCCGTGACGAAGGCATGGCTAGATAGCAAACTGTAGGCTGTAGTAACTGATAATAGTACTGACAGTAACTCGCAAATGAGCGCCAAACTGATGCGAATGTGCTCTATTTATATTGTTAGAGGGATCAGTATCAGTGCGTCATCGAGTAGGGGCGTGTCCAAGAGCTCCAGTGCGTCATCGAGCCCTGTTTTAGACCCGCCCAAAAAATCCGTGAAATTGCCAGGGTGAAAAACTGTTTAACGGTCTAACTCCACAATTCAGTACTTCACAGTTCACAGTCTTTGTAATATGTTTTAGCAATACATTTCTAACCTTTAGAATGTGTTTAGAATGTTTTGTTAAAATTGCCTTTACAGGGACTTTAAGCCTTCTCCCCATTTCCTGGATTTGCTAAATCGGTCCAATTTCTCATTCTAGAACTGAAATTGTTTTCCCACACCTCAGCTCCCCCTGAGAACCGAACCTCACTGCCAATGAACTATTTCCCCTCGCTGCCCCTCATCTGGATCAGGACCATCCATTTCACTTTCCTTATTTAAGGATGCTTAAGCTTTCACAGTACAACAAAGAGCAATTTCTAACTGACTTAAACATGTTCCCCACCCATTTGCCCAATGAGTAAAAAACACAAATATGGATCTCTAAATGGCTTCGTCAATGAGCCGCAGAGCAAAGGTAATCAAAGAACACAGCCGTTTCCATGGTGTGCCTATCTTAGTGGAACAGGGTGGATTGCCCACGAGTGTGAGCTATCGGCCTATTTCTCCCACTGAACACGACGTTCATTGATCAAATGCCAGAAAGACAGTCTCATTATCATCATCCTTGCTGTGTGTTGTCTGCCGCTAAGCCTCATCTATTAGCATTAGTGTGAGTCCGCTAACAGCCATGCAAAGGTTGGAGAAGGGTTGTGAAAGTGTGTCCGGCGGACGGTTACGTGCCAATGTCTCAGTCAGCCTCCAAAATGAACATTTGTCAAACACCAAATTCAAGTCAGATTTGGCAGTGATAAGTAAATAGAAAAGTACATTGAAATATTATTTAATTTTAGAAATGAAAATAAAATGAAATAATCATTCAATTGAAATATAATATATTTTGAAATTATTTCAAATTAAATCACATTAGATATTTTAAAGTCGCAATGTGAAGGAAGTAGCGGCAGATCTTTTCTATATTGTGATGTGCATTTGAGTGAAACGATTGAAAAAGAAAAAAAATGAAGTGCAGAGACCGGTTGTTGATTGAATGTGAACTTGCAGTCGACTGTAATAAATTTTAAGCAGACAAAATGATTGTCTAACAATAATAACTACAAACTACAAAATCTAACTTTACCCACATATATTCTGTACACTCATGTAAAGGGACATAAAAATCTCAACTCATTGATCGCTTATATCGTCGCAAAAAATAAACAATATTATCGTCCAGCAATATATATATATAAATTTGGATATACTTTATAGTGCATACATACAGTACACTCACATAAAGCAATAAGTTATTTATATAAATATCCCGGCTGTGTGATTGCATATATTGTCTCAAAAATTAAACAATATTATTGCTCAGCTCTATAAATAAATTTTATATTAATTAATTTAATTTCATTAATTTATCCGCATTGTCGCACTCACGTAAAGCGATATACATTACAGCAAATCCCAACTGTAATTCAGAATGTAAACTTTATTATCGCCCAGATCTAATCTAAAGTTATTAGGATATTATAAACAATAATGTTTTCTGATTTACTGTAAAGCTGCTTTGAAACAAAGTGTATCTGAAAAATTGAAGTCTAAAGCTGCCATTGAATGTCATTTTTACTGCATGAATAAACTCAGTATTAATCCTCACATTAAACTGAATCTGCGCGTAGTCTCTGTCCTCTAGATTCAATGTCCAGTAGTGAGAAGGGATAGACAGCAGCTCCCATTCACCATCATTCATGAACTCTCTGGTGTCACTGGCGATTTCCTCAGCAGGCCTCCATAGAGCTAAATCCACTTCACTCACTGTCAGAGAAACACATGAGCAGTTCATTGTGTTATGGTAGAATTAAGTATTTATGTTGGCAGGTTTGTGAGAACCTCATTTAAAGTGTCAGCTTTTTAAAGATTCTAACCTGGGCTGATCAAAAACACTCAGTAATCACAGCAACTCTCATTATACAGAGAGAGACCAGCTTGTTTGTAAAGGAGTGAAAGCACGAGCTGTGTATGAGTGAGTCATTTACCTGAGTGGAGCCAGCTGCGAAAGGTCACAGTGCAGTTCTGCTTGTCAAAGGGAAAGGCATACATCTCCAGGTGACATGCTGAGACCACCTGGATGGGTTTGTAGTTTTTTACTGTTCCTGAGCAGTTGACATAAACATATGGGATGACTGGGGATTTGCCAACATGGACGCTGGAGAGAGAGAGGAAGACATATGATGCAATGAGAGTATAACGCGACAAAATTCATTTCCAGGAAACAAAAGGAGCTTGTGATGCGGGCAGGAGAGATACATCTATCATGTACATACAATTCACTTATGATGACATCAGGCACCCAGATGGCATCCGAGGACAGCGATATTTCAGTGATTCCATCAAACTCTTCAGGATCCCAAACAAGAAACTCATCGTTCCATATCTGAAACATTAGAGTAATGGGGTTTACTGTTACCACCTAGCAGGTCCCATGAGAAAGATTCAGATCTCTGAAACGTTTAGATTTCATACATTTCAAAAATCTGATTATTGTGTGTGTTTCTTTGCTGGACCTGTCTCAGAAAGGTCAAATTAAATGTCTTTTATGTTAAAATTTAACGTAATAACATTTTGATATATATATGTATAGGTATATTGATATTATTCAGAATAAAAGTAAATGTTCAGGTTAAAGTCAAATGTCAGATGGTTTGATTTCAAGAGGTTACAGTGCTTTTTTTTTTTTTTAAAGCTATACCGTAAACAATGAACATCAGACTAATCCGAATATTTTGATCTGAAAGTTTATGCTATACAACCATGCTGCTGATTTCATTATGAATCATTACCACTAATTAGACAAAAATAACTGATACTAACTTGGCGATACCAAATGCTGGTGGTAACTTTCTGAGTCTGTCCGTCCTGTGAAAAGGCAGGCGCAAAATTACTTTATTATATTGACATGGAGAGCAAACATACTTTAACACCTGTGCAGTACGTTTATTTAGTTAACAACTTCTAACAGTGAACACTCCTATGCATTGCATATAAAAAAAACTTCACCTGATAGATGTATATGCAATATTAATCATACGATGAACCTCTCTAAAGGTTAAAAAGTACTTACCACATCCAGGACAGATTTGATTATAAGGTCAATGTAAATGGTAGTTGGTTTGGTCCAGTTATGGACAGGCCGAACTCCCAAGTCGTATTTGCGAAGCAGTAACCTGGTGAGTTGGTTCAGAGCAGATCTCTTTGGTTTCTCTGGGACTAACTCAGCCCGTGGAATAGCTGTACAGAAATGTTAATAAGTGCAGATCCTGATTATGCTATAATTATCAGTATGGATTGGCAGCATACAGAATTCAATCACATTCATTCCAATAAATTCACAGCAAGTACAACGTTCACTGAAAGGTCAAATGTTTCTAATTGTATTGTATCCTTTGAATAATAAATGTTAATGCAAGCAGCTATAACTGAATGTTTGTATACTTAATACAGTAAAAAAAGAAGCAGCACTGGACTTACCTGACAGAACCAAAGATAGCAAGAGGACAGGACTCATCCTGGCAATTCAATTCCAGGAACTTCAGAAGAAGAAAAATGCAAACTTATTCAAATCACTTTCCACAGCCTTTGTCCCAGCTTTTAAAATGTTACCCAATTACAAAGTGCCTTTTATTCCAGCAGAATGCCATGGAGCATCAGAATGGTCGTTGTACACATGACTGCAACAAATGCACAGCAGCAACTTGCTCACCACTCTAGCAAATTGATTTTCCATTATGATGGTAAGAAGATCTGGGTTTAGTGAATTGGATGTGTACTCTGACTGCTCAGTTCATGGACCCTATATACTATAGAGAATAATGGGACATGATACATACATAATCACAATTATGCAATCAACTATTATCAGTAAAATCGTCCAAAAACACATAATTTATTTCTTATTTATATATTGAGCATGAGCAGGATTGTAATGCTGCTTTTACTGAATTGGTGCATATTTGAACAAAATCATTGTAATTTGTTTTATTTACTTTTGTAATGACATTCTTTGTCAAGAAGTCTATCAAATACACAATAAATAGAGTGATATGTAAACAGCATTGCGTGATGTAAATTAAGTTTTTCTTAAGTTTTCAATAGGTGTTCTAAAAAGTCATCCCTAAATTAGTGCCACATAGACTGTTCTGTCAAACGCTAGACTAGACCTCTACCCTATACAAATTTTCTTGCTTTTTAATATTAGTTTGGTCCTAAATATTGTTTTACTTTTTTTCCCAAAGTGTATAGGAACAACAGTAGGCTGCGTGTGGAAAATTTGTCGTCATATACAAATTACTTTGATATTGTAAGACATTTTTGAGTAGCATACGTAGGCAAAATATCAGATATGATGTCGGTTTAAGAAATATGCTTTTGGGGGGCCGACAAAAACTAGGCTTTATAAGTTACATACTAGTAAGATTTATTATTGTTTTGTTTACATACCATAACTAAAGCAACAATATGTTCCGCAAAAAATAACGTAGGGCCTAGGCCTACTAGTTACTGGGCAACAGTGTCATAAATTAAACAAAATTACTGAAAGTAACAAATGAAATCGATATAGGCCTAAATGTAGTAGGCTAAATCGTTAACTGTTACATACATTTTGGGCATCCATTTATTTATTTACGTTTTATTTACGTTTAAACCACATTACCTCTGTCTGGATGAGACTTTCATGATTAATGGGTTCGTGGGTTAGATTAAAAAACGTTTGACAGAGGATTCGTTTCTGTGTACCAAGCGCGCGCACGACGATTCCCAGCACGCGCTTGAGTCAGTGAGTGTTTGTCCCGCGCGGCGCTTGTGTGTGTGTGTGGGCATATGGAGTAGGTCACTCTCTGGAGTCAGGGCGAAGCAATCTGGAGAAATATATATAAATTTATATATATATAACAAGTCATTGCCATGAAAGTTGAACAGGATTTTGAACATGGGGAAACGTCTGAAAACTCGGTGAGTGTGTTGTATTTTAAAGAACATGTAGTCAAATTGGAATAGCCAAATTGTGACAATGCTTGATGAGATAGACACAGCAGTGACTGTCACTGTAATATTTTCCCATTTAAACTGTTTTTTAGTGGTAGACTGACTCTAACAGAACTGTAATTTTAATGTAACTAATAAAGTATGTTTAAAAAAAATCCTAATCAAATACAATTTGGATTTCTATCCTAATCTGGAACCAATACAGAAGGATCCTAATAGGAATTTTCTTATTGAAAAATTTTCTGTTTATCCACTTGTTTGATTCTTATATGAATTTAATTTGATCCCATTAGGATTGTTTCCAGATTATGATAGAAACTCCAATAGTTGTTCAGATTGGAAAGGGCTTAATTTGAAATGTTTTAAATTAGTTTCTTTCCCTTAAATCAAGTTTTAAGCTTTAATGTTATCCTCTGAATGAACAGGAATTATTGTATGTTTTTTTTTTTTTTCTTGTGTCACTCAAGCTCATGATAAACACAGGCGCTATCTGTGTCGAAGGCCCAAAATAGAGCTCTGAGTGCCGCTCACAGGCCTCCAGCTCACCATATATGTCTCCTGCTCCCTGCCTAGGGTGACTGGCTGCCTCCCTCCACAACCATGCTAACATTCCCACCTGCTGTCAGAGTTTCTTTATATAGTTCTGTAGCTCCTGCATCTATTATCTGGGCCAAAGACTTTTCTTTTTAAAAACGTTTACATGGCACATGCTAAAGCCTATTTTCAGGCATACTGTATTTGGAAAAAATCAAATCTGATATGGATTTAATGTACGATGTAGACATTTTCATGCAGGAGACTTTCATAAATGTTGATCAGGCCAGCTATAGACTCCTCCAACCCACGCTCATTTGACACCTGAGTCAGAGATGCGGTTATGCCGGGTGTTAAATCCAAGTGCAAATTACATCTCATATCATATTCTTGTTTTTAACTTATCAGTTCACACCTGCTCTTTTTTTTCTGGAACGGATCCTGTTATTGAGTTGTTAATTGCTCAAGTGAGTCCTGTTATCACGAACAGAAGTATTCTCAATATGCCCGTGGCAAAGCATTTACATTTTTTGATCCACAGAAATTTAAAAAACAGCATGTTTGCTTGTCTTTTTCAGAGCCAAATGCTACTTAACCAGCTCAGAGAGATTACTGGCATTCAGGATCTGCAGGTTCTCCAGAGCGCCCTGAACGTATGTTTAGCACAGCAGCACTTATCCGTGTGTTTATAACACAAGCAGCAGATGCAATGTTATTGACACGGATATTAATAGAAAATAAGCCAGACAAATGTTTGTAAATATGTAAATCATACCATGTGCAAGAGTTTCCCTTATCTGTGAGGGTTGGGTAACCTAGAAGTGGTACTAAAATAAAGCATGTAGGTCTGATGACCTTAAAGCGAAATATTTAGTGCCCGAACTCATGTTCTTTTGTATTTCACTAGACTAACTGCAAAAAAACTCTTTATCTAGGCTAGTCAGGGTGACATCACCCATGCCATTGGGCTTCTGACCAGCCAGCCCACAGAGGAGGAGCACATGCCCGAAGAACCCACTAAAGCCAACAATGAGAGGAACACCTCCAATGCACAGAATGGTGGGCTGAAAATTACTTTCATGTCATCACATTTTCCAAAGAAGAATTGATTAATATAGCAGTCATAATGCCATGATATTTATTTATGTAATTGGAATTGTTCTCAGGTTCTGCTAAAGACGATCTGCAGACCGCCATTGAGCTCAGTCTTCAGGAGTCACAGCAGGCTGAAGCGGAGCGCAGAGAGCTGCACAGGTTCATTCCTGATAGGGTAGACTGGGGCAATTGTAACATTTTTACACTTTTCTTCATAAACTCATAGACTTCTACAAATGTACTAGTCATCTCCTTTTGACATAAGAAAAATGTGCGCCAAAAGTACACTTTCTTTTAAAGTATGGGGTCTGTGAGATTTATTTTTCAAGAGATATTAATACCTTTATTTATCCAGGACACATTAAATTGATCAAAAGTGAGATTAACGACATTTATAATGTTACAAAAGATGTATATTTCAAATAAATGCTGTTCTTTTGAACTATTTATTCATCAAAGAATCCTAAAAAAAAATAGTGTATTAGTGAAGGGTTATGTGACACTGCTGAAAAATTCAGCTTTGCCATCACAAGAATAAATTACATTTTAAAATGCATTCAAATTTAAAATAATTCTAATGAAATTTCACAATATTAATGTTGTTACTATGTTTTTGAGCAAATTACTGCAGCCTTGGTGAACATAATAAGAGACTTTTTTTCAAAAACATTTTTTAAAAATCTTAGCGACCCCAAACTTTTGAAACGTAGTGTATATGTCACCCACTTGTGCCAGAAGTTATAATCAACTTATAATCAAAAGGACTAGATCATATTTTATTATTGAGTCAAATACTAGAAAATAGTTGATTTTAACATTGGTTGGGGAAAATTGTAATTGTTGATTATATTAACACGCTGAATCTCAAATAAGAGCACTCCTTAAAGTTATATCATTGCTTTAATACATTTTAATAGTAATTAATGATTTTCACTATTATATATTATTTCTATTTCTATTATATATTATTTTTGTTTCTGCTATACACTATTATTTCACTATTTTTCACTATATTACATTTTTTAACAATAACCAATTAAAAAATACATTAAGTAAATTACCATTTTTAAATCTCTACAAATATGTATTGATCAGCTGACAAAGTCTAAAACATTCCTTCAGCTCGACATTTTGATCAAGTAATGTTTATTATGTCCTTTAAAGGATTTCAGTTTTTCTATCTGTTTAGTCTTAAATTTGATTTTAATGCCATACTACAAATAATGTTAGTGTTACCTCCAAAATCATTTGTTAACTTTTAACCAACAACTTGAAGAATGTTTAAACTCAAAGGCATCAAAACAGAAAGGACATTCTTGGACACCCCCAAAAATTATTTCTCGAAATAATTTAAAGACAAAGTTTAAACATCCTTTGCTTAAACTCCCTTTTCCCTGGCAGAGAGAGAGAGAGAATCACTCAAACCTGAGTGTGAATGAACCAATTTAGAGCTTTACAATTTCCCCCTTCTCCCCTACTACAGTGATTTTTGTGAATTTAAGAATCATGGGCACAGCAGTAACTATCAGACTCTGGTCTTGACTGTCTCACCCACTCCTATTTCTACTCTAGGGCTCTTGAGGTTAGTGCAGAAGAGAATGCGGCCCGCATGAAAAGGAAGAGGTGTGAGGCATCTGGAGAGAGCTGCAGCCCCGCTGACTGGATCCGACAGGAGGACTGTCCCGTGGGCATCCGTAATGTAGGAAATACCTGCTGGTTCAGTGCTGTCATTCAGGTGTGTGAAGTTTTTAATCACCAATTTTGCTATGAGACGATAGAATAGGAAACATTTCCAGCAAAATTAGATTGTTGTGCTAGTTTGCATATACTGTATGTAAGCTTCCCTTTTAGGATGAGTTTCACATGGCATATATGTTGAGTTGTAAAAGGTAATTGTGAGTGCTATGCTTCTTCATTTTAACAGACGAATTCGAAAACAAAAGCACTGCTGTAAGTGTTCTCGTCTGACCTGTTACTATATGATCGGATCATATTGTGCCAATTACATTAGTGGTGTTGCTAATGACTGGAGAATAGAGAAGATCAGGTGGAATGTCTTTTTCTTTTTTTCTTTTTTTTTGTTCCTGACTGCAGAAGTGTCTCAGAGCTGTAATTTTATTATATCCATTACCAGACTGAATTTAGCTTCTCAGATGTCTGTGTTGAAATATAAGCCTTCTCTGATATTGATAGATGTCTGAGCTAATTAAATAGAGCATTGTTTTGATGATAAAGAGAGGCATGAACTCATGGAGTGAGTTTATGGCCTATAGATAAGTAACAAACAATCTTTCGTTAATATGTAACGTAATGCAGGTTAATGATGTCATTTGAAAACAGTCCCTCCAACAAAACAGTCCAGCATGGACATGAAATATCTCTAGTACAAATACATTATCGTTCAAAAGTTAAGGGGCGGTAAGATTGCATTAAATTGATCAAAACAATTGAATGCAATTGTGACAGTAAAGACTTTTACATTGTTACAAAAGTTTTCTATTTCAAATAAATGCAGTAACTTTCCAATCATCATTAAAGAATCCTGAAAAAAAAATGTATCATCGTTTCCACAAAAATATTAAGCAGCGCAGCCGTTGTCAACATTGATAATAATAAGAAATGTTACTTTTTTATGAGTAACAAATGCACCCTGACCTCACAAGACAAGACTTTACTACACAGGACAACAAAATCAGCAACAACTGTGTAATTTGTGTAAATTGTAAAACTGACAAATGGTCAAATAATGGAACTCTTCATGCTGGGAAGAGAGCTAATGGGACCCAAAAAAAAAAATGAAATTCTCTTGTTTTTAGTCTCTGTTCCACCTGCCGGTCTTCCGTAGACTGGTGCTCAACTACTGCCTGTCTGAGCGTGTGCTGGAGAAATGCAAGAGTCATTCAGTGAGTAATCTGCCAGATGAGCATAACTATAATTTAGTCAGAGCCGGACAGTAACGGAGTACATTTACTTGAGTACAGTACTTAAGTACAATTTTGAGGGATCTGTACTTTACTCGAGTATCATTTTTGGGGAGTACTCATGACTTTACTCAAGTACATTTGAGAGGCAAATATTGTACTCTTTACTCCAATACATTTCTATCCATAACCGTGAGTACCCGAGTAAAAAAAAAAAAAAGTAAAAAAAAAAATCTCGGACACCCTCAATTTGTTGTTTCCCTCTCAAACGTGATTGGATTGTGCAGGCACCACTGATTGGGACAGTCTATCAGCAATCACTTTCAGCTTTCCGCCAAAGTCAACTCCATGGTCAGATTTTATATTACACCTTAATGTAAGCCAAGCATTTGGTTTGATGTTCTTGAGTATGTGGTGTGTTTAACACAGATGTGGCAGTGGTGTAGCCACGAGGGATTTCTGATTTCTTAAAAAAAAAAACTTTAGGAGGCAAAATATATTTTTACTGATTATGTGAATTACACTGCGCAAACCAAAGTAGGCTACTACCCAGTGAATGAAGAAGGGTTGGCGCTCAGTCTCCACAGTACATAAAATATTAATTTTGTTTTATTTTATTTTTCGGGTTTGTATTTATGAGGAAAAAACAATGTTATGGACGTGTTCTCCGTTACGGACGTGAGCGCTCTGAAAGCGGCATAAAAAATGCTTTAAAACTTTCACAGAGACATCAAACAGAAAACACAAAACCTTTCTTTAACCTGAATTTCGTTTTGCATTAATTGTATCTTAATTTTAATCAATGTTTCATCAACCAATTGCCTGGGTTTAATAAATAAGAAGTAAATAGCAGACGATAGATAAGAAACGGAGGCGCCGGCACGTGAACTGGATCTCGTCTTATAAATGAACCGAAACTCAGCGTATAAGGTAGCCTACTTGCCTCTCACAGACATGTCTACTTTTAAACAGAAAAATTCAAAACGAAAGAAAACAGACTACAGACTGCTCTCTGCTTATTGTAATCCGTATGAAATGTGCATTTCTCTCTGGCGCGTTCACTACTGAAGATCGCGAGCCAGCATCGTCAACTTCATCTTAGCCGACACTGACAAAGAAAACACTTGTTTATTAACAAGTGTTTATTAATAAACAATTAAAATATCTCCTTGCTATATTTTACATATTCATAATCATTCCTTTTGCCGGTTCTTTGTGACAGCTTTTAGGTGCTTTATTGGCAGTGCCACCCTTACATGTGGTGTGTGTGTGTGTGTGTGTGTTGTCCCCGCATTTAAGATGGGACCCCCCAAAAATTTAATTAAATTAAATAAAGCAACATGGTAAAAAGATGAAAATGACTTGATTTTACTTTCAATTCCTTTTACATTCTCCAAGGTATTAACATTAACATTTTTCATAACTCCATGTAGGACGTTTCTGTGCATAAATGTAAGCACTGTGGCAGTAGATTAGTAATGCAATATTTAGAAAATTTACTCTTGTACTCTTGATACTCAAGTACTTTTAAAAACAAGTACTTTAGTACTTTTACTTAAGTAGACATCTGAATGTAGTACTTTTACTTGTACTTGAGTAAAATTTAGCAAGGGGTATCTGTACTTTTACTCAAGTAACAAAGCTCTGTACTCTGTCCGCCTCTGAATTTAGTATTTGTGAAGAATGTTGGGTAACACTTCATTTCAATGGTCCACTTTAGACATTCTATTAACTATAAGTAACTTTGCAACTACATGTCAACTAACAGTCATTAGGGTATGATTAGACTATCTGCTTTATATTTGCTAACGCTTTATTTTGATGGTCCTCTAAGAGACATTCTGCTGACTATAAGTAACTTTGCAACTACATGTCAACTTACTAACCTGAACCGTGAAGGCGCTTGCAGTCCGAAAGTTGAGTCCGAAATTCGCGTCCGAAATTTTTGCACGTTAAAAAATAAATACAACCTCACGTTATGTCAGTCACGCTTGCACACTGCCTCCGAAACTTTCGTCCGTCATAAAAAAAATCGGTCCGATCCGATTTTCTGCGTTTTTCGCATCCGTAGCAAGCAGTTTGAATGTTGTTTGAATGGTGTTTTGACAATTCAGAGCCACCAATTCACGAATACGAAAAAACGCATACGAAAATTTCGGACTCAGTGTGCAAGGGCCTTAACACCTAACCATAACTTAAGTCTACTAACAGACTAGAAACTCAAAATATTGTTATCTGAACCACATTAATTATCTAAGTGGATTTGGCTAAAGATAAAAAAAAATTGTGATAATGAATCATGAATATATTTTTTTACAGTGCACACTGTATATGATCAATAAGTTATGTTATTACATGCTTTAACTCATCAAAATAAGCCATTTTCAAACATTGTTATGTTATACAAGATTCAACTAATTTTTTAAGTCAGTTTACAGTTTTTCTCAGTCGTTTGGTACATTTCTTCTCAGATCAGAATTGAAATTCTCAAAATCTGTTCAATCTTCACATCATTGTGTCACTTGTGCACATAAAAAAAGCAGTTTCTCATTTCTTTGAACAAGTTGCAAATGCTTTGGTACATCCATGCAAATGATTATGTACAATTCTCTGCTGTTTCCTACATTATCAATTGTTTATGTAATGTTATGTTGATCAAAATGTATTGCAATGGGTCTCTGTTGAATAGTCTCACCCCCCACTACATTTAGGCATTAGTTCGCTATGAACTATGAATAAGTCTTTACATGCAAAATGGTTGAACAAGTTGTCATAATCAAGCATATTTCTATACATTTCCATTAGACTTTTTTTCTAAATCTGTCCTGTTCACATTTCTACTTTTGTTTTTCTGTTTTTTTTTTCTTTGTGCTATGCAGTGCTGTCTTTTCCTTTCTGTATTGTAATGGCATGGTCTGTCAACAAATTACAGTACAAACAGTAAAAGCGTAAATGTGAATCTTGTCCAGTCTCTTGCAATCAAACTCCCACATACACTAAGGTGTAACCTACAATTTATAATAATTGTCATCAAAACTTTAGCCATAGTTTACATCAGAACATCCCTCCAGAGTACACTGTTATATTGGCAACATGACTGAGCAATTTGACTGTCTTATCCGTACACAATGACACAAGGCACTGACATGTTCATTGACACAGATATTTACTTTTGAGAGATGAACTAAGGATTTTGAGCAAGAGACTGGCTTTTGCAGGAAATCCATGGTGTTTTGCTATTTGTACGAATTGTTTTAAAAAATAAACTTACTGTTTTGCAAATGTCGCGGATGATTCGAGAAATGTGCCAAAGCGACTGAGAAAAACTGTAATGTAATTGTTGATTGTAAGTTGAATGTAAATGTAAGTTGTTGATTGTACTTAAAAACTTATTTTTACAGTGTACAGTCTACTAAAACTCTAATGAGAGTTAGTTGAAATGTAGTTGCAAAGTTACTTATAGTGAGTAAAGTGTTTACAGTGGACTATTGAAGTGTAACCGAGTGTTGTATTGAATGTTGTGGATATATTACATGTTAAATTAAAATGTAATGTAAGTTATTTTTCTCTTCTTGTCTGCCTTGACACCAGTATTCGAATATTGCTCAGCATCAATAGCAGATCTTTTGTTGCAGGAGAAAAGAAACATTGCCTTCATGCAGGAGTTGCGTTGCCTGTTTGCTCTGATGGTGGGCTCAAACCGTAGGTTTGTAGACCCCTCTGCAGCAGTCGAGCTTCTCAGGGATGCGTTCAGAACCAGTGAGGCACAACAGGTACATCATTTGAATGATATGATTCACAGCTGTTATGTTAGGGGCTAATTTTAAAATGAAACGGTTGCAAATGATGCACTAATAAAAGGTGTCTTGAAATGTTTATCATTCACGACAGTTTATGAAGCTATATAAGAGCTTCTTCTAAATAGAGATTGTGCTGTATTCTTGGAAGTGTTTATTTTAAGGTGTCTTATTGTAGGATGTCAGTGAATTCACACACAAGTTGCTTGACTGGCTCGAAGACGCGTTCCAGCTGGCTGCTAACGGAACGTAAGTTCATAAATCATAAATAATAATAGTCTATGTAAAGTTAGAGTGATTACATTTTAATGCTTGAAATGATTTATTTAACCCTTTATTGAATGAATTATAAAAGCATTTTTAAATGCATGTAAAAGCATAACATAATGTAATACAAAAATATATATAAAAATCATATGATATGCATTCAATATTCTGTAGTGCTGCATCCCTATCCACTGCATCCGTAATCCATTCCAGTTTCATAATGTTTTTTTTTGTTTTGTTTTTGTGGTAGGGGTCAACAAACACATTAAAGCAATTCATCATAAATTGTTTTAAAATGAACTACTCACTAAGAAATGTGAATGATATTTTTGATGGGTGGAAAATTAAAATGTATTTAAATAATAGTGAGACCAAGAAAAAGCTTTTAATGGTTTATTTAAAATCATTTTATTGCCATTTTATATGCATCGTGTGTTTGCAACATGAAGAAAATGTGTGTTACCCTGAGGCAACATCTTGCTGTGGAGGGTTAATTAATAAATGGTAATGAGTGTAGCATTTGTTGCAGAATGATGAATAATTACCCTATAGCATATTTGGTTGCTAATGTACTTGCCAGGAATTTTTTTTTTTATCCCCACAATAAAACATGGCAGCTTTTATTTTCAGTAACCCAGAGGATAAACAAAACAACCCAATGGTCCAGCTGTTTTATGGTACATTCGTGGCTGAAAGACTTCATGAAGGTAAGCTAATGAAATTTGTCCTTTAGTTATTCTGTGTTTATCACTCTCATTGATTATAGTTGTGTAATTGTGTGCAGGAAAGATTGTGTCCAACATTGAGCAATTTGGACAATACCCTCTGCAAGTGAACGGCTTCAACAATTTAGACGAATGTTTGGAGGGCGCCATGGTTGAAGGAGAGATTGAGTCCCTTCATTCAGATCAGACGATCTCCTCTGGCCAGGAGGTCAGTTTTTCCGCAAATATATGGACTCGTGTTATTTATAAAATATTATTTTGAAGTATGCACATGCTGTCTTTTTTTCCAGAGGTGGTTCTCCAAGCTGCCACCAGTGTTGACCTTTGAGCTGTCCAGATTTGAGTTCAATCAGTCTTTAGGGCGACCAGAAAAAATACACAAAAAACTGGAGTTTCCCCAAGTGATCTATATGGACAGGTTAAGATCTATCTATCCATCCATCCATCCATCTGTATCTATCTATCCATCTATCTATCCATCCATCCATCCATCTATCCTGTCTGTCTGTCTGTCTGTCTGTCTTTCTGTCTATCTACCTACCATCCATCTATCTACCCATCCATCTATTCACCCATCTAATCAAATCAATGGTAAATGGCAAATTACTATTTTTTGTGTGCAGATACCTCCATAAAAATGTTGATCAGACCCATGGTAGAAGAGGAGAGGTCAAGAGACTCAAGGACCAGTTAACAGTTCTGCAGCAGAAACTTGAGGGGTATGTTCAAAAGCCAAATAGAGGTCAAATCATGGTCAACATTTCGAGTTATCTTTTAATATTGTTCTTTGGGGTTTCTTTTTCAATTTTGAAGATAAAAACTATGACTTTCTTTTTCAAAGATATAAAAACTATGGCTCAGGGCCAACCAAATACCCCCTGGCAGACATGTTGCAGTATGTGCTGGAGTTTGCCACCACGAAACCCACAAATGTGTCTCCAGCCTCGCCAGTACCTACAAACCCTCCCGTACACACAGAACCCAGCTCAGGTGACAGCAGGCAAGGCTCGCTTTCCTGTGTTCTTATTCATCGGCTGTGTGAGAAATCGTGCCCTCTTCTGTGTTTGTCCTCCTCTAAATGTTTAATTTCTTGCTGTAGTCAGACAGAACCAGATGATGCTGGCTCGTCAGATGGTTCGGGCTGCCCACAGACAGTCACACAGAGAACTCCCATACACAAGCCTTTTACTCAGTGCAGACACCCCATGGAGATGCCACTGCAACCAGCCCCCCACAGCGTGACCGAGGAGGAGCTGTACTTCGTCAAGGGCTGCTTACAGCGCTGGAGAGCAGAAGTTGAGAACACCATAAACGGTAGATCCTTCACTTAGTGAATGTTGTTTTTCCCCGTAAGCTTGAATCAATGTTTTTTGAATCAATGTTGCAAGCCTATAGTGAGCTGCCTTATTTGACAGTTTTTCTCAGTCGCTTTGTTACATTTCTCGAATCATCCTCGACATTTGTAAAACAGTAAGTGCATTTCTCAAAACAATTCGTACAAATAGCAAAACACCATGGATTTCCTGCAAAAGCCAGTCTCTTGCTCAAAATCCGTAGTTCATCTCTCAAAAGTAAATATCTGTGTCAATGAACATGTCAGTGCCTTGTGTCATTGTGTACGGATAAGACAGTCAAATTGCTTAGTCAATAGTCATGTTGTCAATATAACAGTGTACTCTGGAGGGATGTTCTGATGTAAACTATGGCTAAAGTTTTGATGACAATTATTGTAAATTGTAGGTTACACCTTAGTGTATGTGGGAGTTTGATTGCAAGAGACTGGACAAGATTCACATTTACGCTTTTACTGTTTGTACTGTAATTTGTTGACAGACCATGCCATTACGATACAGAAAGGAAAAGACAGCACTGCATAGCACAAAGAGAAAAAAAAAACAGAAAAACAAAAGTAGAAATGTGAACAGGACAGATTTAGAAAAAAAGTCTAATGGAAATGTATAGAAATATGCTTGATTTTTATGACAACTTGTTCAACCATTTTGCATGTAAAGACTTATGCTATGAACTACTGCCTAAATGTTGTGGTGGGTGTGACTATTCAACAGAGACCCATTACAATACATTTTGATCAACATACCATAAGCAATTGATAATGTAGGAAACAGCTGAGAATTGTACATAATTGTGCATGGATATATATATTTTTTTTATTATAATTTTTTATTTTATTTAAAAGGGACAGTGCATATCAATGGACATCTTAGCTTTTCAGCAATGTAAATATGCCAGAATTAGCCCAAATGCTATTGGGTTATATAGGCTATATGTACCAAAGGATGTACCATTTGCAACTTGTTCAAAGAAATGAGAAACTGCTTTTTTGATGCGCACAAGTGACACAATGATGTGAAGTTTGAACAGGTAGTTTTGAGAATTTCAATTCTGATCTGAGAAATGTACCAAAGCGACTGAGAAAAACTGTAAGATGTCATAGGTGCCCTCTAGTTGCGATGCGTAGACTGTCCTAAAAGGTAACGCATGTATTTATCAATATGCTGACTTGCCGTTCAAAAGTTTGGGGTCAGTAAGATTTTTTTGTAAATAAATTCAAACATTTATTCAGCAAGGCATTACTTAGTCACTTTGGCTCAATTCTCAAATGAGAATGTTTTTTTTCTCAAAATAATAAGTTCAGATCTCTGAACAATTAGTTTCGTGTTCACATCAGATATGAATTTCTCATTGATTTAATGTGTGCAAAAGAGTAAGTACAGTTGTCTACAATTTGCACAATAACTAAATGCACATGGCTTGTTGAACAGAACTGATGAGCTGATTCTCAATGAAACTGTCAAACTCTTCACAACTTTAACAAATAACAAAATGATCCGTTCAGTAGTCAAAATCTGTCAGACATGCATGTATATTCCATCAATATCTGACATCGAATGTTTGTAATACCTGCTAAATTAGCAAATGGCCTTCCATTGTAATGAAATAGGAATCACAATTTCACCAATCAACCAATCAAGTTTAGAGACATATACTGTATAGAGTTTGTACAGCACAATCACTACCATTTTTGAACATGGAGGAACGCCAAAACCCTAAATATAAAACCCTGTATAAATACATTTGTATTATTCAGTACATTTATTTTTGAAAAGTGTTACACGTAAACTGAAAATTCACAGTTGCTTGTCATGGAAGAGCAATAGGAAGATATGTAAGAATAATGGTGGTGGTGTAGGTGTTAGGCGAAGACATAATAGAGTGTGTAAAAATTAACAAACAATTGTGAATTTTCAGTTAACATGTAACATACATACTGTATAAATACATACATTTTCTTTTTGTGTACTACAGTATTGACTTTTCCTAGTAAATGTTTTCCTACGGTTCAAATCTGTGTCTAAGAAACACAAGAGCATTCAGATAGACAAAACTGACATGTAATAATGTATAACAAAAAAAGTAGAAAAAAACATTTGTATATAACAAATATTTCCATGGTGAAAAAACATTTAAACATTTTTGACCAGTGTGGCTCAAACGATGACAAAAATACTTTTTATTTTGGTGGTATTGGCCAATTTATTCACACAATAACCAGGTTTTGAAGCATGAATTAAATGTTTTGGGTGAGTTACTTACTACATTTAGCAGACATGCAATAGAGTTCTGATGTTCTAGCAAACAGTTGTGGCAATTGAGCTGCAGTTTAGAGAATGTTTCGAAAAATGTGCCAAAGCGATTAAGAAAAAATGTAAATTGATCAAATGTGACAGTAAAGACATTTATAATGATACGAAAACGTTTTTAACTCAAATAAATGCTGTTGTATTGAACTTTCTATTCATCAAAGAAACATGCATAAATGTATCACAATTTCCAGCACGACTGTTTTCAACACTTTGAGATTTTAAAGTGGACATCTGACGTGGACATTTTTTTACTATCCCATGAAGCTACAGGAGAAAAGTCGTCCTGTTCATAAATGGTGTCATCTAAATTTTTAGATGACAACATGGCAGATGTCGTATGTCCGGATTGTACACACATACTTAATAACAGAGTGTACTATTTTTAACAGTTGAGAAGTTCTTCATCGAATACAAATCAAATCTGTGAAAATATAAATTCAAAATGGCAGATAGATCAAAGTTAACTGAAAATTAATTTAGTACTGAATTGATATAAATGCTTTTAAATAATTAAAAACGGACTATTTTACCTAAAATTGACAACTATGTGCTTTATATATTTTTTATGCTTTTATTATATTGTGTCGCCAGTATTGAAATCAATGAACTCGTGTCTCCCCACGCACTTTGCGTGCTGAGCGCTATTTGTTTGACACAGTTCTTGTTGCCAGTTGCCACAGAAGAAAAAGGCCTATGTTGTCAGTGAGGCAACTCATTAAGTTTTGGACCTGAGCTGTAATGCGCATTTGAATTTTTCTGTTCTGAAGGCCATCGTTATTCACAAGCAGTTATCCTAATGCGTTTGTGACTGTATCAGGATCCTGGCCTCAGGCGCAGTGTATTGATCTGTGTTCTCTCCCTGTGTGCAGAGCTGAAAGCCAGCATTGACAAGGTCAGCCAGGCCCTGGAGGGCATGTACTCAGATAACAGTCTGTGTCAGGTAAAGTCTATATCCTGAACACTCGTTGGTACTTTAATATTGACTGAGCCCTTTTCAAGAAATTTGCATGACACCTCAATGAACCCTGACTTCATATTTGATGCTTCCAGGTGCCCTACAGACTACACGCTGTGCTCGTCCATGAGGGACAGGCCTCCGCTGGCCATTATTGGGCGTACATCTTTGATCATGCTCACAAACGCTGGCTGAAGTACAACGATGTAATGGTGACAGAGTCGACCTGGGAAGAGCTTGTTCGAGACTCGTACGGTGGCATGACCAACGCAAGCGCCTACTGCCTCATGTACATCAATGACAAGCTACCATACCTCATAGCAGGTACTTTCCCCATGTGCCTCTCAGATTACGCTTCTGCGCTCAGATTTTGCTGAAGCAAATCACTCACTTGATTTAAGGCATTGGCCTTAGCTCCGATTCCTTTCATAAATTAATGTTGATAGCTTTGTTGGCACACTTTGGGCATAAGGAAGTGTCTGCCAAGCTGTGAACATCAAAAACTCTTCCTATTGGTTTTAGTTTGATTAATTTTCCTGATGTTTTCTGTGATAAATTGCTATGAATATTTATATGATGATTTACTAACTGCTTGCTCCAGCGCAAACCCTCTTTTGGTGTTAAAAAACTACTGTCAGGATTAACTAAAGACACGCAGTGAAAAATTTGCACCGAAAAGGCGTGGACAGGGTTATTTTTGCGGCTGACCTTATTGAATATGCATTTGTAGGAGTTTCCCTTTCAGATGCAAAATTTATGGAAGGAGTGTATTTAAATGAATCATGCAAGGCGCATTACTAAGGTTTGCACTTGTCAATTTATTGGTATTTGCGCCAATATTTGCATGTCTTAAACCAGACGCTAATTTGCACTTGGTAGATTGCGTTGGTCATTATGGAAATGATCAGGCCATTTTTATCTAAAAATGCAGTAACCAAAAAAAAAAGAAAAACATTTAAAGTGGGCATAAAATGGATGTTGCAATTGTATTTTCTTTACTATTGTGATGTATATCTGAGTGAAATGACTCAAACTAGAAAAAATGTAGGGCAATGTAAATGTTCATTTTGATTTCATAATGACTTTAATTATGCACTCTGCATAATTCGTAAAATTCCTTATAAGGAACTTTTTGCCACAATAATGAACATTATTTTTTCTTTCTTATGAATGACAGAAGACACAGACGATGAGACAGGGCAGGCTCTGAAAGGAATGGACCCCCTCCCGGCTATCCTGAAGCGCTATGTTCGGGAGGATAACCGCTGGTTCCAGCAGGAGCTGAGAGAATGGGAAGAGCAGTTCTGCCAAGCCCAACGTGAAGAAGCACAAGTTCAAACACACACTTCCACCAACACAGAGGAACCCGTCCTAGAAGAGCCACAAAACCTAGTGCAAGAACCTGCCCAACAAAAAACAAATGAAGTGTCTGAAGAACCACCTCCAGATTCAACACCAACACCTGCCCAGGACAGTGAAGGTCAGATCCTTTTTTCTTCAAAAGGTCAGATGTTTTCCATGTGTCTGTTGCAGGTATATTTTCAATGTCTTTTCCCTTTCCAGAGCCCATGGCCAATTCAGCAGCTCTCAGCTCCATATCATCAGAGCCCAGTGAGAATGTGGGAGAGGGAAGTGAAGAGGATGTCACCAGTAGCCAGACACATGGCCAGCCAGATGAAGAGAAGCCAGATCAGAGTCAGGTAAGGACGTTGAAGCGTTATTTGAGATGTGCAAAAAGTAGGTCACATATACAGCACTGGAGGTTTTTATGTACAGTACATATGGGTCACGATCCTGTTCCTCTACACATAATCTGCCATAGAATTGTAAAAACACTCAAATAATACATTTAACAAAATTATGCTATAAACATTTAAATTAAATGTAAATTAAATATGAATAAAACAACTTTTGCAGTTTTCACTGTAAACTATAATGTTATATTTACAAATAATTTCGACAATATTTGATTAAACAATATGTATTTAAGTGCATGTCTTGTTAATACATACAATATACCTTTTTACCATAAATTAAATTGCAATTTATACTTTGTTTTTACTTTAAGAAACAAGTATTTTGCATGTGAAATATACTTCCAAAATGAATAGAATATTACAGTAAAATGACATGCATTCTAACATAATTTTTCACTTTAACTGCATCATAAATGCTATCATAAAGTAACTTAAATAGATAAATAGCAAACCAATTACAGGTTACTTATACTCTTTATATTCTTGTATTCTCTCTCTCTCTCTCTCTCTCTCTCTCTCTCTCAATATATATATATATATATTTTTTTTTTTGAGTTATGAACATTTTAGTATAGTTGTCAGGAATTTCAATATAGGAAAGGTTTTTTATTTAAAAAAAATGTTTTAAGAGTATAAGTCAGTATAAGATGTTTGTGTATATTTTGACAAATATGTGCATCACTATATGTGATATTATATGGTTATATGGTGCGATTATATGGGAGAGAAACTTGTAGATTTACATTGGTGGTTAAATCACTACAAACTTGTTTGCTTGTACTTGCCTAATGTTTCATGTTTTGTCTGTTGTGTCGCAAAGCTCTGGTATTTTGTAAGAGGATACGTTTTGGAAAGGGATGTGGGGATAAGGTTCATCGGACAGCTGAGAGCCGTCCAACATTCCTCAGTCTTTCTGGTTGAAGTCCCATGCGGGGTTGCTGGGGACAGTGTGTCAGATAAGAGCTTTAAATAGAGCCTGAGCTCTGTCCTTCCTGCATGTACCATCAAGATCAACTGGATTCCTACCTTTCCACAGTCATTAAATGATTGTGGAGAACATGTTCCTGATGCTTCTATCAACAGGCAATTGTTTAAGTGCTATGTGTTCTTGGTGTCTAGTCTTTAGAGAGAGTAATTGTAGATATTATTGACTCAGTATGGGGTTAGAAAGTCGATTCTGTACTTACGACTTTTTCCTCTGCTGTTTCTCTCTTTGACTCGTTGATTTTATTGGTGCTCCTGATTTACAACTGTGCTGATTTGTTTTCCTTGTCATAAATGGTAGTGATAGGACCTCTTGTGGTCAGTGTCTCATATTGCATTCACCGGTATTTATGAGCAAAATAAGGGATTTTTCTACAACATACATTACATGTAGTCATACCACAAACATGAATTTTGAATATGTTTTGTTTTCCATACATTTTGAATGTTTAAAACAAAACGTACTCTGCAGCAAGTCGCTACTTAACGACTTCAATGGTTATGAATTGCCTGTTTTGCCTGAATTTCCCAACACCAGTGTTATTTTAGTATCATTAATTTACTATTATAGTTTTTGTAAATATTTTACTAATATATTTTCTGTTTTCATTTTTAGTTTTGTGTTTTTGTCGTTTTTATCAGTTTTATTTCTCTTTAACGGCTGGGGGAAAAAATATTTTTTTTATGGTTTTAGTTTTATAACTTAAGTAGCCTACATAAACCCACATCTGGTTGAGCGTACAAAACTCTTTTACCTCTTCATTGTAGCCATCTGCATCAGAGCGCACCAGAATCCTCTTTTACCAAATCATGCTACAAAACTCTAGATGGCGCAGGCTGATGGTATTTAGAGCGTTAACTACTTGGCACAAGCTGATTTGTTCATGTCACATTTGCAGCCAATAAGCTTGCTTGCTCAACTTTAAATGGCTAGTTACCATACCGGTTTGCTGTGCGCTTTCAGAGCTCGTCTAAAACCCTCCACCTTCCCCAGCTCCACCTGTATAAATCTGCTATGGGTAATTGATATGCTATTTGTGTAGCAGCAGTATGTCTTACATACTCACAGCTGTGTATCGCCGTATGTATTGGCAGCAGCAAGTTCCTGTACTTGCTCTGCAGCAGCAATAATCTACAACAACAGCAATAATCAGCAACAGCAGCATAGCAGATCTGATCCGCCAAGACCAAATACATTAACGTTGTCATATCCATTACCATGCTAAAAATCTCCAGAGAGTTGTCATGATAGAAATAAAATACATTTCCTTGTCCAGCTCATCGTCATCTCCGCTAGACTCTTTAAAGACAGCCAAAAGAGTGTTTTGATGGGGGGAAACAACTATAAATCTGGTCAGACGACTATCAGAGATTTGCATTTCCGCTGTTTTAAAAACCAATTAGAAATTCTTGAGGGAGACCCTGGTGAATTACACTTCCTGGTTTGCCTACAAATTGATGTTATGAGTGACTATGATAAGTGAATAAGATCATTGACAGTCATTCAACAGCCCCTTTCTCTGTGTTTTTCAGCAGCCTGTGGCGGATTCAGCCTCTACAGACAGAGCTCAGAGGTCAGAGGTTGAGGTGGAGGAGCAGGTCATCAGTGATGAGGCAGAACCAGACAGCCAGACAGAGCCAGAGGCCTCGTCCACAGAGGAGAACCCAGCAACGGCCACGCGCAGGCAGCCTGAGAATGAAGTTTCTGAGGTAGAGATACCCAATGTAGGCAGGATTCTGGTGCGCTCTGATGCAGATGGCTACAATGAAGAGGTAAAATATCACCACATTCTTCTGGTTCCATGAACTGTAAAATAAGGCTACTTATAAATTAAAATTAACATTTAATTTTTCTTTGTTCATCTGTAATGGAATAGATGATGCTAACACCAGCCATGCAGGGTGTCATTTTTGCCATTGCCAAGGCAAGACAAGTTTTTGACAAAGATGGGCCTGAAGCAGGACTCATCAAGGTATACAAATTAAAATGGCTCAAAGCAACTGTGACTGAACAAACCAAAGGGCATTACTAATATATATATATTTAGTATTTATATGAAGACTTCAGATGCAAAAGTCCATCTAAAGTTTTTGTTTAATATTAAAAATTTTATCAGGCTCCTATGTATAGGTTTTTTTTACCCAAGTACCGGCATTTCTGAAAGGGCTAAGGCTGGGATTTAGTGAGTTTGAAGTCAAAGTATTTGATGAACGTATATTATGTGCGGAGAGCATTCACACAATATTATTTTCTCATTTTTGACGGAGGTGGCTTTTAGAGGCTTTTGCCTCGGAGGTCTTCATATATAAATATATATATATATATATTTGGAAATCAACTAATGCATTGCTCTCATTGATCTCTCCATCAGGCGTTCCATGAGGAATTTTCCAGATTGTATGAGCTGTCCCAGGAAGAGACCACACCCCAGCAAGACCCTCGACTCCAGCATGTGCTGGTTTACTTTTTCCAAAACCAGGCCCCTAACCGTGTCATTGAGAGGACATTGCTGGAGCAATTTGCGGACCGCAACCTGAGTTTTGATGATCGGTAGCTACACAATTTCTTTCAAATCAATGACTTCATGCAGTATATTTTTTATTGGAATAAGTTAATATTGACTAATTGGACTAATCTAAACTGGTACTTTCCCCTTGTAGGGCCATCGGTATCATGAGAGAGGCAAGATCTAAACTTCGTCTCATTAAACCAGAAGATATGGACATGGATGAGTACTTGGTAAGACTAATAAGGCTCACTTCTCTTTTTACTTCTTTAATTTAAAATGTTTACTGCTGTTTGAAAATGTTGGGGTCAGGATGATTTTTTTAGTAAGGATGCATTAAATTGATCAAAAGTGGCAGTAAAGACATTTATTATGAACTGAACTCAAAAAATGTATTACGAATTCCACAAAAGCATTGAGCAGCACAATGATTTTTACCTTGATAATAATAAGAAATGTTTCTTGATTTCTGAAGGATCATGTGAATAATGGTGCTAAAAATTCAGCTTTGCCATCACATGAATAAAATACATTTTAAAATAATTTATTAAAATATAAAATAGTTATTTTAAATTGTAATAATATTACACAATATTTACGTTTTTACTGTATTTTTGATCAAATAAAGCAGCCTTGGTGAGCATATGAGACTTCTTATAAAAACTAAAAACTGTATTTTCTTCCCTCTCCTCCCAGCAATGGCAGGATGACTACAGCATGTTCAAGACAGTGTTTGCCTACCTGTTGACAGGTCTCGAGCAGTATCAGAATGGAAAGTATGTAGACTCATTGACACCAGAAAGGGCCTGTGCGTTGTATTGAAGAGTCTGTAATACTACAGCATTGATCTTTTCCATTGCAGGACAAGAGAAGCTCTGAATTATCTCGCACATGCACACCAGGACAACTCAGCCCTGCTTAGGAAAGGAGAGAAGAAAGGAGTGGATCAGTCACTTATAGCACTTTACAGGAGAAAGTGTCTGAAAGTATGTCCACTTTAATAATCCAAAACACACACTACCATTCAAAAGTAGGCTACGTTTTTTTGTAAAGTTTTTGAAAAAGTCTCTTATAATCTCCACATTGGATCAAAAATACAGTAAAAACAGCAATATAGTGAAATATTATTTAATATAACGTTTTCTATTGAATATATTTTAGTGTAATTTATTCCTATAATGGCAAAGCTGAATTTTCAGCATCATTACATTCAGCGTCACATAATCTATCAGAAATCATTCTAATATGATTATTTGATGCTTAAGAAACATTTCTGATTATTATCAATGTTGAAAGCAGTTGTGCTGCTTAGTATTTTAGTGGAAACCGTGATACATTTTTATCAGGATTCTTTGATGAATAGAAAGTTCATCTTTTGTAACATTAAATGTCTTTATTCTCACTTTTGATCAATTTAACACACCCTTGCTGGATAAAAGTATTCAATTCTTCTTCTTTTTTTTTTATCTTACTGATCCCAAATGGTAGTGTACTATAAAGACATTCATATATACGTATATAGGCACAATTTATATCTGTCTTCATAACTAATTTCGAGTATTTAAGCACTTCTTTAGGCTCATGAGAAACTTTTGACTGGGACTGTATATTTTAACATCATCTCATATGAAACTTCTGTGAACGTGTTACACCCTGCAGGAGCTGAATGAGAACGCAGCCACACTCTTTAAAAGTCAAGATGAAAATGACGTGGCAGAGGGAGTGAGCATCATGAACGAGTGTGTCATCCCTTGCATGCACCTCATGGTCAGAGACAGTGTCAGCCAAGAGGATTTGGATGTCATAGAGCTGATCAGAAATTGCTGGTGCTCCTACCTGGGGCAGGACATGGATGGTGGGCTAACCCAGATTTTGTATATAGACTATTTCAATAACATTCTTAGCTCATGTTGTTGTTGTTCATATTTGTCTGTTATTCAGATTCTCTTCAGGATAAGCTCAGTGAATTCCTGCCCAGAGTCCTGGACTGTTCTGCAGAAATGGTGGTGCTGAAGGAGCCCCCCAAAGTGAGGAACTCCCCCCATGATCTGTGCAGTCGTCTGACTGCCGTCATGGAGTCCATTCACAGCACTTCAGTCGTCATCGTGAAGTGAAGTCGGACATGACATTATGTGAGGCAAGGTTGAAAAAAAAAAACACGGTACAGTCACAAGGTGATCTAACCTCTGTCTTAGACTGAGCTGGATTTCATTTTTGCTGCACAATGACGCTTTCTGTTTCGCACGGCACACATATTCACTGTGTTCTGAATTCCTTGAAGGGAGATCGATTGGCTGCTCTCGGTCTTTGTAGACGTTTGATCTCAGGAAAGATCAAATAGATGACATTTTGTAAAGCTAGGTTTGATGAGAGGGCAGTGAAGGTAGTGTACGTTTTTACATGTTCTTCTTTTCACGTGAACTGTAGACATATAGCGTGAAAATACGATTTTATAGAGATCTGCTGAAGCCACTTTATTTCAGTCTACGCTTAGCTGAACATCCTCTATGTATTCTTTTCTTTGTACAGTAAAGTTGTCTGATTTCCACTCCTTTGTCCTACCCCTCTGCTACCTTTCAATAAAATTTTGATTTCTCACTTTGTTGCCCTGTCCTGAGTTTTCGCTTTCTAGCTGTTGTTTTTCCACCTTCTGTTCTTATTTTCCATTTCTTCTCATTTCTTCTCACCACATATTTAAGAGGTGCCATTAATACTGTACATTTACTGCAGCTTTATTGAGATTATTATTATTATTATATTATTGTAGGAAAACACAGGCATGTCTGTTTTTTAGTAAGTCTCTGTAAACACTTATTTTTACTTGTTTCGTGTCTTGGACCCCATACGGCAAAAATATATTTTCAGATGGATTTTTAAATATATTACAAAATTATATAAAAAATATATTGTTAATATACTGTAGATTTTAACATAAGTACATTTTAGTTATTTATATTTAATTATAAATATATATACTTTGCATTTACTTAAAATGTATTTTAAGATTGGATTGTATTTGAAGTACATTTTTATCAGCTGTGGTGTTTATTAAATATTCTCAAAAGAAGAGTACAAAACTAAGCACAAGCAATAATCTTTGTTCTCTTAGATTAGCTTTCAGAATGACCTGTTACTATAAACAACCATATACAAAGGGCAGCCACTGTTTTATGCTTTTATTAGAATTGTTCATCATTGAGGTAGTGGTATTGTTTTTCATTAATTCTTAAATTGATTTCCTTGAGCAGTGTTTACTTATTATGTCTATACAAGACATGAAAATGGTGAGTCATTTTATGGCACAAAGTCAAATTACTATAATAGTAATTTGACTTTGTGCCATAAAATGACTCACCATTTTCATTATCAACAGAGAAACTTGCATTTTTTCTCATCTCTTTCTTTTATTCTTTTTTTTTTTTTGTAAAATCAGATTTGTTACCTGACCTGACTGTGTTTTTCCATCCAAAATTTAACATACTGTGTTAGTAAACAGAGAAAGAGTGACAAAATAAGAGTTAATGAGGACAATTGTTTTTGTACATTGCATAAAATCTTTAATCTTTTGAAATACATCACCACATTTCCTCTTGTCTTCTCCCTGGATTAATTTAGAGAATCAGACTTAATCTCCTGAGTTTAATTAGACTTCGAACACGGCCATGATTGTGTTGATACAACAAAACGCTGCTCAGCACAGTGGACACATGGAAAGAGTATAAGTAAGATAAGATGCATTGGATCCAACTGGTTAAGCCTATCAAAAGCATGTCATTATACAGTCTTATCAGGAATAGACTCGTCTATTACCCTATACAAAACATTAAGAACATACAGAAAATGAAGATGCTTTTTAAATGAAGGGAACAGCACTATAAAAGAAAATAATTAAATGATTTATAATACTAATTCTTCATTAAACTGTTAATGTTTGCATCATAGTGAATTAATATAGAACTAAAACTGGTTGATTGCATATTAAAGCAAAAAGCCCTAAAAAGCTGTGGTTTACAGTGAATTTAGAACAGATAAGGGGCGTTGAAATCCCCATTATTGTTCTAAATTCAATGTAAACCATGGCTCTACAGGGCTTATTGCTTTTATCAAATTATTAGAAAAAAACTAATTTTAATATTTATTTTATTCACACAGATGCAGTGGTGTAATTTACAACAGCTTCAAACACTGCTCAAACAATCAGAATCAAGGACCGGTCTGGAACTATTTGTTTTATAATGGCTATTTTACTCCTCGGATAAGAATTCAGTTTTTCAAAATCTTTGTTTAGGTGTAATACTTCTGTGAGTCTCAGGTGACCAACTATCTTCTGTCCTCAGGAAGAAGGTACGTGCTGTCTGTGATGGTCTACACCTCCATCTGTAACAGAATGACTGAAACCTCACATAATCTCCATGCGTCCACCACTGTTTCTAACAGCTAAGCACCTACTTCTCCTTGATCCCTCGAATTCTCACACAACCAAAGAAGGTAATTGAAGGGTTAAAGGGTTATTCCATTCAATCAACAGACAAACCTAAATAGTGATGAAAGCCAAAATATTACATGTCATAAACTATAAATAGTTATACACTATTTTTTTTTTTTATAGGGGGGTGAAAATGACAATGGGGTTTGACAATGACAATGGGGGCACTTGGGTTTTTTGCATCCCTGTAACTCAAGAAGTATTAAAGATCTCTTAATATTGTTTTAGATTTGGTTTTTTAACAAACTTTCCTTTTAGAATCTCAATTTTTATGTTTCATTTCCAGAGATATGGGGATTTCAATGTGGCTCCATGAGTAAGTTGGTGAATTGTACAAATTTTCAGTGGTCCAAAACCAAATGTGGGTCACTTTGCATACAGCTGATACATTTTTTATGTAAAGAAGAATATCCGAAGAATGAATAATGAAACGTTGTCAGCGAATAAAGGGGCAGACTCGAGCCAAATTCACTCTGATGATGTCTAAATGTCTTTGTTATATCCCAGAAGGCAAGTTGGTCCTATGTGAACAGCTGCACACATACAGCAGCAGTCACCAAATCCAGCAAGGCAGCATTAACAGGTTACCAAAATCTGCTCCTCCCTCTATTTCACACAAAATTATTTGAATGTTACCCAAATACACTCTAGGGATACCTAAACTTCATTATATTGTATATAACACTAATTCATATACTTTTATATCTGAGAAAGCATTTTTGGTTGTTAAAAGTTCAAACTCTAGGTGCTTTTCTAAAAGTTTACCGAGAATTCACTTTCAGGCTGTAAACTGACTTAAATTGAAAATGTAATTATTACTAACACTGGTATAAAACAATAAAATTACGTTTTATACATAATCTATAACCTGCTCTGATAAAATTACCTGACGCTAAATAACAAAAGTCTTTGATAACAAGCGAGCACTTCAACCGCGTCTTTTTAAATCAACGACAGCTTTTTTTCATTTTTTTTTTTTTTTTTTTTCATCCAACAGTCAGATTCCCAGCATCCTTTGCGCGCGGAATGGCGGGTAGTGGTATGAAGTGGTAAACTATTCTGCTCGTTCACCCGCCTGACCGTGACCGTCATGTCGTCGTTTGTGACAGAAGTGCTCGCCAGCTCAGGTAAACTGGAGAAGGATGACCTCGCCTGCAAAATCTCCAAACTGTCACGGAAAGTGGAAGAAACTAAGGTAAACAGTGAGGTCAGCTAACCAGCTGTCAACCCCGAATTTAACTTATAAAATACCCGAATATAACGTGTAAAATGTAAACCGAGTTAACTTTACGATAAAAGGAATCAATGTTAAGTTGATTTGCTCTGTATATTTCTGCATCTCTTTGGTAACGTTACTCATGCTAGCATACATTGACCGTTAACCAAAGCTCTTGAAGTGCGACTAAGTTAACGCCTTTCTCCTGACATATGAAGTCTCTTAAGAATAATAAACGTTTAATAACATTCGTTGTACAATGAACGCAGTGTTCATTCGTGTTTTAATAGTGAATAGAGGGGTAACGTTATGTGACTTTGGTAGGCTGACGTGTCATGCTGCTGATATCATTGCCTGTCGGTGCCAGTCTGAGCTCTGACTTCAGACAAACTGATGTAATGTTATTGACCTCAATTTACGCAACTATGTGTTCTTTTCTGGTCTTGAGACATTATTGGCCGATAATATCTGTCTGGGTTTTGATTTCTTGCTATCAGACTTGCCTTTGTGTTTCATTCTTGTTTTTGTTTTGGGACTTACAATGTATGTCTCTAACAAGATTATCTTGCGTTCAGTGTTTTTTTTACCCCTGTAATGTAATTAATAAGCAAATACATGTCTTATGTTTCATATTTGTTATCTGAATTGGTGAAATCCAGTTGTTTTCCCATGTATTAGTGAAGAAGTGTAACACTGGTCTCCATCTACATCAAAACCTGTCATGCATTTAAGTTTTTATTTAGTAGTAGCATTGTGTGTTTCGGTGTAAGAGTTTAACCCTCTTTTTTCCCATACAGGAAGAGGTTACAGACATGATAAATAAAAAATATATTGAGTTTATACCCAGTATGGAGGGAGCAGAGGAGCTTTTGGACCAGGTTGAATCAGTTTCCAAAGACATTGATTTATTGAAAAGCTGCATTGAGAACGAGGTACTTAATTTCACTATTAATAAACAATTACAGTTCAATTTCTAGTAAAAAAGAGTGACTTTTATTGTAGTTAAACATGTCAACTAAGTGTTTGCATTTACAGGTTCAGCAGAACCTCCATGATGCCGTAACAGAGTATGCCAAGCTTAAACAGCAACTAGAGAAAAACACTGCCGTAATAAACCTGCTCCAGCATCTCCAAGAGGTAATGCTGCTGGGATTTTGTGTATGCATTGCTTAGAGGATTTTCTAACCATAAAGCTAGATTTATGTCTCAAAGAATGTGCATGTGTGTCTTGTGATGTAAATGATTATGTTAAAAAAAGAAGGAAAAAAGCTCACAGTAATTTGCTTGTTTACTTAAGTTCAGGCACATGTTTTGTATAACCAGAACATTCTCTCATTATTTTAATATGCCCTTTAAGTTTGACACTGCAGTAGAGGAGTATCACAGGGCCTTGCAGGAAAAGAATTATGTGGTTGCAGCCAAGCAGCATGGAACAGTAAGTTCAACATTCAACAATAAATTCACATTGCCAGTTTGTGAATTTAACAAGTCTATTTAATTATAAACCAAATTTCTCTGAAAAATTTGATTAGTTTATTGGGCATATCATGTTACTAATTTGATTAACATTTTAGTCGATTAACAGCCCTATGAATTACTATGCAAAAACGTACTGTGCTAAGTGCTTAATTACATATTTCTACTTGTATTATACAGGCACGAGCAAGTGTTGATGCCCTGAAAGCTTGGAAAGACACTGAGTTACCTTTAGTTCGGGCCCTCAGCTCAGAGATCACAATACAAAGAGAGAATCTCATCTACCACCTTGGAGAAGAGTGGCAGAAACTGGCAGTCTGGAAACTTCCTTCCACTAAAAGTAACTTTTTTTACCTTAAAGTCATAATGTAATGAAAATTTGCCCTCTCTATTTTCTAAACGTATGTTCTTGATCTTATTGGGAACGATTTGTCCTTGCTTGTTTCGTTTCATAACAGAGTTCCTACACATATTTCATTAAAAAAACCCTATCTGTAGATTTTTCAGACCATATTTAACATGGTTCATACAGCATTATTTTCAGCATTATATTTGGTATATAGTACAGTCATCTGTAATACTGGCATCCTTATTATTCTTAATGAAAAACACAACAACAAAACAGTACAATGACAATCTTGCTTAAAAAGGCGCTTTATATTTCGCCTTGAAACCAAAACTTTAGCCATCATCTTGTCAGCCAAGAGTGAGGCGAAATGAGCTAAGTTAGGTGAAATCTAACTCCTGGTGCTGATCTGTGCTGCGACTCTTGTTCTCATGCTGAATTCAGCAAATGCATTTAGTTTTTAATTGTAGTGTCTGTTCTCTAACTGAACTAAATTTTTATTACTATAAAAAATCAAAATGATGGTGGAGGCGGTGCCACGGTGGAGAAGTGATATATACCGGTGTTGCGGCTAAACACCAGTAACACAGACTATCGCAGCAAGCCTAGCCTACTGACACATCAGTTGGATTCTTTAAATGTGGTTTGACAAACTTATTTTATCATTTTGTATTTTAGAAAACTGAATAGGGGCAACAGTCTTGAAACACAAATATTTTTCCATACTCAATTGTCTTTTTTCTATACTTATGCAGTACAGACCTGGAAATTACCATTCTTTTCCAAACTGCATAGGAACTCTGTCATAATTTTTAATAAAAGTTTAATTTGTTATTTCAATTGAACGTCAGATTTCTTCAATCGTTTAGTCAGCTTAAACCCGCCTCTTCCTTAACATTGACCACAAGCTCGCAATCAGATCTGCCTCCACCCAATAAACAGATGGAAAGAACCAAGTCCCCGTCCTACAATTTTTTTTCTTTTTTTTTTTCAATAATCTGTTTCACTCAGTCTGTTTCATCGCAATTTTAATCAGAGACTTTTTCTCTGTCTCGGAGACATGTTGGTGGTATCTGAGTAGAGAAAAGTGATTTCTTTGAAAACATTCTGCCTTGGTTTGCTGGTCTGATTTGTTTTGATCTCCATATTTTAGCTGAGCTCACTAGCGTGAAATCTTTCCTGAAGACAGCGCTTCATTTGAACAGAGGAGGATCTAAGGTGGATGAGTCTGCCCCACATGCTCTTCTCCCTAGCATTCTCCAGGCCCTCTCCATTCAAGGAGAGCTTCATAAAAAGATTAAACTGTTTGGTAATTCAATTCAATTCACATTTAGTTGTATAGCGCTTTTCACAAAACATGGTTTCACAGCAGCTTTACAGAAAATGGATGTCTACATTACAATTTAGAGTGTTCTGTTATCAGAGGTAACTGTGTCCAAATACATATACAGATCATGCAGTTAGCTAACAATGTATTAATTTATGGCATAAACAATGAGCTAATTTAAGTCATTATTGCAAGTTGTGAACATAATGATTGCAACATATAGTCAATATATGGTAAGAATAAGTTTTAGTGTTACAGCCCATTAGTACCTCTGCATTGCTTTGTTTATATTCTGGTCTGTTAGTTGACTCTGCCTGACTCTTTGTCAATCCTTTAGGGCAAGTGTTGTTTAAGTACATGCTGAAGCCACTAATCATATACCCCTCGTTGATGGTGGAAGTGAGCAGTCAGCCGGAGCAGGGTGCAGTCCTGACCCTGCAGTGTAAAGAAACCAAAGCAGAGCATCCAGATCCCAGCCAGGTTTACAACAAAGTGCTCACCGTGCTTAAGACGCTACATGGAAACCTTTTCGGTACGTCTAAAAATCTGAAGAAGTGGTTCTGTTTACCACAGACATTGTAGTCATCACTAATTATAATGCATACACCAGGGACGTAGACATCATTTCAGAAGTGAGGGGGGCAGAAATGTCAAGTCGAATACCAGTTTATTTTCTGACCTTTGTCTAAATGACAGGTTTTGTTTTTTCTTATCTCTTGCTTTAAATTGGCTAAGAAATCAAATACAGTGCTGAATAATAACCAATCATTTGTTTGCTATAGTTTTTTCCTATATTCCCTAATGACAATTTTATGATTGGTTTAGGTACTACAAACACTTGTGCATAAAGTCATCATGGATTTTGTACAATGTAAAAAAAAAAAAAAAAAGAATAAGTCAGAAAATATATTTTATAGTTTCTGTACTATAATAAAGGCTATGTTAATAAGCACTGCATTGCATCATAAAGTTCGTATAAAGATGGCTTGAAAAATGTACTGATTGATGGCTCGTCACAATCATGTTTGTCTTCATATTTCATCAGTCAAAACGTTTCTGCTTTTTCTGCTACAGCGATAGCTGGATGCCTTTGTCCATATAAAGGATTTCCAGGAACATAAGTTATTACTTTCTGTTTTGGAGTTTCAATATTAAGTACTTATATTTTTAATAAATACATTATGTAACTTAATATATAATTATATACTTGTATAAGTCAGGCATAAATTGCAACACTCAATTTTATACAATATACTGTATAAAATGGGGTGCCTAGCCTGTCACTTTATCCAACAAATGGTCTAGAAAAAAGGTTGAAGACCCCTACACTAGACTTTGCATTGCTTGCAGAGTAGGCTGATGATGGGGTTTCTGTTGTTTTCTTTCTTCAGATGTGTCTATCGATGAAAAGAAAGTGTCTGAGCTTTTAGGAGACCTGATTTGGGAGGAGATGTCAGAGTGCATCATTCGTGAATGCTTGGTTCATTCCATTCCGACTAACAGTAATCAGCTGGCCGAGTATAGCGAGGTAAGATTGCAAGGGTCTGTCAGCACGACAACTGCACAGCATCCTTTGTAATACAATATTCAATTGTGTTCTCAGGTCATTAAACAGACAGAGGATTTCGAGAGCAGTCTTAAAGAAATGGGGTACCTCGCAGGGGACTCAACGGACCTCCTGAAATACGCCAGAAATGTCAACTGCCACTTCGCAAGCAAAAAATGCCAAGATGTCATTGTGGCTGCACGAAAACTGATGACTTCTGAGATGCACAACACAGTGAAAGTAAGACCTCTGTAAATTCTCTCATTTTAATTAAGCTATAAAAGCTTTTTGTTGACGGTCTTTTGTGTGCTCTTTGTGGTCCAGATCACTCCAGAGTATAAGCTCTCGATCCCTAAACTACCGAGTCCCAGTGGAGGAGAGAAGGAGAGGAAGGAGTCGGGTAAGAAAAGTGCCCATTACGATCAGCAGAGCCTGGAAAACGAGAAGCAGTTGAGTCCCAGTACTCTATGCCTGCCTGTGTGTCGCATTAGTGAGTCAGTGCAGCAGCTAATGGACTTGGCCATACAAACTCTGTCTGAGGCGGTGGGCAGCTCCCCCCAGTGGTATGTAGCAGGCAGCCAGATGTTTTTGGGTCCATGTGAAAGCTGTAATTACGGAGCTACATTAATTTGGTCTTTTTCTTTCAGTGCAGTCCAGCTTTTCTACACAGTTCGAAACATATTTCACCTGTTCTATGATGTTGTGCCTACATATCACAAGTGAGTTGGTGTATTTTTATTGCAGTATTCTTGGTAGACTGGGTTTTGTTTTTAATGTGTTGCTGTTTTTATAACTTAGGGACAACTTATTGAAGTTACCTCACTTGGCTGCCATCCAACACAATAACTGCATGTTCATCGCTCACCAACTTTTAACCTTGGGTTTCCAGTTTAAACCTCACCTTCCTTTGAAAGATGGGGTGTCTTATTTTGTAGACTTGGTCCCAGGTTTCAGAAGACTAGGTAAGGGACGCTTACATGTTTTATGATACTGTTTACATGTTTTATTCAGCAAGTATACATTACAATTGATCAAAAGTGACAACAAAGATGATACAAAAGATTTCTATTTCAAAGAAATGCTGTTCTTTTAAACTTTCTATTCATCAAAGAATTGTAAAAAAAATAAAAATAATAATAATTACACAAATATGAAGCTGAACCGTTTTCAACGTTGATGGTAATACTAAGATATTTTTCTTGAGCACCAAATCATCATAATACAATGATTTCTGAAGGATCATGTGACACTTAAGGCTTGAGTAATGGCTGCTTATTTATTTTTTTACACAATGTTGCAGTTTATTATGAATGATTTATCTGTGCACATTTATTTATTTAAAGGAGTCATAACCTGTAAGTTTCACTTCTCCACGAGAATCAATGTATGTTATGATTGCCTAACGATTATACATTGGCCGGG
Source organism: Rhinichthys klamathensis goyatoka (assembly GCF_029890125.1). Lineage (NCBI taxonomy): Eukaryota > Metazoa > Chordata > Actinopteri > Cypriniformes > Leuciscidae > Rhinichthys > Rhinichthys klamathensis. The sequence goes on along the minus strand of NW_026606723.1, from coordinate 1,585,819 downwards.
AAGCCGATATTCAAAAGTGAAGCGTTTGTTTACCCCAGGGTTCGTAAACCAGCCCACGTGCACGCGCACTCAAATACGAGATTTTAATTTCTCCCCCGACTTGACGTCAAGACGAGGCAGGATATACCATATATGGACACCGCAGACATATGCTGAAGGAAGCCCGCCCTGCCCCTCTCCCCCTCATATTCAGTCAAGAAAGATGCAGAAATGTAGTGCACACGTGAGTTGCTCTGTGGTTGACTGCCAGAATCAACATTCAAATGTGTTTTCTCTACCAAAAACGGACCAAACTACCAGGGACCAGTGGATGAAATTCATTTTTAATGACGCTGTTCCAACAACCCTATCAACTGGCTCAACGTTAGGTGTCTGCGCTAAACATTTTACACAGCAAATGAGCCACTTCACTGGACATTAGTAATTAGTCATTTAGTAATTAGTAATTAAAATCTGATACATTGTAATTATGAAGTTTTCCCTCAGTGATAAACAGACAAGAAAATGATACAGCTATTATTTCATATAATTGTATATTATATAACAATGACAACATATCATTGTATTGATTTTTTTTATATAATAGATAAGGATAGATAAATAAAACAAACAGTCAAGTAATAATAAACATAAAGAAAAACATCACGTTACATGTCTGTAGATGAAAAATATTGAATGTCTAAAAAAAACACAACGTGAAACAAGGCAAAAACAACACATGATGGCAAACGTTGATCTCTATAACCACTGTAAGCTGATAAAAAAAGTAGACTACATCTCCGTTAATGTAATCTATATTAAATAAAAGGTAAACTTATGTGGGAGAAAATAGCAACAAACGTTTTAGCTCGTTACTGATGTTAATGTATGTCTCAGTCAAAATGATTGTCTTTACCATTCAGAGACATGTTGATGTAGACGTCCTTCCATTGACTCTATATCTTCCGTTTCCAGCTCTGGTTCAGAGTCTGGCTCAAACATATATGGTTGAATTCCGTAGGTCGCGGCCAGGTCGGGTTCATTCACAACTTGCGCCATGATGTCATTTTGGAATGATATGCTGAAGTTACCTGCGGTGTCAAGCCCCCTCCTTCCTGCCACCAATCAACGCGCCCCTCATTTGCATTATTAAAATGACCGTCCACGACAGCCAAAATATCGCATCAGATCTCGCGAGACAATAATGCATTTAGAAATAAGGGTCAGAGGAGCTCTGTGTTTATTTTTTTCCACTTTTCTTTTTTATAAGGGCCTGAAAGACTATAATAGAGCGTGGGTATCCAAGGTAATACTAGGTTATGACTCCTTTAAATGAATGTGCACCCGTAATCTAGTCCCGCCCTACTATTTGTTTTGTCTCATTCCAGAAACATTTTCAATTGGATAAAAGGGTGTGTGTCCAGCAAAGCGTTTTTCCCGGCACCTAGCGTATTCTTCCAGTTGTTTTTAATGGGAGTGCCGCGTTTATAAAACGCCACGAGTGTAACGAGGCCGATTGTCTATTTCACGCTGAAGTGTTGAGTGCTCTGCTCATCACTGTCACTTTTTACCCAGCCGTCCAATCACAGAGGAGGAGAGGCGGGACAAATACCACACCGACCAACCGTCACACTCTGCTTGAACAATGTCAACAGATGACAAGAAGCATAATAACGGAACAAAATCATTTAAAACAAGAGCCAGAGCAAATACTTTACATTGTATCAACATTTTTATAAAAAACAATCTGTGAAATGAGAGTAATACTTCCACGGTTATTCTGTATCATAGCCAGCAAACCGTCTCTATTTAAAAAAAAAAATAGGCGTTTTCAGCAGGCTAAGTCACAATAGGGAAGAAAAGATGATCGCAACTTCCATTTCATGCCGACTTAAAATAGTAATCTCATATGTACACTACCATTTAAAGGTTTTTTTTTTTTCCCTTCTTTCTGTTTTTCAACAAGGTGCTCGGTGCTTTGTGGCACAAATGAACGTTCAAAAAGCTGAGATGTTGGAGAGACTGTCCACTGCACGTAACTTCTCCAATTTGGATGATGAAGACAATTATTCTGCAGCCAGCAAGGCTATCAGACAAGTATGATCAAACACAAATTATTTTCTGAATAGGCTTTTGCTGCTTAAATTTAGGTACCAGTATGTTGGCATATTTGTGCCTAGTGTACTTGTCACTGGGGTTTTATTGCTGTTGTGAATTTTAGGTAATTCATCAGCTGAGGAGGTTGGGAAAAGTTTGGCAAGATGTCTTGCCAGTAAACATATACTGTAAAGCCATTGGGACTCTCCTCAATACTGCAATATCAGAGCTGATTAATAAGATTATGATGTTGGAGGTAAGGCAATACATAATGCTGTTGTTTTTTGTTACACCACCAAACTATTTGAGGTGTATACTAAGGGCTGTCATTCCAGGACATATCTAACGTGGACGGTGAGCGACTGCGAACACTGTGTCAAACCATTATAGAGGAAGGGCCGCTGGTCTTCAATCCATTGCCAGATGAAAACAAGAACAAAAAATACCAAGAAGAGGTTCCAGTCTATGTAAAGAAATGGATGACCTTAAAAGAGATCTCCATGGTTCTAAATGCTAATCTACAGGAGATAGTGGACAGGTCATACACTTACTTAATCTTTTAAATTTGATTCGTTTTTAGGAGTCTGTCTGTAACTCTGGTAACAATTTTTATTTGTCATTGGGAACTTTAGAATGATGTATTTCGTTTATATATTTAACGGAGCTCACATTTATAAAAAACAAAAACAAAACAAAACGCTGTCTTCTTTTTTTTAGGTGGGCGGAGGGCAAAGGACCTCTGGCAGTGGAGTTCTCATGTAATGAGATGAAGAGCCTCATTCGTGCCCTGTTCAAGAACACAGAGAGGCGAGCAGCGGCCCTCGCTAAAATTGTCAAATAGACATCCAAAAGACCAATGCACTTCCAACGCAACATAACGCTACATGGAGCTTTTCCTTACATAAAATGTGTTCTCTATTTTTCTATTTTGCTGAAAAATGCTTTACAATAAATGCTGTTCTAAGCACTTGCCTGTTCTCCTACCTTATGTTATCAGTACATGAATTAATACTTGAAAAATACCTCAATAAACTCCAGCAATGGCACATAATCTTGTTTTAGGCTGTCTAAAGTTTTTCAGTTTACAATTCACCCAAAAAAGAAAATTGTCCCGTTGTTCCAAACCTGTATGACTAAAAATCTGTGGAACACAAATGAAAATGTTAGGCAGAATGGTATCAATTGACAGCCTCTTAACATTCACTTTCATTGTATTTTTTTTTTTTTTTTCATATAATAAGAGGATTGTGACTGAGGCTTTAATTTTGCCTCACATTTACCTTTGTGTTCAACGGAAGATAGAAAGTCATACGAGGTTGGAACAACATGAGGGAGAGTAAGTTTTATTTATAGGTAAATCAAACTTGAGTTTCAATACAGGATTTGTGGAAGAATGCAAAGTGGTCCAGACAACTTCTGGATGGATAGAAAGTGCTTGACGGCACTTTTACGTCAGTACTTCATACTTTACGACACCGGCTTTGACAGCTTGAAGGTTGCCATGTTTTTACAATCTTAATCCACCATTTAAAGGAGTAAATAATTGTACAGCGTTTTTCACAGAAACGTTGCTGTTTTCGCTAGTTCACCTATTAAAAAACAAAATTAGGATTTCTTTTTTTAAAAAAGTGATATATTTCTATTATTGTATATACCGGTAATTCAATTACAAATCTGGCAACCCTTGTGCGTCACCCGGAGGACGAAGCGCAGGAGTGTCGTAAAGTGGGATGTTTTGAGTGGGGAGGTCATTGGAAAGTGAGGTTGTTCTGTACGTTTTGGGGAGAACAGACTGCTGCTGCTACCACAGGTGTCAGATATTCTGATACCAGAGTAGCCTTACTTAAATCCAGCGAAGTGTTACGGGGTCATCACTTATAAAATGTTGCGTTTAGCGCTGCGAGTGCGCCCATCTGCCAGGCTTACCCGGCCCAGTGTCCTCTCGGGCCCTGCTACTGCTGCCAGTCCTCGACCCGGACCGGTGTCATGCCATCATCTCAAACGATACCACTCCAACGGCCCGGTCCGGATCCGGAGCTTGTGTCATGGTCGGCGTGTGTACAACAGCATCTTCAGTAACAGACCATGGGTCTTGCGAAGCCAAACGGCTAGTTTCAGTCAAAGCATGCGAGTGTACAGTCTACCGCCCCATCAGAGGGTAAGTTAAGCTACCTATGTTATGTGCTTCCAAAAACGTTTGACTTGGAACACAAAAATAGATGTTAGGGACTCAGCCTCAGTCAACGTTTACTATCATTGCGTCTTTTTCTACGTAAGTTAATGAAAGTGAACTGTGACCGACGTTGTCACTATGACATCTGTCATCTCTTTCTGTGATCCACAGAAGAAAGAATCTCATACGGTTTCGGAACAACAACATTAGGGAGAGTAAACGTTGTCCAAAAAAAAATTTATATGCGTATTTGGATGAACTGTCTCTTTAAGAACTGCTATATTGCAACACTGCGTTTCTTTTGCTGGTGTCACCTTCAAGATGCTCAGTCTAGAAGTATATGTGTCATGAATTCTGTGGGCTGTCAGAGGTCCATCAATGTTTTCATGCCTATACGAAACATACTGTCACTCGAGACAGCGTAACATTTTCTCATACTGCTTAACATAATCTCAATTTTTAGCCTCAGAACATAAAACTGTGTCCACAGTCACAAACTTATTGTGCTTTTCCAGGCCTAGAAAACACAAATCAATTATAAGAAGTTATGAGAAAGTCTAGAATATTTCTTTAGTGATTGAATATACATTTTTCCAGTTATACTACTTTTAAACCAATTTATTAGTCCAATCTCTATAACATAAGTTAAATAAGCGAAAAATATAGTATTTTATAGTGCAATAGTCAGAAGGTGTGGGAATCCTGAGTAGCTATAGAAATCTAAAAGCAACAAAACCTTTTAACTACCATTTCAATGCAGATCATATATTATGCTGAGAAGATTTGATAGTCATTTATGCCAAATGCTTACAGCTTTCTGTTTAACCTAATTCATTCTATTACAGGTGGAACTGCCTGCTTTGTCCCCCACTATGCAGATGGGCACTATTGCACGCTGGGAAAAGAAAGAAGGTGACAAAATTAATGAGGGAGATCTGATTGCTGAGGTGAGGCATATTCAGGGTTTTGCCACCAAGAAGCCACTTGATTGTTTAATTTTATTGTAGATAAAAAATATTAAACTAAATAATTCCTTAGGACAGCTTAGATTAGAATGTCTGTCAACCGATCCGAACCAGGCTTTCAACAGCCCCATGTTATAATTCTGATCTAATCCTAATTCTTCTGTTTTGATTTGGTCAGGTTGAAACAGACAAGGCTACAGTAGGATTTGAACTACTGGAGGAGTGCTACCTAGCCAAGATTTTGGTTTCTGAGGGTACAAGAGATGTGCCCATTGGAGCTGTCATTTGTATTACCGTTGACAAGTAAGCACAATTTCTATCTGCAGTGCCAAGATACAGAGCATCATAAGATCTGATGTTTTTTGTTTTACATAATACATATTACATAATAAACTTTATGTCCTTAAAATGTTGTAGGACAGATAAATGGTGCATCATAAGAAGGGCGTATGTGATGTAACTAAATTATACTGTCTTGATCTTGGCTTTTAATAAAAGCATAAATTTGCATGTTTGATACCCGTGTTGACAATTCAATATTGTGTGATTTGATATGTATAATATTAATGTGTACTTGTTTTTCCCACTTAATTTACATCATCTGTCTTTTGACCTTTAGTCCTGACCTCATCCCTGCATTTAAGGACTTTACAGTGGATAAAATGTCTAGCTCCGCCCCTGCAGCTGCCCCTCCCCCTCCAGCAGCGCCCACTGCTGCTCCTGCAGCGCCACAAGTTCCTGGAAGCTCCTACCCACCTCATATGAAGGTAGGATGAGATGTTGACCAAATATTAAAGTGACTACAAACAAATTCAGAAGTGAAAGCATTTGGGATATTGGCCGGTCTAAGCATAAGCAAGTATATTATTGCATGGCGTCATTAACTTGCTGTCTTGCTTTCTTTAGGTTCTTCTCCCAGCTCTCTCTCCCACCATGACTATGGGCACAGTGCAGCGCTGGGAGAAGAAGGTGGGTGAGAAGCTGAGTGAGGGAGACCTGCTGGCTGAAATTGAGACCGATAAGGCAACAATCGGTAAATTGTCAGCTATTTTGACTTTAATTATGATAATTCAACAGTAATAGTTAGATCTCTGTCCACATAAACACCTTAAACATATTGATAACATAATTTCTAATGAGGTGGAAAAAGTGGTCAATGCCCAAAACCCGTTGGTTCCACTCAATGGTGCTTAGATAAGACCTATTTACACCTTAACACTTGCGTTTTTACTGATTTGCTAAAACTGTTTCATTTACACTTGTGTCTCTGCAAAACTAATTTAAATCCAATCTTCAATTCTCACGATATATGCAAATTTAACAGAGTTTACATTGACAAAAACAGCAGATATGAGCTGCATTTTATTTATCATCAACTAATTTCAAGATCAAAGACCACAATAACACCACTATGAAGATGTTTGTGTGACGGCGAACTTTCAGTTTCATTTGCGGCAGTTTTCACGTTGGCTTGCTGAAGAGATTTTTAGCTACACATCTGCAGTGATGCCTGTTGCAGTAGCGCTGGCTTTAACATGTCATTTAGCCCATAACATGCTCTCAACACCATTATTTTTTAACATTTAGTAATGAAGTAAAATTTTACTTTTAAATTTTAATTTAACCTTTTAATGAAGTGAAATTGACATATGTGGTTTCAACAACCAGATGCATTTATACTTGTCCAGTTTCGTCTGGAATGCGTTTCAGACCACCTCCTGAAGTGGTTTGAGTGATCGAATTTAAATCAATCTCGAAAGCTTATTGGAGGGCATTTACAACCGGTGTTTTCACGATTGGATAGCTATTTAGTCAGAGAAAATGCATGAAGTGACCTGGTGTAAACAGGCCCCTAGATAGATAGATACATGTGTGTTTGTGTAAATATACATACATAAGCAGCAGAGCTTTTTTCAATATTGATTATAAGAAGACATGTTTTTCGAGCACCAAATCAGCATATTAGAATGATTTCTGAAGGATCATGTGACACTGAAGACTAGAGTAATGATTGATTGGACATATGCACACACAAATGTATATGCATAAAAAAGATTTTAAGAAGTTTGCTGTTTGCGTATGATGAGATATTAATATATGCATTAACACTGTTTAGTAATTCCTTCCTGTGGTTTTCAGGTTTTGAGGTACAAGAGGAGGGCTACATGGCCAAAATAATGATTGCTGAGGGCACCAGAGACGTTCCTCTCGGCACTCCTCTCTGCATCATTGTGGAAAAGGAATCTGACATTAGCGCATTTGCAGACTATGTAGAGACCGGTGTGGCTGCAAGCCCGCCTCCTGCTCCTGCACTGGTAAAGAGCTCTGTCATTTCTACAAGATCTGTTGTTTATTTGTGTCTGCTGTTTAAAGTAATTATGATTAATTATGCACACTTAACCTAATTGTTTTGGTGATCAGCAGTCATTTATTAAGAGCATTTGGTATTTATTAACCACATGTCGGTATACTTTTTGTGCGGCCACCTAAAGGCCATCGTGATGAAAATCAAGGTCTTGTTTTTACTGCCATCATAATATCAAGTTTCATGCCATGACCGAAAGTGAAAGGTCACTTTGCAATATTTGTAGTGTTTTGCAATACTGCAATCACGCCATGCCAATTTTGTGGGTGTGGCCATCAAGAATAGACTACAACACATTACTGTTGGTTGTGGTGCACATGATATGTTCTGACAAGATATTAAGATTGTTATAAAATTGTTAATGTATGTACACACATTGGCACATGCACTAACCACTAAGCCAGGGCTGTGTTTCTCAACAGCATTGTGAGCTAAGTTGACCGTAGAGACCATTGGTGGCACTGGTTCTACAATGTACTTAGGCTTAAGATGCTTTTGGGAAATGCAGCCCAGAACATTTTTAGAAGCATAACATGTTCTAATCCAAATTTTAAGAAGTTAATGATTCAAATCTTTAACCTAACTATAAAGAAATCATTTTAATATGTGTATTGTGTATATGACTTTTAATTGTAGCTAATTTTTCAGGTGGCCACCCCACCTCCAGCAGCAGCTCCCGCCCCAGCACCTGCCGCTGCTCCAGCCGCCCCTGCTGCTCCTAGGAAGGGTAGGGTGTTTGCCAGCCCTCTAGCCAAGAAACTGGCAGCCGAAAAGGGAATCGACATTGCCCAAGTCACAGGTAGGAGAGCTTTGATGCTTTGACTTTGATGCTGTCTGTTAGCTCATTTCATTTGCATGGGTGATGTCACTCACAGTGAATTGGGAATATGCTACTGCTTTGTCAATAGGAACTGGACCAGATGGCAGAGTCACCAGGAAAGATATCGACAGCTTCGTTCCACCTAAGCTCACTCCTGTAAGTCATTCAATTTCTTTTAAGAAAGCCCAGATAGAATATGTGCCATAATGCTGCACAAATTTCCACAGAATTCCCGCCATTCCAAAGTTCTTAAAACCTTTTAACCAGAGTTAACATTAACTAAATCTATTAAAAAGTGTTTTGCTCTAGACAAAAATTAGAATAGTTGCTATTACTGGAAATAAATAAATAACTTAATTAAACCTAAATAACATATATCGTTTTCATACCACCAGGCCCCAGCCGCTGCACCTTCCCCTGCTGCACCCACACCCAGCCCTCCAGCCACCCCTGCTTTTGCTGCTGTACCAACAGGAACCTTCACCGACATCCCCATCAGCAACATCCGCAAAGTGAGTCCACTGACCTTAGAAGACACTTTATATTCTCTAGGAATACATGAAGACTTTTATGTTACCCATAATACTCTTGTTTCCCTGCCTGTCTCTTTACTGCTGTGCTATCTAGGTGATCGCCCAGAGGTTGATGCAGTCAAAACAGACTATTCCTCACTATTATTTGTCTATTGATGTCAATATGGACCAAGTTCTTGAACTCAGGAAAGAGCTCAATGCTGTGAGTGAACTCATTTCCCGTGGCTGTAACATGATGATAAGCTCCACATTACAGTAGTCCTGATTTAAATGGTACCTTTCCCTCATGATCAGGAGGTGAAAGCTGATAACATCAAACTCTCGGTCAACGACTTCATCATCAAGGCCTCGGCTCTAGCCTGTTTAAAGGTCCCAGAGGCCAACTCCTCCTGGATGGACACAGTTATCAGACAGTGAGTGGACTCCCACAGTGCACTTCTGATCTTAACCATTTGAGGGCAGCAGTATTTTCTCACATATCAGTAGATGTAAAGTAACTGATGTGACGTTTAAATGAAAGTGAATCTGAATTAATCAAGCACTTTTTCTCTCCGGACAGAAATCACGTGGTGGATGTTAGTGTCGCAGTCAGTACACCTGTGGGTCTAATCACTCCCATTGTATTTAATGCTCATATTAAGGGCCTTGCGACTATCAGCAAAGACGTAGGCTCATTAGCTGCTAAAGCACGAGATGGTAAACTACAGCCGCATGAATTCCAGGTGAGTACTTTAGGTGCTTCATGTGGATATCAGAAATATGTATACTGTATATATGGTAACACTTTACAAAAGGTTTCATTTGTTAACATTAGGTAATGTGTTCACTAACATGAACTAAACATGAGAAATGCATTTGTTACTGTATTTGTTCACGTTAGTTAATAAAAATCCAGCTGTTCATGTTTGTTCACAGTACACTAATGTTAACAAATACAGGTCCTTCTCCAAAAATTAGCATATTGTGATAAAGTTCATTATTTTCCATAATGTAATGATAAAAATTAAACTTTCATATATTTTAGATTCATTGCACACCAACTGAAATATTTTAGGTCTTCTGATGATTTTGGCATACAGCTCATGAAAACCCAAAATTCCTATCTAAAAAAATTAGCATATTTAATCCGACCAATAAAATAAGTGTTTTTAATAAAATAAAATAAAAGTCAACCTTCAAATAATTATGTTCAGTTATGCACTCAATACTTGGTCGGGAATCCTTTTGCAGAAATGACTGCTTCAATGCGGCGTGGCATGGAGGCAATCAGCCTGTGGCACTGCTGAGGTGTTATGGAGGCCCAGGATGCTTCGATAGCGGCCTTAAGCTCATCCAGAGTGTTGGGTCTTGCGTCTCTCAACTTTCTCTTCACAATATCCCACAGATTCTCTATGGGGTTCAGGTCAGGAGAGTTGGCAGGCCAATTGAGCACAGTAATACCATGGTCAGTAAACCATTTACCAGTGGTTTTGGCACTGTGAGCAGGTGCCAGGCCAAATCACCTGATAGCTAGCTGCATTGACCCTGCCCTTGATAAAACACAGTGCACCAACACCAGCAGCTGACATGGCACCCCAGACCATCACTGACTGTGGGTACTTGACCCTGGACTTCAGGCATTTTGGCATTTCCTTCTCCCCAGTCTTCCTCCAGACTCTGGCACCTTGATTTCCGAATGACATGCAAAACTGAGCAACAGTCCAGTGCTGCTTCTCTGTAGCCCAGGTCAGGCGCTTCTGCCGCTGTTTCTGGTTCAAAAGTGGCTTGACCTGGGGAATGCGGCACCTGTAGCCCATTTCCTGCACACGCCTGTGCACGGTGGCTCTGGATGTTTCTACTCCAGACTCAGTCCACTGCTTCCGCAGGTCCCCCAAGGTCTGGAATCGGTCCTTCTCCACAATCTTCCTCAGGGTCCGGTCACCTCTTCTCGTTGTGCAGCGTTTTTTGCCACACTTTTTCCTTCCCACAGACTTCCCACTGAGGTGCCTTGATACAGCACTCTGGGACCAGCCTATTTGTTCAGAAATTTCTTTCTGTCTTACCCTCTTGCTTGAGGGTGTCAATGATGGCCTTCTGGACAGCAGTCAGGTCGGCAGTCTTACCCATGATTGCGGTTTTGAGTAATGAAACAGGCTGGGAGTTTTTAAAAGCCTCAGGAATCTTTTACAGGTGTTTAGAGTTAATTAGTTGATTCAGATGATTAGGTTAATAGCTTGTTTAGAGACCCTTTTCATGATATGCTAATTTTTTGAGATAGGAATTTTGGGTTTTCATGAGCTATATGCCAAAATCATCAGTATTAAAACAATAAAAGACCTGAAATATTTCAGTTGGTGTGCAATGAATCTAAAATATATGAAAGTTTAATTTTTATCATTACATTATGGAAAAGAATGAACTTTATCACAATATGCTAATTTTTTGAGAAGGACCTGTACAACCTTTGATTTAAAAAAAAGTGTTAGTTTTTTTTTTATCTAAGTGACTCTGTGCATATATATATATATATATACACACACACTGGGTCTCATTCATGAAACACGAGCAGAACGAATTTTTGTGAAAATTTGTGTAAAGTGGTTCTGGCGTAAATTTTCGGATTCATTAAAATGTTCGTATTTTCCAAATGTTAGTTGGTACACAAGAAATCTACACCTGCTCCCAGCCACACGTAAATAGTGCGCTTAACACCCGAACGTTTTCCTCATTAATAAGGCTGCATTTTAATTCACCTTAATCGGGTACATATTTGCACAGCATTTTGAAAAAATATTATATATAGTAATTACATACGGTTTTTCTTATTATGAGAGCCAGTAATAGCATCTGCGATGTTGGTCCTTCTCCAGTTTGAATACTATTTTTCCGAAGTGAACTAATTCGTTTTTTGCTCTCAAGCTTAATGTCGAACCATTTTCTTCTCACTTCTGGGAATGTTCGATTAACAGATGAAACTCCATTAACTACATCTAATATGCTGCCAAGCTTCCTTTTTTTTTAGGACCCGATACGCCACTATGTACGCTTGAAAATAAAATGTGGCGTTTTGAATGAACTTCTGATAATAAAACTTCAATTTCTGCATCTGAGAATTTTTTTTTTTCATTCGCATTCATGTCATAATATGATGCCCATATATAGTTGTCAGTCGGATTTAATGGGCGGGATTTATGGTAATTGAGAATGAACGTGCACGCGCATCCCATTTACGACTGATTGGAATTCATTAACACACACACACATTTCACTATCACATCTGACGTTTACAAAGTATTTGTGAATCAGGAGAAGAGTTTTCGGGAAGGTCTCTTTACGCGCAAATCACTCGCATATTTACTCGTATATTTACGAATGTTTCATGAATGAGACCCATTGTGTATATGTATGTACATATGTGTATACTGTGTGTGTGTGTATATATGTATATGCATATAAATAAAGTAATATAAAAATACATTACATAAACACTCTTGGATTTCTAGGGTGGCACCTTCACTATTTCGAATCTGGGCATGTATGGCATCAAGAATTTTTCAGCAATCATTAACCCTCCTCAAGCCTGCATTCTGGCTGTGGGTGGCTCAGAAAAGAGACTGTTGCCTGCAGACAACGAAAAAGGGTGAGCAAGGACATCAATTTGCCATCACTCCACATTAGGGGTTGAACGACTTTAGATTTTTTGAAGTCGACTGTTATGACATCAAAGTCGAGTCGACGTCGACTAGTCGCTGACGTCATTCATAAAAATACAAGAGATGAGACTGCTTTGCAACATGCCACAATTTGCAATTTATTAGCAGAAAATTATACAGATGCTGACAGACAGCTCATAATGGGGCTGTTTACACCTGGCCACTTCATGCGTTTTCTCAGATCGGATAGCTATCTGATTTATCAAAACGATTCCATTTACACCTGGTCACATAAATGTGTTTTCGCAAAACGGATATAAATTCGATCTTCAAACCCCGCGCTATATGCAGATTTAACGGGTTCACGTCACCGAAAGCAACAGTTCGAGCTGCATTTTATTGATCATCAGCTAACTTAATTTCAAAATCAAAGACAGCAATAAGAGAGAGTGGCAACAGCCCAAGATCATTTTGTTGCTTTACTTTTAACGAAGATGATTATGTGTTAAGCATCTGCGACTTACTTTCACTTTGATTTGCGATAGTTTGCACGTTGGCTTGATGAATAGATGCTCAGCTGCTCATTTGCAGTGATGCGTGTTGCAGAAGCGTCGTCATATCTGACTATAACATGACATATAGCCTATAACACGTTTTCACACTTTTGTTTTTAGCATTGTTGGGAGGAGTCCAATTTACATATGTGGTTTCAACAACCAGATGCATTTACACTTGTCCAGTTTCGTCTGGAATGCGGCCCAGACCACCTCCTGAAGCGGTTTGAGCGACTGGATTTAAATCGGTCTCGAATGCGTTTCGGAGGGCATTTACACCTGGTCTTTTCACGATCGGATGGCTATCAGTTCACAGAAACGCATGAAGTGGCCAGGTTCATCATTTAGGATGAAAAAAGAAAAGAAAAAAAAGCTATAAATTCACATCTGCGCGTTAGTGATGCGCTGATCCAAGTTATACAAAATAATATTCCAATTAATTGCGGGTGAATTAGAGATAAATCATTAATTTGTTTAAATAAATATATGAAAAAAAAATGTTTTAATGATTTTAATAAAGAGACTGAACTCTCATTTCCCGGTAAAACACAATGAGCGTGCGTCATGCTTTTACTTTCGTTTTCAACAATATCTAGTGTTAAGTTTGTGACGTATTTCCACACACTTGATGTACCACTGCTGCTTTCTTGCTGCAGTGACCCTCTGGGCTCTTCATCTGTTGTCGTCTGCAACGTGGCCACGTTGGTGGTATCAAAATTAGCGCAATAATAGTGTCACATGATCAACGCGACTAGTCGACGTCAAGCTTAAAGCGTCACGGCATTGCATCAAGGTCGACTAGTCAGTTCAACCCCTAATCTACCCAATATAGATGAAGCTCTTAAAATAGTTCCTGCATTTTCTGTGTCTCTCGCAGGTTTGACGTGGCTAGCATGATGTCGGTGACTCTGAGCTGTGATCACCGGGTGGTAGATGGTGCTGTCGGTGCCCAGTGGCTGGCTGAGTTCCGCAAGTTCCTGGAGAAACCGTTCACCATGCTCCTGTGAGCAAGCAGTTTAAAACAGTGGACTTTAAGATTTGGAGAGGTCTCTTTCATTGGTTATAGGCTCTCCCTGGGAAATACAACAGGTTGTTCTCTCTCTTTTTTATTTTCTTTCTCACTCACATACTCTCTTTCATATACTGTACATCACACATTGCTTCCTAAAGCCTGAAGTAACCTCTCAACCCAAGTCATTGTTAAGGTCATTTTCTGGAGTTTCAGAAGATATTGCTGGACAAGGGTTTCCATTTTCCTTCAGGATGTTGTTACAAACACCGTAAGTCTGTTTGCCACTAGATCAAAGATTAATGTCTGTGTCCATGGCTAAGTCTTATGGTCTGTACCTGACACATTCATTGGCACAATATGAGTTTTCTTTCTACACGAGAAAGAATGGGATGAAATCTGGAGATGTGTGTGCCAAATATTATCTGGCTACATTTGAAATTTATGACAAATTATTCTGTGCAAATTTTTATTTTCTGTATTATTGCATAGTAGAAATACATTTGTTCTGTCACTCCCTGAGCTAAATGTCTAATGTATACATAATGGGTTCTTTGCTGAGACTGTGATGTTCTTAGTATGGGGGCACGGTTTTGATATAGGAAATTTTATTTATTACATCTCTCACTCCAGACAATGCACGTTAGTGCCTTTGCTCCTGTTTATAGCGCCTGGGTTTTTCTTTTCTTCAAGTCATTCTTTAATGAATAACGCACAATTCATGGGGTGAACGGCTGTTATAAATAAACCCATGGAGAAACAGAAGAAAGGTTCCTAAATGGAATAAAACACTAGACTGGATATACATAGAATGGTTCATTCAACCTGTTTTTGGGATTCATTCGGTGCCATTTGGTCAACAGTGAGTCAAACGTGTTTTTTTTCACAAGGGACAAAAAATATGACCAATATTATATCAATATTTAATTTGACAAAAAAAATGAGAGAGAATAAACAAAATAGAAACTCAAATATGATATACTGTCCATTTTTCTTTACATTTCAATACATTTCTACAAGGAATAATCACTTGATTTAAAAAGAATACAAGATTCCATAAAGTCTCACGGACTTGTCTTATGTTCTGATGGTGACCACTATTGTTTTCTTAACTGAAAAAAAATTATATTTAATGATGGATAAATGGATAATATTAGATGTAATATTAATGTTAAACAAAAAGGTGTTTCGTGGTCTCATGACATGTTTGTGTAAAAACTAATTGGAAAATTAGCCAATGACGCTTCAGTCAAATTTAACTTGCTGTTAATCTATTTTAATTTTTTATTGTGACTGAACGAAACACCATTAATTGTAGGCATGTAATTCAAAGCAAGTACAATCAGTACAAAAAACATTTGAAAGTGTTTCAGATGCATTTTAGAATTTTTATATCTTAATACAAGCATCTGATACGTTGTTCATGCTGAAATATAATGGTTTAAACATAATGACCAGGTTTCACAGGCAGGGCTTAGATTAAGCCAGGAGTATGGCTTAGTTAAATTAGGACATTTAAGTAGATTTTATTAACGTGCCTTAAAATATTATTTATTAACATTGATGGCAGTGACATATTTTAAGATAAGTCAGTCCATGTCGATTTGAGCTAAAACAGCTCAAACATGCATTTTAGTCTGAGACTAGGCTTAATCCTTGTCTGTAAAACTGGATAAATGTATCTTTAAAAAAGAAAGAAAGATATGTTCATGTCATTACCTTCTTTTACTGTCCATGGTCATTACAGGTCATTACTGTTTACTATGCGCAAGAACCGGACGTGACGCACCAGTGGCGGACGTTGCGTCGATCAATTTTCCCGCGTTTTGGGTAGTTGAGGAAATAGTGGAGAGTTGCGGACACAAACAAGTATTCTCAGGCTCCGACATCCAACCACTAACCACAACAACATCAATACAAACACAACCCCAAACCCGCTGCTCGTGTTCGCTCGCCGTGCTGTGAG
Organism: Rhinichthys klamathensis goyatoka; assembly: GCF_029890125.1. Taxonomy (NCBI): domain Eukaryota; kingdom Metazoa; phylum Chordata; class Actinopteri; order Cypriniformes; family Leuciscidae; genus Rhinichthys; species Rhinichthys klamathensis. The sequence continues at coordinate 1,569,726 of NW_026606723.1, read as the reverse complement.
TGAACGCGCTCTCCATCACGAAACTATCGACATGCCGCCGAAGAAGCGCAGCAGCGGGACCCCGCAGAAGAAAGACTTCAAAGGGAACACGAAGAGCGAATCTCCGGACAGTAGCGAGAACGCAGTGCTGAGCCCTGAACGGTGAGGACACACCGCGCGACTGTCTCTAAAATAAACACAACGAATTATTAGTACAGACCGTCTTTAGCTGTAGATTTATGGTGACAGAGGAAGCCAGCAACCAACAGTATTTGAAAAAGATGCCTGAATGAATAAAAGTAACTTAGTTAACCATCTTCAGTAACGTAAACTAGACATACTCGTATGAGAACGTAACCTCTTTGTACTATAGTAACTGTAAGTTACATTGTTATAAATTACAGGGTTTTTTGGTTAACATTTTTTAATAGTTTAGTTACTTTGTTATACCATGGTAATTACGACGTAAACAATATTTTACTGCGACCAATATTATTACAAATGCCGCAGTTAAGCCTATAAAAAAACTATGGTGATTTTTAATCATATATTACAAATGCCACAGTTTAGCCTATAAAAGAATTATGGTGATTTGTAAGTTAATCATTATTTATTTGTAATAAATAAATCTGCCTTTATTTGGCCATTTGGGATACACAATATCTGATTTAATTTTCTTTTTTAAATTAAAGTAATTATTGTGTAAATGAAATGTTCCATTCATTCAAGCAGTTGTGTACATGTCATATATACACACATACTATTGTCTATTATATTATAGTATAATATATAATAGACTATTATCACTATATCTGGTGAACATCACTGGCTAGTAATGCTTTTTTGCTGAATACTAGGACTCATGTGGTGGCTAAACAGCTGACAACTTGGTGTTAGTTATGTCTTTATGCAATGTTTTTTGACCAGCAGCGCCAATATAGCGACCACCCCACAATAGTGTCAAAATCTCCTTGCAATGTGTTTACTCATGTCTGTCAACTGTGTTGTTTTATCAGACACAAGGACAAGGACTCTGAATTCGTGTCTCTCAGTGAGGAGCTCCATGCCACAAATCTCGTCTGTGATCATGCATGGAGAATTTGGGAGAGGGAGATCAGGCCGATGGAAAAGGCAAATGTACATTTTCCTCTGATATCTGCACTACCACTCTAGTGTATTGGTTTTTAAATGTACAATACGCAAACATGTCTGTGTCTTCCATGCTAGATGGCGTATTCGAACAGACAGCAGTGGGGAGCTTGTCTGTTCATTGCTGGCATGGAGCTTGAAGGCATCAGCCTCACCTTCACACAATTCCTAAAAGTGGTTGGACTGAGGTATGTATGGCAAATGAACATGTCATGGGGAAGTCCTGATTCTTCCCCTATAGGATCAGGAAGTTGGTCTGTCGAAGTGTGGTTTTGCCTTTAAAGTGTTAATAATGTAGGTTCTACACTTTAATATGAAGGGGTGGAATTTTTTCATATTTATACAGATTTCTGTTTTCTGATTTTCTGTTTTAAAAGTATGATCCACATGAATTGCGTAAATCTGAGGACTTTTTTTTTGGTTGTATAATAATTGAAATCACCAAATGGCCATAAACAATTACTAATAAATAAACTGCAAACTCTTCCGTTTTCTAATACATTTATTTAATGCACGGGTTGCTTCTAACAACACTGTGCCATTTGCGGGACACCCTTAGCATGTTAGCCAGGGTGCAGAGTGTCAAAGGCAATGAATCGAATCGATGTTTCTCGCCTGTTGCCCGGTAACTCTTCTTTTATGTATTTTGACAATGCATGGTTGTGAGAATGTGATATCTATGGCTTAGTGGTATCATCAAATCGCAACAGTTATGATGTAATTTTAAAAATACATAGTCTGACACGCTGCATGTTTCAGAGTAAAGCCTGTGTTTTTTTTTACCAAAAACTTAGCTCAATGTTTAACATTTGAAAGCAAAAAAATTAGTGCAAGTAGGCAACCATAAATGTTAGTATTGTAATAGTACTGTTGTTCTGTAAAATGAAATTAAAATAAAATAATAATGGTAATAATAACATGATAATATAGCAATTGTTAATTATGATTTTTTATCATAACATATTGAATTATAATGTATTATATTCTTCTAATTATTATTTTTCATTTTACAGTACAATATTATTATTTTTTATAATAAGCGCTTTATGGTTGATAGGTGGACGGGGTGGCTGTTGTAGTCAGGTATTCCTTCTTTATTGTCTTTAGCTGATCACATGGATATGCCGTTCCTTTGCAGTGTGAAGCAGTTCATCAGCCTTGTGAGGAAGATGGATGTAAATGTGGACACAATAAGCCCTAAAGTGAACACTGCTGTGACACGACTGGAGAAGAAATATGATGTGACCTTTGCCCTCTACCAAAGATTTGTGAAGTAAGTGTTGTACAGTTTTGTTTTGAATTTGCAGTAGTGATGTATAATGAACATATGATTAATTTCACAATGTGTTGACATTTTGTTGATTAATAATCAGCATGATCAAACTGATCACAATTCCTCAGTTCAGTTCCAATATCTACTGAGGTTAACTTGGGGTAAAAGGTATTTAATACTCACCAAGGCTGTAAAATACAGTAAAATATCACATTATGAAAGATTAGTACAATTTATAGTAGCTGTTTTAAATTTTAATAAATCTTAAAATGTTTTTCTGTGATGGCAAAGCTGAATTTTCAGCATCGTTATAATTTCTTATTAGTTTAGCAATGTTGAAAACCATTGTGCTGCTTAATATAAAACCATTATACATTTTTCAGGGTTCTCTGATGCATAGAAAGTTTAAAAGAACAAGTGAAATAGAATTTTTTTTGTAACAAAGTAAATGTCTTTACTGTTACTTTTGGTCAGTTTAATGTGTCCTTGCTGAAGAAAAGTATTCATTTTCATTACACTTTATTTTGATGGTCAACTTTAGACACCCTTCTAACTACAAATAACTTTGCAACTAAATGTGAACTAACTCTCATTAGAGTATTAGTAGACTGTTAGTAGACTGTTTTGTTAGGTTTAAGGGTTTTGGGTTAGTAGAATAAGTTGTTGTAGTTGCAAAATTACTTGTAGTTAGTAGAATGTGGACCATCGAAATAAAGTCTTACCTGATTTTTTTTTTTTTTTTAACTATGTAAGTGTTCAAACATTTCAATATAGTGGCTTAGTGTCTGAGATCCAGATCTTGGAGGCAAACAAGAACTATCCTTGAATGTATAGCTACAGAATGAAAGAAGATATACGTTTTACACTGAACAGCTACTAACGGGTGAGGTTTGGGCATGCCTCAGGGTGTGCTCGCCCTTCCCTCAGCATGTCACTTTATTTAGATAGTGCTTGCATTGTATCTCATTTAAAGAATGTGTGACTCATCTCACGTCACTCCTGAGATGAAACCTGTTGTGCATTACTCCGTTAAAACGTTTTTCTGTTTTGTCTTCAGTAATTGCTCAAGCTTTTATGTTGCATGATCTGCATTAAGACTTGATTCATTATTTTGTCTGTTTGAATGGCAAAAACCTTTGAACCATTCGTACATGTCGTTTCTAAACCTGAAGGTGGCAGCAGCCGTCTGTGTGTGGGAAAGATCTGTTCTCTGAATTATCTGCCTTTCTTGCCGGGCCAGCTGGCCTCAGTTCAGTCTGTTTTTTTGCAGTTACTGAAAAACTCACAGGTGGTGAACAGAAAGTCTAGATATATTGTCTTCTATAAGTCCGTGGTTAAGCTGCAGGGGTAGTGCTTTGTTTTTGTGTTTCGCGTCCCAACAAACACCGTGGTTATTTGTGCAGCCTCCTCACTGCATCATAAAGTCTTCACATTTGTGTCTATAACAGTCGATAAACTGGTTGACGTTATATTTGGATTTGGTTTTTGGTTGTGTATATATTTAATGTACAGTTAGTGCTAATGATGCACCAAAATGAAAGTTCATGGTCAAAACCAGGAAAATCTAGGTACACAGAGCTGAAATAATATTATTTTTCTGAATTAGCAATAGCATTTGTTTAAACGCATTTTAAAATTAGTATTATTAATGTTGTTATTTTTAAGTACTTTCATTTGTTCTGCCTTCAGTTCACTTTATTGGATGTTAAAAATTAAACATGTTTGGTCTTTTTTTTTTTCTTCTCTCTTTGTTTAAAACGGATTTTAAAATAATTAATAATGTTTGATATTATTATTTTTGGTAAGAATTTTTCGCCATTTTGGTGCACCTTTAGTGCATTAAGTCTAATTCCCTTTTGAGATGTTTTTCGTCTGAAAAGGTATAAGTATGCTGAGACTAACAAAGTACATCTTAAATTTTCTTCCAGGACTTTTGAAAAAATCTTCGCAGAGCCTGACAAAGAAAAGTGAGTAGAAATCCTGTTTCAGTCTGAGCTGTTTGCCCTGCTGTAGTTCCATGTAGTAATATTTATCGTTGTTTCATTAAACATCAGTGATCTTACTGTCCCATGCCTGTTTCCTTCAAGGAGAAAAGAGCTTTGGGAAAGCAGTTGGACCTTGTTCCTCTTGGCCAAGGGTGAGTCATAAAGGAAAAATTGCACAGAAAAATGTTTGTCACATCTGGTGTTTTCGTCCATGTAAATGAGCCTTGTTTATAGTGAGTGAAGTTTTCCCCTATCTTCTCTGTGGATTATATGCGCCATGACTCATGGACAGCGTATCCACATGCCCACATTTTCACGTGTTTTTGTGTCATGTTCCCTGTAAAGGAACATTTCTGCAGATGGAGGATGACCTTGTGATAGCCTTCCAGTTGCTGCTGTGTGTTCTGGAGTTCTTCACCAAGCGTTTCACTCCTTCTCTCCTTCAATCACCCTACAGTGAGTTTTCCTCGCATTCCGCTGCTCAGAGGCAGCAGGGACAAATGCTTTAAATGCCATTTTAGGTTAATAAGAGAAAATATAATGAATGACTACCCCCGTTTTTGGCAAAATTATCTTATTCTCATATTTTAATTCCAGAGTCAGTGGTTAGTTCATCCACCTTGAGTCCTCTGACCAGGGCATCCCGACGTAATCAGGGCAAAACCAAACCCCGTCCACTAGAGATGGACATGCAGTTGCTGGAGACACTGTGCAAGGAGGGCAATTGCAGTGTGGATGAGGTTGGCTCTCATTTAGACACAGTCCCATCAGCTATTGCAAGCTTTCAAATACAGCTTGTTGGGGAAAGTTAGTTTTAAATGTAATGCGTTACTCCCTAAAAAGTAACTAATTGTGTTACTTTTTACTTTTTTGGGGGGAAAATAATGCATTAGATAACTTTTGCATTACTTTTCTGGGCTGGGTTGGGCTTATTTATTTGAAAAAGCAACTCAGATATTTTGTCATAAATGTAAAAGAAATGCATTACTTAAAAATAAAAGTAATCTGATTATTAATGTGTTACCCCAACACTGCAACTAAGTTTATATTCAGTTTATATACAGTTCAAAAACACAACATGAGTCTGTATTTTTTTTTTTTAATGTCATTGCAAACTTGACCATGTGTGAAAAGTAGCTCATCATATGCATGGTGAAGCTTTTTCTTTCTTCTAACCAGAGGTCACATTATTGTCTGCAGGTGAAAAACGTGTACCAGACCACTTTCTGTGCGTTCCTGGACTCTGTGGGTCTGTCAGGACTCCAAGGGCTTCCTCCTGTGAGTAATATCCCATGGAAAATGGTTAAAAAAGGCTGCTACTGCTTTTGAGAGCTATACAGCGTGTGTTTAAATAACTAATCAATCCCCATCAGGTGCTTCCCACCTTGGACTATGAATTTGAACTTGTATTGTATTTCATAGCTTGTTATATGTTGGACTGTGTACACGGTTTTATGGACTCTTTGTTTGCATAGTGATAATTAGGAATGTTATTGCAGGTTCAGCTCTGATTATTAGCAATAAAGTAACCGCTATAAGAAGGACATACAATACAATTTTGAATTAAAGTAATCCTTGTGGCCATCTGTTCTTTTTATTATAGATGGAAACACTTTCCAAGCAGTATGAAGAGCTGTACCACAAAAACAAGGACTTTGATGCCAGGTTGTTCTTGGTTGATGATGAAACTCTTTCCCCCAACAAAATAGAAGTGTGAGTTTCATGAAATGAAAATCATGTTGTTAGACATTTTTGCAGACAGCTACATATGTTTTTTTTTTTTATGTCAATATTCCTCGTAGGTCAAAGGTGGAAGTGACTCCAAGAAAGAATTTTCCAGGCGAGGATGTTGTAATTCCAGTTCCACAGACCCCAATCAGGTGCGACTGTGCTCCTTCATTACCCAAAACATGAAAGAGCTGATTTTAAGAAATTGTTACTAAAGATTTATGTTTCAAATAAATGCTGTTCTTCAGAACTTTCTATTTAGCAAAAAATCAAGAGCACCAAATCAGCATATTAGAACGATTTCTGAAAAATCCCAAACCTTTCTTGAAGAAAAGCAGCTTGGGAATTTTCTCACTAGAAATTAGGGTCACAGTCATTTGTATGGTATTATGTGCACCCAGCAGTTTTATAATACTCTAAGCTTATGCCTAACATCACATGATGGGATTCCCTCAGAGATCTGGTTTTGGTGTTTTCACGTGGCCCCTAAAGCTCTGTGCCCGGTTGCATAAAGCACCTTAAGTTTTTTTTCCCTTAAGTATGAGACTTAAGGCGTGATTTTCCCCTCAGCTAAGGGGATAACTTAAGGGTGTTGCATAAAATCCCTTAAACGGTTCTCTTAGGTAAGGGAAACCATTAAGTGTTTCACGACAGCGACCCAGGCTTTTCCGATATAAAATTAAATTGCTGCCATGGACACGTTATTTGTTAATACAGATAGCGGTAAGTTTCACAGAAAAGAGCATAACATGGATAAGGAAAACAAAACAAAAAAAGTTCATATGAAAGAGAAGGACCAGATGAGACAGAAACTCAAATTGATAGTTTACTCAAAATTGAACATTCTGTCATCAGACTCACCCTCATGTCGGTCAAAACCCATAAGACTTTCATTCATCTTTAGCAACAAATAAAGATATTTTTAATATTCGCTCATCATTTCTGTCCATTTATTGAAAGGCATATAAGTAATCCATATGATTCAGGCTGTTTCTGAAGCTCAAACGTGCGTGCAGACGCAAGAACCAATGAGGTTTGTTCTTGCGCGTGACACACGTTTGAGCTTCCGTTAAGCTTATAAGATGTGCTTTGTGTTTATATGTGAAAAAACAGCTAAATTTAAATTAGTTAGCCGATCGTCTCATTAGAAGACTTGGATTGAACCTGCTCGCTCCGTGTAACAAACACTAGGTGAAGTTTTCCAAACCTTATGTTTTACTTAGGAAAGTGACATTTAAGGGGCTTTATGCGGCATTTATCGTTTTTTAAGAGATTACTTGAGATACTAAAAATAGATACTTAAGGGTTTCTTCAGGTGAAACGTCATACAACCAAAGAATTTCCCTTAAGTAACGGAAGCTTGTCCCATTTTGCCAACACTTTTCACTCATGTTCCCCGGTTTTGTTTCTCCAGAGCTGCAATGAACTCCATACAGCAGCTCAGAGTTGATCTCACCTCAGCTAGTGACCAGCCCTCAAGCAATCTCCTAGTCTATTACAAGGTATTTCCTTAAAAAAAAAAAAAAATCTTAGACAGGATGGCTGGACTTACATTACACAGAAACAAAGTAATATGTCATATGGTTTATTTGGAATGTGTTCATCAGAACTGCACTGTTGACCCATCAGAAGAGATCAGAAAGAGGGTTGAGGAGCTGGGCCAGGTCTTCATCCAGAGGTTTGCACAGGCTGTGGGCCAGCACTGTGAGGGACTGGGGAGAAAGGTACTGCCAGCTATTTATTTATTTTTTACATTTATTGTAGGGCTGTCAAAATAACGCGTTAATTTCGATTAATTAATCTGAGAAGAAATAACGCGTTAAAAAAAATAACGCAGATTAATCCATTCCGTTTTGACCTTTGCGGAGCCGTTCTAGCCGTAGCCACCATTCGTGTAAAAAGGAGGGAGACAAGAACGCGCTGCTTGGATCATTGTTTGACGGAGTTCGTCAACTCTAAAGTACCACATCAATGCAAAGCATCCAGGAGTGTGTGCGTGAGTCGGTGAGTGTGTCTGAGAGAAAGCACGCTTGTGCGTGTGTGTGTGTGTTGTAACTTTTCACGCGCTCTCACGTCACACAACCATTTTCTCACGCACAGAAAAATCGCGCACCAAAGAGAGGACACGGAAACAGACAAGACAGACGTTATTATGATATTTAAAAAATCTCAGCTCTAAGATTCTGTCAATTTTATTACGAAAATCAAACAATAAATACCGTTGGCGCTTGTAAATGTGACATGACAGATCCCTATAGCGGCACGTGAACCGATCATCTCTAGCTAATAGTAAATAAACACGAATAAACAATGTTGAAAGATAAAGTAGGGCAGCCTAAAACTTACCGAAATATATTCCTCGATCAATCAGTGTTTTTCAACCGCGAAAAGAGGTCAATAAAACAGCTGGAGAACAATTATGTCACATAACATTTAGCCTAAGTTACATCAGGAAAGCCATTTCATGACCATATGATAGCACGTTATAGTTGGCTATAAAAAAAGAGCTATAGAGAGTGTCTTTCTAAATTTATGTAGCCTACTACTATATTACATATGTATATTTTTTACTTATATCAAAGTTGTTATTTGTAATAAACACGCATTATATTTAATTTGAGCTATTTTTAACCTTAAATATTACCAGCTGATATGGCTCTCTGTATTTTTACAGCATTGGGTGAGATTTTTTGTTTCTTGAGAAAAATGAATGCCTATCTTGTATATTTATCCAAATGAGTCAATATTGCATCAAATCACAAGAATTAAATTAAATTGAAGTCGTGAAATTTGTGTCAAGCAATAATAATAAAAACGTAGCTTACCAGAAATTGTACCATGTAAACATTGTAAGATTGTGTATGGGATTAATTTAGATTAATTAATTACAGAGTATGTAATTAATTAGATTAAAATTTTTAATCGATTGACAGCCCTAATTTATTGCCATCATTCTGTTTGAATCAGATAATATCATGCCTTTTTTAATTTCCAATTCATCGTATACCTGATTCATTTGAAGCATGTACAATTCCAGATTGCAGCTTTAGAGCGAATGCTGCCGATATTGGTTAGCGGTAAAAGAGCCAATGTTTGTGAATCTATAAATGACTCCCTAATAACAGTAATTGATTAGACAAGTGCTATATTTATTGCAACTCTCAGAAATTCATTACTGTTTGGGGTCAGTAAGATTACTTCTGTTCAGCAATCATGGTTTCCACAAATATAATTAAGCAGCACAACATAAAAAAAATGTTTCTTGAGCAGCAAATCAACATATTAGAATTATTTCTGAAGGATCATGTGACACTGAAGACTGGAGTAATGATGCTGAAAATTCAGCTTTGCCATCACAGGAATAAATTACTTTTTAATATATATTTAAATTGAAAACCATTATTTTAAATTGTAATAATATTACAGTTTGTCCTCTATTTTTGATCATATAAAGGCAGCCTTAGTGAGCATACAAGATTTTTCAAAAACAAAAAAATCGTACAGACTCCAAACTTGCTCAGTAGTGTAGGTGATGTACAACAAAGGGGCAAAGTTTTTGTGTGTGTGTTTTCAGCGGTTTAATCTTGGTGCCCAACTCTACTACAAAGTCATGGAGTCAATGCTTAAATCGGTAAGCCTTATAAAAACCTGATATACATTTTACATGCTTTCATTTACATGCTTTTCATATTTATTTTTTATGGCCACATGTTTTATTTTTAGGAGGAGAAGAGATTATCAGTGCAGAATTTCAGGTAAAAACAATGAGCATCTTCTCAGATCATTAACTGTCATTTATCAGATCATTATGGTCATAAATCTATGAAACGTACACTGACAATTAATCATGTTACTTCCTTTTTTAGTAAACTTCTCAACAATGCAGCATTTCATACCTCATTGCTTGCATGCGCCCTGGAAGTTGTAATGGCAACTTATGTTGGTTAGTATTTTTTGGCATACTTGGCAGTTACACCATTTTTTCTTAAACTCCTAGTGTTACCCATAGTCACCCTTTTAGTTTCAGTTTGTAGATTGCATTTAAGACAGAATTAGATTGTATGCGTTAACCACACATTGTTTCCTTTTCCAGGGAACTCCTTAAAAAATGGAGGTTTTGGCAGCTCAGGGGCCAGCGATTCCATTGAAACTGATCTGTGCTTCCCCTGGATCTTGGACGTCTTCCAGCTGCCTGCTTTCAACTTCTACAAGGTGATAGAGAGCTTCATCAAAGCCGAGCCCACCCTGAAGCATGACATGATGAAGCACCTGGAGCAGTGCGAACATGTTATCATGGAGAGCCTTGCGTGGAGAGCGGTGAGTAACTGTCTGCTGCCATTCATGTTGATTGTTTCATCCATTCAGTCACTGAATTATCTGTTTAGCAAGCATTCAGCTTATTTTAGCTCATTGACTAGCACTTCCTCTACTGCCGGTTGGCTCTTTGTGCACCAGGCTGCTGGAAAAGTAGTAAATGAGGGGGTTTAAGCAGCAATTGGTGCTGGCCAGCGAGAGCACTATGGGATGGAGAGCTTTAGTGACTTGAGCAAGTCCACAGCTGTGCACAATGCCCACCTGTGTGAGAGTGTAACCCAGTAGATTGAGGTGGTAAGGGGTGAAGCAAAGGAAAAAGACCACCAGGACCCAGTAGATGACGGTGAGTGTGCGTCGGTGCCGGATCTTCCTGCGGTGAGGCAGCCTGCGGAGTACACGGAGTATGCTGCAGTAGCTGAACAGCAGGAGCAGTGCGGGCAGCAAGTAGGCCATTTGCACCAGGCTGAGAGCAGCTAAAATAATAGTACTGTGGCGTTTGGAAGAAGGATCCATAAGGCACGACTTGTGCCGTCGGGATGCCGCCGAATGCAGGAATGGTAGAGCGAGGCTGAGGGCTAGGACCAGGCACCAGATCCCGGCGCTGAGCATGCGGGCAGTACGGACCTTCCTCAGGTGCTGAAGTAGAGGGTTAACCACAGCAAAGTAGCGGTCTACTCCAATACAAACCAGGAAGAAGATTCCTCCATATAGACTGATGTACTTCAACGTGAAGGTCATCTGACAGAAAGTAACCCCTGGAGACCAGTCGCTGGTGCGGTTGGAGGTGCCGGCTTTGTTGTGGTAATAATAGATGCGCAGGGGGAGGGAGATCACAAAGAAGATGTCCGCAGCAGCCAGGTTGGCCATGTAGACGGCGGTGCTGGTGAACGTTCGAGGCATGCGGCAGAAATGCCGTAGCGCTGTGGCATTGCTGACTACACCGAATATGAAGATTACGCTGTAGGAGATCTTGTAGTAGGTGAAACGGTAGCTGGTGTCCACAGTGCAGTTGGCTTGGATAGATGTGTATGTTGTGTTATGGAGATCCATGATCACTTTCGGCTTGGGTGGCCCTCGTTTGTATCAATCAAAACCTGCCTCTTGTGGTCCAGAACCAAATGTGGAATCTTCTTTTGGCGAGAGGGACAATAGCTTTACCGTTATAACACTACTTGTTTTAAAAAAAAAGAGGTTTAAAGCATCATGGCTTGGTAATCTCACATCTTAGGCTTTTTTTTTTGGTTACATCATTTGAAGTCCAAATGACTCCTCTTCATACAGTCACCTGAAAATGTATAAGGAAATTTGAAAAGTTACAACTTCCTCTTCATATAAAGTGAACCACCTGCTCTCACCTGGACATAATCAGCTAGGACAGCTATGTCTATATGACCTGGGTTTATGGATTGGAAATGTAAAGTGATTGAATTATGACAGAGGATGGGTTTATTTAAAAAGCAGCCAATGCTACTAGTAAAGGACTGTAGAAGTTTCATTAATGGTAAACTGCCTGTGATTTATACACACTGTAAATGTGCACATTTAAACTTGTCTTATCCATGTTAAATTAATTGAAAACTCAATTTTGTCTGCTATACTTGAGAATATTTTCAGAAATGTTTAGGTATAGATATAAAGGCAGCATAAAATAATCCATATTACTAATTTAATTTCTCAACGAATTTGTAATGTTTAAAACATGAGTTAATTATATCATTCGATCCTCTTTTTAAAATGTGGTTATGTGGCTCAATACAGCTTGTTAAATGCTATCCCTAGTAAAAAAAAGTATACTTTATTGTATTTGAAATATATTCCCTTTTTCAATAGTAAAATAGTATTGCAAATATACTAACATCTTTAAATATATTAAAAGTATATTAGCATTATGCTTTTACCTATTTTCACAATACAACTTTTAACACACTTAATAATTGTACTTTAGTATATTTTCTTAATTTATTTTGGAAAACAATATTATTTTGTACAAAGTATAGCCAAGTTTTATTTGTCTTCAATAACAAATGTACATTATTAGACAAAGTATGCAATTTGTAGTATTTGGAATAAGCAAAGGTATTAATGAGCCTATACTTTTTACTGAAATATATCATACCACGGGCAAGTGCGTTGACGTGCTTCGGGAGACCCGAGTCGTGGACCTTTCCCGATCAAGTCTCTCTCTCTCTCTCTCTCTCTCTCTCTCTCTCTCTCTCTCTCTCTCTCTCTCTCTCTCTCTCTCTCTCTCTCTCTCTCTCTCTCTCTCTCTCTCTCTCTCTAATATCCTAATAAAAGGCGAAAACGTCAAAAATAAAAAAATTTTACAAATAAAAAATAAAGAAATACACTTATGGTATATTGCTTGTATGTTTCGAAGACACTTGTAATGAATTTGCAATGTACTTGTTACAGAAAAAAAGTACACTTTAATATCACTAATCAAGCATGCAATTAGTCCCTCCCTACACATATACTTGAAGTATACTAACTAGTATACTTGAAGTTGGTCCAAGTTTAGTACACTAAATACACTTACAGTTATGCTTTACTACAATTTAATTACAACTAAAATATACTTAGTACAAAATTAGTTGTTTCAAAATAGCACACTGCAAGTTTAACTAATCATTAACACACTTGAAGTATACTGTTAATTAATCTGGCTGCAAGTATACTTAACTTTTTTTTTTCACCGGGGATTTATTAACAGAAATGCACATATAGTGGTAGTTTTAGGTAGAACAAGTTTTTTTATTAAATTGAGAGCGTAAAGGAGAGACTAACAGAAACTGATAACAATCCATTCTTCATGGAATAATTGTTGATGGCATGATCTAAATTTTAGATAGCACAGATAAAATACATGGAATAGACTTACCATTTTGCTTTATCATCCATTTTTATCTGAATCTTCTCTGTGATCTCTCTTGGCTAGTTGAACATGCTCTGTTCGCTTTCAGGCTTGAGTGAAGGTGTCTTTAACAGCTATTAAGACAATATATTGTCACACTAAATCAATAAACGTGTGTGTGTGCGTGCATGTACCATATATCTGTTCAGATCTGGATGGGGGTGTGTGGATTTATTATTGATAAAGTAGTTCAGCTCTCTTTGAAATAGTGGGCAAAAACGCTTTTACAGTCTGAATCTTTTGTAAATCATACTGACAATTTTTTATGAAGTTATTTCTGTTTTTTCCCCCCACATTTAAAATTTCATACAGAAGATAAGTAGACTTTAGCGACTGCTAAAATTCATTCAGTAAGCACATTTCACTTCTGTTACCGGTACTTAATTTTTATTTTTGGAATGAACAATTCATATAGCTTCATTTTCCATTGATTTTTAGATTCAGTTTGTAAATGTTCAAATTTTACATTGCTCTTGTAAATCCATTTTTGGTTTTCTGTGACATTGTACATTGCTGTTGCAAATTCTGATAATTGTCAAAATGATGTTATCTAACTGGCTTACATAAATATGAGGTTTTGTTGAAATTACAAAAATGATTTGTGAGTGTAGCGGTGTGTTCTTTGCGTTGTCAACCAAGAATCACTCTTGAATGCTGAAATTCGTCCCTTCAATCCTTGTTTATTTCGTCTGGGGTAACAAACAGATAACGAGGACTCGTGTACGCTGATAAAGATAAAGGATAAAATCAACGTAAAGAAACCTACTTAAAGAAAGAAAATAATTCATAAAACATACATGTGTCCAACACAGAGGGACTTAAAGTCACAATTACACCAGTATAACGTATGAAACAATGAGTTACAAGAAATACGGCCTTATTAAATCAGCACGTAAACGTGTGTGACCTACCGCTGTGAATGCTCATGAGGAAAGAAGAAAGAAGCAAAGTTTATTTTGTAAAGAAAAAAGTAGTAAAAAATTATCTTTTTTAAAGGGGTCTTATGCCCTTTTGCAAAGTCTTGATTTTGTTATTGGGGTGTACTAGAATGTTTTCAAGCTTGATTTTTCTTTTTACATATTTTACATTATTACTGCTCCTCTCTCCCCAGTCTGGTTGAATGAAAAGGTTACGATGAAGCCCCTCCTTCCATGATACAAAATGTGCTGTGATTGGTTAGCTGACCCAGTGTGTTGTGATTGGCAACGTGCTGTACAAGTCACTTTCTTGCTGGACTTTCCTGAGACATTATGTTGTGGTCCATTTATATGTTTAGCACTACACAGGAAATATATAACAAACTTTTTACTAGTGCAAATTTAAAAATAATAATCTTTTCCTGAGCTCTGACATTTTGTGAGTCAGCTATTTTTGTTATTTCGTCCTGTATGTATATGCATATATGTAGTATGTATGCTTTCATGTATTTTTTTTATGTATGCATGACACCCCACGGAAGAGAGGGGTGGGATGAGCAGTTGCTCATCATTTAATGAGACATGCACCGAAACGGGTCACTGTGAACAGCTGTTTTTGAGGAGGTAAAAAAGGTGTTATACACAAGCATTGAGGGATTTTAACCAAAGTATGTTACAAACTGTACATGAAGACCCTAAGAATCATACCAAGTTGTGGAAAATGGGCATTTGATGACCCCTTTAAGTTTTAATGAATGAACAGCCCGTTTTAAAATCTTCCCGGTCTACTGACATATGTTAAGACATCTGCTTTAAACATTACATTTACTTAACATTACTTCAAGTTCACCAGCTAATTACTCTTCGACAGCAATGCCATATAAATATACAGAGCTACCGCTAAAACTGAAGTTCAATAATCTAAAGATGGCTGTGCACTTGTTTCTCTGGTGCATAAGGTCTATAGCATCTGATAAATATTTTATCTTGTAGATTGTGCGCTCATCACCGCCGCTTCCTATACACATAGTATGTGCGATCGCGAACCCGAAAGTGAAACGCGTGCTCCCTGATGCGCGCAAATTAGGCTACACACAATAGCCTGTCTCCCAATATCAAACCTATCTCTGGACTATGTAGTTGTGGCTCTGGTCTCTGTTTGCACTTTGAATATTGAGAGAATACCGTAACGTCTGAAGAACGACAGACAAGGGAGGCTCCGTTTCTGAACCTTTAATCGGAACGCAAGAACAACTCTACACAAACGCACCAGCCTAACTCACTCGCTCGTTTCTCTCTACCCGACCTTTTTCCTTACTAGCTTAACCCTATAACTGCCGGTTTAAAATAAAACTTCAATAAAATTTCACAACAATTATAAAGAGTCTGTGCGCTATAGTACTTTGATTATGCTTGCACTTGAATTTATTGTTTGCACTTAAGACTTAGAATTTTTTTATTTTTTTATTTATACTTTTAATTTGTTCAATTTGTGGAAAGCAGTTAAATTAGGAGGTCACACACAGCCTCAATCAGAAGATCTGAAAGCTCATAATTCATGTACAGTAAAGTCTGAAGAGACTCATGTGAAATCATACAGCAGAAAAGCCAGTCAGTGGAGTATGTGGCAAAACCTTTTACAGTGCTTGTATGTTGTTGTCTTTCAATGCATTTGATAATTCATATTCATAAAGTAGAACTGAAATTACATTCATTACAAGATTATTAGTTAAAACATTTCAAATTGCTCATTGTGCAAAAATCTTGTCTCGTGAGATAATGTGTCTCGTCACAGCCCTAATTTACAGTAATCGCTTTATTCAGAAATGCAGCTTGTTTTTCATTCACAAGCTTTGAGCTGGAACAGTCTTGGCCAGTGTTACACCCCTTAGGCTTCTCGGTGTGTGTGTGTGTTTGTTTATGTGTGTGTTTGTATCTGCCTGCCTATCACATACTGTTTAAAATGCCCTTAAGAGGTACAATTCGAGAATGTTTGAGAGCGTGACCCCTGGGCATGCGAGGAATGAGTGTAATTCAGCATGGCTCGTTCAGACCTGTTCAACGCTCCTGAAATGCAGTTTCAATTTTGATTTGAGTTATTCAATTCCTTCATGGTATATTTTAAAAACTGTATTTAAAAAAAGGTTATTTAAAAATTAAAATAAGAGATTAAAAAAATCAGAAATTGTCATATACAAAAAAGACTGAAAAAACAAAACACTGCTTGAGCTACTGTTGGGTAAATCTCTAACCGCATAAAAGAAGGCACACCCTGCAGACCTCTTCGTCATCAGCTTAATTTCTTACAATGACAAACCCTGATATAATCTGTTGACCAAAGCACAGTTAATGTAATCATTCTCTGTGGGTCGCTCCCTTTTCCTCTCACTGTTTGTCCTCAGCCTGAGCATGGATGTAATGGAATTATATAAGTGTGACTTGGCTCGGATAATTTTATGGGAACCTTTTTTTTTTTTACCCCAGTGTCATTTATGTTACAAGAGAGTTTTGATAAGCATAAACTAGAGGTTTAATGAATCATTTAATAGTCAATAATACATTTAAATCTAAAAACATAACGGACACTTTACAAGGTTCAATTAGTTAACATTAGTTAATGCAAGAGCTAACATGAAATAACAATGAACAATGCAGCAGCCACAAGTTTTACAGCATTTATTAATCTGGGTTAATGTTAATTTATGTATACATTTTGTATAAATTAACAATGTATTTTGAACAAACATGAATTAACAATGATAAAAAGTATTTATCTTTATAAACTAACATACCTGGAATATTGAATGTTGTAAAAAAAAAAAAACCTATCTATTATTAACTGATGATGCCTAATCCATTAACTAATGTTCAATTAATCTCATTGTAAAGTGATCCTGTTTAGACTCTTTTAATGTGAAGCAAGACAATTTGAGGCTTATTTCATCTATTGTCCGCCTTGAAATGTAGCATTTAGTCCAGAAATACTGTTTTTTTCTTGTTCAGGTCACAGTCATATACACTTATTTATTTTACAATTTAAAGATCACTAATCCATTAAGGCAAATGTTAGAGAGTTTGGGTTGTAAACACACATTCATTGTAGCACCAAAAACATACTTTATATTTTTGCAGTCAGCAGTCTTCAGTTAGTCATCAGTCAAATATATCCTGTGCCAAACAATTGCTAACATTGGCTGAATATGTCAGATGAGAATTTGGTATAAAATTGGTATAAAAAAATTGGCTGCCTGAACTTTGGTTAAATTGTAGACTCTTCAATTATGAATTTAGCTTTTAGAGAGATGATTTTATTCATCGAACTGCTTCTGTTATCACTGGTGTCAACTGTGTTGTTTAATGTGTTTTTGTGGACAGCATAAGACTTCCGTTTAATAGAGTTCTGAATCGTCTCTGAGGTGAAGTAATAGATCACTGGGTCAAAACAACAGTTGGTCACAGCAATGCAGAACGTGATTGGATAAATCGTCCGGACCACTGACTCCACAGTGCAGTTCGTAATAACCTGAGTTCTGACCAGGGTGTAGAAGACCAGATTGACATTGTACGGGATAAAGCAAAAACAGAAAATTAACAAGTGCACTGCAATCATACGCAAGATCTTGGCCTTGTTCAGCTGCCCTCCACGGTTAATGCACTCTGGGTGTCGTAAAGTCTGCAGGACCCTCATAGAGCAGGTAAAGTTGATCATTAACGGAATCAAGAAGCCCACTGTCTCCATACACACCACAACTTTTGAAACCATGGACTTCCACTGCGAATTTGAGAAATTCTCAAAACAGTAGGTTTTGTTGTTCATGTGTGATGTGGTGTCCATCACAAACCCTGCGGTTAGGCCTCCCGACAGGAGAAGCACCCATATCACACAGCAGGCTATTCTAGCATTGCGCTTTGTCCTCAATGTTTTAGATGCGAAGGGATGAACGATTGCCAGGAAGCGATCCACGCTGATGCACGTGAGGAAGAGGATGCTGCCATACATATTGGTGTAAAACAAGGCCACTGAGATTTGGCAGAGAGCTTTACCAAAAGGCCACGTACGATTGATGAAGTAGAACGTCCTGAAAGGCAAGCTGAAGACAAAGAGAGTATCCGAGGCCACAAGGTTCATCATGTACGTTGTGGTCTCGTTGCGCATTTTCAGTCTACATACAAAAATGTACATGGCCACCATATTGAAGAGAAGCCCGAGAATAAAGACGATACTGAAAACAGAGCTGTATAACACATATTTAAAAACATCACTGTTGATGGTGCAACTCTTGTTATCGGTCATCATTAATGTTGTTTGGCTTAAAAGGAGTCACTGTCCTGTGTTGCTTTCAAAGGTCAGAGAACCACAACATAAAATTCCATGGAGATCCATGTAAAAGTATACAAATCCAGTCTGTAAACATTTCACGGGGTTGCCTTAAGAAGCTTCTTACCGTTCAGATGTTGCGCTATCCTACTGTCAATGTGCAACGGAAGTTCACACGTAAACGTTTGCATTAACAAGCCGCATTAGATTGCCTTTTTTTTCTCTTCTCAAGGTGTGGTGGAAGATGTGTGTGCTTCAATGAATAGCTGCCTTGTTATCTTCACTGGAAGTTGGTTTGTAGTTGTTTGCTCTTTATATCTGAAGTTACAAGGTGCTCGCAAGATTTGTGATGCTAATAAGACTTCTTCAATCTTTACGCTTTGATGAATAGTTAATCCGTAGCCGGTTGATTTTCTTCACAAAAAAAGTGACAAGATATTTCCATAAATCAGCCCAGTTTTGATTTCAGTGTCTTGTTCCTCCTCTTGGCTTCCCTTTACTGAGACTTGATGATCTTCTGTGTCTCTTCAAGATCTTCATAGTTTGTCACTTTGTTGTAGCAATGTGAGGTATTTAGTACCCAACCTGCTGTTCAGTCTCTAGTTTACACAATGAGATGTGCATCAATGTGGAGGACTGGAAAGCAGGCGAGAAGGCGGGGCTGAGGTTAAACCACCTCCTCTGTAAATATCATCTATAGCTCCCTCGTTCTTCCCTTTTGCACGTAGTACACTTTCAGAATGAGTTTCTATACACTGTTCACATGTTATTGGTTTGCATACCTAGTGAATGATGTTTTAGCGTATTACAGTCTAGCAACATTTCTTTAATATTAAGGATAAGATCTCTATTTCCTGTTAAATCACATTTGTTAACTATTAAATGCTTTAATTTTTTAATGATCTCTTAATTATTTGTTATTCTATACTGGATGAATAAAAAAAAGTCTCTCAAAGACTGATTCTTTCTTTCATTAAGAAAAATTGATGTTGTAAGGGTGAAGATCAACAAAGACTTTTGCTTCCCTTCTTCCAACCCACTACAAGGGAGATGTGAAGCAGAGAGGTGCTGATAGTGATTAAAGCCCGTAGGTCTTGTATTTGTATGTATATCAGGAGTCTGCTAATTTTCACACCTTTAGTACAGTGGGGGAAGTTGTCATCTTCTGATTGGTCAGTTTAAATGTCTCACGTTTGGGTCAAGGAAGGGAACAAAGAAGATTGTAACTGTTGTTCTGGGCTGTTCTTTTCTCTGGCCTTGATTGATGTGTGTGTGTGTGTGTGTGTGTGTGTGTGTGTGTGTGTGTGTGTGTGTGTGTGTGTGTGTGTGTGTGTGTGTGTGTGTGTGTGTGTGTGTGTGTGTGTGTGTGTGTGTGTGTGTGTGTGTGTGTGTGTGTGTGTGTGTGTGTGTGTGTGTGTGTGTGTGTTATGTAATAGCACATTGCCCATTGATTCCTAGGTACATACGAAGAGGGATTGTCAGTCCAAAGTTTACATGTTTAACTCTGTGACATCACGCATACAACACAATATGCAAACTCTGAGCTTGTAAATCAAGTGTTGAGAGTTAATTTACTGTTTGTCGAACCTGGAGGTTATTTAAATAAAATTAATAGAAAGCTTGCAAATATATCAATTTGCAGTTATTTTTTATTTTAAGTTAAGACTTTTTTATGCAATATTAAATCACCAAGAAAAAAATATTTTATATATTTTATATAAGAAAAGTATTTTTTAGCTTAGTAAGTATTATTTTAAAGCCCATCTTTCAAGTTGAAGATCCCTGTGAATAGACGTGTAGATAAATAGTGTAGGAACTCGATTTGCGTGAAGAAATTAATCATAAATGTGCATTAAAGTTTTTTTTAAAGAAATTGTGAGTAAAATTACTTCCGCTGTCAAAAACGCTCTGATCGGACGTGACGTAACGGCGGTAAATCTCATCTCTTCGTAATGGAGTCAGACATTGAAGAGGTTGCAGTAGGGGTTCATGTCAACTCTTCCGATGGGGCATTGCCGTATAATTATGAGCCACCTAGGCGAGAGAGGGGTCAGGCAGAGTTAAGGGGAAGGGTAAATGGACAGAGGAGAGAGATCGAGTTGTGGTGTGAGGAGAATCGGTGGAGAATTGGGCAGGTGTCTTGGTGAGTGACCACAGGCTATAGCTAATTGTGGCTAACGTTGTCTCCATGTTTATCACATTGCAGTATCTTTAATAAATCATACTTAGCAATAATGCTGTCGACTTTGTTGTTTTTCAAGCATCCATGTATATTGTCACCATCTATGCTAGCAACATGCGTCTTAAAATGTTTAATTTAGATCCCAGATTTTCCGAACATAGCCGGCTGTTATACTACTCCCCTAGTATTTCTGACCATTACCACCCGTTCCCTGCCGAATTTCTGACCATTACCGCCCGCCGAATTTCTGACCATTAACGTTCCCGCCCGTTTCCGCCGAATTTCTGAACTTACCACCCGTTTCCGCCGAATTTCTGACCATTACCACTGTTCCCGCCGAATTTCTGACCATTACCACCCGTTCCCGCCCGCGCCCACCAAACTTCTGACCATTACCACCCGTTCCCGCCGAATTTCTGACCATTACCACCCGTTCCCGCCCGCCGAATTTCTGACCATTACCACCCGTTCCCGCCGAATTTCTGACCATTACCACCCGTTCCCGCCCGCCGAATTTCTGAACTTACCACCCGTTTCCGCCGAATTTCTGACCATTACCACTGTTCCCGCCGAATTTCTGACCATTACCACCCGTTCCCGCCCGCGCCCACCAAACTTCTGACCATTACCACCCGTTCCCGCCGAATTTCTGACCATTACCACCCGTTCCCGCCCGCCGAATTTCTGACCATTACCACCCGTTCCCGCCCGCCGAATTTCTGACCATCACCGCCCGCGCCCGCCGAATTTCTGCATGCACCGATGGCACAGCTCCATTTGCCAGCACTCTCTTCGTCGAAATCCCATGCGAAATTCCATAAGATCTCCTTGGTTGTAGCTGTCCGGTGTGAAGTGTTTTTCACATACCACCGTGTGTCTTGTCACCGAGGAGGCAGAGAAATTGCTTCTCTTTGCCTGGACGAAACGTATCCAAGCACGGAAATCTTTGTGTTTCTTGTTTGGAAATCGGTGGACCCGATGACCAGACAAGTTGGAGTGGTTGCATCCAAAACAAACACAAGAATTCACCATTGTGACAACTCAACTATAACGATACAAGCTCTATTTTCTGTACCACCTCTCAGACTACGTAAACCCACACTGAGAACCAGGGCAGCAACGCCTATTTGTTTGCCTGTCGTTGCGTCATATGACGCGTTCTCTGGAAAAGGGCGTTTTTTTTTTAGCCTAGCTTAAATAGGTACACTTTTTTTCTTAATTTCTGCCTGTGGGTGTTGTAAAACATATGTATTCTTATGTATGTCTTTTTAAATTGACATTTTCATACAAGATTCTGTATAAATTAAGTTATACAATTAAATTGAAAGATGGCCTTTAAATGATCTCCATTATTTCCTTTATTTAAAGGTTCTCTAAGCGATCCTGGGTGACGTCACTTCTTGTTGACGTTCAAACTATTGTCAAACAAAACGGAGGCTATCTAGACCCTCCCTCCTCCTTCTGCACACTAACCCCCCAAACCCTTCTTGTCGGTCATTGGCTGGAACAGTTTGTTATGTTTCGTGGAGCGGCAGTTTGTTTTTGTTGCTGTTTGTGGAGCCTGGGCTGTCTACAGAGATCGCGTTTCTTTACACACTGTTATCCCTTGTGTTATGTTGCGGGTCAATTTGACCCGTTTCGATTTTCAAGTTGTTGGAAATACTGGTTAACCTTTGTTTTTTTTCTTGATATTTTGTGACTTTTTCTCATTTATCATGATGAACATGCATGCAAAGTTTCAACATGCTGATGTGTTTTGACATATACAAACAAAATTACTGTTACGTTCGTGATGTTCGCGGGTCAATTTGACCCTCATAGGCAGCCATTCAAAAGCAACTGTACAGACACAAAATAAAAACATTTATTTTCTGTATGTCAGGGCACTTCAACTCCAGTTCTAACGTGCAAGTGCATCTAAAAGTGCTCTAACCCTAACCAAACACACTTGAAAAAGATAAAATTGCAGTGTTCAGAATTATTTGCAAATTACAGATGAAAATCTTTGTCAGACACAGATAGTAAAATAAGCTCTCATTTCAATATTCAAAATATCTAAAATACCTAGCTTTTAACCAAAACTTTTATGTAGGATTTTCAAAGGCAGATTCACAGAGCCAAAAAATAAATAAAAAACATTTATTTGATGTATGTTTTTGTTATGTTTGGTTTCTCACTTCCCAGTGAGTGAATAATGAAACTAGGAAAATAGGTCTTAGGAAACTAGGGAAAGTTAACTTAGGAAAAGGAAAAATTTTCATTATACAGCAATTTTTTTTGTTCAGTTACGATGTTCAAAGCATAAAATGTAAAAAAAAAAAAAAAAAAAAAAAATATATATATATATGCAAAAAAATCAGTATACTGTTTATTTTCCAATTTTGTCAAAACAAAACTGTTTTAAAAAATGTTTTAAAAACATTTTCATAAATCATATTTTCAGATATAATGTTTTTGTAATGTTTGACAAATGCTGATATTAAAAGTTTACAGTTTGTATCTAAATCTTTGTTGTTTTTCATAGTGTGATTTTTTAGGAATTGTATTGAATCCAATTAGGGTCAATTTGACCCGGTCCATAAGGGGAGTACACAGAATTCGAACAGAACACAAGGGTTAAGGGGACAGGCAGCCAGCGGTTAGTGAGGAGATGTTTGCTGTATGTGACAAAAAATGTTTTGGCCTAAAAAACGCGTGACATCGCTTAGAGCACCTTTAATAAGCAGTGTTGCTTATTATTACATGCTTATAACATGAACTAGTTCAAAGTTCAGTTCACAAATTTTAAAATGAACTAGTTTAGTTTATAGTTCATACTTAACAATTTTGAACTAAGTTCACAGTTCCAAAAAATTAACTAGTTCATAGTTCTTTTTTTCCTTATGTTGCTGCGAGCTATTTTTTATTATTGCCACAGCCCATATACAACCACAGACAGCAATTATTTTATCGGCGGGCAAAGTTTGCACAGAAATGTCAGATTTTTCCCATCCTCACCAACCTTGTCTTAAAACTGATCATACGATACGACGCCTACTCAGGGCCGGATTAACCATTAGGGCAACTGGGCACTTGCCCAGGGGCCCACGACATCTAAGGGGCCCTGGGCACCAGGGGCGGAGTGGCAATCGGGAGAGTCGGGAGTTTCCCCGGTGGGCTGGTAGTGTTTCGAGGCCGCGAGGGCCGGTCTGATAAAATGTATTCATTGCAAGTTCGCCATGCGCACTAGTTGTGGCCCAAGCGAGGGAAAGCAAAAAAAAAATTTTAGATAATGGAGCGTATATTTGCACTAAGTGCCTGTGTTTTTAGCAAAAAGACGCCCGTCACGGAATAGCTACAGTGGCGTAGGTCGTAGCGCGTGAAGTGCTTGATAGCAGCTTTTGACGCGCTCGACCCGAGTTCGAATCCGCCTTTTACCGAACTCTCTCTAACTCCCTTTTCCCAACACATATGAGATGTAAAATGCATAACCTAACATAAAGGTCTCTAGCGTTATATTTTGCCAACGAACTAAAATCAAAACCATGGCTTTGTGCCTTTATAAAACAGCACAAGACTTTAAGAATAGGCATCCTGTTTGTGCTGGGTGATTTAAAGAAAAGTGTGCACTTTGCTCACGCGATCAGCATGGTGATCTGGTGTTTTCTCCTAAATAAAAGCTCAAGGGTTTATTTCTTGCAAGTGAAGAAATTAGGACAAAAGTATTTTAATTTTCCTGTATTATAGTGTAATGTAGATTTAGTGTAAAATATACTTTTGAAATATTCATTTTCATTTATAGTATATTTATAGGCTATATGGATTTTACGTCATAGGAATAATTATATAAATCATTATTATAATAATTGTTTGGCATTCTAAAACACCATTGATAATGTAATGTAGACTGAGACTCTCATAACTAAAAAGATGTTTGAGCCCTCTTTATTGTCCTGGTACAAATCAATGCTTTTTCTTTGTTCAACGAGCAGTTCATGGGTTGAAGCTCTTTATTTTGAGCTCTCAAAGAGCAGGAGATTGATGCATTTTACCTTAAAATGTACAACATTTTCTTGCGGGGGAGCATGCCCCCGAACCCCCCTAGAGGCACAGAGGTCCACCCAACATAGTTTTACAAATTCCTATGGGAAAGAACGACCATTTATGAACTTTACTCCAGCATAGTACAACAAAGTTCCTTTTAAGTCAGTAAAACTGTAAATGCCATATTAAAATGTCCTTGGACAAAATATACATTTGGCCTGCCTAAGGGGGGGGCCTACAAGACATTGTGCCCAGGGGCCTCTGAACTCTTAATCCGGCCCTGCGGCTACTTGATGCTCTGTCAACTACATGCTGCTTTTTATTTTAATGACGCATGCGGCGGTGCGACACTGGTGGCTGGTGTTGCCAGATTGGCTGTTTTTTTCGCTACGTATTAAGACCTGTTTACATGTGTTTTAGCCGGGTTTTCGCCTGGAAGGCTCTATAGAAATCTGGCACCCTATTGAACTAAGTTAAACTGAGAGAGCGTGCGTTCACAGACACCAGAATGAACGCGTTCACAGTAACGTTCATCAGGCAGTAATACAGTATGTTCAGTTCACGTTTGTTCAAAATATGAACGAGTTCAGGCACAACAGTAGCTGCGTTTACATGGTTCAATCGGAATGAAATCAATCCGATTAATGAATCCGAACACGTTGTTTACATGAACGATAAATAAAGTAATCGGGTTGATGTCATAGACTGTAAAAAAGGTTGATTTGCGCGTTTATATGTCACAAGATTCAAATCGGAATTGATTTTTTGACATGCGCACACTGCACTAATATGCCGCTGTTTGCGCATAACTATTCTCTATTGGTTCTTTATTTTTTTTAAACGGCAGACTTTATCTGTCTCTGGTCATGATTTGGAGACGATGAGCATGAACCGTTTTGCCGTGCTGCTTATATTGATCACGCTGTAAAACCCCGCACCCAAAAACAGTCGTCCATGGGTGATAATCTGAAACAAGCACTGGTGGGGCGTTGTCCTGCTTCACTTCACAGTCGCTGAGTGAAATGAGAATTTTTTAATAACGGAACACTCATTTATATTCACTTTATTCAACAGGAAGAACAGCTCATTCCGTGCGTCATACGTCATCACGCTATTTCAACGTTATTGCACATGCGCAGTCCTTTAAGTTTCGGTTTTCAATCCGATCAAGTGTTTACATGTTCTCTCGATCGGATTACAAAAAGAGTAAACCACCCCTTTCAATCCGATCGAAATTTCAATCGGATCGAGCTCAATCGGATCGATTAAGGTGTTTACATGAAGGTTTTTTAGTCTGATTGAGCCGTCAATCCGATTATAAGTGTCCATGTAAACGCAGCTACTGTTAATAAGTTATTTATTGCAGAAAATGTCTTGATTTGCATGCAGACATAATCATGAGGTTTTGGGTGTAAATAAAGTTCTTCAGATGAATTGAATGGATTTATTGATCAAATAGTGTTCAAATATAATGTCAAATGGTATAAGTATACCCATTCAGTAAAAGACTCATTGTATCCTGATTATCCTCTAATCAGTTCCCTATTCACTGAGCCGGCAATAGTCTCGGTTTCAGAGCCGTGATGTAACTCTGTCTTGTTCTTCTCTGTAGGACTCTCCTCTCTTTGACCTCCTCAAACAGTCTCGTGAGGAAGGATCTGGTGAACAAGCAGAGCCCCCCGCAACATTGAACCAACCCCTGCATCACAACCACACCGCTGCTGACCTGTGAGTCATCTCTCGAAACTAGGGCTATATAATTCTGAGCCAGTCACAACGTCCTGTTCAAAAGGATACAGTCGCATAAGTATAAAAGAAAGGGCTAGTTACTTGGTCTAGTTTTAATGGAAGAAGCAACTCTTTTGAAGTCGTTCTCTACCACTACTCAATGAATGTTGCACATGCAGCTGCAATTCCTGTAAATAATTTGCCTTAAACAGGAAATATGACACATTCTAACATAGGAAGTTATTGCATAACCAATGATGGGAAAAAACAGACAAAATCAGATTTTTCTGCCCCTCTAGCAGGCAGATTACTGTATATGAGTGGAGTGGATTTCAAATTATTCTCTAGTGAATCTACTGCTCCAGACCCAAGCAGGAGACCTCTCTCATTTCTCGCTCGTACCGCAGCCGCATTCCGAGTTCCTTTCGCTCCTCCATACTGTCATATTCATTTTTCACACCAGTCTTCTGCCTTTCAAGTTTCACGGTTAAATAAATGTCTGCGGTATTGGTGACTTTTTAAATCTCGTTAACTTGACTTTTTTTCACGTGGCTCACACAGAACTCAACACATTGTGAGACAAAAATTAATTATAAACCTGTTTATCAACATGATCTGACTTTTGCAATACATACATTTATGAAGCAGCACAGAATACTGAAGTGAACTTATCACACAGTGCTTGGAAATGTCTATTGGGATTGATGTAGAATGAACGGGGCTTAAACACGCCGTATAAACAGGAAAGCTGATTCAGTCTGGAAATTTAAGCAGTTTATTCAGCAATTTAAGATTTACACCCCCAAAAATATTTCTGTCTGTTTTTAAGATTTACAAGTTTCAATTGTGACAAATTTTCATCAAATTGAATAGAGAAATCTTTAAATGGTAGACTCACATTTCAGTAGTCTAGTCTATTAGTCTAATAAGCTAAAAGATAGAATTACCAGGTTCAGAATTTAATAGGAGCGCGGGTCAAAAATACCACGGAAATTTAAAAAAGTGCCTCAATTTAAGAGTCCCCTCTGAGTTTTTTTTTTAATAAGATATCACACAAGCAACAGCTGTCTTTTCTCAAATACCTATCAGCACAATTGCAAATGTGATATTGATTTTATACAAAATCAGTACACAATGTTTTTGCTCTATTTTGCCAATGAAAATAGTTCCAAACAAACAGCGAACAGATGTGTGTCTCTGAGCAACACACAATAGTGTTTCGTTTCCTAAATGAATCTGTGTTTTGAACGAATCAGTTGAATTAAATGATTCAATGACTCACTCATGAAGACAGTGACTTGCTGCTATCTACTGGCAAATATTGCCACTTAGTGAAAAAGGAGATTTCTGACACTTGTTTAGGACTTAAAATAAAATGGATGTCAATACATACCATAGCCTATGTAATCATGATTAATCTCATGCTTTTGCAATATGTAATGTTTTTTATTTTTGTTTTGAGGGTATTATTGTAATAATGATTATTTTGCTTGCCCTTTTTCTTGGTTTTGGCCGCTGCCCCCCAAAATGTCTGTGCATGTTAGTAGGTTTAGTCCGGCCTCAAGCATTAGGGCCTTACCATCAACCTTTGACACACAAAATACCTCTACACGGACTCTTCATTTCCAAAGGGGTTTGAAATTTCCTGGAATTGCTAAATCATTTCTGAATGTGATTTGACTTTTATTGGGGCATTTTGAAAGGATTATTTATACTTGGTCTACTTGTAGCTAAAATATGCACACGCAACACCAAGATCATGGTCTGATTCACGGGAAGTGCATGAACTACTAAATACATGTTTATTTAAGAGTTTATTCTGATAAAAAAATAAATATATATTTTGATTCTTGGCCCTATAATTTAGTTCAGTGGTTCTCCATGGCACATGGGACCCACATTTTCCCAAAGTCATGAAGCGACCCAAATTTCAACACTGATGAATAACAGTATAAGGTAAAGCTACTAAATAGCAGCCCCAAGCTAGTATTTGTTAATTCAATAAAGTTAGTAAGTTAGTAAAAGCCACCACAGTCATCAAAAATATGAAAAATTACAAAATAAGTGAAAATAAAGTGGTAGATTAGAAACTACAGAAGCAGTCACCATTGTAAATACACAATACTAGCATGAACTGTTAATAAAAGATATGGACATTGATCCTGATGAATAGAATTAACAATATGTTTGCCTGCAAATCCTTCTCAGCTAACACACGATGTACCAGTTACGTAATTTATTGGTACTTTTTGGTAATTTTATGACTTACTAAACGTACCTACGATGTTGCATGCTCGTGATTTTCATTTGCTCTTTGTATATAGTGAGGTACAGTGCCTGCCTCCACATTTGCATGCTCAATTGAAGAGTGAAGACAAACATATAGCCTGACATCTGACAGCAGATACTGCATCATGACGAGTTTTTCTCGGGCACTCTTTATTAAAACTGTATCCACTGTACGTCCGACTGATTGCACTGTATTCCTCCTTTTGATTCTAAACTGAACTCAAATGGCACTGAGAATTGGGTAAGAGACAAACATAAATTATGAGAGATGAAACATGCTGATTAGGGAGTTTGACGTGTAATTAAACTCGAGGTTCTGTGGAGTGCGGACTGGATCGATTCTATTCCTAGAGCTTCCGAACAAATCTTTGGGGTGCGGACTGGTGAGGAATTGAACCCGAGGTTACTCCGTGAGTCTGTCCTAGAGCTCCTCCTGTCCGATTTTAGGGTAAAATCTGGTCCATTCGGAGACGTCCAATAGATATCTTGTGTAATCACTATAGGAAAATCTCAGGAGTTGTGAAAAATGATACACCGGTGTTTTGCCAGATGAGAAGTTTATCTCTGTATCATCTTTTTACTCATTTAAATAATTTTATAACTGTATCATATATCTCTTTAATTCCTTTTATAACCGGTTTAATTTTCCTTGATTTTATTTAGTGATTATTTAAATTCCTTTCTGTTAAAGCACTTTAAATTGCCATAGTGTATGAAATGTGCTATATAAATAAACTTGCCTTGCCTAGTGTATAATGTCAGATTAGGCATAGATTCATCAATGCTAGTTTCAAGGAACCTTTTCGTGAGAATGAAGTCGCGTGCTTCCTTTTTGATTGAACAGGGAACCAAAAACATTTCTGGGTAATTTTGAGGTCGCTAACACAAGCTCGTAGGTTATTAGGCCCATGGGCTGTGTGCTGTTGTTAGTCTTGTCTGTAAAACAAGGTCACATTGCACGTGTTGCCTCATGCGCTAGTTTTGCACGTGATGGTGGGAAACAGTCGCATTTCAGATCTTGCAAATTAATGTTGCATTTATTTTAAAAAATACATATACAGTACTGTGCAAATGTCTAAGGCACGTTAATATATTCGCCCCAAAAATAGTTTTAAGCCAGTTATTTATATATTTTGCTGTAATGTGTCAGTAGGAAATATAGGAACATTCCTTTTGACATTATTTGTAATAATCCATTGAGATTTTCTATGCACAAGGAGTCTGACAACAGGTGGTGCTCCACACAGAGATCTGATCTCACCCTCATCGAGTCTGTCTGTGATTACATGAAGAAACAGAAAAAACAGAGACAGACTAAATCCAGCTACCTGCATAGCTACAGTACTGTGAGAATTTTTAGGCACTAGTGTAAAAATGCTGTACAGTCAGGATCCTTAGAAAAAAAATAGAGAAATTAATAAATGTTATTTATCAATTAGCTAAATCAAATCAATATTTGGTGTGACCATCCTTTGCGTTTAAAATGGCTTTCGTCCAGGAACACTTGTACACTTGGTATTCAAGCGTCTTGGAAACGTTGCCACAGTTCTTCTGGATTTAGTCTGTTTTTTTCTGTTTCTTCATGTAATCCCAGATGGACTCGATGATGGTGATATCAGATC
Source organism: Rhinichthys klamathensis goyatoka (assembly GCF_029890125.1). NCBI lineage: Eukaryota > Metazoa > Chordata > Actinopteri > Cypriniformes > Leuciscidae > Rhinichthys > Rhinichthys klamathensis. Next base: position 1,539,308 of record NW_026606723.1, on the reverse strand, counting down.
TCTGTGTGAATCATACTGGCTGCTGTCTGACTCATTGTGCAAAGAAAATCTTACAATTAATGGCAAAAGGAATGTTTGGAAATATTAACTGATATTTCCTACTAACACAATACAGCAAAATATATAAATAACTGGCCTGCCTTAACCTTTTTTTGTTGGTGAAAATATTAACATGCCTAATGCTGCGTTCACACCGAACGCAAATTGAGCGTCTGGAGCGGGTGATTTCCATGTTAAGTCAATGTAAAGACGCATTGAGGCGAAATCGCGTCCAACGCGCCGTGCCGCGATTTCGTCCAGTTGCCGTCCTGTTCGCGAATTCATCCAGTTGACGTCCGTTAACCTATCAGGACCCTGCTTGCTGCTGTCACGTGGTGAAGTGATGTGATAAACGGGGGCAGGCCCGCCCAGAGTCACTCATTCAACATGGGTGATCCTTGCTCTGATGCGGGACAACAGGTCATCAAACTGGGCGGGGGGAACGGCGGAAGTACCGCTGAAAGCGGCCGTCATCCAGGCGCAGCTCCTCGAGCAAGTGGGGAAACTCTCCAAACTGGAAACGCCTCCAGAGGGACTGGTGGACCCAAGTACGTCGACGATGACCCCTACGCGGCTGTTCTGCTCTCCAGAGCAAATACAGAGTGGTGACTCGAGTCCAGATGAATTCTCGATCAACATCAGCCATCTTGCAAACAGACATCCGGCTAGCACTTACCCCTCCCACGGCGGATTGAAAGCGAATTTCGCCTCAAACGCTCGTCTATTTCGCTTCAAACACTCGCTTTATACGCGCATCCAATTCACTTTGGACACGCGAGTGGATTCAAAATGTTCAAGCGTCCAACTAGACGTGATAGAAGCGAATTTGACGCTCAATTCGTGTTCGGTGTGAACACGGCATAAGACTATTGCATAGTACTGTACATAAACATGTAGTACTAATACAAAGACTGTTGTTTTCTTAAAAGCAATCATCCCCTTTGAAATTAGTACCGGTAGTTAAAAACTAATTATACATATGCAGACCAATATTTAAAATAATCACTGATAGATTTTCCCCTACGTACCTGACTTAAAGGGGTTGTTCACCCAAAAATGAAAATTAACCCATGATTTACTAACCCTGAAGCCATTCTAGGTGTATATGACATTCTTCTTTCAGACGAAAACAATCGGAATTATATTTATAAAAAAACTGACCTGGCTCTTCCCAGCTTTCAAATGGGAGTAAATGGTACCATTTTTTTTTTTCCCAAAAAAGCGCATCCATCATAATAAAAGTAATCCATACGGCTCCAGGGGGTTTATAAAGGCCTTCTAAAGCGAAGCATTGCATTTTTGTGAGAAAAAATTCAGATTTATAACTTTTATAAACCGTAATCACTGGCCTCCGGTAACGACCGTCCACGAGTCTAGTTCCGGCTGAAGAGTATCCTCTGACCCAACGTAGGACTTAGGCGTAGCGTAAGCTTAGGTGAAAGTAGACGCCTCTCATGATTTAAAAAAAAATAGGGCTGAGCTACAAACTCAAGCTCCTCTGAAGGATCATGTGACACTTGTATATTCCAACATTTCTCTTTAAAAATTCTCGTTTTAGACTCCTAATTCGTGTTTTTGTTTTGTTCTATCCTCTGCGCTTCCGTGTTCATCAATACGTCATACGTTGGGTCAGAGCTCACAATTTGCAAAAATACATTGCTTCTTTGCTTTAGAAGGACTTTATTAACCCCCTGGAGCCATATGGATTACTTTTATGATGTACTAACCCATTCACTCCCATTAAGCTTGGAACAGTGTTTGTTCTCTGATTGTGTTTGGCTGAAAGAAGAAAGTCATATACACCTAGGATGGCTTGAGGGTGAGTACATTATGGGATAATTTTAATTTTTTTTTTTGTGAACTAACCCTTTAAGCAGCACAACTGTTTTCAAAATTGATGATAATTGAAAATAAATGTTTCTTAAAGCAAGAAAATCAGATTATTAGAATGATTTCAGAAGGATCAAATTCAGCGTTCAGAGCTTTCCCACCACAGGAATAAATTACATTTTTAAAATATATTCAAATAGAAAATCATTATTAGTTGTAATAATTTTTCACCATATTTTTTACTATATTGTTGATCAAATAAATGCAGCCTTGGTGAGCATAAGAGACTTCTTTTAAAAATATTTTTTAAAAATCATACCGACCCCAAACCTTTTAGCCACTGACATCTATTAGCTCTCTCATTTTTATCTTCTTTTCATTGGCAAAATGAGTATGTAACTCGTTTAACCTTCTCACCTTCCCCAGGTATCTCTCTCCTGTGCGGCCGAGCCGTCGACCCCCGTCAGCAGAGGCTGAGCCCCCAACACCAGGCACCAAAGCACCCCGTTCAAACTCTCTGAGCCTTTTCTACAAAAAGTGTACGTTAAAGCATAAAGCATTCTTTGAGAGAGTCATTAATACATAACATACTACTTTTCTAACTTGTTGAGATAAAACAGTTTTTTGTTGTTGTTTTGTTTTTTGCAGTGTACAGGATGGCCTACCTGCGACTGAAAACGCTGTTCTCGCACCTGCTGACCTCACACCCAGAACTGGAACCTATAATATGGACCCTGCTTCAGCACACCCTCCAGAACGAGTACGAATTAATGCAAGAGAGACACTTAGACCAGGTACTACCATTTTTTTCATAAACATTATAATATGCTGAATTAGATTTTTTTTTAGCTTTGCAGTATGTTCAATAAAATGGTACTTGACCTGCTCCTCTGTTCATTGCAGTTGATCATGTCGGCTATGTATGCCATATGCAAGGTGAAGAACGTTGACTTGCGCTTCAAAACTATTGTGACCGCTTATAAAGAGCTGCCCAATACTAATCAGGAGGTGAGAGTCAAATGTCTTGTTCCCTTTCAAATGACTTGTTTCAGATGATCATTCAAGTATATTAAGAATGAATTTAAAGTGATATTAACAAACACAAAACAACCCAACTCTTTGATTTGTTCGGATGTGTCAGACATTTAAGCGTGTGCTGATCAGAGAGGGTCAGTACGACTCCATCATTGTCTTCTACAATCTGGTCTTCATGCAGAAGCTCAAGACTAACATTCTTCAATATTCCTCTCCTCGGGTGAGGCATGCTACCTTTTACACTTTTATTGAATACTTTCTTGTGTTATACTGCCCCCTAGCGGCCTGAAATCATGTTCAATTGAACGAAAGGGTTCCTACAACAACTTGTGGTTGACTTGAGGATGTTTCTTTTTGTCTCCCAGCCGCCGCCTCTGTCTCCCATTCCTCACATCCCCTGCAGCCCCTATAAAAACTCTCCTCTGCGCGTGCCCGGCAGCAATAACGTCTACGTCTCCCCATTGAAAAGCAGCCGCATGTCCCCTGTACCCATGACCCCACGGAGCAGGTCAGTGTTCACATCTGTCATTACATTTGGGAGATTGTCTACTAATTTTGGGCATATACAGAATTAAATCTTAATACCTGTACACACTTGAATTGTGTGTTGAATTGTGACTTGATAACTTTCTCTTTTACTGTGAGGCGAGATGATTAGTGAGGTTGACTAGTTTATCCTTTTTATATATATATATTTATTTGTCGAAAAGCGTAAACTTCAAAGTCTTTCAGATTATGTGGATTTATGTGTGTTGATTTGCACTAATTGAATCTTTTCTTTGTGGTGTCCTGGACAGAATTCTTATATCTATCGGCGAATCCTTTGGGGTTAGTGATGGAAAGCACTTATTAAACTTTCAAACTATTTAAAATGTGTTAAGACTTGATTTAAAAATCTCTCTCTTAATCTCAACAGTCTGCAGACAAATTTCAGAAGATCAATCAGATGGTCAGCAGCACTGATTGGTCCCTCAAGAGGAGTCTGGATGGAGGCGCCGCCCCCAAACCCCTTAAGAGATTGCGCTTTGACATGGATGGACAAGATGAAGCTGATGGAAGGTGGGATTTATGTTCTATTTTTCTTCATTTATTTCTCAAAGTTTGAATCCAGTGAATCATTGTGACTTTGTTCATTTTTAGCAAATCAAGTGGCGAGTCAACGCTGATCCAGAAGCTGGCTGAGATGAGTAAGTTTCCTTCAACCTTTGTACATGTCTGTTGTCTGAACTGTAAGCTGGATTTCGCAGAACCACAAAGATGTTCTGCCGTCACACTTCTTCCTGTCTAGACATGGCGGATTTTTTGTTTTGAGTCAAATGGTGGTGTTAACTATATAATTCAAAACAGTAAACATAAATCATTATGTATCACAATTGGAAATTCAATGAATCAATAGTTTATACACTACCATTCAAAAGTTTGGGGTCAGCAAGATATATTTTTTTAGGATTTAGGTTTTATTCGATTGGGTATATTTGATTGAAAATACAGTACAAACAGTAATATTGTGAAATAATATTATTATTACAATGCATAACTGTTTTCAATTTTATTTATTTTCAAATTTAAAGGTGCCCTAGAATGTTTTTTTTTATTATTTTATAATGTTTCCTGGGTTACCCTTATAATGTTAGTATGTTTTTTAGATAAAAAATAATCATAATTTAGAAATAAATGGCATTTTTCCTAGCCTGCTTTTAGCCTCTGATTTGAACACTCTGTTTGAAGGGGCGTGTCTGCTGTGGGATTCAGTGTAACCGCGGCCACTGCTGTGATTGGCTGACATGCTTGCATATGAAATAGCTACGCATTACATGTGAAACTCTCTCCCGAATACTTTTACTACTGCTATTATACGTTTTTACGATAACAGCTATCGAGATTAACGAATCGTGAGATGTTTTTAAAGTATTTAGATCTATTCCCATCACATAAAATGTTGCCGTGATGAGCATTGAGCAGATGACAGTGTGTTGATCGCGAGAATGAAGATCTTATCATTGCAAAGCAGTTTCTGCACTCTCTCTGCTTTCACCAATACAAACACGATTATGTAAATACAGGAAGAGCTTCGTTCTGCAGTAACGTGCGTCATTGATTTCATAACGAGTTTGGCAAGTGTCCAGATAAACTCGCGCTGTGTGGAAAGATTGTTCTTTGATCGCTTTCTGTATATAATTTGTTCACAAATTAAATACGATTATTTTCATCCTACTAAAAGAAACGATGTGAAGCTGATATTTTAGTCACTGGCTTGACTTACTGATGCATAAACAGTATTGAACGATTTTGAGAGAAAGATTACCTGTCTGAACTTGAACAATTACACATCAGAAAGTGTTGCTTGGTAGCTCGATCCGAGGCCAGCTCTGTATTGGCCCAAGTTGAGGAAACAGTCGGTGAAATGTTTGGAAATTTCCAGAGAAAATAAAATTAACCCATTGTTTCTTCAGAGGCTCAGATGAAGGAACTAAAAAATACTTTTGTGTTCATGTGTACATCCACACTGAGCAACTGCCATGCTTCGGCTGCGCAGTTCCGCCTGGCATTGAGGGCTGGCATTATGCAAATATTTGGAGGCGTACATATTAATGATCCCGACTATTGCGTCACAGTCGGTATTGTGTGGAGAACCGACCGTTTTTCAGGGGTGTTTTTCATAAACGTGAATTAAATGAGAACGCGAAAACAGTCCAGTTTGAGATTCACTCTATGTCATGTCCATGCACTGAACTCTTGTTATTTGACTATACCAAGGTAAATTCAATTTTGAATTATAGGTCACCTTTAATTTATTCTTGTGATGGCAAAGCTGAATTATTAGCAGCCATTACTCCAGTCCTCAGTGTCACATGATCCTTCAAGAAGCATTTCCTATTATTATAAGTTTTATAACATTGTGCAGCTTAATTTTTTTGGAGAAGCTGTAATAAAAAATAAAAAAATCAGGATTCTTTAATGAATAGAAAGCTGAAAAGAACAGCATTAAAAATCATTTGTTAAAGTCTTTGCTGTGCCTTTGGATCAATTTGATGCATTCTTGCTTTAAAAAATATGAACTGCTTTTAATCTGAAGACTTTTTTCTTCAGTCTTTAAAAGAAATCTTACTGACATCAAACTTTTGAATGGTAGTGTGCAATGTTCCCTCTAATTTTTTTTCTTGCTGAGCAAAACTTTTTTCTATTGGGCGGACATTTTTCGCCACCTGAGCAAAAATATTCTTTATACCTGACCTGTACAGCATACGTAGAAACACAATGGTTTCAACATTCAGTTGTAACTTTTAACTTGAATGTGCCATTTCTATTTTAGTTGACCCTTGATGTAACTTATTGGTATTACCGGTAAATCATATTTTCGAAAAACAAGCTTCTTAACAAATTAAGAAGTCACTAAATGAAGCACATTTTTGGTTACCTGATTTTTTTTTACAGTGCTGTTAACTGTACAGTCTTTACCAAGAAATCCTATGAAAAATAATTTACAAAATCTTCTGCAGGGCAGTTCAATTCTTTACAATAATAGATTATAGTATGAAAGAAAAGTAAGCTGTTGCACTGAGATGGTTTGGGAAAACCATAAAGTGTTTTTGTACAGTCAATTAATTGTGTACAGGAAGCATTAAACCATCAAAGTTAAATGACTGTTTATTGCTTATGAATTTCCAATATTTTCTTTAGCAGGGGGTTTCAAACTTTTTAATGGCAAGGGGCCCTAAACAATACCCTTGTGAGATTCTTTATTTAGGCTTATAATATAAAAAAATATATAGGCCTAATATAATATAAAAAAAAACGAATTGAAGTATTTGAAGTGATATAATATAATTTAAATGCTTCAATTTGTTTACATATTATATTATTATTATAATATGAAAACAAACTGAAGCATTTAAATAGATCTAATAGCTAAATATTTTCAAGAAAAGTGAATGTAAACTCTTTTATAATCTAACCATCCCTGAAACTCCCCCCCCACACAAAAACATCTATTTAAACTAATGATGTATTTTGAATTTGCACGCGGGTGTGTGTGTAATTGTTACCGTTCTGTGTCCATCAACCGTTATTTCCACCACTTTAATCAAACCACTCTTCGTTAAAACATGATGATTTGATTTTATTTCACATGTCAATGCGTTTCTCATTGCCTCTCGTATTGAAGTATTTGGTCCGCACACACGACTCTCTGCCAATCACACGCGCTCACATCATTCTCTTTCTATGAAACCTGTAAACTGCATTCACCAGTTTTCACTCTATAGCGGTTGACCAGAGCACTGAAATTATTTCTCACTTAAACTACAATCAAATGGATTTCCCCACACATTTCGCGTCAGTCCTCTGCGTGGTATTTTATTCTTTTCTGCGCGGCCGAGGCATCAGGAGCAGCTTAGAGGGAACATTGGTAGTGTGCATTAAATAACCACATTGTAATAAAATTAATGAAATACTTCAGAAATGAATAAAAGCTTATTTATTTTCTCTTTTTATTTGTAACTTGAAAGATGCAAACCAAAAGAAAAGTTTGTTCATAAGTGTAATAAAAGCTTTACAACATGTGAAGTGACAGTAAAGACATTTATAATGATATAAAAATCAAATGCTGTTCTTTGCTCTTATTTATCCTGGGAAAAAAATGAATCCCTGTTTCCAAAAAATATTAAGCAGCACAGCTGTTTTCAACATTGATAATAATAAGAAATGTTTAATGAGCAGCAAATCAGCATATTAGATTGATTTCTGAAGTATTGTTTCTGATTCTTCAGCTTTGCTTTAACAGGAACTACTTTTTAAAATAAATTTAAGTAGAAAACAGGTATTTTAAATTGTAATAATATTTCACATTATAACTGATTTTGCTGTGTTTTTGTTCAAATAAATTCAGTCTTGGTGAGAATGAGACATTAAAAAAAATCTTACCGACCCCAAGCCTTTTGAATGATAGTGTCTCTTAATAATAATTAAGAATTACGAGCATACTAGCTAAATATTCAATGAATAAAACTTATTTTCTCTTCAGCTTAAGTCATGCTACAGAATCATAGCAAAATGGCATAGTCATTGTTGCGTATAATTTAACATCACGTGATATGCTAGTGTTGCTTAAAAATTTGTTCTCGTCTCTTCAGGCTCGACACGTACTCGTATGCAGGAACAGAAACTGAAGGAGGAGTCTGTTAAAGAGCATCCAGAGCCCTAAATGAATCCACTCTGTACTGCCTGAGGAAAACCACTCCGCCATGAACGGGAAAGGCTGACACCCCTGGGTGTTTTACGTTACTACATTTTAGACTTCTTCACCTGTTTTAGTAATTAAGCGGTGCACTGCATTTCCTGAAATAGCACAGGTGCTTTTCCTGTGTTAGTTCATTTTAGATTTGTTTTAAGCATGCGAGCGTCCATGAAGGAGGTTTTATTCTTTGTTTTGTAGAGTTTTGTTTAGGTGACATTGTGGTAGAGGAAATAACATGAAGCATACCTCTTAAGTGATCTACAAACAAAAAACTGGCGGGTTTAGTGTGTCATGATGATAATTTATTGTTTTTTTTTTGTTTTTTTCCTTGGTGGTTTTTTCCACTAATTCTAGAGCTTCCTGCTTTTCCTCACATTGCTGTACAGGAAATTGTGAATGACATGGGGTTTAAGATCAAATTTGACACCAGTGTTTCCTTTAATCATGTTTTAGGTAAAGACATCACATCTTTTGCAGATGTGAACCCCGCTTGTGGCCTTTCTCAAAGCATATCTTTGAGGACTCCCTATTTTGCGTGATAAAAGTAAATGGATTTAATTTGGAGACTGTATTATAAATGTGTTGCTGTTTAGGCATTACTGGGGTTTTAGGATGTGATTGCTGTGTGAGTGGATGTGCATATATGTGCGGTCTGACCTTTTTATGTTCTGCCTTGGCCGCGTTGTTATTTTTGCTATTGAATTTTAAGACTGTTTTTGAGCTTTTGTTACTAATATTTGAAAAAATTATGTTATACCTCAAATGTTCTTTTTGAAAAATTATGTAATGCCTCAAAAGTTTAACAACTGACTTGTTTAAGAAAAATCAAGTGTCCTGTTGTTGATTCAAGGAGGACAGTGGCACCTTTGCCTGCTTCTTGCTGCCACAAACTGAGACTAGCCATAGCACATGGTGATAAAATGATTAATCACACTGTTTAGTTTTTTTATTTGCTCTGTTTGGGCAAGTGCCCGCAGATTTATTCCCTACCGAAATGCTGTTTGTCAGAAAATGGCAAGCTTGTAGATGTCTTGCTAGTGTTAGTTGTGTTTGAAGTTCAGAGAATCATCTCTTGGCAGAGGCTTCATTTTTACTATGAAATAAATTATTGGGAAGCAGGGATGCAAAAATTATTTCATACGTGCATCATTCGTTTTAATTCTTCAGTATGATCGTCACTCAAATACTGGAACTTAAAGGCAGAAGCTGAAGTTCAATGCTGTTTGTTCATTTTAATTTCCCCAGCACATAACTTATGGGTTTTAATGTACTGCTATCGTCATAGACGCTCACAAAGAGTCTGCTTTGTCAGCTGTGGCTTCTGTTAAAAGGTTATCAGCACTTCATCTTCAGAAGTGCTTGTGATCAAAGAGAAAATTTAGGGCAGCACAACTGGGTGGCTTAAATTACATATTACCAGAGGAACGGAATAAAGGTGAGGGAAAATGCACATCTGCATAAGTTGTTGTGGTTTAAAGCTGTGGTGCAAAAAACAGAATAACCTGTGTTTTAGTGTTTTGCATCTAAATGGCCTGAGTCACTTAAATAAAGATAAGCTTTGGACTTTGGACCTTTCATACATGACAGTATTCAAAATACTTTGAATCTAAAGCCATTAACAGAACTGCCATACTGAACAATGCATGTAACAAGTGCTGTTATAGGATGGCTGTTATTCTTAGAGAAGGAAATGAATCAGACCTTTTGAAGTGATGATGGGGAGGTCGTTCTTGGGACATCCTCCTCCTACTGTGTTTTGTACCTCACCTCCTCCAGTTGCTGACAATGCTGGGCTGGTTGGGCTAGTGACAAAACTGTGAGTGCTTTTGGAAGACCTGATTTCCCCTTTTCACACTGCAGAAAAGGTAAAGTCTTGCTTTTAATGTTTGCTGTTGAATGTGTCTCTCGTTAAATGTTTGAGAAGAAATTTGATATTAGGATTATTTTTTAAAAGACATGTTACTAACTGGGTATGTTACGGAGATTGTTCGTGCTTGACTAGAAAAGCCTGTTTTGTTGTACAGCTTTTGAAAATAGAAGACAATGAGAATGTGAATTGCAAATGCTACATACTGTAAAACTTCCAGTAAGAATACAAAGCACTTGCACTCTTTAAAAAAAAGGGGGTTTTCTTAGTGATGGAATAAAAGTACCATTTTGGACTCCTCAAATAACTGTTCATTGAACAGTTCTTGGAAGAACCACTGTTTTCTTAGTGTGATTAATATTTTATTCTGAAGAACTTTCTTCCACTATAAAGAATGGAATGCAATGGAAAGTTTCCATGGATGTCATGGAACCACAGATGCCAATAAATAACTTTTGAGTGTACAGTATTATAATAAAAGGTAATGCATAAATTCTCAAAGGGATAGTTCACTCAAAAATGGCTTACTTCAAGAAACAAAGATATTTTTTAAAATATGTCCCTTTTTTTCGTGCATAAAATGAAAGTCAATGAGGTCCAATGTTGTTTTTCACTTTCATTGTATGGACCAAAATATCTTCCTTTTGGAATGACATGAGTTTTTGTTTTGTTTTTTATTGGGGGGGTTGGGGGTGATCTATCCCTTTAAAAAATAAATTGTTGTTTGTTTTAAGTCACTAAATCTTCATCCAAATCTTGTCATCTTTCTACAGGGAAGGACATGAATCTGTCTGTTTCAGGGCTCAGGGAAAACATCTCCTGTTCAGGCCTCAATAACACCTATCACTTCAAGCGCCTAGTGTACCCTACGGCATACATTCTGATTTTTGTCCTCGGACTCGTCGGCCACTCTTTATCTATCTGCGTCTTCTTCAGCCAATGGAGGACCCAGAAGAGTTTCACTCCAGTCACCCTATTAATGCTGAACCTGTTGGCCTCAGACCTGATGCTGGTGTGCTCTTTGCCCCTGAGGATCACTTACTACATGCTGAACTCTCAATGGCTGTTTGGTCACGTCGCCTGTCGACTCATTTTATACGTGTTTTATCTCAATATGTACAGCTCAGTGTATTTCCTAGTTGCCCTGAACGTCTTGCGTTACCTGGCGCTGGCACGGCCGTACTTGTACATACGCATACAGACCCACTACGTCACGGGTATCGTGTGTTGCCTCATTTGGGTCTTGATGGGTTTAGCCTGCTGTCCGCTGTTGTTCACTAAGAAAAGACTTCAAGATGAGGGGAGTTCTCGATGCTTGGAGTTGGCGATGGACAACGTGGACCAATTGCTCCTCATCAACAACGTCACGTTTCCAGTGGGCTTTGTGGTGCCCTTGGTGGTCATCCTTTTCTGCTCTGTCTTTGTCGCAAAGAATCTTCTGAGGCCTAGTCCTGCACTAGGTAGGACCAGACCTTGCAGGAAGAAGGCGTCCGCTCTGGTCATCATCAGCCTTGGGATCTTTCTGGTGTGCTTTTTACCTTATCACGTAGTGCGGACGATCTTCTTATCAGCTGAGAAGCATGTCAAGATGAACGGATACGGAGACTCGTGTGACTTTATTTTGGTAGTCCGCAAGGCTGCTGTTGTAGCGCATTGTTTGTGTACAGCTAACAGTTGTCTGGACCCTATCCTTTTCTTCTTCGTTGGGGAAAATTCCCGATCTTTCTTCGCTAAATGGACAGGAGGAAGAAAAAGTAGCGCTTGTGCTCCAGGGAGAAACCCACAGCAGGAAGAGTTACAGGTTTTACAGAACTAAATGAAACAAGGCTTGACAGATAACAAAGAACAGACCAGAAGTACCTCATTCTTCTGGGTACTTCATAAATAGATGTACAACACAAAAAGGTCATATTTTGACTGACTGGCCTTTTAAGATTTAGGATTTTCAAGCATCAAGTATTTGATACTTACGACTGATCATGCCCAAACGTGACACGTCAGAGATAGTTGCGTTCAGTCGGTGTTCACAGTTGGTGTTTAAAATCTGCTGCACTCGTTGGAAACTCTGTAAAAGTCTTAGAATGTTTCAGCTTGTCGTTAAGTCTGTCCCTGGCATTAGGGACGTTTAAACTGACAGTGTTTTAAGGAATCTTCTGGGCTCATTACAAGTTAAGCAAAATCGACATAATTTTGATTACCACATGAATTAATTATGACTTTCCTTAATTTTTCTTAAAAAAAAAAAAAAGCTTAATTCTTGGTTATTACTTGGCAATGGAAGTGAATGAGGCTAATTTAACATTATTATTGTTAATAGGCTACTCGCTTTCAATAGCTACGAATGAAAGCGCTTTTCTGTGTAAAGATAATTTGGACAACTTTCATCACCTTGACACAGCAATGCCATAAACCCTAAAATGACCATAAAAATTACGAGAACAACTTTACAGCTCAAATAAGTTTTAACAAAAGAATAAACATGCTTTTATATAATTAAAAGCTTTAAATCCTTTTGGCCCTATGTACTTTTATTGTAATGGTACATTCAAGTCATGTAGTAAAAATCGTATTTACATGTTGAACGCACCTGATCGTCACCAGCTCACCACAAAGAGTAGGGAACTCTAGATGCAGCTAAGTTGCATGTACAAAATAGTATAGTATTGTACAATTACGGTTTACTGCACCTTCCTAAATTGAATTAAAGTATGAAAAAGCAAAACACACCTGATGCAGATTGATTATTCATCATTTTGTAGAAGTAGAGTAAAAAAATTGTGATTTGAACTCACCTAAAGCTGTAATTACAACTTTCCTACTCATAAATACGAATTTCCCAGAAGGACTTGAATCTACCCTAAATATAATTCTTTTTTATAAATATGTATAACTGACACTGAAGTCGTCGATTAAGCTTAACTTGTATTGAACCAGGTATTCATTTTATTTTAAAATGTATTTATTTAAAGTTGTTGTTTTGCCACTCAACTCCATATTTAATTAAATGAGGCAGCAGATCACTGTCTGGAAGCTTGTTTCCACCACAGAATAAAAAATAAATAAGCTAATTGTGACTTTTTATCTCTCAATTCTGACTTTTTTTTTTTCAAGCAATTGCGAGTTTACATCTTTCAGTTCGGACTTTTTTTCTCAGAATTGCGTGATTATAAACTCGCAATTGTATAAAGTTAGAATTGCATGATATAAAATTGCAAAAAGTTTATTGCTGCGTCCCAATTCAGAGGCTCTATCCTTCTAAGGCCAATTGCGTCACAGCGGCGTGATGAAGGCTGTCCCAATTCAAAGGCTCCTTTAAATGCGGCCTCCAAATGTGGCCTTCGTTTCCCGTGAAATGAAGGATGAAACAGATGGATTCTTTGCGCACCAATTAAGACAAGATTTTTTTGAGAGAAATTGAATTACACTTTTAAAGCGGTTCGAATGTTGACTTGCATATTCTTACCAGGATGCGATTATATGCAAGTACAAGCGTTACTGTCACTCATTAACAGCAGCTGTCACAGTTGCTAGCCGACAAGAACAGTTTATAACTCACAATTCTGAGAAAAAAGTCAGAGTTGTAGGATAAAAAGTGACAATTATCTTTTAAATTGTTTCCACGGTGGAAACAGACTTCCATCGTAATCCATACTGTCTTCCATTGTTAGTTGCTGCAATGCTTCACTGTTAGTTTACATAGTTGAACTTTTCTCAACTTTGTAGCTTTGCTAGCGATTGCTGTTGCTGAAAATTATCTGCTTTCTGAAAATGAATGACTTTTTAATGTAAATCACTGTAAGCATGAACACCGCCTCATTGTTATGGTGTTGAATTATCATGCTAATATTTAAGCATACTATAGCATAACGTTTTCAATGTTTATTTTCAATGTCTTAAATTATGTTGGACCTTTACTGAGGTTTCTCTCTCTGTGCATCTTTGGCACGTGCCTGCAGTGTCTCGTGTTGAAGTCTGTGTGATCAGGAAGCTCAAGTACTGCAAGCAAAGCATGTGGCTTTCTGCACACACCTGCTTCTCGCAGCTCTCCTTGTCGCCACGTTAAAACTGCGCACATTCCTCTTTTTAGGTTTACATACTGACACTTTTTTATAGTTTTGTGGTAGCTGTCTGTGCTGTTTATTTGTCATTGGATTTAAATGAGGAAGCTCAGTTTTGTGTGGTGGATATCAGTTGATCTTTTTCACATCTTCTGCACATGTTATCATGTTCGAAATATCATGGTCAAAGAAAGTGAGTTCATTAGAAGTGCGTTTTATGTAGATTGCATAAAAAAAATCGAGATGCAATCCTTGGAGAGTCAATATATAAAAAATGGCATGGAAACCGTTTCCACAGTGATTGTTTTGTTTATACATCGGATTAGTCTTAGGTCGGTAAAAAAAAAAAAAACCTCTTCCTCTTTCATTTCATCCATAAATGGAAGTATGTCACTAAACCGATGTTCTCTTACAGAAGCCCCATTATGTTACATGCTGACCAACCTGATTGAAGTAGATAAGAACGTCCTCAGCATCAACACAGTTGTGCCTCAAAGACTTGTGAGCTACAGACCTAGACAGTTTTTTGGGGTACTGCATGTACATCATTTTTTGCCATTATACATGCAAGCTGTCTAGAGGCAGCTCTATTTTTTTTAGTCCGAGTTTTAAAATCACGTTATATGTTGGTCACCAAACTATAAAGGGTCTTCTGAGATTTTAAAAGCTCAAAGGCCTCATATTTGTATCTTGTGAAAAATGTGTTGTTCTATGAAACATTGAAATAAGAAACTCTTAATATTCATATATTGAGAATGTTAACTAACGGACCAATTTTAAACTGCAACTGAAACTACAGGTATCTTCAGGCATTCAAACGCATTCGATTGTGATATGGCTCGTCATGTGATGTAAACATGGCTGCGCCCATGAGGGGGCGACCTGCTCAATGTAGAATACATGTTTTTTTATAGAAGACTGATGTCTGGAGTCTTCAATACATAAACATCATTTTAATCATATTTATCAAGTGCTGTTCTTTGTGTGAAACGTTTTTTTGCAAAACATTAACCAGTGAACATTGGTATTTGTCTTACTTGGTAATAACGGTATTTGAAGCAATTACAGCAGCACAGATATTTCATGAGTAGTTTCTGTAATCTATCTGGGAATATGTGTAAGAAACTTCAGGTCAGTTCTCTGCAATAGCTCTTCTTGCTGTGCATGGCTCAATCTTTTGACCGTGGAAATGTTGTAAGAGTCAGACCTAAATATAACTAAAGACCACCCTCTTGACTTCTGAGAGAGAGAGAGAGAGAGAGAGAGAGAGAGAGAGAGAGAGAGAGAGCGCGCGTGCACACTTTGCGCTCATGTGAGGAGAGAGAGCGTGGGTTACTTCAGCAAGTGTCACACCAAAACAGCGACAATAAGTTGAGAACTCGCCAACAGCGCTGGAAGATGGAGGTATGAAATCATTTACTATGCTTTCCCTTCACATTGTTTGTTGTTGCGATTTTTTTTTTTCAAACTTTGAAAGTTTATTTCCTTTGCTGCTCATCACTGTCTAGTAGGCTACTACAGAGTAAACAACAACTTGTTCTGTTGCATTTCAGTCCATGAGATGCCACGAGATGATATAAGACGTCAAAGCATCAACTTTTATAGATGCCATCTAGATATAACTGCATTATGCGGTATTCCGTCTTGATTATAGTGGGGTTCAAACCTAGGCCTATGTGATCACTATAGTGGAAAAGCTTGTGTTTTGCATTTTTATAATTTAATACATTTTCGGTACAAATTATATAATCAGCTTAACAATTTAAGTAAATATTTGCATTAACTTTAAATATTGGCTTGTTCATTAGCTATATTGACAGCAGCACTAAATCTGCATGAACTCCCTTGTGTGAAACCTGATTGTTATATTGAATAGTTTCTGAAATCTTCTTGAATGTCTTATTCATTTTACATCATCACGTTTCTTTGAAAATTTACAAAATCATAAAACTTTTCTTTTCAGTTTTAAATTGGATTTTAAATCTGATTTTGTGGTCTTAGGCGTTTTGACTCCAGTGTACACATTTATATATTACATTATATTGTAGGCTACATTATATTGTTTTGTTTATTTAAAAAATACATACAGTATGTTTGGATTAAAAATAAGTTATTGCTAGTGCTGTTTTTATTCTTTTAAATTCATAATGTTTCTACTACAAACAAATTAATTATGCTTTACAATTTCTGTAGTAACCTCATACTGTGCAGTCTTGATTGAGAGATAATAAATGGTTTACATTCCACATATTCCTCTCAGCAGGTATTTGTCTGGTTCATATGTGAGTTTGGAGTCAGTGGGTGAAAGATGAATAAAGCATAGCTGTGGCTGTCATTCAGTTTTGTCACCCCACCTGCAAACCTCCATCAATCATAATTACATAAGCTTGTTTGTAGAGGCTGCTCTCATCAGTTGTAGTTTTATGGTTGTGTAACTTGTGTTGGTCTCAATGACTCTTTGAATTGCGTTTTGACCAATGAATTATATTGCCTTGAAACTGCCTCCCTTGTCTCAAGTTAGAAAGTATGACTAGAATGGCAGCAAGCTAACTGACACAGGAAGTGGTGTAACCTCATCCGTATGACAGATTAAAATGGCGGGTTTGGATGGTGGACCCACGTGTTTGTGTTTGTATGCACAAATATTCTTGTGCTTGCAGATTTGATCACTGATTTCAACATACAGTTTGCTTTTAATTTAAAGTGGCTGAAGGCTCTAACTATAGATTTCTGGGAGTACTATATTTGTCTATACCATATTTCTTTTCTCTTATACAGTGTTGCCAACTTGTGTTATGACTTTGTCGCTATATTAGCGTCTTTTCAGAACCCATTAGCAACTTTAAAATAAATCTAGTGACTTTCTGGACTGCTGGTTAACACAGCCAATCATTATATCATATCCTTTCCATTGTCTGACAGAAAATATGTAAATGAGAACAGCTTCACTGGACATTCGGCTATATATTTTATTAAAATACAGTATGTGAGCACGGATTAGGATAGAAAACTGATGTAAATTGCTTACAGTTTAAGTCATCTAGCAACATTTAGCTACTTTTTGAGCAGGCTTTAGCTACTTCCCATTGAAAATAGTTGGCAACACTGCTCCTATATAGCCTCTATTCATGCCAATAAAGTTGCCATCCATATGTTAGTGGCTTTGTAAATGTCAAAATAACAAATAGCTATGCTACCTTAATAAAAAATATCTGAATTGCACTTAAGTGATTGTACATACCAAAACAAATGCCTAACAATCCATCAGTTAAATGTTACGTCAGTTAACATTTAAGTCTTCTTCCTAAAAATAAATTAGTATTTGACTAACAAATTATATTTATATAAGATATACTTAATAAGAGTTGAGAATTTAAACGTATTCTATGCCGTACTTTTATGTTCATGCAAATGAGTTTGCAACTGGAAACATCTTAGACTTACTTAAATGGGTTAAATGTTACTCATCAATATAGTGTGCTATAATTGGTGCTTTATCATGTTATATGTGTTTAATAATTGCTGATCTGGGTACAGTGTGGCGTTACACAATATTATAGCATAATTATTCAAACTAAATGTAATGTGCTGGTTTCTCTTGGGAACCTAGTGTATAACATACAAAATTGCAAGTGGTTCTATTGTTTGAGAAAAGACTTGGTCAGGAAAACTGTGTGTTTACTCAGATATGCAGTGGCAAATTGCACAGATATTGAGATTGGTGTGAAAGAAAGACAAAATAAACAAGGTTCTCGTCTCAATTTATTATGATATTTAACTTTTGCATATTTTTAAGCCAGAGAAACCATTCTCTGTGAATACAATCCGAGCTGAGACACATTTAAAGATGATTTAATTCCTGCCATCGAAGAATGTTTTTCGGCTCCTAGTTGTGAAGCCTGGATTGACTGTATTTCTCAGTCATATTGACTCTCAGAGCACTGTACCGCATGGACTTCTGGTTATTTAAGTTGATTATCTCCTGAATGTCAGCTATGTGAGCATGCGGGTCAGTGTCAGTCCCACCTCGGCAGCTGTTATGGGCGACGGCCCTCTCTTGACTGAGCTGTACGCAACCTCAGTTTGCTCATAGATGAAACAGAGATTTGGAGAAGGGAAATGTTATTGCAACATGGCATTAACCAACTACAACAAGCTTCCTCCCCAAAAGACTTGTATATTTTGTTTGTTCTTTGTACTGAAGAGTGTTAAGGAGAACAATCATTCATTACCTCATATAGAGAACTTGCTGAACTTTGTGCTGGGAGACTGTGAGAGCATATGGGTGTGAACTTGTCCCAGCCACCCTTCAAAATTCATGGACATGACTTCATTTGGAGTATTAGCAAATGATGTAAATGCGCAGTGCAGCTGTCTGAAGGACATAATGTCCATTTCTTTTTAATGCCATGTTTCATGAAAGTGTTGTTTGGTAGATAGTGGTATCACTGGCAGGTAATGGCCGTTCCATCCATGCAAATCTTGCAGATGTCAGATAATGGCAGGTTGTCCTGTTACAGGATGTAGATGTCTGTGCCGCTGTAGATGGAGTCATTACATACTCCTGGAACACTGTGTGATTGATTCAAGACCTGGACCCTGATGGGATATGGGTGTGAGGTGGAGTCCATCATCATAACTCACTGACTCACACCAGAGTGTTTCGCGAAAGCTCGACTTTTCCAACACACCTTCCACTCCAAATATATTAGAGCCAGAACATGAGGTCATAGTACTGGGGCATTTCTGGCTGGAGAACACTCTAGATAGAAGAAAGTGAGTGTCCTTGATCTCTGTTATTTTGTGAAGAAATGGTGGTTTAGGCCTTAAACACTCTACACACAAATGTGTGCTATTTTTGTACAGAAAATGCATTACTGTGGGCGCTAACAAACCTCAATTATCATCAGTGCCATCTAAAGTGTTATAATTCGGGTAGCTAGTTGTACACATATAGACGTTTTAGCTAACTTTAACTAAAGAGGTCAAGGTTTGGCTAATTAGCATGACCCAACTATCCCCAGCTGATAGATCTTTTTCTATTGACTGCCATTTAAAAGTGGCAATGTATTTTTTAAGGAACATAAATTGTAAATATTTCAACATATCATCGATTTTTGTGAGTGACCAAATTTGTATTTATTTTGTATTTTATTTAAAGCCCCCCTGTAGTCAATAATTGTATCTCTTAAACTCATCTTTGATCACCAAAATGACACATTTAAACGTTTTTTTTCCTTGAAAAAAAATCTTCATGTCTTAGAAATAGCTTGAATGTAACTACCTTGCCTCAATTTAGTATATTCTATGAATATGCAAATTAGCCCCGCCTCCACTCACTCACAGCAGCTCAGAGATCCATCAGAATGACATCAGAAACACCAGCGATTTCATACCACTTTTTTCACTGCAGTTTTACGGAGAAAATACTCAGCAATGGCGATGACTTGTGAATTTGCACATGGTTTGTTTTAAAGCATATTAAAAACACCACATAGACACTTAAACAACATTAAAAGCTTGATTGTCACCACAGGGGGACTTTAATTATTTTTACTTTATTTATTTTTTTAAATGGATAATTCTTTGTTCTGTGAAACAGAAGATATTTTGAGAAATGTATTTCTTTTGAGAGATATTTTTTTGTCCATACAATGAATGTCAATGTAACCAAAAAACTGTTTTGTGACCAACATTCTTCAAAGAAAAGTGTGAACTAGCTCTTTGACTATTCCTTTAAAGGGAATTATAAATTGCATTCTGACATGCTTTGAAAAGCAAGGACAGTTTGTGCAAGCGTCTGTGATCATGGCATTATGTGGCGCATGTTTTAGCCTTAAGATGGAAAGGCTCTGTCTTTTCCTTCCTGTGCATCCTCTCTCATTAGGGGACATGGTTCAGTGTAAATTGAATCATGGCTGCTTCCTCATGTTCTTCAACTCTCTGACATATACAACAGATTCTTTGTGAGACACTAATAAGATTCTGTTTTCCACTGCCTGGGTTACAATCAGCGTTGTGTGTGCTGGTAGACTTCTAAAAGGAGGAGGGTGTTTGGGTTTGCTTTTGGAGTTTTTAAGTCTAATGAAGTTAATGTTCCAGTCACATTTGATGTTTTCATACTTTCCGGGTCAAAGGCAGATGGAATACCTACATGCAAAACAATACTTGTTTGTGATTGATTCTACAATCAAATGTATGTGTGCTGTTATATTAGTAGTATTTGGTCACATCATACGCTCACACCTCTTCAAAAGTTTGGGGTCGGTAAGATCTTTAATGTTTTTGAAAAAGTATCTTATGTTGCATTTATTTGATCAAAATACAGCTAAAACTGTAATATTGTAAAATATGAATACAATTTAAACTGTATTTTATTGTAATATTTTTTTTATATATATATATCCTATGATGGCAAAATTTTCAGCAGTCAAAATAAAAAATCTTTTGTTACATTATAAATGTTTTTACTGTCACTTTTGATCAATTTAATGAACCCGTGCTGAATAAAAGTATTAATTATTTGATAACACTTTAGTCCAATACTCTCTATTATTTAGTTGCTTATTACCATACATATTATTTGGATATTGGCTGTTTATTAGTGCTTATAAAGCACATATTAATGCCTTATTCTGCAAGACCATATTCTACATCCCTTAATACCTAAATACCTACATTTAACATCTGCCTTACAAACTATTAATAATCAATAATTAGGAGTTTATCGAGGCAAAAGTCATAGTTAATAGTTAGTTAATAGTGATAATTGGACCCTAAACTAAAGAGTGACCAATTATTTAAATCTACTGACCCCAAGCTTTTGAATGTTGTTGAAATAAGTATTTCAATAATACAGTAAAATGTATGTTGTAGTTTTTATATGCCATTGCTGTTTCAAATGGAAATTGGGGCT
Organism: Rhinichthys klamathensis goyatoka; assembly: GCF_029890125.1. NCBI lineage: Eukaryota > Metazoa > Chordata > Actinopteri > Cypriniformes > Leuciscidae > Rhinichthys > Rhinichthys klamathensis. The sequence continues at coordinate 1,518,327 of NW_026606723.1, read as the reverse complement.
TTTGCTTTTGTAAATTGTTACTAGAAATTGAATTCTTGACATTCTGTTCAATCTCAGGTCATGAATATTTATCGAAATATCGTACTACAAATAATTTTCTCATCCAATTTTTTTTTTTTACTCCCTTTCTGCCTCTGAAAAAACACCCCTGGTCACAGTGTGGCTTAAACAGTTGAAGAGGAAACGCAGATGAAATACCCCAGAGTCCCGCTTACTTGGATGTTTTTTTTACACATAACTGCTCCCACACTCATGATGGCCTCGTGTTTAATGAGCTGATTCCTGCTCCAGCACTGCAGTGTGGTAAAAAACGGGTATATATATATATGCGTCATGAGCATGTCTCTGTTTTGGAGATTAAGAAAGGCTCATGCTGAACTGACTGCATTTGTGCTGTTTGTTGCTTTGTTTACTCGCTGTGTGTCATCTGACTGCTACCAACTGTTGTAAAGGTAAAGTAAGCTTTAGAACGAATCTGTGTTTTTGTTGCTTAGTTTATTATGGTAGCAAAAGTTGGAGAAACTATGAGTGACTATTGCAACAGTGATGCCATGATCAGGGGTCATCTTTGCAGGTGTGTGTGTTAAATGTGTGCAAAGGCACAGCTGTGGGGTGCACACACATTCAGACACACATATGCTGTAAATCTCACCACCCACTGGGTCTCAAGAGAAAAAGCTGCCCGCACCCTGCCTTAAATGAGTAGTAATGAGCTCAACGCCCTGTACTTAGCATGTGAGATACACAGCGCTTGCATTAAAGCTTTCAAAAGTAAACACCACACCATTTGTGATTTTATTTTCATGTTTTAAGGTCTTCCTCTGTAAAATATTCCCACAGAGTAGAGCAGAAATACATAACAATGGCCGATTATTTGCATAAAATGTACTGTAATGTAACTTTTACTTGCTGAATCTTCAAATATGTGATTGTAGAGGGGATCTGGTTGAAGGAAATCAGTGTTTTCTCAGTTGCTGTTGTTTAAAATGGCAAGCATGCTCTTACGTTGCATTTCAGGCATGGGAGCGGTTTAGTCTCTGGGGCAGGTCCTCATCGTCTTGCCATGTTGTTTTTGGCAGTTAGCATAACATTTTTAAATTTGTCAGTGACACTAAGAATTTCTACGAACGTGTCTTGGGGGTCACACTGGAGGAAGCTTTCTCAGGCTGATTCATTCTACAGTGAACTGGGTTACCAACTAAATGTGTAACTGCATGATATGGGCTAAACTGCTTGTATCTTGTTTCTCTCGACTAATTTCTAGTTTTCTTGTAACAATGCTAAACAAAACACATATTTTGTTAATATATTTAAAATAGCAACAAGAATTTTCACAGAACAAGCTTTTTTCTCTCCATCTTGGGCACTAAATGGGGCAAATGATGTCATGATGAGATGGAATGCTTTTATCTTAAAGAGGACTGGATCTAGTGAAGCTGGAACACATGGGCAGCAGACACAGGCACGACTGAGAGAAACAGACAGAAAGAGGTTGGGGGAAATATAGAGGCCTTTTGAACAGAGGTCTAAATGCGTCAAGTTACCAGGTGTCTTTTTCGGCCATTTTAAGCAGTGGCGTCCTGTACCTATTTTTATTTTAAAAAGTCTTCCAGGCTCACTTAGGGTGTGTTCACGCTTGGCAAGTTTAGTTTGATTAAAACCACCTCTGCTGTGATTGCCCTGTTAGTGCAGTTAATTTCAATAAGTGTGAACGGTGCCAACCGAACCCTGGTGCACACCCCTTTTCAGGGGATCTCGACCCACTTCCAAACAAACTCTTGTGCAGTTCAACTGAAATATAAACCCAACACGGACCAAAGACATCTAAACGCACTAAAAACAGGATGTGATGTCACAAGATGTGACTCTAAAAAGGAACAAATGCGTCATACCAATACCATTATGTACTCAAAACAAGTGCATTTAGCCCAGCAGACAGCATTGGTTTGGATGTTTGGTAAGTTCAGTTGCAAAATATACATCATAAAAGCTGTTTTTTGTTTTGTATTTTTAGGTTCTGTGTTAAAAAACGACAGTGTGAACGTTAAGCAAACCAGGACTAAATGTGTCATTCTTTTTTGGTCCAAAAAAAAAAATCAAAAGAACCAAACTACAAGACTTGTGAACACACCAAAACAGCTAAGCAAGATAAGATAAAAAGAATTAAAGAAGGTTAGACTTGTGTTAGTTGAACATGTTTAGTGTAGTAGTAAAGATTCTTGTTCAAATCCCAACCTAATATATTTACATTTTAAAAGGAATATAAAATTTGATTAAAACAGCATCATTGTTAGTGCAGTATTGCTTTTATACAACAGTTAAATAAATATTGATTTAAAGGTATGGTAGGCATTTTTTTTTTTATGAATACTTTTTGTGATGCTGGTTGAAACTCTCTTCACATCCTCATCGCAATCATTAATAGAAGTGGTCTAAATATTAAAAAAACGTACATATATTTTCCGTGGAAGTCTCAGGGCCAGAAATGTTCATCCAATCATTGCATTCGATCCGCATTGCATTGTACCTGCGAATTGTCCCACAATTTCAGTAAAAAGTTGCCTTCAAAATAAACTTTGCTCAATGACGCATCTGATTTGAAGCTCTTGGCCTGCTCAAGCACCCTTCCTGTTTTTGACTTGTCTTATATACATCAGCTCAGCTTAAGTTGCCTCATCATTGTATAAGCAACATCCTGTAAACCATAGACTGCATGCAGCTCAGTAATGGTGGGTTCCCACAAAGCTCAGTGACTGAACAGTGCCTTGACGGCGAACAGTTGTCTGAGTCCACAGACATTGCCTCACCCCCAAAATACCACATTGTGCTATCACTCTCGACAAGGCAAACTGGTTTCCCTCCACTGATAGTGAGACTGCTAATGGTCATAGATGGAAGCCTGTGGATGGAAGAGCCTGAGAAGGGGATGATAACTGGGCTGAAGTCATACCCGACTGAGCCTGTGTCCCCCTGAGGATAGTTTCTCAACCATTTCTTTTGAAATGCACTTTTTTCATCACTTTGCTCTAATGAGCGCTCACGACTCTCGTGGTTTCCTGTGGTGAAAAACAAGACTTATCTCAGCCTTCTCCGTGAAAGTCAGCATTACAAAACTTGTCATTAGAAATCTTTACTAGAAGATTAAAAAGTAAAAGCTGGACTAAACTCTTCTAATTGGAGGTGTTGCTTTGGACTTCGCAATAGTGTGTGTTCTCCTACATTTTAAGAAGATTTGTTATATATTAAGGTGGGCGGAGATTTCACAATTAAAAATAAATAATTCATTTTAAAGTGCTTTGCCTTGGATGACATGGTTCAATATTACTGATAATTAATCAAAAACAAGGGGACATTCTCATTCATACACTAACATTTTGTATTTCAGGAGCATTCTGTTGTAAAAAAGCGCTCTGTGGCTGAACTAGCTGGAAAATTCAGTTGTCCAAAACCCCATACGACAGATGCTGAAGTGGTGAGGTTTCATATTGTATGATCACATCCTCTCTGCTTTCGCACTTTATATTCCTAATATGTCCCATCGGCTTTTTCTGGACGTCGATGATTCAAATCATCTAGTTTTTTCTGCTATTGCTTAGTTTTTTTTGTCTTTTTTTTTTTTTTTTGTTTGTCTTCAGTTTTCCTTCTTTTTCCTCATTTCCTTTGAAATTTCCTTAAAAAAACAGTTAACCCTTAGTGTTGACAAAACGATAAAAGAAGACGTGAATCTTCCCAAAAGACAAAATCAAAAGAAACAAAACCCACAAATGATAATATAAATGACAATATCATTCAAATATGTGAAGTTAATTATCCAAAGCAAAAGAATAGGTATACTTATATTAAGATCTCTTTACTGCTAGAAAAGAGAACAGTTATGTAGAATGATTTTGTAGCACAGACCTGTTACCTGATACCCTGTGTGTTCATTTAAACAGAAAGTGTATCATAGGGGGAAATCTCAGAGATAGTTAGTTCTTTCCCCTATATTTCAGACAAGGAAACAAATTTCCCAGTCTCATTCTTTGGAACGATTCCACAGTGTATTTTTAGTTTCCTGCGTGCCAGATTTTTTTCCTTTGAATGTGTGACTTGTTATGTGTCCTTAGGTTTTAATGTTAAGATTGGTTGTGTGAATCCTCATGTACGGCATGGCAAAGTGTCATTCTATCGCTTAGGAAACAGACACCGAAGCAAGGCGTACCTAAGCACAGATATTAATAAGAGCGATCGTTATGCAATGCAGAAATATTACGTTGCATGTCTATGCAGGTGACACATGGGTTATCTCGTTTTTACCAATATCTTCCTGCTCCCCTCCTTTCTAAGCGCTGTTGCTCACTTTGGTAACATTTCTCAAACATTTCCTCATTCCAAACTATTTAATTTTTTTGATTTGTTTAAATAAATGTATTTTTTATTTATTTCTTTTATTTTTTTAATATTTAATATTTTATTTCAAACAATTGTATTCATTCATTACTATGTTGTTTTTTATTAATTGAATTTTAGACATTTTTTTAATTCTTATTTCTAATATATTCTATATATATATTCTAAATATAAATTTATATTTATTGGTTTTAAAATATACAACTTTTTTTTTTAAATAATCACATTTATTTAATTTAACTCTCATTAGAGTATTAGTAGAGTATTAGTGTTTAGAGGGGGTCCCCCAACAGACATTACTGACTATAAGAAACTTACATGTCAACTTATTCTACTACTAACCTTAACACTACTAATACTCTAATGAGGGTTAGTTGACAGGTGCAACATTACTTATAGTCAACAGAATGTCTAAAGGGTCAAATAAAGTGTAACCTTACGTTATTGATAACTAGAATTCTGTGGAAGTATTTTGGCGGTACGGTAAAGTGGACGTACATGTTCAAGCATGTGGATCTGAGCTGTTCTTTTGTTCCAGAACAAGCCTGTGCGGAGGAGACCCCCACGCTCGCTCCTGCTGCCTGCTAGTAATGATGCAGCTCAAGGCCAAGATGAGGTGAGAGGATCAGGGAGTTAACTAACCCTTTATGGCGTTGCCATTTGGCAACAATCCATTTCTACTCATTTCCTTGTTATTCAGAAAAAAACAATATATTGCACTGTGCGAATTAAAAGGGCAGGCCTTGAGGCAGCCAGTGATGTGCTGTTTTTAAGTCACATGACATTTGAATGTCCCTCCAATCTCTCTTTCCCACTGTCACCCTCACACGGAAGACACCTGTTGAAATGCTCCAGAAATAGCTTTATTAACCTCATTTCTAAACCTCTTTTTTTCAAGGGGGATTTTTTTTACAGCATCTTTGATAAGTAAATTAGATATTTTATTCGACGCTGTTCCACTATGGAAAAATAGGTATGTTGCCGTATGGCAACGCTGTACCACAGGGGAATTGCACTAATGCATTTTCCCATTGGGATTTTTTATAGATTGTAGCATCAACAATGTGATTGCAGTTATTTATTTATTTGAAGTGTTTATTGTAGTATAGTTGTATTTATGTATAAATAACAAAATGATTTCTTATTTTCAGAAAATTAAAACAGCAATATTTTACGGTAAGGGCAATGGGAAGAGAGCAGAGTTAGCTCTTATTTGATGAGAGTGAGGATGAGTTAGCCAAATGATAGGGATTAATGATAGGGATCTACTTATTTTTGGTTTGTTCCAAGTATATAAGTTTATACATTTCTATAAGAAATGTGCAATTAAATAGAAAACAAATTAATAATTTTACACAAAAACTACTTTTTTGACCATATTCCATTGTGGTAGAGCCTAAGTAAATCTTTTTTTTTCAACAATCTTTTTTTTAAAAGTGATTTCATGTAATAATAACTTTATTTGAAAAAAATATTTAATGGTTAGAACATAATGAGTACCATAGAGGGTTAAATTAATATACTTTAATTTAATTCCTTAAAATATAATTCCTGCATATAGAATTTTTTTTATATTATGTCAAATCAAAATATTCAATGTTGCGTAGCAATGATGCAGATTTTCTTTTTGTTTCATCCATTCAGAAAGGAGCTGAAACAGTATCACCCAGGAAGAACAGAAACTCAGCCCTTATTGAGAAACTGCAGGTTTGTTATTCTCACGTTCCCTAATCTTATACAGCAGTGTTTCCCTCTAGTGGACAGAGGTTGTACTGCTTTAGAAGAGCCATATCGGACGTGATTTTCCTTCTCATTTCACTCAGGCCAACCTTGCGCTTTCTCCCACGGGGCCACTGCCCTTCCCAAAGAGCCCGGGGGTGTTGAAGTTACCGGTGCCGTCCTTCTCCCCCGGCTCTCCCAGCAGCCCCTCTAGTCCTCCTGTAATTGTCACACCCAAACAGGAGGAAACACCTGCCAGCTTTGAGAATCCCACAGAGGGAACTGTTCTCAAAAGCATCATTAAGGTTTGAGGCTTTTATATAATTTCATGTCAATGAATTAAAACCATAGATGAAAAGATGGATGAGAAAAATGAAGCCAAAATATCCCAGAAGGGATTTTTTATTTCGGCTCGTGTCCCATTCGACTACATGGAGAGGGCGGGTTTATGACCGATACTGCACCCAGCCACCAGGGGGCGATCAAAATGCTTTGGCTTCACTTTTCAGGACGTGTGCTGCACACTTGATTAAAACCGATAAAAATTGGTGCAGTATTTGAATTCGAATGTGTTTTTTGAATCAACGCAGGGTAGAGCTCGACATTCCATCAAGCGGCGGCCACCGTCTCGCCGAAACAGGAAGTCTAGTGCCGATGAAGAGGAGGATAAAACAGCCTCAGCAACCCTCGAACCCACGACTCCAAATGGACACGAAGGAGATGTGTTTGAAGAACAGAAGGCGTCACCAGACACAGAATCTCTCTCCTCTAAAGAACAGATTGAGCAGGAAACTAAATCGACAGATTCAGAGAAGGCGGAACCAGAGGGAAAAGTGGAGACTGTGACTTCAGAAAAGAAAGAGGGAGAAGAGCTAAAGGAAGAGAAGATGGAACAAGAGCTAAAGGGAGAGAAGATGGAACAAGAGCTAAAGGAAGAGAAGATGGAACAAGAGCTAAAGGAAGAGAAGATGGAACAAGAGCTAAAGGAAGAGAAGATGGAACAAGAGCTAAAGGAAGAGAAGATGGAACAAGAGCTAAAGGAAGAGAAAGGTGAGGCTGAACCACAGCTGGCTAACAGTACAGAAGAAACACGTGAAGAGCCAGTCATGGTACCTCATGGAAAAGCACAGACAGAACCTGACACAACCGATGAGAAAGAAGAGGAACAGAAAGAAGATGAAGTGAACCATTAGAACCAAGTGAGTGAGCATTTACTCCTTTAGCTCTAGGATGGAGGAAGAGAAGACAATGCCACACTAGCATGTTCACTACTAGTTATAAGCACAGACTTATTGTTTCATTTGATTTCATTTATATTTTGCAGGGATTTCATTGAGAAGAAGGTCAAATCAACTGGCTCATGCCGAAGAACTCCCTTAAACGCACTGCTTAACCAAAGCAAAGACATCAGGAGAAAGATAATGTGAATAGCTTGGTATTAGGCTTCTAGTGTCTGTCAAACATTTGAGTCGTTTGAATGTGGAAGTGAATCCTTCAGATGCAGAGAACAACAGTATATTCCCTGTACAGTTGTGTTGATATTTTGATAATACCTCTGTTCTGAGCCGCTTGTATGAATTTACACGTAAGTTTGGTTTTGAGATATACTTTTTGTATATAATTATTTGTTTCCACTAAAAGATTTTTTTATTCTATTTGTGTTGTGTGTAGCTGTATTCCTATCAAAAATATGAATATTGATCTTGCGATTTTTTTGAGACTTGCAGAAATTAAAAATGGAAATATGAAAAAATTACAAATTTCCTTTGAAAATACTGTTTTCTCATTGTACTGTTGCATGTAAAACAAATATTGAAATTAAATATGTACTAACAGGACTTGACATAAACATACGCCAAATGCGGGTGGTTTTAAGCCGAGGCGTGTAGCGCAGTCACTCCTACTAGCCTCTTTGGCGGGTTGAATTTTATATCATTTTTCCCGTTCTAGTCTTTTAAAAAGGCATCTGAAATAATAAACGAAGTTCAATGTAGTGTTGTCAAAAATATAGATTTTTCGATACATTTCGATACTGAAACGCTTCCCGTTCTAATTTTCTGCAGAATAGAGAACTTTCTCAGCCTCTCATGATCTCTCTGACACACAAACCCGCCTCTCCTCACTCACTCCTTACATTTGCTCCAGAAGAATATTGTTGGTTACAGGGCTTGAATTTTGGCGTGGGATTGCGCATAATTTTACTCATTCCCGCAGATGTTGTGCTCACACCCGAAGTGTGTGCACATAAAGCCGCCTCTCAGCACTCAGTACCAAATTATGAGATAATATTATATGGTAGGTTTTCCCCATATTGGAAAATTGTGGCCAGTGAAAATGCTAAGTGACTAGTAACTTTGGAAAAGCACTCGCCTCAGTGGCTGGTGAGCAAAAAAGTTAATGCCAAGCCCTGAGTACGTATTATCGTAAGAATCAATAAGATAAAACGTTCTGGTTCTAGAAGCCTCATCTGAGGTTGTAACTATTCTGCCCAAAATTTTGACAGGATATTTCAATATTAAGCTTGCCTCATTAGTGGCCAAAATATTTGCTAAAAATATTCACTGATAACTAGTGGTCTATAGTGTAAGTGACAACTATACTATGTACTCTATAATTCATCAGAGGGTAAGGAGTCTCAGCACAATGGGTCAACAAGATAAAATTATGTCAAAAAAAAGATATAACAAAGCTTTAAAATGAGCTAAAGCTAAAAATCAAGACTATTATTTTAACTCATTCCCTCAGTTTTATTTAAAAACCAAGGTTCTCACTGAATAATTAGCTTTATGAGAGAATTTTATTTAATATGAGAAGTGTGATTTCTAGACCTGGAAAAGCTGGAAATTATTATAATCTTAATAATAAGGAAATTTCTAGTTTTTCGGTTACACTTAGTCCATTAAGACATTCAACTAACTTTGCAGCTACATGTCAACTCTTGAGTATTAGTAGATTGTTAGGTTAGGCTTAGTTAGAGTAAGTTGATGTGCACTTGCAACACTTATAGTCAGTAGAATGTCTGTTGGAGGACCATCAAAATAGCAAATATAAAGCAGACAGTCTAATAATACTCTATAGTTGACATGTAGTTGCAAAGTTACTTGTAGTTAAGTCTAAAGTGGACCATCGAAATAAAGTGTTACTGGTTTTTCTTGTTGTCAAGATGTAAAATATTTTAATGGGTAGAAATTTCTGAGAATTGCTTGCTATTTGTGAGTAAGAAAATTGTTTAAAAAATAAAAGCCTTATCCCGTAATCATGAACAACTGGAAAAGTCATATAAATATATTTATCATAAAGAGTATAAACCTTAAAGAACATTCGGTGAAAACTTCTAGAATTGCGGAACGTATTATTTTAATTTTATTGATGTATAATTATTTTACTTAGTTGTTTTTAATATATTGCAACTAGTTTCTGTCAATAAAAAGAATGAAAACAAGCAGAATCAGACATATCTGTGGCCTTCGAAAAAAAAGTAGAACCATTGAAATGTTGCCGAAGCGATACTTTTCTCTTATAAAATCTTTTAATCAGGTCATTGACAAGCTCAACCTCCCAGACCTGTTCTCATCTCTGGAATCAGTGCTGACCTCATGGAAGCTCTAGTAAGGGACAGATTAGGCCTACCATTTAAACAGATCTCTCTAGCGTTCTCATTCAGCATCCATTTTGTGTTTTAATATTTACCCTGAACACAACAGACTACTTAGCTAGCCTACATAATGGCACAGACCCAATATACTGCTTTTAGGTCCTGAAAGGATTCGTTACTGTCCAGTAATGGCACTGAGATTAATTAATGATTGGAATCAGATATTCAAGGTCAGGTGAAGAAGGATTACAGTGGATCAACTCATGTTTCCTAATCAGGCTTTTACTGAAATACTGCCAGACTCCTTGGTTTGTCCTGATTCCTAATATAGGCACAGCACAGTCTGATTAAAAACACAATAAAAAACTAATGAGGTTAACAATCATTGCAATGAGAAAATGATATGTGACTATTAGGCGGAAATATAGCCTGTTCACTTTTTCTTCTAGTAGGCTACTGTTCTGATTGCACGTTATGTATTATCATTTAATTTCATATAATTATTAATAATAATAACACTTTAAATACGGTTTATAACCAGATATATAACACTCCTCTTGCATACTCACATTTCAGTGCAAATCATATAATGGTATCGGTATATCCACGTGTTGCACCTTGAGCGTTAATTTGTTTCGTTCTATCACGTGACGTTAAACAGAATCACTGCTACTAATCCCATCATAGGAAACGTATCTTAAATTACAGGAAGGCGTTTGGAAATGGCAGGAAATTAATGAGTTGAGAGGGTCAGGCTATAATGCCTACAATGAACGTTTGAGCTAATGACTACAGTCACTTAATCCCATTTACTGTAGTGGATACAAACCACCTTAAGACCCTAACGAAGAGCACGGATCTGCCTCGTCACTTTCAAGTGAGAAAAGTCAGTGATCTGACAAGCAAGCGATCATCATCAGCAATTGCATTTGCAATAAAGTGTTATCCGACTCCATAAGCCTACCCATAAATTGCACAAAAAAAAACATGCCTTCTCACCTTTTATTTATAATGAATTCAGAGTGCATTGTCTTGACAGAAAATTAAATCCTTCTCATCCGTATAGTGTACAGTGATTTTACACTAAACGGTTATTTTTTTTATTTTAGCGTTCAGTTTCAAACTAAACTACAAAATTTGCTTATTATTATTAAATTCTGTCTATTTTGTAAAATTATTTACATAAATATTTTCTTTCACATTAATTTATGCATAAAAACATAACAATAAATCCTAAAATAATATACCCGTATAAAGTGCAATCACTGATTAAATAATTAAATTTAGGAATGCATATTTGTACCATAAGGTTTTTTAATGATCTGTTTTGGCTGATATTTAACTGCGCATTATTTTACTTTTCAATCATCACACAAAGTTAATAATCATCCAAAACACTAATAGTTTAATAACGTTGTTAAATGTAATAATCTGCTAATTTTAAAATGAATATCCATTTTTCATACTATATATTATAATGTTGCAATGCCTAAATTAGTTTGTATCTAAAATGCCTGATTTGAGTTTTGGTAACACTTTATTTTAAGGTGACGTAGTTACACGTTACTACATGTACTAGTGATAACAGTAAATTATGCATAATTACAACTAACCCTAACCGTCGTAACTCTATAGTAAGTACATGTAGGTAATTAATATTACTTACAATGTATCTAGCCTATGTCACCTTAAAATAAAGTGTAACCATAGTTTTAGTGTTTTACTTTTAATTTAGTGAAAATAAGAATGATTTAAAGACTATAACTGTTAGACCTCAAAGAGTTCAGGAGCAGTACCATACTGAGAGGTGGCCTCTAATGCACTCTGCGCTAAAATGACCGTGCAAACGGTTCATCTTGAGGCTGAAGGCTGTTACATAAGTCTTCTCTCTGTGCCACTTACTCTTTAAGGGACCAGTCTTGCCATCATCCCATTAGCAGGAGTTATTTTCAGGTGCCACCTCTTTTTATTAGTATCTGGATCTAATAGGTTCAGACACTGGAGAGTGCGGAGGCCAGTCGGCAGAGATCACAGAGTCACAGGCTGCCTGGACCAGAAGGTGTGCGAGGCGAGGGTGCTCCCTACCTCTGCAGGGCACAGCCATGGGTAACAAACACCCAAGTCTGGATGACATCCTCGCTGAGGACATGCACCACTGGTACAACAAGTTCATGAGGGAGTCTCCATCAGGCCTGATCACGCTTTTTGAGCTCAAGTCCATTCTGGGACTGCAGGGGATGAATGAGGACGCCAACAGTTACGTGGATCAGGTGTTCTTCACTTTCGACATGGATGGGGTAAGTTTGCATCCTCTGGTTTAAATACTCACATTTGCATGTAAAATCATCCTTGTAATTTCTGATGATCTTCAGTCTTGCAAAGCATGAGATCATCATTCATATGCTTGTTACATAATTATCATTTTAGAGTTTGAACTTAAATGGATATTTCAAAAGGATTTGTGCACCAGGGATCAGATGGGTAAATTGAGGTTAACTCTAGTGGTAAACCATTTATCCTTCGCAGAGGTATTAGTACCCCAGAAGAGGAGGCAAATGTGTATCTGATTTGGATGCTAAATTATACGTGTAAATGTTTTATCGCTTTACTGTGGTCAAAAGCCTTCTTGACAATACAGGGGGAAAAAATCAGGCCAAAATAGAAGTAAACATATTTTTCATATTTTTTAAAATATTTAAAATATTTTTTTTTCAACCGTTTCATTTAGTTCAAATCTGGGGTTAGTATAGTTAAATGAAACTAAAACTAAAACCACAATTTTCTTTATATATATATATATATATATATATATATATATATATATATATATATACACATTACATTTTCACATATAAATTTCAACTTATTTTATTTCAGCTATTGCCAAGGCAATATTTTCTAATTTTCATTTAATTTATCTTGATGTACTAAAATAACTCAAATTAAAACTGAAATAAAAAATAAAAAAAACTATGTTTTTTTAAAAGAACAGAAATACAACAAAATTACTAAAACATTTTTTTTTTAAATGAAAAGGGAAAATATATATATTTTTTAAATCAAAATATTATAAAAACATTGATAGTATCTTAATACTAAAATAACACGGGTTCAAATGCCAAAATATATTACAAAATGGACTTCAAGAAAATACTTCTAATCCACTCCTAACATACATTTTGAGTCAATGCAAAACGTAATTTAAAAAAATATATATATTGGACAGTGTAAATATATCTAGATTGAAAAATATATATATAAAAAGGACCACAAATATATGAGGAAATATAAGTAACTAATACACGTATTGTAAATATATTTTAACGTTTATAGCCATATATTTTGGTCAATTTTATATTTTGCCATATGGGAAATGTCTCAATCGATATATAAAAAGACATTACAGGCAATATGATATGTGATGTATAATAAGAAATATGGTGGCTACATTTTGTAGTGTAATCCTCCCAAGCGCACTCGATTGGTTTACATTGAGATGTCAATGTTGACTGTTCAGCTTAGAAGAGAAAAGCTCATAATGCAACAATGTTACAAAGCCTATACATTGGTTCCAGTTAAAAAGCTTAAACAGGTTAAAGCAAGATAAAAAGCTAAAAAAGCACAGGATGACATCACCTGAATCGCCTTAGAGGGACTATTCATATTAAAACAGCTTCTTGAATGGTCTCTTTGGGATTAGAAAAAAGAAAATACCTGTTCCTCTCTCTTTCTTTAGGATGGATACATAGATTTTGTGGAATATATCGCTGCTGTTAGCTTGATGCTCAAGGGGGAGATTAACCAGAAACTCAAGTGGTACTTCAAACTTTTTGACCAGGATGGCAATGGGAAAATTGACAAGGATGAATTGGAAACAATATTTACGGTAAGTGAATGATTCATCAAATACCATAAACCATCCTCAACAGCTTACTTTTTTGTGTGTAATATGACCTTTGTTTATGATTATCGCTGGATTCTCTACATGTATATTTGCTTCCACATCAAGTTCTTTGTGAACGGACCAAAATAGTAATTGCAGAAACTGATTCAAAAGATAGGTCGGGTTAACATGAACCCTGGATCATTCTGCTTAACTTGTAGATGAGCTGATTTAATCCAGTTACAGAACGGTGTTCCTTGTGCTGTTTCTGTACCTCAGTTTCTGAGACTGACACTTCTTAGAGTTGAAAGAGTGTTGCATGCCATTTCATGTTCAGCTGACCTAGTCGGCTACTTCACACAATACTGCAGCAGTTCAGATGTAAAAAAAAAATTCTGGTATATAGATTTTCAGTGATGTTTCTATATAATTTTTTTTTTTTTTTTTTTTTTTACAACAGGCTATACAAGACATTACAAGAAATCGTGAAATTGCTCCAGAGGACATAGTGACCCTTATATATGAAAAGATTGATGTTCATGGAGAAGGTGAGCACCAGTTAATTCATGAAAGTCCTCATCAGAATGCATTCATATATTCTAGTGAGTTTATGGCGACTCTTTCTACTCAAAACGTACAGGCGAACTGACGCTGGAGGAGTTCATTGAAGGAGCGAAAGGACATCCTGACATTATGGATATGCTGAAGAAACTGATGGACCTCACTCCAGTCCTGGTTATTATTTTCAATGGGGCGACAGAAACAAGTCAAGGCAAGGGCTGAGTTTACTCCAGCTAAAGGACAATGAAGAAAATTCCCCTCTTGAAAATTAAAAATTGAGTTTGGAGGTCTAGCTCTTGAGGATCAGATGTAGCTTCCCACGGCACTGGTGCGATTTCCTCGACCGAAAGTTCACATGAGAACTCTGACTTTTGCCCAATCACGGTGACCTACGACTCCAGCGGAGATACAAAGCCTTGCATCGGAGCTGTCCTCAGGTGAACATTGATCCTCTAATGCTATTAGGGGTTCAGGAGACTAAGAAACTGCTGGCAAGACTTAGGCCTGAGCAATGTGGTGCTTTTTAAGGAAAGGCTCAGAGGAGAACACTGAGCATTCATCTAGTGACTTTCATTGGGTGAGCACATCATATAATCCATGTACTTGTGCTTAAACTGTTTATGGCATCACTAGATTGCTCTGAGAGTAAACTCTGAGACAGTCCATTGACGTGGCCTGAATTGCCCTAAAAACTGTGAATTAAACAACCTATAGAGCAGTGGTTCTCAACTTGTTTTTGCCTACATTTTATATAGCACATCAAATGGCAACCCAACACATAAAAAAAATTGTAAATCAAACATTTCTATAAAATGTTGTATTCAACATATTATTACAATGAACTGCATTATTGCGGCACAGTAAACAAATTAGTAACATGTAACAAAATGTTGAACACATCTTAGGCTCATCAACTTCCCATATACTGAGGTCAATTTATTTTGCTCTCCACGACCCATCAGAACAGACCTAAGACCCATTTTTTGGGTTGCGACCCAACATTTGAGAATCACTGTCACTGATAACATATCGCAAATACAGCACTTTATACAAGGAACGCATTAAATTTACCTGATCAAGTTATCTGACACAGTAGGTGCAAAAGAAATGCATTAAATGCATTTCCACCTGTTATTTTAGCTGACCTAACTGACAGTTTTAAATACTAGCAAGTGCATGTTTTAGACTCATTTACACTACTGGTCAAAAGTTTGGGGTCAGTTTTTTTAATGAAATATATATTTAAATTATGCCATGTTTTTTGCGCACCAAATCAGCAAACTAGAATGATTTCTAAATTTCTGATTTCTTTTAATTACATTTTCAAATAAATTCAAACAGTCATTTTAAATTGTAATAATATGACACTATCTTACTGTTCGTACCATATTTCAAATATGATCAAATAAATGCAGCCCTGGTGAGCATGATAGATTTTTTTTTCAAATTTTAAAAATCTTACTGACCCAAACCCTAAACTTTTGAATGGTAATGCACACATTTAAATGTCAAATTCTGTAATATCACTGTTTAGAGGTCTGCATGTGTTTCAACATTCTTGAGACCTTTGGATTGGATTGGAAAATGCAGGCAAATCACAAAAGGACTCAAAAAGTGCTTTTACTTTTTGAAATATTTTAACGGCATCATTAGTAGGCAGCCAGTTACAGTATGTGTGTCTAGACACAGGATTGCACCTTTAAAAATACATTTAAATTGTGTAACAAAACAACAGTATACAGCAGAAACAGTCCAGTGAGGAGCTCTGCCAACATGACCATTTTCATGACATGATTCACACCGAATATAGATCAGAACTGAGGCAATAAAGTGGGAATTCTTCAGTGATGTGACTTCCACAATGGTTTTTATGCTTAGTCGGCACCTTCATAATGTGGCGAGTGTGAACTGTTTTTGATTGCTTTGTTTTCGAAATGTTTTTTTAATGGAAGCCACAAAAACTCGTGAGATGATCATGTTTTCATACCCTGCATTGTACCCTTGCCTCCAGTGACGAATCTCTGCATTTGACCTTTTTCACTCTAGAAATATTTCAGGTAAAAAAACATCAAGTACTTGAATGAGGTATTGTCTTCGTGTACTTAGTAATAATAAGGTAGTATGTCATCTGGTATGGAATATTTATGTTGCCTTATTAATAAAATTGTTTAAACAAACCAGGGTTTCATTTGATTGGAAACAATAAGAAATGGGTGAAAAAAGTCCTTGTTTTAGGTTTATTTATACCATTGGAGTTTTTATAAATATTTTTGAATAGCTATTATTTTTAATTTTAATTTTTAGCCATTTTGGTATGTGCTTTTTTCTATTTAGCTTTATTCATTTTCATTTCAGTTTAAGTCATTTTAGTACTTCAAACTTATTTAATTTCAGTTAGTTGCCAAGGCATGTTTAGTTTTTCATGTAATATTTCTATTTTAAAGCTGCAGTCCGACATTTTTCCACTTTGTCGCCATCTCTGTTCGAAATCTGCAATTGCAGTTATTCGCGGAATTATCAACTTTACGTGAGATGTACTTCGACACCCTCGACACGGCACAGCGCGGATGAACACAATGTTTGAGGAGAGTGTGAGGCTGTCAGTCACCGCGCCGGTGTGGATACTGGCATTCAGAATCACAGATTATTCTTTTTGGAAGTATGACCAACATAAAAAATTTCACCGGAAAATGTGATCTGAACTAGTAAGAAACATCCACTTTTGTTCTGGTTCTGACATTGCAGTAAATCGCGCTGATTAAATCTAACAATCGCTTATAAGTTATCATATCACGCAAAACCGTGTAAATTATACTTTGTTCTCAAATTGTTAATGTTATCAATGTAAGCAAGCATTGCGTGGGTCCGGTTGCAGTCTCTTTTTTTCTGTAGCCACTCCGAGGTCCGAACGAAGTCTGTTGCATTTTACAGCGGGTGAATCTGTTGTCACTGGTGATTGTCGTTTGAACCTTTCTGGATCCGCCATCAAATTGTTAAGTTTAATTATATCAAGTGCTGTGAGAAAAGGCTATAAATCTCCACCTCCAGCATCCTCACACGCAATATAGCCTATACTAGCCGAGACTCCTTTATGTGTACAGATGTGACATAATGACGCAAAGACATGCTCGAATCTCCCGCGGAAATCCACCAGTACCACTGGAGTTAAAAACATTAATACAAGCTTACCGCTTTGAATCGAGCTAAGGCAAGCAGATAGTTTTGAACACTGGCTGGTTATGTATTTTCTCAAATATGTATTTTGGATAATTTTTAACCCCAAAAAAGCTACGGACTGCAGCTTTAAGTTATTTCAGCTTTATTTCAATTCACTTTTTTTGTAATTTTTGTTTTAGTTAACAATAAAAACGCTGCAGGTTATAGGAAAGTTTAATGAGCAAAATACAACAAAAATAAACATTTGTATCCATAGTCTATATTCAATAAAGTAATAAACAGCTGAGTACCGAGATACTCCCACAAACCATCCCCAAACAAATCCTGAGATATCTACAAATCTATAATTTTGGTCCAACAAAACATTTTTGTCCAACTCAACAGAAATAAACAGTTTCTAGAAATTAAACCTAGCCTCTGATTCACTGTGTTTTGATCCTTTTAGTGGTGTCTGAACATGTCAGCAATGAAATATATAGTCTGATGAAGGCATATGTCACTCCCAGTGCGCAGTACACTGAGGTGAACATCAGAGGGAGGAAGGGGAACGTCTTCTGCCAGACTGTCAGCGGGTAAACAAACTCACAGATGAGCTCCAGAGGAATCAAGCCCAAGAGATACGTGGCTTCCAGCGGGTTCAACAAAGACCCACCCTTCCTGAAAAAAAATCGCATAAAGAATGAATTACATTACCAATCGTTTAATTAAACATCAAGTCCAATAATCCCATTTTAAATACTGACCTGAACAGCGTTTTTAGGGAAGTGAAACTGAAGATTGTAAACAGCAACATTATAAATATTTTAAGGGGCAACTCTGGAATTGAGAATGGAAATGTTTAAGAATTATAATCAGTGAAGAATTATAAAAAATGCTTTTTGTATATGAGTGGAATATTCCTAAATGCGACATACCTTGGGTTGTGAAGAGGAGTGGAAATAAGGAATAGTGACCAGTAATACTGAGGATAAGAAAAATCCTGGCATCTTCTCTACTCTCCACAGCGAGCAAACTGAAAAACAAGAAACTGTTTTTGAGAGTAGGTGGCTGGCAGGACATGCTTATGTAAGGATACCATCATCAGAGGATCACCTTAAAGGAAGTATGACCATCAGAATGGCTTTCTCATGTACATGCCAACCAAACATAAAGGATCCAAGGGCACAAATGACAAGGCAGCGCAAGAATCCTCTCGCTCCATCAGGTCTATGCCATATCCTGAGAAGAGCAGGCTGCAAGAAACAAAGTGACAAAAATGGTATACACTATAGTTTCTGTCTATATTCAGAGTAACAATGGAAATCAAAAAGAACTCACCAACACTGACAGTAACGTACAAGCAAGGGTTGCTAAAGGAGAAACTGAAGGAAGCACAGAGTGCTGAAACTCTTGAACCAGACCACCAGTCATCGAGGCCTTGGGAAGTGTGTTTGTGTCAAGCAGTTTCAATTTCACACCTGAATAAGTGAATCAGTAACAATCAATGTAAAAAAAGGGATAAAAAAAAACACTCTCATAAAACATACAATCAAATTAATCTATCTATTGTTTCTATTTTATCTACAGTAATACAACACAATCATTGGAGTTACTGAACACACCCAGAATGGAAAAAGCTTTATCTGCTATATTGTAAAGCGCCCAGATGTTTGGTGCCCAGTACGCATGAC
Organism: Rhinichthys klamathensis goyatoka; assembly: GCF_029890125.1. NCBI lineage: Eukaryota > Metazoa > Chordata > Actinopteri > Cypriniformes > Leuciscidae > Rhinichthys > Rhinichthys klamathensis. The sequence goes on along the minus strand of NW_026606723.1, from coordinate 1,499,333 downwards.
ACAGGCCACGTTTGAAGGGGAAGAGTCGTGACAGGACTTGTGGAAGCTGACCCTATTAAAGACCAATACAATTTATTAGTGAACCTCTGTTATAAAATAAAAACAATTTTTTTTTCTTTTTTTTAAAAGAAATTAATACTTTGATTCAGCCATTTCAAATAAATGCCGTTCATTTGAACTTTCTATTCATCAAAATATTTTTTTTATATGTTAGATATACCGGTTACAAACCAGTGCTATAAAGGGTCCAAAAGACACTGCAAAAGTAGTCAAGACAATAGTTCCTAGTGCAACCAGTCGCAAGGGACTGAATCCTCTCCACTGCAAAGACCCATCTGAAAAATAAGAAAAATATACAGTACCGGTCAAAAGTTTGGAAACATGACTATTTTTAAGGTTTTTTCGAAAGAAGGCTCTTATGCTCACCAAGCCTGCATTTATTTGATCAACAATACAGAAAAAAACAGTAATATTGTGAAATATTATTACAATTTAAAATAATGGTTTTCTATTTAAATATACTTTAAAATATAATTTATTTCTGTGGTGCAAAGCTGAATTTTCATCAGCCATTACAGTCTTTATGATCCTTCAGAAATCAATCTAATATGCTGATTTGATACTCAATTATCATCATGTTGGAAACAGCACAACTGCTTCCAACATTGATAATAAATCAGCATATTAGAATGATTTCTGAAGACTGGACTGATCACAGAAATAAATTATATTTTAAAGTAATAATATTTCACAATGTCACTGTTTTTGTGTATTTTTGATCAAACAATTTGTAATTTTTAATATTTTTTCCGATATTCTGACAAAGACCATTATTTACCTGCATTGTTCTGGGTGAAACAAAAACATCTCAGCAGGAAGATACCGTATGCAGGAGCGATGTATAGATATATATGCTTCAAGTTTAGAAGTATTGAAAACAGCAAAGCCCCCTCTAAGTGTCTATTCTGTCAACACAGAAAATCATAAAGACATTCTGAGTCAAAACAAAGTCCAAGTGAAATTCAAATAAAACACATGTATGATACAAATTTAAATAAAATTCCATATTAGTTATGTCTTAAAACTCTCTAATTACCACACAGAAATTAGAACCAATACCTGGAAATGTCTTGCTATTGATAGAAGTAGAACTCCAAACAGGAAGCCATTATACTGAAAATGAATATCTGCAGGAATTTAGTCAAGTGAAATTAATTTCAGGTTAGGAAAATGGCATGTCTGAGCCACAGCAGGGCATGCATGACTTGGCTTATTAATGTGCAAGATCTCCAAGGATACGGTCAACAATTAGAAGGCCAAAGTTCCACAGTACTAACACTGTCAGAATGAAAGATGGCTTTCCCAGAAGGTCCTTTCCTTTGTCTTCTCGCAAACATTTGCAGCATCTAGAAAAGTACAATGTACTTCATCCCAGATTCAACATTAGCAAGCCCCTAATATGGTCTTTCTGTAAAAGTATCTTTAAAGGATAAAAAGACAACGGTACAAAAACTAGGCTACTTGTTTTGATCAAATTGTGCAAAGATAAGTAACATATTTTTTAAAATAAGTATCATGTAGAAGCTACATACTCTTTAACAGCATAAATCAAGACCACATCAGCTGCAATGACTGACAGCCTTTGGAACAGGACTGTGGCTGGACTTGCATAATTCAGATTCTGAACAACCAGCATCTCCTTATCAAAAAATCGGGCAATATGAGAAAGTCCATATTCAAACCAAGCAAACAGGGGAGGATAATCCAATGTCCATTCAGATGTTGCCTGAAAATATATAAAATAAACCACAAAATAAAAACCGTGTGTAACTTATGTGTTACATAATTGTATGAAAACTGTATGTAATCCATATGACTACCTCATAATACCACTGTGATACTGGCAGACTGTGAGTCAGGGCAAGCCAGTTCCTATGTACTTCAAAGTCCGTAGAGTGGCTGAAATATAACGATTTTTAATTAAAATGTTACATCACATTATTGGACATTATGTGACGCAACGGAATTATTTCCACTTCGTTAAAGGAGGACAGAATGAATGAATCTCGAGTATTTGCTCGCTCGTCCAACATATCAAGGAGTTTTAGCTTTGAATGTGGTGATCACAAGAGAGGAAAAATATATAACGTTAATGTGCGGAAAATTTCACTTACTAGGCATTTATCAAAAGACATTTGAGAAATGAAACACAGAGAGCCAAAGCAAAAAAACAGCTATGATCGTTAGGCATGGGCGCAGCCATGACAGTTTCCTTGACAGAAGAAAACTTTATTTCTAAATGGCGAATTACAACCTTTGTGTGGCACAAAGTTGCTGACATTATCAAGTTCTCCAGCAGGGGGCCCATGACGGCTCAAAGCGCAATGTTCCTTTAAGACAAACTTATATATCAGGACGTTTTTGGTATATCGACGGAGATTTTTACACTCAAAATTATAATCTTTTTAATCTGAAAATTCGAAAGCTGGTCGTTACAAAATAAAATCAGCCTCAGAAATCTCTTATCCAATCCAGCACACACAACGACTGTGATTGGTCAATCTTAAAGGGATAGGTCACCCAAAAATGAAAAATTTGTCATCATTTACTCAGTCCAGTTTTTTTAAGCCAAAATGGGGGTCAACCTAGAACAAATTGCAACAGGACATAATGAGGTTACAAAATCAGTTGAGTTTGCTTCTGAGTAAGGGGGGGAAAAAGCCAAGAAGAATCCCATTAGGGGAAAGTTTCGAAAAAGACACAAGACATTTTCACCTGGCTGTACCAGGTCATGTTTAGATCTGGTTTAGATCTGTTTGTGGTATTTATGCAAATTAACACATACTAGATTATGCACCGTTTGCCCATGTTAAGAAATTTCAAACAACTTTTTTCAAACAACTACATTTTCTGTTTTTCTTGATGTAAGTAATCAACTCAGTCATTTTTATGGTGATATCTAAAGGTTAGAATTTCTACCCTATTCACGTGAGAAAAAGAATGAATAGGCGAATGAATATTTGGGTCTTTTTCGAAACTTTCCCCTAATGGGATTCTTCGGGGCTTTTTTTCTTCCTTACTAGACATTGAGGATGAGGATACAAAATCAGTTGAGTTTGCTTCTGGTGCAATTTGTTCTACCCTTTTTTCATAAAATGACTGGACTAATGTCCAAACCTGTATGAGTTTCTTTCTTCTGTTGAACACAGATGTCCATATTATTATTATTATTTTATTCCTACGATGGACGTCGCTGGCTACTGTCAACTGTTTGATTACCAACATTCATTAAAATATCTCTTTTTGTGTTCGACATAAGAAATAAACTCATACAGGTTTGGAAACAACATCAGTAATGATCACAAAATATTCATTTTTGGGTGAAAGTTATCTCTTTAACAGCGCTGAGAAAAGTCTTTAACGTAGCGGTCTGCGGTGGATAATAATTTATGTTAATTATCACAACGATAAACTTTAATAGCAGTTTATTTAAAAATATACAGTGAAAGATGGAAATTATTATTTAGACCCGCGGCCGTCGCGCTTTTTGAGACAAATATCCGGGCCGCTAAGCGTTTCATGCTAAACTGCCTTTCTAGTTGCTTACTTACTCTAGTCTACCAGTACGACTTCAGGAACTCCACCTTCTTTTACAATCTATCGAAACGTCATAGACTGAACCAAACCAGGAAACCACATAGTAAACGAAGAGATCTGGAGCTTTTTTTAATCGACTTGACCCTGAAAGGTGTGTACACAGTGACGTTCTGCCCTGAATGCAAGAGGAAGGACACACCAGAATAGATTCGTCTTTGCCATTGCTGAGCCATTTGCAAAAAGTATAGAAGCTAAAGGCCCATTACAATTCCATTCACACAATAATCCTATATTTATTTAGTTTAGCCATATAACTTTTTATAAAACAATGTCATGTTGGGGAACATTTATACGGAGACAATACCAGTTCTCCTCGCTGTTAAAAATGCATCAACTCAACCTTCAACCAATGTGTCAGCGGAGAGGTAAGTGTTGTTCGACCGACTGACAGTGCAGTAAAGTAAGTAACTTAACCCAATTCAAGGACTTACAGACCAGACGTATGTTTCCTTTCAGGATTGCATAAAACTACTGCTTTCAAAACATATGATGTGAGAAAAGTGGAGTTAACGCCACTGGAGCAGAGGAAACTGACGTTTGATTCCCATGCGCTCGTGAAAGAGCTGGAATCCAGCGGTATGTAGCCTATGGGCAAGCCATTGAAATATTTATTTCGTAAAATCTAACTACTATCTATTTTACTATGTTGTATTAATTTTCATCTAATTTATTTTTAAATTCTTGATTTTTTTATATTTAACATTTAGATGTATGCATGCATGTAAGATTAAAAATAGATATTTGAAATTAAAACAATTTATTTACATTTACTAAGTGTTTTATATGCTCATTTTACGAATGCACGATATATCGGCCACTACATCAGTATCGGCCAATATGTTAATTTTTAATGTTATCGTTATTATCAGCCCGATAAGAAATCTCATATATTAAAGCCAATATATAATGGATTATTTCCTTCAGCTCAGAGACTTCAGATGCACACTGTTCGTCATGATGGTTTAGAATCGCTTGAAATATGATTGAAATCACTTCAAAAAAGAAAAATAGTTAAGTGCAACATGTGCTGTGCAAGTCTGTCATCTAAGCTACATACAATTTAATAATGAGAACATTATAATTGTGTACTTTTAACATGGCATGGCTTTTATGGCTTTTAATGGTGAGACTTGTTTTTGTAATCATGCTCTCAAAAATTATATAAAAATTTGGATTTAGATTTATCGGCCAATATATCGGTTATCGGCTTTCAAATATAAAGAATTATCGGTGATCGGTATTGGCCAAAATGTCATATCGGTGCATCCCTAGCTTATAGATCTTGAAAAATTGGGCAGTTTTGTTAGATAATTGTTCAAATATGCTTTATTTTACATTCTACCCTGCATATGTAATCCAGGCTTTGAGAAGAGGCAAGCAGAAGTGATTGTCTCAGCATTGGTGACACTTACCACAGCCAATATGGACATTGTATACAGAGACATGGTCACTGGAGCCCATCAGGTAAATGAATAACAAAACTGCTGTCAGCAAAAATGACTTTTAATGAACCCCAATGAATGATATGGTTTCTTCATTTGCGTTAGGAAATAGCTCTACAACAAATCATGGCTCATCTAGACGCTATCAGGAAAGACATGGTTATCCTGGAGAAGAGTGAATTTGCCAACTTGCGTTCAGAAAATGCAGTAAGAATAAAGTTTAAACCTGAATTTCATCCTTTGTTTTTGGCTCTATAATCAGAATAAATACAAAATTAAAGACAAAACCTGTTGAAGTTTAATTTGGTTCTTTACCTTCTCTAAAATTTCACACTTTAGAAAATGAAAACAGAGCTGGAGCAAATACAGAATAGACTACTGGTAGGTAAAATGTGTGAATTTCAATAACCATTCTGCACAATACATGTTTCTGTTTAATGTAAGCTTTATTTATTTCTTTTTTATGTTTACATTGAAGGAAGAAAGTCAAAAAATCAGAGCAGATGCAAAGTTAGACATTAATCTGGAGCGAAGTAGAGTTACAGACATGGTATGTGTATGTTTAACATTTTAACTGTTTGTATTGTTTGTATTGTTTTTTTTTTCTTTTTCACAGTATTTTTTGTATTCCAGTTTACAGAACAAGAGAAGAAACTTATGGAGGTTAGAACAGAATTCCAAAAAAAGGTAAGGTTTAAAAAATGGTTGTGATCATACAGCATGTTTTCACTAAGATTTACCAGGAAGAATTTTCTATTCAGTGTAATTACTTTAAGCTTTTATTGCAATTATTCATATCCAAATCGATACACATATTATTACAAAGTCATTTTTAACCTCAATTTTACAGAATGCAGATATAGAGAGTGAAGCAGTGGAAACTTCAAAGAAAATAGATATACAAGTAGCCTCGTTGAAAACCCTCCTGGAATCCCTCAAGCTAGAGACTGTTAGATATCTTGCAGGTACGTACTGAAGATTCTTTTCAAACAGATGACAGCTATCTGTGATTCTGTACATATATTTGACTGATGTGTGACTTGTTTGCAAGTCCTTCAGATAAGACACTGAATTTGATAACAGATAAATAAATTAATCAAGTGCTTTGTTAGTGGCTTAGGTTGTTGATGTAATTTAAATGTCTTTTTATAAGAACATAATCTAAACTGTAAATTGAATTATTTTTTTTATTTTTTTTATCATTGTTGTTATTTTTCACAGCATGCATCTTCACCTGCTTGGCAATTGCCTTGGGATTCTATCGCTTCTGGAAATGAATCTCACAAAACTGGGAGAGATTTAATGGCCAGAGTTTTATCTAAAAAGTTTTGCCATTTGTTTTAATCATGCTAATGTATATTTATTTTATTATATTTTCGATATTTCAATATTACTTGTTTTTCATGTGAGAATCATAAATCTGTTTGTTTATTTTTTTTAGACCAGAATTTAGATTATATGGCATGGTTGGCCAAATCAAAAGTCATCATAGGCCAACTTTGGCCCACATGTCCTGGTTTGGGCATTTCTGCTTCAGACCAAAGTGCATTCATGCTAAGTTGATATTTCGAGGTTCTGATTTGTAAAAAGTGTTCACATCCTCTTAGAAATCGTATTTTCAACTCTGATGTACCATATGTCCGCTGGACCACCTCAACAGCTCAGAATAGAATGTTTAATTACAGTTAATACGACATGGTGTGAACACAGCTCAATCACAGAAATTCCAACAATTGTCTTTTTTTAATATTGCCAATAAATGCTCAAGATTTTGGACAATGCCACATTTTTTACATTGTATTTGTAAATGTATTTAAAGTTACCATGAAATTCTTATTTTTTATGGAATGTTAAAGGTTATTAAAACTGAATCTGATATATTGGAGTCTTCATTTCACTTAATATCTTGAAGCATAAGATATTGTATTTTCTACATATTAGGATAAACATTTTCTCAATGGGTTACATTGTACCTTTACAAAGCATAGCGCACACTGGTAATAAATTAATTCAAACATTTATGTTAGTAATAACAATTATCAAGTTGTTAGCAATGATACGGCTAAAATGACCACATAAGCTTGATTTAGTTTTTTGTTAGCACATTATTCATTTATCATCAACAATGTCCATTTTGAGGGTCCAAGACCACCAGACCAATATCACACTGGTTCTGGATCTTAGACCTCCATCATATCACTGTAACTTATCTTCGAAAAGAAGTCATATGGAAATATGAACAGCTTTTACTATGTTGGTTGAGCAAGGTTTTTTCTACTAAAGTAAAATAAATTTTGTTGAAGGGTTTCTTTTAACATGAGTGCTAAACTAAATAGTTTAAATATAGTTATCAATTTTATTGGACGCATAATATTCAAACAGACACACATGATATTGTAATATTCAGGACAGAATAACTGAACAGAGAATGTTCCATTAGCACTGAAACTTTATTTAGGATTATGCATAAAATGACAACTTTAAATCAGTCAAAAAACACACAATAATCACTTTTCACACGACACTATTTCTTCTTTAGATTTTTATTGAATATTCCGCATAAAGCAAAATTGCCCTTTGAAACCTCTGCAAAAGGAGAGAAAAAAAAACACCCTGAATTTTTTTTTTTCCATTTTGAACTAAACACATTACTCTGAACCAAATACAGTAGTAAACTCTGAAATAACTATTTACATATTGAGGACAAGGAAATTCTCATAATATTTATAATTTACAATCGGCCCCACACCTGGATTTAGGGGATTATCAATTACTGAAAAGGGGTTTCCCTAGTTTAAAAAAAAAAAAAAAAGAAAGTCTTTCATAAATTAGTATTCAACCACTGTTCACCATTCTCAAAGTTAGAACAAATGTCTCATTCTGAGAACCCAAAAAATTCAAACCTTTTTTTTTTTTTATCAATACTACACAAAGAATACCAAAAATATCTTTATTTATAAATTAAATTATACATATACATTTACCCACAAATGTACATATTTTGCAGTACATTTCATTGGGCATTCACATGGCAAAAAATACCTGATTAGTGCAGGCAAATACAAATACAAAAATGTATTTAAAGTGACTAGCTGAGGTCCCGGCCCCAGAGCACTGCAATATAAAAATATCCTTCTTTACAAAAACACAAAAGACCAGCTAAAGTAACCACAAAAAAGTGGCTAAAGAGCAGCAGAGTTAGAAAATAATTGCACTGGTTTGTGATTCGCCTTCTAACTTAACCTGAACCTCCTCTTCTACCATTGGTGCATCCGTATCGTCCTCGGGGGGCTCTTCTTTAATACTGGAGCATGACACCTCATCACCCTGCTCTTGTTTCAGGAAAGCGGTTAAAGGGTTTTCTGTAAGCATTTTATTGGGTGAGGGTGTGCAGTCCACAAAGGAGGATGTCTACAAAAAAAGGGAAGTGTTTTAATTGCCTACATAGAAATTATTTTACACAAATGAAATAAAGCTTTACACAAAAGCAGAATCCAAAATACAGCATGTTTCAGCCACAGGACTTCAATATGTAGGTGTGATGCATGTTAAGATTATGGCATTCTCCATATGAAGTACAAACAAGACAAACTACAAATCAACACTTACATTTTTGTAGTCTTCATAACATGAGGGATGATATGTCTAAAAGAGGGGGGAAAACAATTGTTTTTATCAAACATCAAAGCCACTGCTATTGAAGGTACAGTATGCGATTTTTCAAACTTGTTAAATACTTGATATTTGAAATCAACCTAAACAAACACCCCTCCCTTCATTGCTCCGAACATGCAATGCAAGAGTGTCTCTTATCATAGCAGAAGCAAAGCAAAATAAAGCGAAGATGAAGAACAAACTACAAGCACAAAAAAAAAAAAAAAAGTTCACAAAATACACTCACCTAAAGGATTATTAGGAACACCATACTAATACTGTGTTCGACACCCTTTCGCCTTCAGACCTGCCTTAATTCTATGTGGCATTGATTCAACAAGGTTAGCATCGGATAGCATCGTGCAGTTGATGGAGATTTGTGGGATGCACATCCAGGGCACGACGCTCCCGTTCCACCACATCCCAAAGATGCTCTATTGGGTTGAGATCTGGTGACTGTGGGAGCCATTTTAGTACAGTGAACTCACTGTCATGTTCAAGAAACCAATTTGAAATGATTAGAGCTTTGTGACATGGTGGAAGTAGCCATCAGAGGATGGGTACATGGTGGCCATAAAGGGATGGACATGGTCAGAAACAATGCTCAGGTAGGCCGTGGCATTTAAACAATGCCTAATTGGCACTAAGGGGCCTAAAGTGTGCCAAGAAAACATCCCCCACACCATTACACCACCACCACCAGCCTGCACAGTGGTAACAAGGCATGATGGCATGTTCTCATTCTGTTAGGGCATGTTCTCATTCTGTTAACGCCAAATTCTGACTCTACCATCTGAATGTCTCAACAGAAATCGAGACTCATCAGACCACGCAACATTTTTCCAGTCTTAAACTCTTGCAGGTCTTCTGCAGTTGTAGCCCATCCACCTCAAGGTTGTGCGTGTTGTGGCTTCACAAATGCTTTTGCTGCATACCTCGGTTGTAACGAGTGGTTATTTCAGTCAAAGTTGCTCTTCTATCAGCTTGAATCAGTCGGCCCATTCTCCTCTGACCTCTAGCATCAACAAGGCATTTTCGCCCACAGGACTGCCGCATACTGGATGTTTTTCCCTTTTCACACCATTCTTTGTAAACCCTAGAAATGGTTGTGCGTGAAAATCCCAGTAACTGAGCAGATTGTGAAATACTCAGACCGGCCCGTCTGGCACCAACAACCATGCCACGCTCAAAATAGCTTAAATCACCTTTCTTTCCCATTCAGGGTATATGCAGGAATCTTGAAGTTAATTTTAATACCTTTTTAAGACTTTTTCAAGACCTTCTCAATATTTTTTAATACCTCACCGCCACTTCAAGCTGTAACCATTTACATCAGTGATACTTTTAACTTAACAGTTTTAGTTTGTGATAAAGACTATATACCACTCTGATAAAAAAAAAATCAAATAGGATGGGATAGTAAATCAAAGCAAAGTTTATTAAAAAACAAAACTTTGCTCCACCCTCAACAACAATCATGCTGACATGTGCCTCAGTTCTTCGTTTTTTTTTTTTTTTATAAAAATTACTAAATTCACACACTTTTACGATGTTTTTGGGACTCAAACTGTTGGACAGCTAATTCAGAAAAAATTAGGGATGCACCGAAATGAAAATTCTTGGCCGAAACCGAAAACCGTAAAAGAGGAACCCAAGGCCGGAAAACCGAAAACCGAAACACCGAAAGAAATTATGCCAATTATAAGTACCATTGCATTTATGGTTATGACTGTGTACAAACTTTACTAAAATCAAGGCATTGCAATTGCACAAATTAACATTTTCAAAGAATAAATCCATTACAAATTATGCAAATATTTATTTAGCACAATGCACAGTATAAAATAAAATTCAAACTAAAATGTTTAACTTGACCCCACTCATGTGTACATTAAATAATAATCTGCTGGCCTGCAGAAAGGTTTTAAAATTAAATGTTCTCTCATAAAAACAAAGCTGAGCACGAACTTATCACACCAGCACCCAGTTTGCACGTCTAAATTAGTTGATTACATTTTAAAAATGAGCATATACTAGCATAAAAAGCCATTTTAATGAACAAAGGTCCATGTTTAATACAAATGTACACGAAACTTAATGAAATATGTTTAGTGAAATTAGAAAATATTTAAGAGAGCGTTAATTTAGTACATATTCCTATACATATTTTGTTGTAATGTCACAAGTAATAATCTCAGGTTTACATGATTATTTTTGAATTGGTGGTGGTAGGCTACTAAAAAATAAACATTGTCACGTGTTTATCTTTCTTCTTTACACCGATTCCTGATGGTTAGAGGACAGTTACTTGAGTCGTCCCCTGTCGTTTCAAAGAATAGTACAACGGCGAGCGCGTCAAGTCGCCTCGACCGTTTGGAGAGGTAACGTTACGCGCGCTGTCTTTGGAGACTCGCGCTGCAGAGGCAGGCGAAATAAACAAGGCTTCCGTCTCCTCGCGGGTTCAGATATACTGAAATACGTCCACACCGCAGACATGTTGCTTCAGACAAGCACGTGCAGGTCGCGGTTTCTGTTTGCGTCATCACAACATTTCACATCATAAAAGTCTTTCGGCCGAAAACCAAAAATGCACTTTTGGGCTATTTTCGGACGAAAATTTTCGGTGGCCGAATATTCGGGGCATCCCTAGAAAAAATACTTTCAAAATTTAAGACTTTATAAAGCCGTGATAAGACTTTTTAATACTTTTTAAGGGTCTTAATTTTCCCAAAATTGATTTATCACCTTTTAATACTTTTCAAGACCCCGCGGATACCCTGCCATTCTGACATTCAGTTTGGAGTTCAGGAGATTGTCTTGACCAGGACCACACCCCTAAATGCATTGAAGCAACTGCCATGTGATTGGTCGATTAGATAATTGCATTAATGAGAAATTGAACAGGTGTTCCTAATAATCCTTTAGGTGAGTGTATATACAAGCAAGGTTTGTTGTTAGTCGCCAGCAGCACACACTCTACACCCACGGTTGTCAAACTGGGGTACACGTACCCCCAGGGGTACGTGGACTGATTTCAGGGGGTGCGCAAAAAAAGATCTAAGGGACTGTTCGTTTTTTATTTAAGGGGCTACCGGAGGAGTTTTGAGATCTGTAGTCAAAAAAGACTTGACCCTCCCTTCGCCAGCAATAATTTTTTCTATGACCCTCCAAAATGATTGTGAAAAAAGGCATGATCCTCCCCGATAATTTATTGATTACTTCTGTACTGGTTTGCGCTTGGGAAAGATGTTCTGACAGCCATTGTTTTTTTTACAACCATGACAAACGACTAAACTCCTGCTTTCTCATCTTACTAGGGCTGTAACGATAGACTAAACCTACAATTCGGTTCGTATCACGATTTTTGATTTTAGATTTGAAAAAAATCATGTTTTCGGTGCTGATGCAGTGGTGACGCATTCATGTAACATGCAAGGGTGGCGCTACCAATAAAGCACCTAAAAGCTGCCACAAAGAACCGGCATGATTATGATTGTCAAATATAGCAAGGAGACATTTTAATTGTTTATTAATAAACAAGTGTTTGTCAGTGTCGGCTGCAAAGATGAAGTTGGCGATGTTGACTCGCGATCTTCGCAGTAGTAAACGCGCCAGAGAGAAATGCACATTTCATACGGATTACATAAGCAGAGAGTTTGATTTCTTTCGTTTTGAATTGTTCTGTCAAAGTAGACATTTCAAGCTTTCTATATATTTCTCAGGTCTGTGAGGCAAGTACCTTATACGCTGTGTTTCGGTTCATTTATTAGACGAGAGTCCAGTTCACGTGCCGGCGCCTCCGTGTCATGATGATCTATTTTCTACTATATTTACTTATTTATTAAATCCAGGCAATTGGTTGATGAAACATTAATTAAAATTAAGATACAATTAATAAAAAATGAAATTCAGTTTAAAGAAAGGCTTTGTGCTTTCTGTTTGAGGTCTCTGTGAAAGTTTTAAAGTCGCTTTCAGAGCGGTCATGTCCGTAACGGAGAACTGTCACATCCGTAACATTGTTTTTTTCCTCAAATGCGAACAAGAAAAATGTAATAAAAATAATATTTTATGTTCTGTGGAGGCTGACCCTCATCCGGTGGGTAGTATTACTTTTGTTTCGCACAGTGTAGTTCATAGAATTACAAAAAAATATTTTGCCACCTAAAAGATTTGTGTCACGTCACATGTGTATTTCCCTCATATTGAATATAAAACTGTGTAGACTGATATTTTTCTAATGTCTGGAGCTTTATTAAGGGAGTATGGATATACATAAACTTTTGATGAGATTTGTATCACATGTTTATGATTCTATTCACTATTCTCGACAAAATTGATCAAAATAAATATTAATAAATAAATAAAAAACTTGTTAACAATTGGTGGTGTTGGGGGTACTCCGGAAGATCTATAATGTCTCAGGGGGTACATGCCTGTTAAAAGTTTGGGAACCACTGCTCTACACCAATGTTACTCACATTGGGAGCAGAAACAACGCAACCTCTGCATCTGGTTTCAGGTCTTCCCACTTAGGTCTTTCCAGCGGTGGAAAGCTTATCTAATATTAGTGAGGGTCCTAGAGCTCTTGCCTGATCATAACCCTTCTTTTTCCAGTAATATTCCTCTGAGCTTTTTATTTTGGTATCGTCTCTCTCAGCCATCTCTCCTTCAACAGTCTTTATTCAAATCTCCTTCTTGCTTACTCTCTCTCCTCCCCCATCATGAGTGAACACGCCCCCTATTGCTAATTGGCTACAAGTTTGTTGTGGTGTTCGGTCCGACTTTCAAAAATCACTTACTGCACCTTTAATTCATATGAACAGCTCTTTTCATTAGAAGATTTCCTACCTTTCCATCAACTCTGATGGCATTCTTCAGGTGCCACTCTTCCTCTTCCTCCTCCCAGTACATCTCAAATTGCTCCTGGCAAATATCACATAGCTGAGGAGGAAGAGAGAGAAGTTTTTAGTTGGGCAGGTACTTTTTAAAGTACCTTCTCTTAAAGGGTCATGAAACCCCATAACACATCTTTTGAGAGGTTAACAGATACACATGTTGTACATCAATGAAAACAACAGCATTCTCGTTTCTCGTTTTTTTTGTAGCAATTTCATTATTCTGGTTTAAAAAGCAAAGTTAAACCAACGTCATGAAAAGTGAGGTATATGCGTTAATTCGGAGGTGATTGGAGCTTTTCTCATAAGGAAAAGGATCACATTTTTCATAAGGATGAATTTAATCCAATCACTGCGCTGTTTTGTGCATGAGATTGCATTACAGCAGAGAATTCAAATGTCACAAAAGACTCTTTCTGTTCGTTGACCTCTGCCTGTTCAGCTTTGCGTTCTGACATGTTGTCAGTGTATGTTGGTGCCCCCAACTCAGTTTTTTTTCCTCCACTCATCTTTTAATAATCATTTGTCTGTATAATGAATGTGTTCTGTGTCTGTTTTATTGGTTGTTGTCGCCCCTCTTCCCACCTTCTACTTTTTCACAGCTTTGCTCGCCCATTTCTTGAGTCTTTTACAAATCTAAGGTGTGAACGTCCAGTGATAAAACATGGGGGTTTCATGACACTATAAACTATAAACAAGCACACACACAAGTCTGTGTAGTTTGCCTTACCTCATGAACGACATCCTTAGCAGCTTTTACACTCTGGAACTCCCTCTCTTTGGCTGCTTCCTGAGTTTTCTGTACAACCTCTTCATGAACTTTTTCAAAGAACTGACTCTTTGCCCTCTCCTCAAGATCAGCGATTTCCTCAAATTCAATCCAATCCTAATAGACACAGCATTTCTTCATGTCAGATTTTTAAAAAATCCTTTGTTCCCTGACCACCTTTTCAAGAGGTCATCAGTTATTTCCATAATACAATTTTCAGAAAAAATTAAATAAAAGGAATGAGAAAAGACCACATCCGGCTTACCGTCTGACTGTAGTACCAACGGCGATGTGTAACTTTCTTACTGATGTCCTTCTCGGAACGATTCTGTCTGTAGTGCCAGTCCAAATGATCCGCATACACATCTGTCTGAGACGCAGTAAAACGCATGCCGCAGGAATAGCACTGGATTCCAGTATATAGTTTGGTGATAATGCTGTCATGTCTCCTAAATTAAACAAATTTTACAAAACAGTTGGTCTCAAACTATTTTTCATTGTCACACAATAATAAAGATATTTCAATCAGCTTCACTTCTGTCTAGACTCCAAAGAGTATCTAGATGTTCATACTGTTTCATGTCATCCAAAACAAAGCCAGTCAAATCTGGGACATTTTCATCTTCCTCTTGTTCCTCCTCCTCCTCTTCTTCTTCTTCAGGCACAGATAAAGTCTGAATTGCTAATGTGGGGTCTAAAATAGATTATATAAAACAATTATTTAAATAGGTTCATTTGAATTATAAGAGTGTAGAGCAATTAATTGTCCAAAAGTAAGAAGAGAAATAATACAGTATGCATACCAGTGGTTGAGTCTGTTTGTGCAGGTTTTATTAATTCAAAGGATATAAGTTTTGAAAATAGATCGTTCACATCTATTTGCCTGAATGACTCGGGCTCAGGCTGTGGAAACTGGGAACCTAAATCAACAATTCACAAACTATAAAAGGTCTAAAGTAGACATTACACAATCAAAACAAAAAAATAAAAAACAAATGTAGGCTGACAAGTTAACAGTAGTGTATGATTCTGTTTCAGGATATGCAAACAAAATAAAAATAATGAAGACATTCTTACCAGACTGGAAAGACATTTGGTTTGGTGGCATGAAGGGTTGAGCTCCCATCATCTGAAAATACACAAGACAAATAAAATAAACAAAACATTAAATATCCAAATACAAAGTAAGTATGAACTATCCCTTTAACAAGAAAACTCAAAACTAAGGGACATCTTGAGTAAGGGATACTTACAGGCTGAGGAACACTAACAACACCTGGACCAGGGAATGGAGCAGGTCTAAATGAACCTTGGAAATCTGGTGTAGGGCCTGGCACACTGAAGTTGGATGCTTGTGAAACATTTTGCTGCATGGGAAACTGTTGAGCTGGGCCACCAAACGAGTTAATGGGTGGCATGTTGAAATTGGGCGGTGGTACAGCAGGGTTTATCACAGGAGCTTGACCCTGAGTTTGATCGTACATTGTTGGCTCCTGTGGTCTCAGCTGGTTTGGAATATTTGGACCGCAGAATCTTGGAGGACCTTGAGGGTCATATCTTGGCATAACAGGAGGTGCATCAAATCTTAAGGGTTCAGGCTGCACCGGGTTCTCAAAGCGCATCCCACCTGACGGACTATCAAATCTGACTGGACCCTGCTGTTCATCAAAATTCATTAGTCTAGCCGGGAACCGTGGTTCCTCGTATCCTGGTGGACCATGTGACATGTGAGGATTATCGAACCTTGGTGGATTAGCAAATCTGTTTTGGTGCATCTGGTGATCGTAATGAATTGTGGCTTGAGGGTCAAATCTCACCATGTTATGAGGCTCTATGTATCTCATTGGCCTGTGGGAAACTGCTGGGTTGTTAAATCTCACAGGTCTTTCATGGGCTTTGGGAAATCTTTCAAACCGGTGAGGGGCATCAAAGCGATGTCCGGGATACCTTACGGGCCCACCAGACCCATCAAATCCAACTGTATTGCCTTCGTACCGAGGAGGAGGAGCATAAGGTATTGGAGGACCATCTAATCTTGGCTCTCTCATCTGGCTAGGTGGCCCATCAAAGGGAGCTTGAGAACTCTTATATCCATCAAATCGTTGAGAAACATTCGGTCCATCATGCCGTGGCGCATTCACCTGTGACATGGGTCCTTCTGAGGAGTGAGTCGGTGTATTCCCAGGAGATTCATCATGGTTTAGTCCACTTCTTCCCTGTTCCAAGAAATGATCGTGCCTTGGAAGACCCTCTACACTTATTGGACCATCATCTGGACCTGTACCAGAGTGAACACTGTTGGGACTTTCAAAACGTGGGCTGATGTCTCCGTCAGGCTGTTGATCCATTTCAACTGGAGAAGATGCCCGTTCAAAATTCAATACTGTGGATTTTCCACAGGTCCCATCCAAGCTGACTGGGCTTGGCGAATTTCTGAAAGTGGATCCTGTACATGATGGAGGCCTGTCAGTTCTTCTAGGATCTTCATGGTCAAAGACTGGCTTTATGACATCACCAGACATTTTATGCACATCTGAGGTCTCACTGTATCGTTCAGTCACTTCATGATGAGGATGATAGAGCAATATATCATGCAAAGGAGAATGCCCCACTTTTCGCACTGTGAAGATGGACAAATGATTATAAGAAAATATTTCAAATTATGACTCCAACACAAACACCAACAACATTTACAACTTAGAGCATGTTTGTAATTGTCATGGTAAAATTGTTTAATAAAATTACAAAAATCTAAAACTACATGTAATATTAAAAAACAAAAAGAGTTACAATTCACATACAAACAGGACAATTCTTACCTGGGCGGAGGAGCTGTGTTCTTTTCAACTTGGACTTATGCTCAAGATAAGAAAGCGCCGCATCAGATATTGTTCCCAATCCTTTCTTTTTTGATGGATACACTCCCTCATCACACGATTCATCCCAAGAGTCAGACCGCTGTCTTTCCTCTTGATACTGAAAGAGTTGGTTTATTTGATGGGCTACATTGAGGAATTCATCATTGGATATTTCACCCTCAGCATGCCTTTTGCTAGCCTGAAACAAAAAATGTCCAGTTTAGCAATATTCTAGAGTAATAATGTATTAGACCAAGAAAACTGTATTACGAAACTTAAAAAATGAAACTGTCACACCTTTCTTAAAAGATTGCGTTTACTTGCAGAATTGAGTGCTTCTGGTATCTGTATGTTGCTATCAACACTCAAACGATGTTGCTTAGGTGTACGAGGTGTGGATGGTCTTTGATTAGTGTTCCAAGTCTTGTGTCTCTGGGTGCCCAGTCGTCCATCTGAAAGCTCTGGATTTGACTGTTTGGGACTGTGACACACAATTTATTAATTTAAATGAGGTTCAACTTTGAGTTGAAGTTCAATTTTAGCAAGACGGACAGTGTAATGAATAGTTAAAAAAAAAAAATAAACAGTCACTTACTGTTTATTTTCTTCCCATCCACTCCTCCACCTCTTCCCATCTTTTGTGTCTTTATGCTCTGCAGGAGAAATTCTCTGCTGTGGTCCATCTTTCTGATCAGCAGGTCTATCCTCAAGCGGCCTTTTTGATCGTCTCGATTCTAGGGGGATTTTCTTAGTACTTCGTTCATCTCTTATACTCGACGGTGGAAAAGCATCATCATTATGTGGATGTTTACTTAATCTAGCCTTTCCAGACTTGGGGGGTGGAGTAATACTCCTGGTTTTTCTCTTTGGAGATGATCGCCTTTCTTTTCTTTTGGGAGAATGTAACGGTGGCGAACGTGATCTTGACCGAGACCTTTTTCTAACATTTGCTTTGTTCACTTTAATATCTTGTTTTATAAATGTCTCAAGTCTTCCTTGCTTGTTTAGAGACCCATTTATAAGCTTGCCCCTGGACTTTAGATGATCCAAGTTTTTGACACCTTCATCCTTCTCTTTCTTCTCTGAACTTCTTTTCTTCTCTTTATCCTCATCTTTTGAATCTGTCCTTTCATGCATCTGCTTATGTAGCCTTGGGTCCTTCTTATTCACTTCAGCCACCTTTGAATGTTCAGACTCCATTCCTCTGGGTCTGACAAGGACACCTTTTCCAGATGGTGACATGGACTTAGATTTAGGTCTTTCCTCACCGGTAGAGTTATCCTTTTTTGGAATCCTCAACTTACTTGGTCTTTCAGCTGAGACTTGTCCTCTTTTTCCTGATGTATTCAGAAAGCTTGGTGTAACCTGATTATCCTTCTTATGAATCACTTGTTCCTTTGCATTTACAGCTGTGGCACCAGGTCTATTTAATCTAGGATCTCTGGTTGACAATTTTTCTGATGGTGCTGGAAGCCAAGGTTTGGTCTGTGGTGCAGGAACCGTTTGACTGAAACGGACTGGAGCACTGGCATGGTGGTTTGAAGCAATAGCAGGACTGGCAGCCTTGAGGACAAAAATAGCAATTCTCTTTTAAAAGTGTTTTAGGCACACATCAAGAAGTATGAAGAATGTTGATCATACTATAATACTGATCATAATTGTTGGTCATTAGACCAACTACAGCTTCTATGCAGTCCCATTACATAACACCTGTTCTTGACAAATTATATAATTTTAAAACGGCAAATACTGACTTGCAGCACACTTTACAGTTCAGCTTGTTATAAAGCATGTGTCTACTAAACTCACCAACTGAGCTTTAGTTTGTTCAAGTTCAAGCTCTATCTTCTTTTGCTGAAGTTCTAACAACTGCTTTTGCTTTGCAAGCAATTGTTGTCTTATCATTTGCTCTTGTGTCAAGCTCGGAGCTGGAGGTTGTGGGGCAGGAGGCTTTGGAGATGTTTCATCAGTCTATGCAAAGAGAAAAGCATACATTTCAGATAAACCATAGCAGTACATATCTTCCCACCCCTTGGAAATTAAAGGATCAGTCAGAACTCCTCTAATGCTTACCGGTTTTAAAAATTTTGGGTTGACATGAATGCTGGCATTCACATTTGGTGGCAATGGTTTTATAGGCCAGGCAGGATCTACAGAGTTCACACGCACATCTAGTGCATATAACTTCTTCAAGGGGAAAATTTCATCCCATGTGGAACGCAATTTGAAGAGACTTTTTCTAGTGGCCTCATCCACCTAAAGTGAATCAAAAAGAAAGGGGGGGAAAGAATATCTGACTCCTCCATTTATTCTCACAGAACACTGACAAAGCTATATAGATTAGCATTCAAAAATGTAAAAAAAATTAAAAATGAATGTGATTACTACAAAAGGAATTAAACAATATATCAATATCAAGGTGAAGGAATTAATAAGCACTACACAGTATTCTAAATGGACAAAGCACATGACGTTCAATCAGAAGTAACATCATGGACACAAATTCAAAGAATTATGTACCTTCTCAAATACACAAATAAAGGAATTGACTAGGTTCTTAGCAAACACTTCAAGGTAATCCCCTCCAACATTCTTCACTATGGAATCCACTAAGTACAAAACTGGGAGCTTCTCACCAGGTGTCGCCTAAAGTGATAGAAAACTGACAAGTTTAGAGAACAACATGGGAGAAATGCAAAACTACATTGAGTTAGTTTGAGGTTACCAAATGGTATGAGTTTAAATTTAAAATACTGGCACAAAAGACAAAAATCAAGCACTTAGGGTGAAGTCCATGGTTTTGCACTGAAAAATGAAAATCCTCAAAACCAGATCCATCAAAAATCAGGGGAAAGTTCAGATGCAGGTACAAAAAACATCCATGTCCCAGGTAAAAGAAAAAACATCTTCAATGTCCACGCTTCATGCTCAGTCCATCAAGCAGGTTTTTGTTTTGTTAGGTTGTCAGTACAATTTAGTTTGTTACTGGTATCACTTTATAAACTCCAGTTTCACAGAGACTTTTAGCAAGAAGCCCAAGCCCTTTAAACATAAAAAAATAAAATAAAGGGATGAAGCTCCTTTCACTTGTTTGTTTTTCTTGAGCAAGAATTCAACTCCATGATCCACTTTAATTCAAGTTTAGATTTGATCTTCGTATTTTTTTTTTGGGGGGGGGGGGGGGGGGGGGGACTTGGTCTTAACATTTTACACAAGTCCAGAAAAAGGTTGACAAGTTGTGACCCACATGCCACAGTGCAGAGAGCTGTTTTTGCAAAATTCCTTAATTTCTTTCTTTTAGTAATTTTTACACATTCGACATTGGAATGTCATTGGAAAGGACAACACCAATGCATATGCTTTTGTATTAAAGAGCATTTAGATTAGACTGAAATCAATAGCAAACATTACCACAAAAAATACACTGGGAAATAAAGACAAAAGGACATTTCACATAGTTTATTGTCACAATTGTATACCATTTATTAACATTTCAGAAAAGAATGTAAATTTACTCAGCAATCTAACACCCCAAACCCTTTATTGGTTCAAGTACAAAGCAATTTGAATGGCGCACATTTGTATTAAAGACTTTAAATCCAGGCGTACTCATTTTCATGGTGCAGCCCAACACGACTATTCGAACTAGTGCAAGATTTCAAATAGATTGAAAACAAACAAAAATATAAAAAAATTCCACGAATTTTCTAAAAAATACCCAGCCATCTATATAGGGAGCAAACCACGTGTACCAGCTGATGAAAAGACATGACTACAACCATGGGTATGCAAATGCTTATATCTGATTAATTGTTAAATGCAAGGACAGAGCGTACTGAATATTAGCATTTCTAATCAATACAACTTTACAAGATTATAATTTGTGCAAAGTACACATTGGATACAAACTATAAAACGACGATGACTCACGTCGCTGGGTTGATTAAGTTAGATAATACGGAAATGTCTAATCATTCATAACTAGGGTTCTTGTGGATAAATTAAGAGTAATACAACCATGAAATTAATTACATTTCACCAGATAATTATATATGGACAAAGAACAATGTAAAGTATAACCTACTGAAATGTTGGTTTAAGGCAATACATCAAATTGGTATTATCATAGAAGAGTGACTGTAGCGAGCTGCTGTCATTATCCCATAATCGTATTGTGAAGGGAAACGTGGAATATTAACTTCAAGCCAAATGTGCGTCAACAGTAAGTCCGACTTTATGACCAGCTGGAACCCAACAAGCAGATAAACATGCTGCTCCAACTGGACTAATTTGATAATGTTGAACGGTGAATCTCTTTTCTAAGCCAGAAAACAGAGCATTCTGACTGATAATAAATAAAATGATTTATATCATGATAAATTAGGAACTAGTTAACGATAATGTTTTACGTCGATTTAAACCATGTAATTAGCGAACTCGTCGTGCTACCGCCATGTTACTGGCCTCATGTCATGTCGTCATTTAACTAACTGGCCACACGAGCTACAAGACGATGACTGAAACAAAACAAAAATAAATCTATTTTCATAAAAACCTTGGCAATTTGTGCTTCAATAATTGCGACGATATCCTTGGCGAACTGGATGTTTTCTTCGGCAAGAATGGTGAGCATGTTGATGTGCGGTTTGCTGTTGAAAGTCAGATCTTCCAGCGAGGACTGATACTCGCGGCAGGCGTCCTCCCTCGCGCCTTCGTCCGACATCTTTGAGCCGTTGAGTCGAAGGCTGTACTAGCCACACAATTTAAACTATTATACAAACATTAGTTGCAACACAGTCCTCTTAAACATCTGTATTTCGTCTTGGTTTCCTTTGTACGTCGAATGCCGTCCTGTGTCTCCTCACGTCTTGCTTTTTTTGTAACGATATTTCTTGTTTCTGTTGAGCGTTGCAAAATGTCCGTCGTACTTCAGCGGAGACTACGCGTCATCTGAAACGTTTTATACTTGAACGCGCGTCACTGCTTCCCGATTGGCTGCGCTGAAACGCACGAATTCGATTGGATAATAAAAACTTTGCTCTTAATGTCATTGGTCAAAACAGAACTAGTATATTCAAGAAGAGCCTATCAGAATGAAATAATTATATAAATCAATAAAATCACAACAGAGTACAATGTCGTCATCACCTTGAGTTAAAGATACACACTATAGAATAATTTGCATAGAATAGAGGTTCAACGGATTCAAAACAATATAGAGAATTATTTTTCTGAACAAGGTATATGCAGACTTTTGGAAATTGTTTACCCTATCTATTTTTGGGTTATAATTGTCTATCTTGAATACATCAGCATAGCTGAAGTATTGATAACACAAAGCAAAATGGACACAATTTTAATGACCAAGCTTGTTTTTTCACCCTTTTTATTATAGGCTACATTTGTAAGTCAGAACATTGACTATCAAACACGTAGAGTCAGTGTTTAATTATGTATTTAAAATTAAACTCATAAATTTAATTATGTTTAAATATGTAAATACATATTAAGGTCATAAGAATAGATTATTCTGGGTAAGTATATATTGTACAAAATTAAAACATTGTTTTGTTCTGGAATAAAACTCTTTAATTTTCAGTTTTCAATTTTTTATAGATTATTGGAACACTTATTTACAACATTTCATACTTACAAAATAGTTTATTTGAAATTACATTTACAAAACAGAACAAATATATTTGAATTAATCTCTCGCTATTTTAACCAAAAAATGAATTTTCAAAAAGATCTCTGGACCATTCATTAACAGATAAATTACAACTTGCATCCTGCTTGTCAGTCTCACCTGAGAAACCCTCAGACCCAACTGTCAGCAGCTGATCAAAACTTTGTCTTTTATCACTTAACCCCAGATCTGTGATCTTACTTTGAATCTCACATTGAATTGCTCTGGGGCACAGTGAGATTACACGTCTTCGGGTTCGCCCG
The DNA here is from genome assembly GCF_029890125.1 of Rhinichthys klamathensis goyatoka. Taxonomy (NCBI): domain Eukaryota; kingdom Metazoa; phylum Chordata; class Actinopteri; order Cypriniformes; family Leuciscidae; genus Rhinichthys; species Rhinichthys klamathensis. Next base: position 1,476,109 of record NW_026606723.1, on the reverse strand, counting down.
CTCTTCTGTTCACATGAGTGCTGATGATGATAAGAAACTGGGGTGGATTGCAAAAATGGTGAAAACAGCAGGGAACCTGAAACTCCAGGCTCTGATGTGTTGACATTCCTCGGTTCATTTACTTTAGAAATCTCTGTCACATCCGAAATGTTCATGTCCATACTGCTTTGACCAGAAGCAAACAAGTCTACAGAGCAATTGTACTTCTCTCCATGGTCATCAAACACAATCAGTTCCTGCTTGACTTTGCAGTTTACAGAATGGACCTCACTTTGTGCACAATGCCTGAAATATTTGCTCTCTTCATGGTTTACTGAACAAAAAGTCACAGATGGTCGGCTTTTGGTCAATTTTTTTCTTTTTAAAGTGCGTTTTTTGTTCGAAAAAGACAACCCGTTGTTTGTAGGGTGATTAAATGCACACATAATGTCAGGACTAAAAGGCATCGTATTTTTTAGCCCTGAATAATTGGCTGTGCACAGAACAGTGGGAGTCTTAGGGATCTTAGCAATGTTCATCTTAATTTCAAGATTTTCTGGACACTCATTTTCATCGTTCTTCTTCCAGCTTATATTGTTCACATTGCGCATTGGTGAGGTCAATTCATCACCACAAAGAGGCATTTGTGTAGTCTTTGAGATACAGCTTATGACCACTGAATTTTCAGTCAGATAGCACCTATTTTGCACTTGAATCATTTCATCTCTTTTACCTAAACTACACTCCTTTGTGTCATTTATCTCTGATATCTGAGGCTCAACCCTAACAAAATCTTGTAAGCTTTCTGATAAAGGCGCATCTTCTAAACCAAAACAAACATTTTGACCAGAATGACTATCAAGTGACTTCTCATGAAAAGATGAATCATAATCAGCAGATTTAGCTCTTACAAGGCAGTGTCCGGATGGAGTTATTTCAGAATTATTTTCGCAGGGAAAGTTGCTCAATGGATTCATAGTGTCACATGCAGTCGAACCGTTCAAGTGTGCAGATGATTCAAACATGTCAAAGCTTGAGGAAAAAGATTTTTCCTTTTTCCTTTCATTCTTCAGTTCATCCTTTATACAATTAACATGCTTCAACTGACTGCTGTTGCTTTGACATGTGCATTTACATGTTCTTGTCTCTTCTTTCTTTGGTGAAAAAATATTACGATCACAGTCTCTGGACAGCTGATTACTTGATATTTCCGGAGGGAAGCATAAGCCGGGCGATTGCCATGGGCTTGAGATTGTGAATCCTTCACTGCTGGGTTGAGAATCCAGCCTTGCACATGATGGAGGAGTATAATCAAATCTGTTGAGTTCATCTCTTTGTGAACTTTGTGAGTCTTTCTGTTGTGATGGACAGATATCGTTTGCAGATTCAGAACAGCACATATGTGAATTTGCTTGCAAGAGGTTTTTAAAATAAGCGATTACAGTGCATCCCATCAAAGACTCACATGGAGAAATAATTTGGCAGGCCACTAACTGTCCAGACAGCGAAGAAGTTTTGGCAATATTATGAGGAACCTGTTAGGAAGGAAAAAGAAATAAGCAAAGTAAATAAACAAAGCAGATAATATACTGTAGATGCCCCACCCCAAATTAAATTAAGAAATTCTTCATACCTTTAATCCGAATATGACACATCTTCCTATAAAGCAGTCTTCCACAGCTTTGACAAGCAGTTGTTGAACAGTATGTGCGCCATCAGTTTTCTCTGAATCAATAAAACTGGGAAAATCACATTTTATATCAGCAATGAATCAACAGAAATGCTTGTTAAAAATGTTTACAATTTGCTTTAAAATATACCGTTGAAGGCAACCAGCAGTAATGCCAAAGAAGGGATTTAAACAGCCACCGAATACAGTCACACCAAATATATCTTGGTTTCTGGACACTTTAAATGACAGCCTATATCTGTGGTCCACGTTTTGTAAGTCACATGTGAATCCACACCTTCCACATGTAGCCCTAAAGATATTGATACAGGAGTTAAACACTCATTCATAATGTTCAGACAATAGTACTCGGACAATAGTAATTATGTTATAGCAACAGTAATTACACATTTATGACACTTTCACCAAATACATTGCAACAAACATAATTCGATAAAGCTCAGAAAAATTGGTCATCTGAACTCTTGCCACTGCCACGTACCTTCTGCTCGCCTGAATTAATCTGGACAGACAGCCTTTGCAGCATGGATATATAAAACAAGTGTCTTGCAGAGAAAGTATTGTGCAACTCACGAGAGCCCGTGTATTGCTCATAAGTGCTTATACTACTAGCAAAGTTTACAAACATTGATCATGATAACGCTATTCTCTACAAGGAAACAGCGGACTCGGATAACAAAGGACTCATATCATATTTATATTTACATCTACAATATTAAACAAATTAAATAATAAAGGATTTCATTTAAACGTAAAAGATCAGAAACAAAAAAGTTAGCAACAGCAAAATCGCATTTCAAAACAAGAACGATGAGTTTCTTCCTCGTTTGTTTTATCTTTCACTCCTCAGGAAGCACAGCGCCATCTACCGTACAATATTATGAATGATATCTGGCGATCTATGTAGTTTTAAAGCAAAGATCATTTTTTAAATATTTTAATAGTATTATATTTTTAGATTTAAATGAGTGAAACTTTGTGATCACGTTAATGCGATATGTATTTCTGCGCTTTGTTCTTACCATTCATACTGCAGGTGTCAGTGTTGCTTGCGAGATGAGCGCGTGGTGGCAGTGGTGGGTATTTTCATCAGATTTTCATTCATACAAATGAATCGATTCTTTTGAATTACCTCGATACCTCGAATGCTGTTTGCTCGCGATATTGTAATTCTTTGAATGCAGCAAAACAGTATCTCTGTTTGTTTTTGTTTGTTTAAAAGAGAGAAGTTCAGTGAAAGAAAAAGAAATCGTGCCAACTAGAACGAAAGATTCGTTCAAAAGATTGATTCGAAAAATGATTCGTTCACGAACAAAACACAACAAGAATGTAATGTAAAACATGTTTAACATTTTTACACCTCTCTTTTTAAGTAGAACGGCATGAAGGGCTGTTCATTGTATGATTTTGAAAGTTTTGTTAAAGCTAAAACGATATAATATTGTGTAATATCTTTATACAGTCACTGGAGGAAGCATCAACACTGTAGACGTGTTTCCCCCGGACAACTGTGAGCAAACACCGCGGGCTCTTTGATTTGGTTGTTTTTTGTTTTCCTTTACCCTGTTTTGGTTTCTTAGAACTATCATTAAATATGCATGTACACAAACGTATTTTAAATGGCTGAAAGGACAAATTTAATATTACTCTTTTAAATGGTTTGCGATGGTGTTATGCAAATAACTTGATTCTGAATTATGTCAGCTCAACTGGCTAGAATCACGAGAGAAATGCCAGTAACTTCTAAATTCAGTAACATGAGTTTGTTTATGCCGAGCAACGAGAGGTAGCAACACAACAGCTAACGTTACCATAACAAAATATTTGATTTAACTTTTTAATTTTTATTCGACCTCAGCATTGTATTAGTTTACAGCCATTTAATTGTTTTAATGTGATGACTACTTCAACGACAAGTAAGATCTATTTGGGACAGCATCGGATTGTAAAGACAAAAGGGTAAGATATGTAATCTGAAACTGTGTTGTGGTTCTATTGATGGTGTACGCTTCTGTTTACAAACTTGGTTGACATGGAGCTTTGAATGGTTCACCTGTTTAATTTGACGTTTTGAACCCTTAGAAGAACTTTGTTTATGTACACAAATAAATAAGCGAGACATTGTTTGAGTGCCCATTGAAACCATTGGTGTTTAAATAACAGAACTATTTATTATTTCGTTTTTAGATAAATATAGCCTTTTTCCTCAGGATGAGAAACAACAGCTTGTTTTAGCTTTTGTAAGTTGTTTTGTCGGATGTGAAATGTACTGTTGTCTCTAACTTTTAGTTTTTCATGTAGCTTAGTTCTTGCAGATGAGAAACCATCGAATAGACAATCAAGTCACCTGCAGGCATGTTCCTCTGCAACAGATATATGTGAGAAGAGAAGATGTAATGAGCCAACTGTATGTTTTTAATTGTTTTATTCAATATTATTACACTGATAAGCTTGGTTACACTACGTGAAAAAAATAACATTATCTTTTTAAAAGCAAATGCAGAATAAGCAATGGATGCCAGGAGACTCCACTCTGGCTATGGATGAGGATATTTTACAAGCCATTGATGAACTGGGTCCAGAAGTCTTGAAATTCAAGAAAGATGAAAATATTCAACATACAACTGAATCGGTATCACTTAAGAAAAACTCTGACTTGCCACAAAATATATGTGAGCAGCAAGTACAAAATGCAGAAAATATCAGCCCTTCAAGTCCAGGGTCAGTGTGGTCACCATCAGAGCGCAAAAGAACCAGAACACAAGCCAAAAAAGAGAATGATTGGAGGGATTTGGCTCAAAAGCTTTTGTTCAGTGAAACCAAAAAGACTGAAGCAAGAGCCCGTGGCCGTGAGTTGAAATGTGACAGGGAATATTATTCACCTCAAAAGATCCTGAACTCCATGAAAAAAACATCTAAAGTAGCAAATGACAAGCAAAATTTAAAGTTCAGAAGAGATGCCAGCCCAAATGACTCTGTCAGTAGTACCTCCAAGGATTACATTTTGTTCAGTCCGACACATATGGCTTCTGCTAAAGAGCGATCCATGTTGCAGAAGAGATCAATGAAAAACCTTTCGGTCTCTGTGCTGACCCCTCCTCCTGGACTGGATCTTAGTGTCCTCGGTGATGCTACACTCCCAGATGCAGGTAGATAGAATTTTCCACTATTGCATGGCCGATGTCACTATTTGATCACCATTTGATAAAGTGACTTCAATATGCAGATTTTCATTAATTGGAAGTTTTGTCTTTCATAATAATCATCATTTCATCATTAATAATAATCAAAATAGACATATTTTGTAATATTATAAATGTCTTTACTGTCACTTTTGATCAATTGTCCTTTCTGAATAAAAGTATTAATTTATTTTTAAAAAAGAAATTTACTGACTCTAAACTTTAGAACCATTTAAGTTTGAGTGGCATTTTACTATTCAAAACTATAATTATTGCATAATAATAATATTTGATAATAAAAATAATTATCCCAAACAGCAGAAAGCATCCATATGGGACGTCCTGCCAATCAGTCAGACAAGCTTATGCTCTCCAGTTGGGGTCTCCCTAAGCCTGTTCTGGAAAAGTACCAGAGTCTCGGCGTTCAGAGGATGTTTGAGTGGCAGGCTGAGTGTCTGACCTTGGGCAAAGTCTTGGAGGGCCAGAACCTGGTGTATTCTGGTAAATAACAGTTTTTTCTTCGTCTTGTTGTCCGCAAATGCTTTATTTGTCCTTAATCCTGTTTTCCTGGGAAACAGGACCTGCTGCAACAAATACAAAATATATACTTATAACTACTTATGCTATTTTTTAGAGCTGCACGATTTTGGATAAATTGAGAATCACCATTTTTTAGTTTCAAACAGAGATCTCGATTCTCCCGTGATTCTGAACAGACAAATAACAAAAATAACGTGTGATTTACTAGTGGTTCTGACAAAATGTTTATTACTGCTGTCTATTTAAAATGTTTAATTGATCTGAATGATTAAAAAACGGTTTGAATTAATGATTCAAACACTTCACTTGTTTCATTACTGTATGAATCAGCATTTTTTTTTAACAAATCTCTTGAATAAATGATTCAATAACAATAAATGTTTTAACAGACACCACTTACTGGTGTAGCGATGTAATGATACAATCGTTATTTGAAGCAACATGTTACTTTCAAAAGCTGATTTGCTTGAGATTGCGACCTTTTAACGATTAATCGTGCAGCTCTACTATTTTTCTAGAATATCTGTAATTATGTGATATTTTTTTCCCCAGTTTTAAAAATTGTATATGTTCTTTTTTAGCTCCAACCAGTGCAGGGAAAACTTTGGTTTCTGAGTTGTTAATCTTGAAGAGAGTTTTGGAAACAAGACAGAAGGCCATGTTCATTCTTCCTTTCGTGTCTGTGGCGCGAGAGAAGATGTTTTATCTACAGGTTGGTTTCCTTTTCTTGAGTTCATATATAATTGTCAACTATAAGTCAGTTGGCCCACTAATCATTTATTGTATTTTTCTTCTTCGACTATGACTGTTGTACTATACGGCATGTACATATATTTCTGAAGGTAATACGTCTGACAGTCTGCATCTTGGATTTTTGTTGATGAGATTTGCTAATATTTTACTTGCCATTTTCACCCAGAATGTATTTCAGGAGGCAGGGGTCAGAGTGGAGGGGTATATGGGTAACACTTCAGCAGCTGGTGGGTTTTCATCTCTGGATGTTGCTATTTGCACAATAGAGAAAGCTAATGGACTCATCAACAGGCTCATTGAAGAAGACAAATTGGATCTACTTGGTAAAATAATGACATCTCCTTACCTCTTAACTTTCTGTCAGGTGCTTTTATAAAAGTAAATGTTCGCCCAAATTGCAGGAATTGTTGTGGTCGATGAGCTGCACATGCTTGGGGACTCTGGTCGTGGATATCTGTTAGAACTTTTGCTGACAAAAATCCAATACATTGCCCAAAAAAACTCAGCAAGGTATGTCATAATGTAATGTAAAAGTCTTCAGCAATGGTCCTGATAATCATCATCTATGGTGAAGGTCAACATCTTCTCTATTTTAAGGGACTCTGGTCAAAGTACTTCTCCTGGTGTCCAAATTATTGGTATGAGTGCCACGCTGCCAAACTTGGACCTTCTTGCCCGCTGGTTGAATGCTGAGCTGTATAGTACTAACTATCGTCCTGTGCCATTGATGGAGTGGGTCAAGATCGGCTCAAATGTCTATGACGGATCTCTGAACCTGGTCAGACAGTTCACCCCAGCTCTTCCAGTTAAGGTCTGAGTTTGACATATTTGTTGGCATATTCATAAACTCTACCAGCTAATGTTAACATCTGAATATTCTCAGTAATAGATCAGATGTTCTTCCGTCCATAGGGAGATGATGACCACATTGTCAGCCTCTGCTTTGAGACAGTGCGGGACGGACACTCTGCACTGCTGTTCTGCCCTTCAAAAAACTGGTGTGAGAAATTAGCAGATACCATTGGAAGAGAGTTTTACAATCTTCATCACAAAGGTTTGCAGATACAGATATGGGAATTTGTTGATATTTTACTATCGAGATAATGTATTATGGTTTAACAATGTTTGCTTTTACAGAAATGCAGTCAGGGTCTGGAGTGCAAAGTATATGTCTGAAGCAGGAAGGTCTCCAGGATGTAGTAGCGCAACTCAAGCGCACTCCTGCAGGCTTAGACCAGGTCCTTCAGCGGACTGTTCCCTGGGGGGTGGCCTTCCACCATGCAGGTACATGTGCTTTAATGTTAAACTTACATTGATTTTTCACGTAAATACACATTTTTATTAATAAAATTTCAATACATTTTCACAAGTTTTTCTAAATATTTATTAACCATTATTTCAGCTAAAACTTTTTTTTTTACAAACGATGAAACAAAATGAAATAAAAATAAAATAGAGATGCTTAAAGAATGCAATTAAATAATTAAATGAAACAATTAAAAAAAGATTCAAGTGATCAACGTTTTTTTTTTAAATGCACTTTTTTTGTCATTCTAAAAAGATGAGGACATTCAGTAAAACCCTTGAAACCTTTGTTTCAGGTTTGACGTTCGATGAGCGGGATATTCTAGAAGGAGCTTTTCGTCAGGGCTACATTAGGGTGTTAGCGGCCACCTCCACATTGTCGTCTGGTGTGAATCTGCCCGCTCGACGTGTGATTATCAGAACTCCTGTTTTCAATGGTCATTTGCTGGACATCCTGACCTATAAGCAGATGGTGGGACGGGCAGGCCGTAAAGGAGTGGACACCATGGGTGAGTGATTTATTATATTATATTAGTTATATTATATTATATTATATAATATTATATTATATTATATTATATTATATTATATTATATTATATTATATTATATTATATTATTTACAACCAGTGTTGGGTGTAATGCATTTCTAAGTAATTAAATCCTTCAGAAATCATTCTAATATGCTGATTTGGTGCTCAAGAAACGTTTTATTATTGTTATTATTATTATTATTATTATCATTATCATCATCCTTGTTAATATTTTTGTGAAAACTATGATAATGTTTTTCAGGATCCTTTAAAGAATAAAAATTTAACAGAAAGAACAGAACAATATGAAATATAAATCTTTTGTAACATAAATGTCTTTACTGTAAATTTTGATCAATAAAATGCTTCCTTGCTGAATATAAGTTTATTTCTTTCCTCTAAGTGACCCCAAACCTTTTGATATATATATATATATATATATATAGAGAGAGAGAGAGAGAGAGAGAGAGAGAGAGAGAGAGAGAGAGAGAGAGAGAGAGAATAAATGAGAGTTATTATGATCTACTGTATGTGTGTCTCTCAGGTGAGAGTGTGTTGGTCTGTAAAGAGGCTGAACGTGCAAAGGGGACGAGCCTTATCCAGGGCTCTCTCAGGCCTATCAGCAGCTGCCTGGTGAAGCAAGAGGGAGAGGGCATCACTACCAGCATGCTCAGGGCCATCCTGGAGGTATGAATGTCTTGCTCCTCGTAGTTTGTTGTATGAAACTTTCTTGGGTGAGTATGTACAGGATTTTATTTCATTACTTTGATTGAAGATCATAGTTGGAGGAGTTGCCAGCTCACCACAGGATGTGAGGATGTATGCTTCCTGCACTCTGCTGGCAACCAGCATGGCAACCGAACAGCCACATCAGGAAGGAGCTGAATCAGAAACTCGAAGCAAAGGGGCTATTGAGGCCTGCATAGAGTGGCTGATGGACAATGAGTTCATACATATACAGAAGGAGGGAGATGGTAACAAAACTAAGGATATGAAAAAAAATCTGACAATATTTTTGTGTGGTGTGTGATGGATGTTGACATTTTGATAATTTGATAATTGTCTGTCTCACAGTGGAGAGGTACTGCCCCACACATCTGGGTTCTGCGACTCTGTCCTCATCTTTATCACCCCCAGAAGCCCTGGGGATTTTTGCAGATCTTCAGAGAGCTATGAAAGGATTTGTGTTGGAAAATGATCTCCATATACTCTACCAGGTTGGCAAAACACTTCAGTTTATCATAGTTAAAGAACAGTTCTTAATATAAAAATATAGGTTATTAACAAAATCATGCCATGCATTTCTAAGATAACACCTGTGTATGTGGACTGGACGACAATAGACTGGTACCAGTTCTTCTGTTTGTGGGAGCAACTACCTTCTACAATGAAGCGGGTGGCTGAGATGGTGGGCATTCAAGAAGGTTTTCTGGCCCGTTCTGTTAGTGGCAAATTAATTGCTAAAACAGAGAAGCAACGAAGACAGATGGCCATTCACAAACGGTGTTGTATTTTTTTAATTTTGAGTTACTGTTTACAGTTAAGTAGCAGTATGTTAATGTGTACATTTTTGTCATGCAGTTTTTTCACAACATTAGTTCTCCTTGACCTGGTAAGCGAAGAACCACTTGGAGCTGTTGCAAAGAAGTATGGCTGTAGCCGAGGACAGCTTCAGTCACTTCAGCAGTCTGCCTCAACATATTCAGGTACATTGATGCAGGCATAGCTATGGATGCTTGATTCTGAGTTACAGTTAAAAAACATAATTGAGATAAAATTTTAAATAGGAAGTGAGATCAAGTTTAAAAAAAGAAATACATTATAACAATATTTTTACATATTTATGTATTATTATAGAAAATAATTAATTATAATAAGCAAAAAATAAAGTTGCAGTTACTTTTTTACACTGAGGTGGAAACAGGCTTACATGCTTATCAGTGTGAGATAAATGGCAAATTTCAAATTTTGCTATTTTTTCCAGGTATGGTTACGATCTTCTGTAACCGACTCGGATGGCACAACCTAGAGCTGCTTCTGTCCCAGTTCCAGAGTCGTCTGAGTTTTGGAGTCCAGAGGGAGTTGTGTGATCTGGTTCGTATCTCTTTACTAAACGCCTCGAGGGCACGTACACTCTACAGCTCTGGACTTGTCACTGTGGCAGAGTTGGCCAGAGCTGATGTTACAGAGGTGGAGAAGGCTCTCAGAAAAGCTATCCCTTTCAAAAGGTAATGAAACTTTGCCGTCATCGAACAGTCAATTTAAGTTAATCTTTAAAATGACTAAAAATTTAATAACACTGTTAAATATGATCTGTAGGAAATATCTTTCGGAATATCCATGTTTCATATGGTACATTACAATGTTGGTATGCCTAAATTTACTTGTAGCATTTAAAATGACTGATTTTTAGTGTTTAGTTGGATGTTAAACTTGCTTGTTTTGGTTAGCGTTCATAACATGAAAATAACGATCAGTTTATTGTTTTGGCCAGAATGTTAATACTTGTTAATTCCTATATTATTTGAAGTCATACAGTGTTAATTTGAATATCTGCAGCTCCAGGCAGGCGGTGGATGAGAGCGAGGTGGAGGCTCAAGAACGCAAGAACATGCGCTGCATCTGGGTCAGTGGGAAAAAGGCCTTGACTGAAAGGGAAGCTGCTCAGCAGATCGTGGCTGAGGCCCGTCTGCTCCTCCAGCAGGATTTGGCTCTTCTTGGGGTGGAATGGAACCCAGCTTCCCTCTCAACAAAGATCCAGCCAGATTCCCGTTCCCCTGAGGAATCATCCAACACAAAACCTCTACAGTCCATGTCAAGAGACCCAGAACATGTAGAAAATGTCAATCCGAATGGGGCCGAACAGATGGCGGTGGATAAAAGTGCTGACATTAGTTCCCATCCTCCTTTGAGGCCATTAGAGTTCACTACCAGTTCAGGAAAAACAATGGATATTGGTGTATCATCTGCCGAGTGTCAGCCTGCTAAGAATTGTGAACAGCAATCAAGTGTACTGCATAAAGTTCTCAAATCAATAAATGCCAAAGATAAGGGCTGTCAGAATAACCAGACAGCTGAGTCATCGGATTGTTCTTCAAAATTACTTCAAAGGAGCTCCGGACATAATTCCTGTCTAAAAAGTACCTGCATTTCTGGCAGTGACGAACATTGTGTAAGTCCAGTTTTGAAACGCAGAAAGATGAATGTTACAGATGCTGAAGCAGTACCCACGGTCAATGGAGCAAAAACGGCAACTCAGATCGCAAAAAACCCTAAACTAATGTCAAAAGCTGAAGAGCTTTGCTCTTATAAACCTGAAACTGACTGTAGAATAGACAAAGACAAGATGAAACTCCAGTCTTCAATTGCTGAACTGAACCAAGACTTTGAGTCAAAAACACTACAGGATGGGGAAGCCACAAATGTCAATGTATTCCCCTCAGGTAGGGGAAAGAAGTGCACATCTAAAACAAAACATTTAAATCAGAGTACACTAGAGGTTTACCATGAAACTCAAAATGAAAAGCGAGAAACGCTTACTCACAGTTTCAGGAAATTCAACAGCAGAATTGAGAATGAAGGTGGCTCACATGTGAACTCCAAAGTTAAAAATGATTTAGCCTGTCATTCTGAAAAGCTCAGCTCCCCTGACTTGTACACAAATGGATTGGAAGAGTTTGGTGATAGTTTTCAACTCGATACTCAGACTGAGAAAATGCTTCAAGGGGATGATTTTTCACATGGCAATTGTAATTTAAACATTCTCAAAGAAAATAAACAGGACAATTATGTTGTTTCAGCAAATAAGATGAAAGTTGTCAGTCAGTCATCTTTCCTTGAAAATGAGAATCATGCATCTAAAAACCAAAACAAAGACCCAGTTGAATGTTTATCATCTAATGAGAATGGCCCGCCCACTGTAGGCAAACCAAAATATAACATCTCACTAACTGACAGCCAGTTGGAGAATATTTTAAATTACAGTAACCAAGTTGCTGAAGAAGAATCAAATGTAAATAAACCCGCTGAGCAAGGGGAAAATCATGAGTCCTCTGATCATATTACTGACAATAGCTTCAACCGGAGCAGCAGCTTTCTGTTTGACAGTCTCTATGACAACTCCATCTTGGACGCCATGGAGGAGGCAGCAATGGATCGAGAAAACAAGGAAGAGCAGGTGATTGAAGCACATTTAAATTCACATGGCTCTTCTCCAGAACTCATTCCGGAGAGGAGAGATGTTGTGTCAACAGAGGATCAGGAAGCAATCCAATGGGGCGAATCATCTTTCAACCTTTCTGAATGGGGAGATTCACTACTTATTGGAGAGCAGTATCTTGATAAAATGAACAATGTTGTCAAGGCTTGTGATGGCCCAAGATTGGGTGCAGAGAAGCCTAGCTATACAGATGACATTGTGTCTGAACTATATGTATCACAAAACAATGAGCCTCATCCAAAAGTTTCATCTGAAAGACGTCAATTAAACCGCTCATCATTTCACATCAGCCCAGGAATGCAGGACATTTTTGATCAATGGTCTGATCAGTTTTCAACCTTATCTGAGCCTCTAGGGCAGTCAAATTTAACTGTGGTGAAACCAAATGCAGCTGCTGCTCTTGTCGAAAAAGCTTTTTCCCTAATAACAAACCATGAGATTGAGCAGAGAGGTCTAAGAAGCGTAAGAACTGAAGATGTTGTGGTAGTCCAGGCCAAACCACTGACACCGAATGACCCTGTTCCTCCCACACCAGTTTCTGAACCAGTAACACCACGGGTCAAAATGACCACCTCAGCTGTACAATCACCTCTTAATGTCACCAAGAACAGGTCCGGACTGGATACAAATTCTAAGTCCAATACCCAGAAAGATAATCAATCTTGTTTGAGGAGAAACTCAGCATCAGAGTTAGACACGTGTCAGGCTGATGAGGGCTTTACAAGACTTTCTCAGTGTCCACCATTTCCTGCTTCTAACTCCTGCAGTCCAGAAACATTTTCCATAATCGATGTGGCAAGCGATAAAAGGCTTTTCCAAACATTTGTAGAGGAGTGGAAAACAAAGGACAGATTTTCTCTTGCTGTTGCCTGTGAGAAGATAGACAGAACCTCAATGCAACCTGAGACAGTTATAGGTGGAAAATTCAAAAAACGTAAGATGCTTTGATGAAATTTGTTTCCTATATGTTTTAGTATTCTAATATACATATAAGTTTATAAACGAATGTAATCCTATGTTTGAAGCTACTACCCCAATGAGGAACAAAAGAAAAGATGGCTTCCTTCTGAAAGGACATGAGGATCTTGTTGTCATTGGCATGTCTGTATGCTGGGGCGCAAAAGATGCTTATTTTGTATCTCTACAACAGGAGCTGTCAGGCACAGGTATGAAACGTGTGATTGTCAACTTTGTGGACTAAGGTCTAAATGTAATAAACCTTAAAAAAAATTACCAACTTCAGCAAACCTGCTCGATTGAATGCTGCTATCCCCAAACCTAATGCTACTCTTGTCTTTCCCCAAACAGATATAAGTGCCAGTTTAGCTCCACCGCCTCTTGATGAGACTCTTACAGTTGAGGAGCGGCTGAAGCAAATTCATTGCTGCTTGGAAAAAGAATCGAGTGTGATGGTCACTTATGACTTTATTCAACATTACAAGACACTTCTCCTGGCGTGTGAGCTTGCTATGCGTGGCACATTTGAAGACCCAAAGGTTAGATGGAAATTAGAGTACAATTTTCTATGCCCTCCATCTTCTCAATTATTGAAATCACAAAGATGGATCTGATAGGGTAGGATGTCTAACTACATTCACTTATTTGTCCTTCAATAGATTGCATGTTGGCTTCTGGATTCAAGCTCCAAAGAGCGCACCCTCCACAACATGGTGTCCAGCTTCACTACTGAGGATCTCCCGATGTTGGAAGCAATTAGTCCCGGTCAGAGTGTGCAGAGTTTAGGGATCTATGGAGATGCCAGTCACCCGGGACGTTATAGAGCTGCTGTTGAGTCTGTTTTGGTCTTCAGGGTCATGACACAACTCAACTGTCTTCTTGAAAAGGATGGTTTCTTGGGTAGCCAACATTATTTTAGCAACTCAATTAGTTTATACCAGGGGTATCCAATCCTGCTGCTGGAGGGCCAATGTCCTGCAGAGTTTAGCTTCAACTAGCCCCTAAACACTTGCTTAGAAATGTTGTAATCCTGAAAACCTTGATTAGATGGTTTAGATGTGTAAAATTAGGATTGGAACTAAATTCTGCAGGGATAGTGGCCCTTCAGTAGCAGGTTTGGACACCACAGGTCTTTGTTCAAGTTAGTGATATAGATACTAATTATTTCATGTCATGTTCTTTTCATTTCCAGATTCATTCAAGAAAGTGGAGATGCCCACCCAATACTGCCTGGCATTGTTGGAGCTGAATGGAATTGGGTTTAGTGTTGCTGAATGTGAGGCTCAGAAACATGTGATGCAAGCCAAGCTAAGTGTTCTTGAATCCCAAGCCTATCAGCTTGCAGGACATAGCTTCTCACTGACCAGTCCAGAGGATGTTGCGGAGGTTATTATCCTTCTCGCCACTCAAAATAATAATACCCCTATACATTTACCCACAAAAAAAAAGGCATTATCCTATGTAAAAACAAAAGAAAATAAACATCTATAATCTTTCATTTCAACTATTATAGGTGTTGTTTCTTGAGTTGAAGCTTCCTCCCAATGGAGATTTAAATGCTCCTAAGAATAAGAAGACACTGGGCTACACTAGAAGACCGGGAGCCCGTATCAAACTTTCTAAACAGTTCAGCACAACCAAGGTACGTTCCATAGTCTCAGATTTTTCTAACATTTAAATCTGTGGTATGTATGCACTTCCTAAATGCAGTCTTTTCTTGTTTCATCAGGATGTTTTAGAAAAGCTCAAGCCATTGCATCAGTTGCCAGGTGTTATTCTTGAGTGGAGGAGGATCACGAATGCTTTGACAAAAGTTGTTTTCCCCTTGCAAAGAGAGAAGAATTGGCACCCACATCTGAAGATGGACAGAATACATCCAATCTCACAGTCACACACTGCCACAGGTGTGAAGCATGAAGAAATAACCTTTGAACTTTGTGTGCGTCTTCTCGGGACAGTATTTTAATGCTTTTCTCACATAGGTCGTGTGAGCTTCACTGAACCAAACATTCAGAATGTCCCCAAAGATTTTGAAATTCAGATGCCAACACTTATAGAAGAAAGTCAACCATTACAGAATAATGGTGCAAGCAAGACATGGTACGGTCTTATGTTGTTGCAGTGCCCACACCCCTCCCTCCCTACCTACCTATTTTATTTAATTCTAAATAACAAAAATACATACATGTCCAGTATTACACATTTAAAATATATTTATTTGTATGATATGTTTATTTATTTATTTCAGGGGGAAACGATCAAAGATAAACCAGCTATTGGCACCCCTTTTAAAAGTATCTGACAAATCACCAGATAAAGGGATGCCATTTTCTGTCAGCATGAGGCATGCTTTTGTTCCCTTCTCAGGTTTGAAACTTTATTGCCGAGGGGTCTGGGTCAAGAGAGCACAATTTAAAGGGACACATGTTTGCTTTTATAAAATGATTTATGCCACATTAACACTACCTGTTTTAATCTTATACACATCTTCAGGAGGTCTGATTCTGGCTGCTGACTACTCACAGTTGGAGCTTCGCATCTTGGCTCACCTGTCCCGAGACAGACGGCTCCTCCATGTGCTTAACAGTGGTGCAGATGTGTTTAAAAGCATAGCAGCTGAGTGGAAAATGGTGGAGCCTGCTTCGGTTGATGATAATATGAGGCAACAGGCCAAACAGGTTTGCTACATTTGAATTTATTTATTGCACATACATTTACATGCACATATTCTAGATCATTAAGTCTTTCAAAAAAGTATCTCTTTTTAATGTAAAAGACTATACAGTGATCCCTAGTTGAATCACTTGCAACTGCTAATTGAAATTTTGATAACACTTTAGTTTAGGGTCCAATTCTTACTATTAACTAGTTGTTTATTAGCATGCATTTTACTAGGATATTGGCTGTTTATTAGAACTTATAAAGCACATATTAATGCCTTATTTTGCATAACCTTATTCTACATCCCTTAATCCTACCCAATACCTAAACTTAGTGACTGCCTTACTTGCTATTAATAAGCAGTAATTATGTGTTTATTGATGCAAAAGTGGTAGTTAATAGTGAGAATTGGACCTAAACTAAAGTTTGACCAAAATTGTATTGGTTGTCACTGAAATCGTAACATCTTTGTCAACAGATTTGTTATGGAATAATCTATGGCATGGGAGCAAAGTCACTTGGAGAGCAAATGGGCATTGAGGAGAATGATGCTGCCTGTTACATTGAGACATTTAAATCCAGATACACCGGTAATTGACAATGTACGATTGCTTTCTGGTCAATAAAGGCTGTAATGATAATAACAGTGTCATTTCTTACTTCTTAAGGCATACAGAACTTTCTCCGTGAAACTGTGCAGAAGTGTGGGAAAAATGGTTACGTGAAGACATTACTCGGAAGGAAGCGTTTCTTGCCTGGAATAAAGGACTCAAACGTGTACATAAAGTCTCACGTAAGTCTTCATGAGCCCGCCATTCGAATATATCTGCTGTGGAATAAGAGTTTAATTTTGATCCTCCTTTTTAGGCAGAGCGACAGGCAGTGAACACAACCGTGCAGGGCTCTGCCGCTGACATTGTGAAATTAGCAACCATCAACATCCAGCGCAGACTGGAAGCAGCGTTTCCTGGAGTGCCCACATCACATCGGCACCCTCTAGTTAAAACGGGTATGACCCACTTCATATTATAGCATTTTTAACTTTTAAATGTGGGATGTGAATTGAATATGTTTTTTCAGGTGGTCGACACAGAAATCAGTTCAGACCGTCTCGAGGAGGCTATTTTATACTTCAGCTGCATGATGAACTTATCTATGAGGTTGCAGAGGAAGATGTCATTCAGGTAATTAAGACGACCATTCTTTCTGAATAATGCGTTTACTATGGAATATAAAAAAAGCTCAATGGTGAAAGTCAAACTCAAATTGTATTTTTTTTTTTTACAGGTTGCTCAGATTATGAAGAGAGAAATGGAATGTGTTGTAAAATTATATGTAAAGCTTAGAGTAAAAGTCAAAGTGGGTCCAAGCTGGGGTAACCTTCAAGATCTGGATATATAAAACAAGTCATCTACTGTTTATGATTGTTTTACATTAATGAATTGTTAAAACACTAAATGTACAGATGTGTTTTTATATATGCTGTAAATATTTTTAATCTAAAATAAAATTCAACAGAGGCTAATAAGAACTTGTGTAAAACTTGAAATGCAAACGTTTTTGTACATTTTTGTCCAAAACATTAAAAAGATCGAACATAACACATTTGTTTGGTTTCATTGTTTTTATTTCTTATTAAGTTAAGTGTGAATTTGCTCCTTTTTTAATTGAAGAAATAAGTGTAAACCAAAAAACTGTTTTGTTACTTGTATGATGGATATCTTCACTTTATGATAGGAAAGTACGGACAGTGCCTTTGACCAATCCTCTACATATGGGACACTTGCGCAGAGAAGGCGCACATTCTTTGCACACAACTAGGTGACCACAGGGGATGAAGACAATGTTCACTTCCTTATCCATGCAAACTTTGCATGTGCGCTCCTCTTGAAGTCTTCTTAATTGTTCCTCCATAGGCAAGTCTGTGAACATGATGGACACTGTTAATTGCTTTAAACAAACTCTCTGTTTCAGAGTGGGATCTAACTGATTTTCTTAGTGTGATGGCTAGAGATAAAAAAGGTGCAAAATCAAAAGAAAACCTTTTCTCATGTTTGAATATACCTGAAAGATCTTGACTCGGTGATGCAGCTTCATTTGTCTGGGCTGAAATTGCAGTAAGAACAAAAAAATAAAAATTGGTTGTCAATATAATGTAGTGATATGTTTGATGTGGATTTGTCCCTGCTCATTTTAAGATCTTTATAAATGGCATCACCTTTTCTTTTTTTCTTTTTTTAAGTGATTCAAGTGTTCCTATCTACTGGCCGTGCAGTTTCACACAGACTAACGACATGTAACACTGAAAATTCACACACTTTTTCTCGTATCTGATTCAAATATCGCATACCCATCAGTTCTCTCAGCAGGTAGACATCATTCTTCTTGATCCAGTTGCGGAAAACCTCTGCTGCTGCATTTCCTTTCGACAGGACTAACTCAATGAGCTGCCCTGTCTGCTGCTTGACTGTAGTGCAGTTACGAATAATGTCATACTCTTTCTGTGAGATGACGTTCTCCTCTAGAAGATGGTCCATTAAGCTCTGCACACTTTTTAGGCGCTGTGACAAGGCAACGTGATGTTTCTTAAGAAAAGTAAAACCATCTGTAAAGAAACACAATACGAGTTAGATTAAATTGAATCAAAACATTGATTCATGAGACCCAATCTTATTCTGTAGAAATACCTGATGCCATTTCCTCAGCAAGAAGCTCTCGCTCCTCCTCTCTCTTCTCATCTTCTGCACTTAGTAAATCAGACACCAATTCTTGAACGGTTTTGTAATTCTCTCCACTTGCGAGAATTTTGCTCTGAACGGTTTGCTTCACCAGGCCACGCTCAAATCCCATCTCTAAAGCTGACTTCACCACGGGATTGTTCATCATCACTGCATCTTCTGAACGGTCTTCTCCAGGACCAAGGTGTACAACTACACATGGGTTTAAAAAAAAAAAGAAATCTTATTCAATTGCGATGAACATTCTTTTAAAATTAATATTGACATAATATTATGTCCGTATTAATGTTATAAAAGTTACCCAGGCAGTTAAAATAACTCAAATGTTGATCTCATCAATGAAATTTGGCTTCATTTTGCACTTTCAACCAAATTTCTCAACTAAATTTAGAATCTACTTTAGTCAAAGTAAACTTGACTAAAATGAATGAATATAAAACTAAATTTCAAGGATATGTTCATCAAAGACAAAACAAAATAAAAATATTGTCACTGGTGGTAAGCCTAAAGATACAGTGTAATTTTTATGGAGAATGAGCATCACAAGTAGCTCCAAATCACTAGAAAACAACTTACCAGGTGGATCAACAAATTCTCTTGAGTTGCTGTCTCCATTAGTCAAGAGCTGTAAGACATGTGAACTAGGTAAGATATCCATCAGTGTGCATCACATCGTTTAAAGAACAAATGACCCCAGAATCTCCCGTATACCTGTTCAAATAGTCTTGGAAATCTTGCTTGAATCTGATGAACAAACTCTTGGCCCTTTTCTTGCAACAGGTATTCACATCTAGAAAAACATAAATGCATAATTAATATAATGCCATCATGGGACAGAAAACGACTCCAAAAGCCTCTTTTATTTACCTTGGAAACCACTTAGCATGTTCTACCCATGGATCATCACCAGACTCCCAACATCTGAGTCCACCATCACAGCAAAAGCACTTCACGTCGTCATTACGACCTACCGAAACGGAAATAATTGTGAGTATGTTAGCATGAGCATCTAAGCACTAAAATTAGACCTTGAATGACTTTAATAATATGACCAAGGCTCTTACCAACATAGTAAAAACCAGCTTTAGCCAATTGGTCTGGTCGAACAGGTATTCTTGAGGGCCAGTTGACAAATGTGAGCAACCTTTCTTCACACTGTTGCATTGCCGAGTTAGATACATTGGAAAGGCCGCCACCAGATAAAGGTACATTATCTGCACGGTCGCCTCGAACGAAGCGACAGTTGGGGTAATGCCTCTGGTGCTCTGATACTGCCCGATCTCCCGGTTCCCAGTTGCTAAGCTGGCCTCCACAACTGAAGCAGGCCACCCTGTCGCCCTGACCAAGGTAGTAGAAACCAGCTTTGGCAAGCTCGGCTGGAGTTACTGTAGCAAGAGTCCAATTCTGAAAGGTGTCAAGGCGTTCCTGTTCCCGACGCATACCAGGATTGTGACAAGCTGGAGGTCGCTGGTGAGACATATCCTCTACTCCACGGGAGGAAATGGGACTGGAGGGGGCCAGGTTGCTGAATCCCATGTTTAAGTAACCCACCTGCTCCTCCGTTTGGCCTGAAACGGATGCCGTGGTGGTCGACGTTACTGCGGTCGCAGGGGCGGACAGCTGTAGGATGGCTACGTTGCGAAGCGGGGAAAAGGCAGAGTGAGAGGACGACAGGAGGTTTGCGGTGGCGGGTAAACTCTGGATGAAGCTGCAGTTGGGAGAGAGCTGTTTGTGGCGTTCGGCAGGGCAGTCGCCGGACTGCCAGTTGTCGGCTGTCATATTGCAGCGGAAACACTGGACACGATCACCCACTCCGGTGTAATAAAACCCTGCCCGCGCAAGACTCCTCTCTGTCACTGCTGCAGTGGTGGGGAACTTGGCATACGTTGATATACGAAAGAGTTCAGAAGAATTGTCATATTGTAAATCGGCAGGGGAGCTATTGCGACACAAACCACGAAGGAAAGCACTGTTTTGTAGAATTTCCATTTGAAAAAAAAAGAGAAAGAAAGGGATGTCCAGCAGAGAGAAAGGCTTGATTGTAATACCCTGTGTGCGTGCAGAGAATGAACTATGTGAGCAAGACAAACAAGATTACACAAACATCTAACCCCTTACGAAAAAAAAAAATCCAAATTCCTCCTTATCAATCATCTCCTTACAACATGACTGGATTACACCACAGGGGCCAAAGTTGGGTTTCTTCATAGAAATGGTGACACGTGCCTTGAAAACTCCATGAACATAACGTGATACATAACGCAAGCTTGGTTAGATGAACAAGATGAGTCGTATAAAATCCCTGCACGGCAGCTTTTGAAACTCATCCTGGATCACTAGGAAATACACCAAAGCTACACTGAACAAAACACATTTTTAAATGAAAAATTGTGGTTTCTTTGGACCGTAACATATGGTCAATAAGAAATCTAACATAAAAATGTGACCACAGGGTGTGTCCATTCAAGCCTTTCTCTCTGCTGGATATCCCATGACTGGTGTCTAGTCGTCCATGACAGAACACATAATCTTATTAAAAAAATTAAATGAACTCCTGAACAGATAAAAGGTCGACGTAGGAGGTATGTGCTTCCTCCCTCTATGATGCAGGAACCTGAAAATAACACAGAGAACAGGTCTAAATTAAGGTCTCGAATTTCCCAATACATGAAGGGTAGAGTTAAACTTTTATATCAGGGGTTTTCAGCAGGACTCTGCTAATCAAGAATGAAAATATAATAATAAATAGACCCGAGCCAGAGTGCGTGCGTGCGTGTGTGTGTGTGCTGCTCCAAATGTTGTTTCTGGAGGTTCTTCTGCATTAAATAAGTGAAGTCAGAATGAAACAGACCTTGCAGTCATATTTTCTTTAAAAAGCTCTAGGTTGAAGACCACTGTGGCCGGTTGCAAGAACTGCTATGACTAGTCTTTCAAGTTAGTCATCTAATGCCGCGTTCCAGGCAACCTGTAACCTGTGTTTTTCCAACTCGTAACTGGGAGTACATCGTTCCAGGCAACCTGTAACCCGTGTTTTTCCAACCTTATACCCGTGAAAGTGCACTGGAACGGCAGTCAAACCCGTGACTTCCCATCCGTGAACTCGTACTAGATCGATGTACTCCCAGTTACGAGTTGGAAAAACACGGGTTACGGGTTGCCTGGAACGCGGCATAATTTTTTACTTCAAGACTGGTCCTAAGGTAGAATGGTCTACTTTGAACCCATTAATGTAAGAAAGATTAGCCCTAACTAATTGCTAATTGGCCAGACTAGTTCTTAAGACACAGTCTTAACTTCATAGCTTCTTTAATACAACTGGCCCCTGCTGGATTTATCATTGCAGTGAATACAAATAGCAGATCATTTCCTGCTTCTGGAACGGTCACTTCCTCGTTCCTCCCACCAATCAACACATTACAAGTAAGTTACAAAACAGAAGAGATTCCTTTACTTATTTTCATTCTCTGACATCAAATACGTTTTTAAAAACTTGGCTTTTATCATAGGTTAAGGTTTTATCTTAACACAAACGCAAACCAAACAAAACCAGTTTTCTTTTTCTTTTTCTTTTTGTTTATGTGATGCATGTCCACTGGATGGTGATGATTCCGACATTCCACCCCTTGTTCTGATAGGTGTGATCTTTGATGTATTCGACTCGAAAAGCAAATAACTTGATGTGACTCATTCCACAGACCACAAGTTTCTGAACCATACGTGGTAAACCCGGTGAAATCCTGTGCATCGTTGTCACGGAAAAGGCAGTCGTCTCTTTTCTTGCGCTGCCATTTTCCCAAGTAAGATACTTTGGGTGTAACGTTACCAGACAAATTCTTTCTATTTAAAGGACACAAACAAGACCTGCAACACTACTAAGATAATAAAATCTTGATTTTTGGCTAATGAAGAGCTAAAAAAAAAAAACAGACTCACCGATGCTAAGAACAAAAACGGATTTTGTTCAACACCACAAAATGTCCTTTCTTCTGTTCTGTACAGCGGGCGAATTGCGGAAATGACGTCACACAGTAACCGTCACGCTTTTAAAGTATAACAGATGTAATTATAATCAATATTTCTTAAAATATATTTTATTAGGGAGAAGTAATCTTCATGTTTGTGTACATAATGGGATGTTCTGTTTCTTGGTTTTCTTGTTGTCAGTGTGAGAGAGAGAGAGAGAGAGAGAGAGAGAGAGAGAGAGAGAGAGAGAGAGAGAGAGAGAGAGAGAGAGAGAGAGAGAGAGAGAGAGAGAGAGAGAGAGAGAGAGAGAGAGAGAGAGAGAGAGAGAGAGAGAGAGAGAGAGAGAGAGACTTTTTGAATGATTTAGAAGTCGCATTTGTCAGCAGCATTGAGTAGGAGGTCTCTGCGGAACAAAAGTGGGTGTTTCTAAATTTGTGGGTGTTTCTAAATTTGTGGGTGTTTCCACACTGGTGGGTGTTTATAAATCATGCAATGAAAATGATGCCCTTTCAAGGAATAATAGTCATTTATTAACCCTCATGTTGTTCCAACCCCATAATAGGTTATACCTGCTTTCTTCAGTGGAACACAAAGAAGTTTACCAGAATGCTGATACTGCTATTTTCCATTAACTGGACCTATAGCCTACACAGTGACCACGAGTTCTCAAGGTCGAGAAAGTACTAAAGCACCATATGGTCATTGGTAGGCCTATTGGTCCCTATGATTTGTGTGCTATATTCCAAGTGTGAAGAAATGACCAAAATTATAAGCTTCTGTGGCAGAAGAAGCATTTTTAGTGAATAACTTGACATTTTCAGTCTTATAAGCATTTTTTGTTCTTTTGGAGCTTAAAATCGGATCACTACATGTAGTAGGCTAAATCTATTTTCATTATATAGAATATAGAACGACATGAGTTGACTAAATGATGACAGAATATTATTGTGTGAAAAATGACAATTATCAGTGTTTTTAAATAAATCACAACCCAGTGTTTAGAAGGAATCACCAAATAAAGAACATTCAATAAGGTTGACAATAAATTAGGGCTGTCAAATGATTCATTGTGATTAATCACATCCAAAATAAAAGTTTTTATTTACATAATATATGTGGGTGCACTGTGTATAATTATTTTATATATATAAATACACACACATGCTTGTATATATTTAAGAAATATTTTCATGTATATACTGTATATAGATTTATATATAATTTATATTATATATAAATATTTTATTATATAAATAATATTTTTTTCTTAAATATACATGCATGTGTGTGTATATATATATATATACAAAATAATTATACACAGTGCACCCACATATATTATGTAAACACAAACTTTTATTTTGGATGTGATTAATCATTTGACAGCCCTACAATAAATTAATAAAACATAAAATAATTGAAAATAATTCCCCCTGTAATATTTCTTGATTGATTTGTTAATAGACTAACGTTAATTACATACAATCCTATTTCCCACTCCCATAATAAGGGTGGTATATTACCATATGGTCTAAATTTGAGCGCAGAGTAGACCTTCACCAAACAGTGCCTCCTAGTTATAGAATCTAGAATATTTACTTACCAGAGAAAACGGAGGCAGATGAATCCACAGCGAAGTCTTGTTCTAGTTAGTAGTCATAAAGAGAGAATTAGGCTTTTCAACAAGTATTACATTTCATGCGAAATTGAATGTTTAAGCTCCACCCATCTACTGGAAACTACGGGACTTTCCCGTAGACAGTAAAAGAAGGTACTTTCCAAGCAAAGCCACTAGACTAGATGACAAGTCAATGCGTATTTAGGCCACGCCCACACCACATACTTTTTTTTACTGCTTATTAAGTTGGCTTGGAAAAGCCAACTTACTGATATTGTACTTACACTTATTATTAAGTTGGCTTGAGAAAGCCAACTTACTGAAATCCTATTTAAACTTATTATTATTATTCTTTTTTTTCTGGCCAAAAATGTTCTGCCTATAACTCCGAGCTTTAACTCTATAAACTCCAAACTCGGCTCAGACCTCCAGACTGTGATATATCTTTTCAGACTGATTTGACTCTCATATTAAACATCTATCTATCTATCTATCTATCTATCTATCTATCTATCTATCTATCTATCTATCTATCTATCTATCTATCTATCTATCTATCTATCTATCTATCTATTAGGGGTGGAACGGTACACAGAAGTCACGGTTCGGTTCATACCTCGGTTCAGACATCACGGTTCGGTACGATTTCGGTACAATGGAGTGAAAAGCAAAGCAAAAATGCAGAAGGCATTTTTATAAATGTCTTAAACCTTGTATTTTTTTTAATAAGTTTTATTAATAAAGGCATAGAACCAGTTTATTTGTAGTGCACTGACAGTAGTTTTATATAATTAGTTTATTAATTAAATTATTAAAAAGACGAAAAGACCTTGAGATATGTTTGGTAATTGTACCTGAATGAATTTAAAATTAATTTGCTATTTCAGATCAAGATATTTGTTTTCCTTCATTTTAATTAACTAACTTTATTCTCATCTGAATTATAAATAATTGATTTCCGTATAAAATAATACTACCATAAAAACTTTTGTTAACAGTTGTAGGTTACAGTTTGACAAGAGTTTAGAGTGTGACAAAAGCACAATGTTGTGTTTTATTGCCAGTGTACACAAATATAAGTAAACAATTTGCAGTTTTAATGATGTCCTGTATGAAAAAAGTGACGGAGTATGTTTTTACGTTTCCACTGTTCGATCGCCCGTGCCTCTCTCTCTCACACACACACACACACACACACACACACACACACACACTGTTCATCGCGCGATTCGCGCCCGCGCCTCTCTCTCTCTCTCGCACGCGCGCGCACACACACACACACACACACACACACACTGTTCATCGCGCGATTCGCGCCCGCGCCTCTCTCTCTCGCGCGCGCGCGCACACACACACACACACACACACTGTTCATCGCGCGATTCGCGCCCGCGCCTCTCTCTCTCTCGCACGCGCGCGCACACACACACACACTGTTCGATCGCGCCTCTCTCTCTCTCGCACACACACACACACTGTTCATCGCGCCTCTCTCTCTCTCTCTCTCTCTCTCTCTCTCTCTCTCTCTCTCTCTCTCTCTCTCTCTCTCTCTCTCTCTCTCTCTCTCTCTCTCTCTCGCGCGCACACAGACACACACACTCCTGCATTGCAATCTTGATCGCAGCCTGTTCATTGCTGCGTTAACAGTCACACCAAAAGCGAATAGAGCGAAATTTATCGCTATTTAAGAGGTTTTTTTTTATTTGTACCGTGTATTCTGCGTGCAAATTCGTGCACCGAACCGTGACGCCCGTACCGTTTCGGTTCAATACGAATACATGTACCGTTCCACCCCTACTATCTATCTATCTATCTTTTTTTATTTTTTTATTTTGAACATGTAAGAAAATAATATATATATATATATATATATATATATATATATATACAGACATATATAAAATTAAAATAACGGCTATATAAAATCTTGTACTTCTCAGCACATCTTCCAAAATTATTGTAAGTAATTCAAATTAGAATTTCCCATGTTCAAAAGGAAGAAGTTCATAACAAACTTTTCAGGTCCTACCCCCTTTATCTCTATCTTCAGACTGATCTCATGAAATGGCATTGCTATCTTTATCTTTTAATTAAATACAAAACAAATTGATGCTTCTCATTCATTTCCATCTATACAGCAAATCAAATAAAAACACCTCCATACTAAACTAAATATGTAGACCAAGGAACCTGTATACAATACTATCACCTCGAGTCCTTTTCGTATCCATTTAATATCTTCAGTTTAAATAGTCCTTTAAATTTACTCATTGTTGAACATGATTTCATCTCTTCACTGCAGCTGTTCCATACATTCACTCCTTTAGTTGTGATGCAGTGATATTTAGAATTTGTTCTTATACTGTAAATTTCTTTTTAAAAACAAATGTTCCTCTTAAAGGGATAGTTCACATTGAAATAAATTTTTGGTATGTTTTAGCTTACCTCAAGGGCATCCAAGATGTAGGTGTCTTTGTTTCCGCAGTAGTTTCAATTTTGATATTTTTAGGTCAAACCGATCTTGTCTGTCAGTCATATAATGCAGGTCGATGGTCACCACCTCAAAGAGCATGCACAGAGAAGTCCAAATTAAACATGATTTAATGACTCGTAAATGTAAGTACACATTGATGGCCTAAGACACGAAACGAGCGGTTTGTGTGAGAAAACGAACAGTATTTATATCGTTTTTACCTCTTGTAACCACAGCCACGTCCAAGTGATCTGAGGGTGCGGGCGCTTCGGTCTGCGCAAACGCCGGAAGTGATCTCTCGCGCGTGTACGTCACTCATTGTTTACACAGAGATTTCGGAAGTGTTACCTTTAACTGTGAAGATCTAAAGATATTTAGATATACAGGAAATCGCAATGGAAGACGATTTCGATATATCAACAGACAACGTTGAAATTATTTTTGTTTTTTTGGAAGAGATCACTTCCGGCGCTTTCCGGCGCTTGCGCTGACCGAAGCGCCCGCGCCCTCAGATCACTTAGACGTGGCTGTGGTTTCAAGAGGTAAAAACGAAATAAATACAGTTCGTTTTCTCACACAAACCGCTCGTTCTGTGTCTTAGGCCATCAATGTGTACTTACATTTACGAGTCATTAAATCATGTTTAATTTGGACTTTGCTCTGTGCATGCTCTTTGAGGTGGTGACCATCGACCTGCATTATATGACTGACAGACAAGAACGGTTTGACCAAAAAATATCAAAATTGAAACTACTGCGGAAACAAAGACACCTCTTGGATGCCCTTGAGGTAAGCTAAAACATACCAAAAATTAATTTCAAAGTGAACTATCCCTTTAACCCTCTGGGGTTGTTCGTTTAACAGTCACACTTGGGGTGTTCGGGTCCAAATGGACCCAAAGGGCAGGATTCTTC
Source organism: Rhinichthys klamathensis goyatoka (assembly GCF_029890125.1). Classification (NCBI taxonomy): domain Eukaryota; kingdom Metazoa; phylum Chordata; class Actinopteri; order Cypriniformes; family Leuciscidae; genus Rhinichthys; species Rhinichthys klamathensis. The sequence goes on along the minus strand of NW_026606723.1, from coordinate 1,448,585 downwards.
TTTTTTTTTTTTTAAATCATAAAAAATTTTTTTTACTTGTTTTTTATAAAAAAAAAATATTTTCTTTTTTGGTGTTTTGAGATATTTTATGATTTATAATTAATATTTATGCAATAATTATGACATAATTACCTATGACCCATTTTTTCCCATTGAACATAATAGAATTTTTTTATTTTTATTATTATTTTTATTTATTTTTTATCAAAGCTGTATTACATAGTGAAGCCTAGGCCTCATGAAAGCAATTTTTGAAAAAATATAGATGCCATCTGGTGGACACACTGAGCATTTTTATCACGCAATAGCACATTTTTACCACTAGTGGATTTACAGCTCTCTGTAGAAAGGCTTGGGGATTCTAGTGATTTTTGCAAATATATACCAATTTTTTTTCAGGTTGTTGATTTTTAAAATATAATAACAAATTCTCAAAGACTATTTTTGTCTTGTTTTTTGTTTGTTTGGTTGGTTTAAAAGGTAATTTGAAGTGCCAGTTTTACTTTATAATACAGATTATTATAAATATATAATACAGTGTGTGTGTGTGTGTGTGTGTCTGTTTTGCACTCTTGATGTTTTAGAGATTCACCCCTTCACCGTTGAGTCATTTTTTCGGCATTCTGGCTGATTGTATATTGTATGCACAAAAAAACTGTTTTCATATTTTTGACAATTTCCCATTCATTTCCAATGGGGGTCATTTGGACCCGAAGGTCCTAAGTTTGACTATTTTTTTTACAACCACTTAGACTATTCAGATCCTGTCCCCATTTTTTTTGTGTGTTCACATACCTAATACCATAAAAGTCACCTAGTTTCATAACATTCCGATTAAGCTGTGATTTTTAAAAATTAAAAACAGATTTATGTAATCTGAATTTATGAGTGTGTATGTGTATAAAAGTGTGTGTGTGTGTGTGGATGTGTCTGTTTTGCACTCTTGATGTTTTATAGATTCACCCCTTCACTGTTGTGTGCTTTTTTCATGGATTGTTTTTTCTGGGGAAACACTAAAGTTGCCCTGTGTATCATCACCTTTAGTGTTTCCCCAGAAGTAAGTAATGTATGGAAGTATGAAGGAACAATACAATGTGTACAATGTTTGTTGATTTAACAGGTAGTTGGTTTTATACAATATAGCAATTGATTTTGATATTTTGGCCTTAATATAGTGTATATGTGGCTTCCAACATAATTTTTTATCGATTATTACTCCCAGAAATTTTAGTTCATTTACCCTTTCTATTTCAATATCATTTATCATAAAAAACAAGTTTTTTGTTTAAAGTTGTGGCACGATTACCAAAAATGATAAATTTAGTTTTACTTAAGTTCAGTGTTAGTTTATTTGCATCAAACCAGCTCTTCATCTTTTTAAAAATCATTTTCTACTGTATCCAAGAGTTGTTCCAGATTATCCCCAGAACAGATTATTAAATTAGTGTCATCAGCAAATAAAATTGTTTTCAGTGTTTTTGACACCTCCCATACATTATTTATATACAAATTAAACAACAATGCACCCAACACTGACCCCTGGGGGACCCCATAGGTAATTTTCTTTAACTCTGAATTAGCCTATGGCTTTGCAATATAATGTAAGTAGCTATTTAACCAAGAAAGTGCAGTCCATATTTGTGTAATTTCATGATCAAGAAATTGTGGTCAACTGTATCAAATGCCTTCTTAAGATCCAAAAATATCCCCACTGCATATTTTCTTTGTTCTATTGCTGTTGTTTTTCATCAGCCTAATATATTATCACTTTTGCCATTTTCATTTTATCTGGAAAGACTCCAGTTTTCAGAGATTGATTACATACATGTGTTAGAGGTTTAACAACACAACCAATAATACTTTTTACCATAAACATGTCAATACCATTCCAGTCAGTTGACTTTTTACTCTTAAATGTTTCAACAATCTCTATATTTTCTTTTTCATCAGTTTCCTTAACAAAAATAGATTTATTAATATTTACATTCTTACTTAACACATCATTAATACTGCCAGTCTTTGCAAACTCCTCAGTCAAACCTGCATGGACCAACTCCGCAACAAAAAAATAATTAAATTCATTTGCACCAATGTCATATCCTTAATTTCTGTATTATTTTTTGACAGAAAGTATTTAGTATCTCCTGTTTTACCTTTTTTATTCTTGATAATTTCATTCAGCACCTTCCAGGTGTTTCTTATATTACTTCTATTGTCCTCCAGTAGTTTACTATAATAATTCTTTTCATTGTTTCCTATGATTCTGGTTAGTTTGTTTTTATATATCTTATATTTATTTTCTGCTTCTTTTGTCCTCTTCTTTAAAAACTCTTTATATAATACATTTTTCTTCTTACATGCATTTAATATTCTATTAGTTATCCATGGTTTTTCCTCAGATTTCAGTTTTACTTCTCTCTTTACTACAGGACAGCTTTTTTCATAAAGTGATGTTACAACACCAAAAATGCTTCATTCTACGTACACTTTGCCCCAGTCTTGTTTCATTAAATCCTCTTTGAATATATTGATGTTTTCTTGGGTTCTGTGTCGGGTCATTGTGTATATTTTGTTGTCTTTCCTTGTCCTATAGTGTAGCTATGAATGTTTGCAAAAACAGATGGTCACAGACGTCGTTTAAACTAGTCCACTTTCAACTTTTATAGTCAATGATGTTGGTAAATATGTTATGAATTAATGTAGCACTATTTGTTGTAATTCTGGTTGGTCGAGTAATTGAGGGAAACCGGTTCTGTACATCAAATTAACGAACTCTGTAGTTTCTGTTATTGCTGTGAATTTCTTTTCCACTTGTTTTAGGCACTGTTTAATTTTTGAAAGGTTTGCATAAGGTATCTATCTATCTCTATCTATCTATCTACCTCTATCTATCTATCTTTCTAACTAATCTTTCTTTCTTTAACTACTCTTTCTTTATATTTCTTTATTCTTTCTTTCTACCTTATATGTCTTTATTCTTTCTTTCTTTCTAACTAATCTTTCGGTCTACCTTATATTTCTTTCTTTTTTAACTAATCTTTCTTTCTTTCTAACATTTCTTTTAACCTTTCTTTCTAAGCTATCTATCATTCTTTTTAACATTTCTTTCTAACCTTTTTTTCTTTCTTTTTAGCTAATCTTTCTTTCTACCTAATCTTTCTTTCTTTTTCTTTCAAACTAACCTTTCATTCTACAAAATCTCTTTTTTCTTTCAAACACTTCATGTTTTAACCCTCTGGTCCTCTTCGGTCTAAAATGACCAAAAACCTTTACGTTATGATTTATTGTTCTTCTATACTCCTTGGTAATATCGAGTTATATTGTATACTGTCTAAATAAAGTCGATGTTTTCATTCTTTGGCTTTCAGGTTTTACCAGTTATGATAATTGTAATGACTATTATAACTGCATGTATGCATATGATATGACGTTATATTGTATGTTGTTTAATTAAATTAAATCATGAAGTGTTGTCAACTACTGTGTGCCTGATGATGATATAACTCTTTTTAACGAATAAAGCACTTAGCTCCTATAAAAAAAAATCACATTAGGAGGTAAATGAATCAAACACTAATATCAATAAGCAGTAAAAAAGGTAAATAAAGAAAACACATTTAAAGCCAATTTACTAAATAATACAAATATAACAAAATGAAAACCAAGAAAAAAGACAAAAATTACATTTTACTCAATGTATATGTTTTTGTAATATTTTTTAAGTACAGAAACAAGGACTTATAGTGTCACAGGGTAAAGATCACAACAAACTTAAAGCTAATTACAGGTCATAAGGTTGCAAAAATGACCGAAACCTCTACTACCGCATGACGGTAATCGATACACATGTCAGTAACATTTTTCAAATGTACAAGTTCCAGTGTAAAAATTCCAAGAAATTCTCAAGAAATTCCAGTGTAAATGTAGAGTGGGGGCACCACCATTACTCAGAGTTAAATATACAATTTACGTATAAAGAAAAGAGGATTTTTTAATATATCACATAAAAGGCAGCCTTTATAAAATAATCACTTATAATCACAAATAAATTCAACACTTCCCATGTTTCAAATGTAAAATTATATTTTTGTTCTAGGAACAATATGAGAGTTATGTTATGAGTTATGACAAAGGTTGATCTATTCATTTAATAAATGTTCTTATACCACTAATAAAATAAGGTTATAGATGAAAAATGTGTATTTCCTAAAAAATAATATCTCAGTGTTTTTATGTAGACCTAGATCGAGGTCACTTAGTTTCCTGAAAAGTCCCCTATACCAAATGAATGGTATAGAACATACACATGTCTTTTAAATGGATCAATACAGAGGTAAGCAAATGTCTGCTCATTTTCTGTTGCAGATGGGTAGCACAGTCCACCGTGATCCTAATAAAAAAAAATAGCAATGTTAACATTAATAAGGAAAAAATACTAAGTGCACCTTTAAGGATAATGATGCACAAGAAGTTAAGGTACATACGTGAGCAGAAACTTTCAGGATTGTTGTGACCACACTGATCTCTTTTGTATCTGGATCCTTCTGAACGCTGTGAAAAACAAATGAATCAGGTGTTTACATATATATATATATATACCTCTTTAAATATTTGTCACATTACTGTGTATTCAAGTCTAATTTTTTGGTCCCACATTAATGTGAATGTGAAATGTATGAAGAATGCAACATAAAATTCTCACCTGACCAAGTCTTTGTATATCATTTTTGCTGTCTCAGTGTAAGGATCAATGACATCCTCATATTGGCAAAGTTCACCCCCTAAGACCATATGCTTGAACAGTCTGAAGAAAAACTCCTTCCGATCACTTGGACTGATTATATGATAATTGTCAGAGTCTTCTTCAAGCAAAAGCTGTCAGAAAGCATGTCAAACAACAGAGATCAAAGTTCAAACCAACATTTAGATATAAAAATAATCTGTTTGAGAGCACCATAAAATAATCCATACCATCCGTAACTCATCAAAGTCGGGGTATATTTCATGGTAACATTTGACAATGTGGCCGGAAGGACGCAAAATTCCATTTGAGTAAATTGGATCGAATATGTCCACTGACACTTTTGTGCATTGAACAACTTCCACATTTACATGTGTGATGTCTCTACCTGTGAATGGGTACAAACTAAAGCCATTATCAGCCCATATGAAAGGAGATCATATAAAACATTGTGAATGTAATAAAATAGCAATATGCCTTATCATTTGACATTAACATACCCAGCAGTGACCATGATCCAGAGGAATCAAGTACCTTTAAATTGTTCTTCACGCAGGGATCTTGAAAGAAATTCTATAAAACAAACTTATAGCATACACTATTTAAAGTTGCTGTGACATTGAAAGATTAAATTAATGTGTGAATATTTACCCAGGCGAAGTCATTGCTCCTATAAGGCTGGAAAAATTGGTCAAAATTGAAGGCCTGGGTGGTAATTCGACCCAACATGGACCTAAAAGGCAAATGGAAACATAATTTTTAAACATAGAAAATATTGCACAGCTCAAGTGGACTAAAATTCTTCTTTTAGAATGGGTGATTCACCAATATTTGATAGAGGATATAGAAACATTTATTATGTAATTTTTACTGTAATTTTTGTAATTTGTAATTGTACTGCATTTATTGCATTTCCCAAAAGATATTTTCTAAAAGAAGCGTATTACATTATTTTAAATGAATTCTTAAAATACACTAAACTTTTTAATCTTCAGTACCATATAACTTTAGTAAACAATGAGCTTCACGACGGGAAACTACCTAGAAATATCCAGTGACATGTTCATAAAAACCCAACGCCTGACATGCAAAAAGGTCAAATGCAAACAGCTTTACAGCTACATCTGTTAACTTGGGGTTGTCAACAGATTTGATGGGGGTTGATTTTGGAACATCCTTTGTTTTTTAAACATATTATACAGACTAAAAATTTAATTATTTAAAAAAATGCAGTCATGTGACAAAGAAAGTACACCCTTTTTGAATTCTATGGTTTTAAGTATCAGGACATTAAAAAAAATCATCTGGTCTTTAGCAGGTCTTAAAATTAGATAAATACAACCTTATGAACAACAACACATGACATATGACACTGTCATTATTTATTTAACAAAAATAAAGCCAAAATGCAGAAGCCATGTGTGACAAACTAAGTAGACCCTATCATTTAATTGCTTGTAGAATCAACTTTAGCAGCAATAACTTGAAGTAATCATTTCTATATGACTTTATCATTGTGGAGGAATATTATATTGGCCCACTCTTCTTTACCGTGATTGAGTCTCTTCAGTAAATTTGGACCTTAGTTTGGACACTCCATTCATATGGATTTGTTTTACTATCTCTTTATGAACTTTTTGAAGCGTCAAAGTGGTAGTTGTGTAGATGGTCAATGGAGGGACAGAAATCTCTCATTAAAAATATCTTAATTTGTATTTCAAATCAGATGATTTTTTATTATGTCCTGATATGTAAAACCACAGAATTCAAAAGGGTGTCTTTTCACATGGTGATGACTATCATTATTTAAATCTAAATATGCAGCTCTTATAGTACAGTATAGTATAATAATAAGCTGCAGAAGTAAAATAGATGTTTTGTGAGATATCTCCATTTGCTCCAGGGGTGTTGGTTGCATTTTAGGTAAGCTATCTGATGTGATTCGAAGTGCTGATTTAATTTGAGGTATTTAATGCATCTATGTATATCTTTGCATTTTATTGTTTTATAATGTTGTTTTGTTTTATGATTTTCCATGGCATTTTTATTTAGCCTAATGCTCAGCTCTTATTTATTTGTGATTTGTTGGAGAGCAATGTTCTGCTCCATGTTTTAAATGTAACTGTTAGTGACAATCTAGTTAGTGACAGGTGTTTTATGGATGTAGACGTTTATGCATCATCTTTTCATAATTTCATCCGTTTCTTTTCTGCGCCTTTAAAACATCTTGAAAACTATTCATTGACCCATGTGCCTTTTGTTCCTCACCGGTAACTCATGATTGTCAGTGAATTCAGTGAAATTGTACCTACAGAGCATATTCTTACCATTTCATCAGGAGTCTTGATATCTTAGGATCTTACAGAGCATATTCTTACCATTTCATCAGGAGTCTTGATATCTTAGGATCTTGCTGAAACGTAAACTTTTTGGTGGAAAGCAGATTGAAGGTGAACGCTTGTTCGAATGAAAGTGTCTCCCCCGCCATGCTGCTTGTTGTCCTCGTGTTACCGTGACAACTAAAAAGTCGAGATACGTACTACCGGCACATCCGGGAACTTAACTGTCAATTTCGTACCCGCCCCTTTTTAGGAGAAAACAAACTAGTGTTCCCATGGTAGACTTTAATACAAAATAACGGCACAAACCAAGGTCCGTACACAGCCGGTAGGCGTGAATAACTTAAGAAATCACTCATATAAAACATATCAAGTATTTATTTGTCCACCCTGCCTGCCATAGAGTGTGAAACATACATACACAAACTTAATTTGGTCAATTTAAAAACATGTCCCTTTATTCTCCCAGCGTCAAATTGGTGTAACAACCCCACCCAGTGGGGTTATATATATTATAAGATATATTATAATGTATATTATAAGACATAATATACTCAAAAACGAAGTAAAATCATTCACTGGGTTACCATGGTGACTCGATGAGGTACGACTACGAGTAAATGTCGGATCAGACATTTCTGGCCACTGGGTGGGGTTGTTACACCAATTTGACGCTGGGAGAATGAAGGGACATGTTTTTAAATTGACCAAATTAAGTTTGTGTATGTATCTGTCACGCTCTATGGCAGGCAGGGTGGACATATAATTACTTGACATGTTTAATCTTAGTGATTTCTTAAGTTATTCACGCCTGTCGGCTGTGTACGGTCGTTGTTTTGTGACGCTATTTTGTATTGAAGTCTATGGGAAGTCAGGGGAAGTCTAGTTTATTTTCCCCTAAAAATGGGCGTGAATCTGTTCAGAGACATTCTATGACGTAGCGCCAGTTGTGCGTATCATAGTACAAGACTACTGACGTAGGATAAAAATGAGCCAGACGTCTCAACAATCTTTTTTCGATTCAGATGTCGTAAAATGTCTTATTAATTATTTAATTATTTTCCTACACAAATGAAAACCTTCATGTTAATGTTAATGGTAATAAAAAACGCCTCTTTATTCACGACCCTTTATTTATTTAGCTATTTACATTCTGATTCTTTGTTCTGCGAGATCTGTTATAACTGTATGGTCATGTTCTTGGTCTCAGCAATAATAATAAAAAGTATTTTAGTTTAGTAGACTTTGCCTTTCAATAGGCCTAATAAACACATCCTGAGAAATATTCACTGGAGTAAAACGTGTGACTAGCCCCATCTTCTTTTGTTATTTATTATAGTAATATAATCAACATGAACATACACACTCAGCCTGGTTCTAATGATAATCTTTCTATGCAATAGGCCTACACAAAGTAAGCTAAACCTATTCTAATTGACTTTCAGCCACAGGCAGCATAAAGCTTTTAGTCATGCAGTGCTTAATCTATATAGCGGCCTACAGTATATTGCATACTCAACAGAACCGTCTAATCCCCAACAGATGTGTTCCTTGAAGGGCACTTACTGAAGGACACTCAAACCCTTCTGACCATGACCAAGAATTTCTGCATTGATGCCAAGAGCACAGTGAAAATCCCATGTGCAATTATGTTTTTAACAGTTTATGATATAAATTGATGTGGATCAAACCCTTTGCCTTGAGTTTGCTTGTGACATCCATTTCAGTTGAGCTACAGGAGTCACGGTACAAATTAGCTTGGAAGATGCAACAAATGCCCCAGTATAAAGAAAAACATATTTGGCCAATCCAAGTGTTTTGAAGGTAATATATCGTGTTTTCATTCTGTCATGTCCAGGATCTCACAGTGTTTCTGGAAGGAATGCATTTGCGTATGCTGCTCTGGGTCCTGCTGATTCCCTCAGCAGAAACAAGTTTCACATTTCACCATCTGGTTTTCATAGTCAATGCAGGATGTTGTCAAAGTGCAATAAAGTAACAGTGCTTTACAAATGAAAAAGAATTGGTCCGGAGTCCGGACACTTTTTGTTGAGGTGAGACCAGCGTTTCATCTTTTTTTGTGAGGTTTTCTTTTTTTCTTTTTTCTTTTTTGTGTGTGACTGAAGTAAAGAGGCACTCCAGCCCATGCATAGGACAACACTGGAGACAACAGTTCTGTCTCATTGGAAGGTGCGCATCTTCACATTTTCACATGTGGGACTGCCACAAAGACCAAAATGATCTGGATTACTTTATTTCTGAATCTTCTTGCATCATCAGCTGTGGTGAGTGTTGGAAACCTTTCCTTTCTGTCAGCTGTAATTAATGTAGAATGTTATCCTTAAAGCTTAAAGTTTTTATTTACCTTGTCATTAAATGGGATATTTGCTAGAATGTGAAGTATTTCAGTCTTATTATACCGGTAATAAAATATGTTAAAACATCATATGGTACTTACATAACTGCAAGGTAGATAATTCAATTTCATGTAATAATAATAATAATTTGTAATATTTGAACTAATATTGTACTAATTATTAGTTCTGCAAATTAATATTTTCTATGATCTAGAAATTCTAGAGATTCTATGATCATCTTGTGAATATGTAATAATGTGTGGTATGTTTTGTTTGTCTTAACAGAATACCAGCGGTACTCATCGCAATGAACCTGTTATATTAACCGAGGAGTCTGAGTACGTCTCTCTTCAAGGTCAAAAAGAATATTATCACAGAGACGCGGGCAAAGACAAGTGCACTATGCCATGTGAAATGACTGCAAAACTAATGCGCGATGAAAAACATTCCTTGTGCAGTAGGTTTCATTTTTTCTGCATACAGTGTGATATATTTCCCACACTGAGCCCTTTGGTATCTCACTTTCTTTTCACTGTTTTGCTTCACAACTCATTGCGGCACAGAGTTTTATGCAGTTTGTGTATCTTAGGTAACCTCCAGCATACCATGGTGTCATATACAAGAAACACTAGGAAGCTGATCAGAGATCTCATTGATGAACAGCAGAAGGCTTTGGAATTTCTCTCAAGCCAGGTATTCTAAAATTTCCAAACCGCAAAATCCTCTTCTGCATTCTCAAACATATTGGTCTGATTTCTTTTTTTTTAAGATAATAGAGCTTATGGCCAAAGTTAACACGCTCAGTTCAGATGTGCAGAGAAGCAACAGTGACATATTTTCCGTGAAGCCCATGGAGTCCCACGGTATGATTAACATGCTGTCAAACTTTCTGCAAAATATTTCTCATTTACACATCCTCATAGGGAATTCCTTTTCATTCCACAGGGAAAGACTGTAGTGATATCAAAGAGACACTAGGTGTTGTGTCTCCAAAAATCCCTAGTGGAATTTATATAATTCAGCCAGAAAACACAGATGTTTCATTTGAGGAAAGTACCTCCTTTTAGTTTTGTTTAAATTTTTCCAACCACAGTTATTTTAATCCGAAAGCAAATCAAACATGGTTTTATGTTTACACGTGATGAATTAAGTGTCTTTAACTGGCCATTTAGCAGGTGTTCTGTGAGATGGATTACATGGAAGGTGGATGGACAGTAATACAGAGACGGACCGATGGTCTCACTGACTTTAAAAGAATGTGGTCACAGTACTTGGATGGATTTGGACACTTACCAGGTACAGTAAGTCAGTTCATTTGTAAATCAATAAATGAATTAACAGGCATTGACTTTATATATATGTCTCTGAAGGTGAACACTGGTTGGGTTTGAGGAAGATCTTCAATATTGTGAGTCAGAGGAACACACGTTTCCAGCTGCACGTGTCCCTGGTCTCGCAAGATGATTCCACGGCCTATGCTTCATACGACAATTTCTGGCTCGAAGATGAAACTAAATTCTTTGCAATACACCTTGGCAGATATGCTGGTTGTGCAGGTCAGCCAATTGCAAATATTATTAGGGCAATTGGCTGAGCCTGAGTTAAGCTTTTTTTCAACTGTTACACTTGTGGTGTTCCTGGTAAAAAAAAAAAAAAAAAGCTTATAACTCTCTCGTTATGCTATGCCATACATTGGATTCAATCTCTTTATCAACTTGTTTTCTTTCAATAAGACAGGGTTTTGTATTCCTTTTTGGAACAGAATGATCGAAGGGAATATTGGGAGTGTATGTCTAAAAGTGGAGTTAAAGTTAATACAATGAAGGAGATTGGTTTAATCAACAGAAACTCAAAATATTATATTATCTGAGCCACATGAATTATCTAAGTTGATTTGACAAAAGAAAAAGTTATTACAAATCATGAAAATATTTTTTTTACAGTGTGTGTTCCTGTTTTCTGTGTTTGTTTCCTGTCTATCAGTAGTTGACTAGACTTAAAAATAAAGGTTCTTTATTGGCATCGAAGGTTTCATAAAGAACATTTAACATCCATGGAACTTTTCCATTCCACAGAAGGTTCTTTACTATAAAACTGCAGCTCAAATCAATGAGGCCAATAATCAATCAGTTCCAAAAAGAAATACAAAATTATTTAACAAAATTAATTAAATAAAACAAAAATATTTAATCATTGATAATACATCATAATTAGAGATTTACAAGCAATTTGAAAAGTCCCCATTTTTGACCGGGAACAGCAAATTAAGTAAAGTATTTTCAACACAGCTCAAGGATTAAATATGTATAATGTGTTTCTCTCTCTCTCTCTGAAGGTGATGCTTTTCGAGGGTATGACCAAGAGCAGAATCAAGAAACTGCCCCTTTCAGTACCTCTGACGTTGACAACGACGGTTGTTCTCCATTCTGCACGTTTGCTGATAAAGCTGTTGAGAGCTGCAGTGAGAACCAGAACAACACTGGATGGTGGTTTAACCAGTGTGGCAAGGCTAATTTGAATGGCTCACCACTGGACCAAGACCTGTCCACCCAGTCACATATCCACTGGGACACCTGGACCAAAAATGGCACGCTTGTCAAAATTAAATCAGTGACTATGAAGATCAGGAGAGTTGAGATCCCGAATTCAAAATAAATCTATGAGGATTTTGAAGATGATGGATTACAATGGAACAAAATATAATTAGGTCACTAAGAACTTGCACTTCTGCCCTGTGAACTTTTCTAAAAAAAGAAAAGAAAAAGAACATTTGATTAGGAATAAACCTTTTGGGATTGTGATTTAGTCCACCATGCCTTTTAATCCTGGGTCACAGCCCAAAATATTCATAATCTTTTCATTGTTATGAATAAATTGAATTGTGTTATTACTAAAATGTTTTATTTACACGGAACACTGCTAGATTAAACCAAATAATTCAGTCTGAAAGAAACTGTCAAACTATCAGCACTTGAAAGTCCCTTTTTTTAAATGACTGCTGCTTTGCATTAGACCGTAGATTTTATTCAAAACACTCAAAGCCTGTCTAAAGGGTATGATTTGTGTCCATGTTACAGGTTTAATGATTTTTATTAAATGGGAATCAAAACAACTGCACTGATTTGTATGATATATTATAATAATCATTTATATTATATAACGTTTCATTCAAAATCAAATGATACAAAATTCAGAAGAAAAGAAAAACGTAAAAAACCCCCTCCCTCAGTTTATTTCCATTAAAAAAATGTAATTCAACTGTAATTCAAGTTTCATTTTTACTTTACAGGTCTGTTAAGCTAGCTGACTGTTGGAGTCTGAAAGGGTCAGCTAATGAATAATAAGCCCAGATGAAATGCTCAAAAAAGCATGACATGACTGTGTGATGCTGACTGAGTCGATCAGGCGAATTAAGACAAATACTAGTCCTGTTTTAAAGTCTACTTTCATCTTCAAGCACGCAGAGGAGGGTGATCTTTCATGAGGGATGCAGTGAGAGCAAAAGAAACATGAATACTTGTAGCTACGCAACACCCAACTGACGAGGCAGGATGTAGTGGGGAATGTGAAATCGAAAGATATAAGTTTTGAAAAAAAAGGAAGAGTTCAATTCAAAATTATTGTAGCATTTCGAAGAAGCACGGGTCTCAGAAAACTTAATCCCTACGGAATAAGGTAAAAAAGAAAAAAGAAGGAAGGACATAGGACCTAAACACGTAGTAACAAAAGTGCAATTCTATTTGGTTTGCTCAATATTATTAAACATCTCTAAAGCACAGGGGTGGACAATAACAAAATTACTGCAGTACTATAGGTGCATTTTTCATGTAGGCTTTAATTTATTACAATATTTTTACATTCCAAAGCATAATATTTTACATTTTAATTCAAAACAAAGGCAGCCAGCCTATAGGTATTATAGATGAATAAAATGTGAATGTAAAGCAATGTGACAATTACGGTTACATTGTAGCCTACTAATCCCACATGGTTCTTATTCTGAAAATAGAAATACATATAAATAAAAAATATTATTATTATGAACATGAACAGGAGTCCACAAACACTAAACACTCCCTTGATGTGCCATGATACATTATCTTTGTCTTCCTCTGGAGTTATATAGCTCTTAAGACATGGTGGAGCACATGGACCCAAGTCATCTTCTGCCCACATATTTGCACCTCAACCACAAATAATCGTATGCATAAGTTATTAGTTGAAGCAGAAGATGTAAGTAAATAAAAATTAAAGATAATATGATAAACTGTGAATTATAAAATGTGAGAAATGCTTATATATATATACACTGCCGGTCAAAGGTTTTCGATCGGTAAGAATATTAATGTTTTTAGAAGAAGTCTTTTCTGCTCACCAAGGCTGCATTTATTTGATTAAAAAAAAAAATATATATATATATATATATATAATATAATATTGTGAAATATAATTAAAATGTAAAATAGCTGTTTTCTATTTAAATATATTTTAAAATGTCATTTATTTCTGTGATGCAAATTCAGCATCATTACTCTAGTCTTCACTGTCACATGATCCTTCAGAAATCATGATGATTTGATGCTCAAGAAACATTTATGATTATTATCAATATATGTTGGGTAAAACATTTTTTTCAGGATTCTTTAATGAATAGAAAGTTAAAAAGAACAGCATTTATCTAAAATAGAAAGCTTTTGCAACATTGTACTTATACCTTTCAAAAGTTTTGGGTGAGTAAGATTTTTTTTTTGGGGGGGGGACTTAAATAAATTAATAGGAACCTAAGGAGCAGCAAATCAGCATATTAGAATGATTTCTGAAGGATCATGTGACACTGAAGACTGGAGTAATGATGCTGAAAATTCTGCTTTGCCATGCAACACAAGAATAAATTACATTTTAAAAATACATTCAAATAGAAAAGTTATTTTACATTTTAATAACATTTCACAATATTACTTTTTTTTTTCTTTTTTTTTTTAAGATTCTAAGTTGTAGGCAGTTGCGAGATTCACGTTGTTGGAGAACAGTAGAAACGAGTTTCCTACAATACATAGGTGAATTCAGGTTGATTGGGGAACTTAAATTATAGCTCTCATGAAAAACACTCAATAGACAGAGCCCAAAAGAACAGGTAATGTGTTCCTAAAGGTATCGACTGTCATGAGCTCTACTTTTAGAAGACCAGGCACTTTGAAAAAAAAAAGGCAAATAGCTCCGTCGCAAGTGACGTGGGTGGCCTGTTGTTTGTCCTGAATCAGTGGCAGGACAGAGATAATTAACACACTTAAAATAAGCTGCGTAGTGTGTGGGCCGATATTAGCATCACTGTCCTTAGGTAAATATGTCAGTCGTTATGTGTGTATTTTAAACCATCTGTACTATGTCAATTTAGAGCAAAGAATCCTGCCAAATGTTGTCCTGCCAAAGACTAAACAAAAAGTCCAGCTCTGCTGAAGCATTTCATGAGCAGGACCTTGCCCTGGCCTATGTGGGAGTCACTGAGAGAGTGGATGGAACCAGATAACAATATGATATGAGCACAGGAATTTGGTATTTTTTGGCATTGCACAAAAAGGATTATTATTTTAAAGGAGACATGTCCTATATTTTAAAGGAGTATTGTCCTCGCTTAGACATAAAACGCTCCAATGTTAAGAATGCAAAGCTTCCTCCTTCCTCTACACACAATCACACAACTCATTAATGGAAAATGAGAAGCAAAAATGGCTGATTAATCATCATTGTTATTATCAGGTACTCAGATAAATGGAGGAATCAATAGCGGCAAACGTAAAAAGTTTATGATTCTCAGTATGGTGGTTCCCGTGCGCTCCACACACAGACAGAGGAGACCACCGAGAGGAAATTAGCACAGGACGACTACAGAAAGATGGGCCCCGAGTCCAGCAAGTGAGACAGTGCTGCTACAGAATCCTCGTCTTAGGTTCCTGAGCACAAATAACAAGCAGGTAAGTAACTGAAGTAACACACGAAAGAGAGCACAGAACGTAAGACAAACACACGGCAAAGATAGTGATCAACTGACAACAAGAGGTAGACACAGCTGGAAATATAAAGGGTAAGGGAAACAAGCAACAGGTGGAGGAGATCAGCTTGTGATTGTGCACACAGTGCTACCAGGCAGCACCGATTGCTCAATTCACATCTGTAGAAAATAACAGAACCATGACAACTGAGACCCTGACCCGTGACAGTTATGATGTCACAACCATTGAGAGGCATCATGCACTGATTCTTTTTTTTCTGCTTTTTTTTTTGGACAGGGCACCCAACACAGTTTTGCCTCACATGAATTGGTGATTTGCCTTTTATTTTTACTTGATTTTTAGTAGCCATTACTCCAGTCTTCAGTGAAATTGCATTTCAAATCCACTTGATTAAGTTATGAATATGCATGACTAACATATGACCACATCATTTAGCATTTACGTATAGAATTATAGAAGTTACAGTAGCAAAAACAGCCTGCACAACTTTTAGAATCAGAGGGTGAAATGGTTATGTGAAAAATACATTTTGCTTTGGTGCAAGACTTTTGTTCCATGTGTTGAAAACTGACTTTAGTGGTGATATGAAATATTAAATTAAATAGTGAAAATCTATAATATAGCCTCTTTCAGATGATTTACAGAGTTTAACTTTTAGACTTTAAAAAGATTTTAATAATAATAATTTTAATAATAATGACAAAGAAAAATGTTATCCAACCATTTATTAGAGAAAATAATGTTTCATTACCACTTAACAATAAGGTTTCATTTGTTAACACTAGTTATTAGTTAACATAAATGAATGAACAATACTTCTACAGCATTTCTTAATCTTAGTTAATTTTAACAGCAACAATTACTAATAGATTTTTAAGATCAAAAGTTATATCTGTTGACATAATAGTTAATGCACTGTGAACTAACATGATTTTTTTTTTTACTAATATTAGCAAAGATTAGTAAATGCTGTAAAAATAATTTGTTCATTTTTAGTTCATGTTAGTAAATGCAACCATGTTAAAAAATGAAGCCTTTTTGTAAAGTACTAATGTTTCATTTCTGGCAAAGAAACTATCTAGCCTTGGGCCGAGGGCAGTTAGTTAGCATGTCCTTGAAAATAATAAAAAATAGTCTAAAAACAGTCACTCTGATAGTCATTAGTGTCAGGGCCTATCAACATGAGAATAGAAACAAGACAGTGGCTTCCCATGACCCACTGTGTGGGTTACCTTTTGACCCATCGGTTTGGCTCACGTACTCAGTTAGATTTTTGTGGCCAGTATACTGACCACTGCAGCACGTACACATTTAGTCATGTGGGTATACTGTACTGTACACACAACAGATGTGAGGCTGTGGGAGAAAGAATGCCAGAGAGATGCAAAATAAAGAGAATCAAAAGTGTGATGTCGCCGCTGAATGTTCATGACGATTGGTCAGTCTGGAATTCCATTGAAGGCATTTCCCACAGTTCACAGAGAGCTGGACATTCGTAAGGAACACACAGGATGTTGAGGTTTATTGGGAATGCTGAAATAGACCCAAAGGGATTCTACACTGAGTTTTGATTTTGGAAGCTGGAAGCAGATTTTAATCATGGTTCCTAATACAAACAGAGAGGAATATACAGTGACAGATTTATTTTGAAAGGTGAGGGATTTGCACATGGCATTTCTGCGATTTCTTATGATTCTTCATACTGAAAATGTTACTAATCAAGAAAATGAATGGATTCTGTTATCTGTCTATTGTTGAAATTAGGACTAAATGCTTTCAATTTCATTCAGTTTAACCAAATAAACCGAGCAAGGAAGAAAACAATTCATTTTAAGTTTTTGTAAACCAGCATGAAGATTGTTACATTCCTCATTAGTAGCCAATGAAAAAGAACAGTTAGAATTCCTCTGTGCTCTGCACAATCTCAAGACTTAAACGGGAACATAACAAAGGCTGTGTAGAGGATGGTGACTTGCCAGTGTGTAGCGCACACTCAATCACTCACAGCTGGATGTTTGGATAACAGGATTGTGCTTTGGTGTATTCACATTTAAGACGTGAACTGCCTCAGTTGAAAGTATGAATCAAAGGAGACCTGTTCTGGAAGATAAAAATCAATCAAAGTATCACACAATTGAAAAGAGGAACAGAAGTAAAGACAATCTACTGATGAACGAAGATTTAGGCGAGGACTCTTACGGCAGTTATGGACACTACCATGGGTGAGTTGGTCAAGATTCTGTGTATACGTACTGTATGTTTAGTTGGCATTGCCTTCTGAGATAATATGTAGTTCAATGTCCTGACCGGAAAATGTCACTCAGTTCAATGTAATATTTGTGCATTGGTTTGCTCGTTTAAAATGTCAGTTCATTAAATAGACTTATTTGGATCTAGCAGTGTCAGTTCAAAAGTTTAGCATACAAGTCATTGGCATGCATGAATGAATAAGTAACATGTTTAGCACTGCTATGGCTAATAAACAATGTCTGCAAATATTTGAATGAAGAAATTAATTATACTAATACTGTAAACAATAGCTAACATAATTTTACATAGACCTAATTTGTGTTTTTCAGTGGCATACTGAATAGTAGGTCTACATTAATAAATAAATTCTAATATATACACGTTTTTGGTATGCTTTTCATCGTAGAGAGAACCTGGCCCGACAGGCGCTACCTAAGAGCCGAAGGCAGGCGGTGCGAGGGGCAGCTTATATGTTCAATGCCCATCCTAACAGTCTAACGCCAGTGGAGGAACGTTTTCTTGATGCTGCCGAGTATGGAAACATACCTGTCGTTCGCAGGATGCTGGAGGAGATCCCTGAGCTGGATGTTAACTGTGTGGACTACATGGGCCAGAATGCATTGCAGTTGGCAGTGGCAAACGAACACTTAGAAGTAACAGAGCTCCTGTTGAATAAAGACAACCTGTCGCGTATTGGGGACGCACTTTTGTTGGCCATCAGCAAAGGTTACACCAGGATTGTCGAGGCCATTTTGAGCCACAAAGCTTTCGCCGACTACAAGAGACTTACAGCGAGCCCCAGTCAGGCTCCGATGCACGATGACTTTTTTGCGTATGACGAAGATGGCACGCGCTTTTCTCATGACGTCACTCCAATCATTCTAGCATCTCACTGTCACGAATATGAGATCGTACACATTCTTCTGGGAAAGGGTGCTCGCATTGAGCAGCCACATGATTACTTTTGTGCCTGCGACACCTGCAATTACCATCAAAAGTACGATTCTTTTTGCCACTCCCGCTCGCGTATCAATGCCTACAGGGGATTGGCCAGTCCAGCGTACCTCTCTCTGTCCAATGAGGATCCTGTGCTGGCGGCTCTGGAGCTCAGCAATGAGCTCGCCTCCTTGGCCAATATTGAAAAGGAATTTAAGGTATGCAATAAAATCCTAGTCACAACCAAAAGAGATAGTTCTCTCTAAAAAAAATCCTGTGATTATATTTAAGCAAACCTGAAGAATGTACTGGCAATTGTTTTCCATGTAAATAAAGTGAAAGTGAGCAAAATAGCAGAGGTGGAGAGTAACAAAGTAGCCTACATTTACTTGAGTACTGTACATAAGTACACTTTTTAAAGTATCTTTACTTGAGTATTATTTTTTCTGGAGAGTTTTTACTTCAACTTCACTACATTTGAAAGACATACTTTTTACTCCACTACATTTCTGTCAAGGTCCTTGAGTAGAAAGGGGTAATGTCAGTCAGGGGATGGTTTTGGTTGCAGGGGTTGCATTTTGATTGGGAAGGAAAGTCGGGTTGACGTCAGAACCCGGTGTCAGATTGACGTCAACATCCAATGGTTGGATTTTGGTTGGAAATGAAAGTCGGGTTGATCTCAGAACCCGACATCAGATTGACATCATAACCCGACGTCGGATTGGCATCAGAACCCGACGTCGGATTGGCGTCAACATCCTAGTACTTTTGATAGATGTTGGATTTTGGTTGGAAATGAAAGTCGGGTTGATCTCAGAACCCGACATCAGATTGACATCATAACCCGACGTCGGATTGGCGTCAGAACCCGACGTCGGATTGGCGTCAACATCCTAGTACTTTTGACAGATGTTGGATTTTGGTTGGAAAGTCAGGTTGACGTCAGAACCCGACTGATGTTGGTTTCTGAAGTCAAACCGATTTTCATTTTTAACCACAATAAAACGTCTATCCAACGTTGGAGATTAACATCAATCTGATTTTCATTTTCAACGGTCTTCTAAATGCGAATTTTGTCATTGTTTTGGAGCACACTAGCTTATATATAACAGTAAGGCTATATTCATACTAAAAGCAAAAAAAACTTTAAAAAGGGCACTATTTGAGGGAACAGCCATTTGGGTGTCTGAAACCATTGTGGACGTTATTGAGTGCACTTATTCAATCTCACATTCAATCCCAATGTAACTGTGTTCTAGAAATAAATTTGATATTGATATGAGGATAGGCAGGCATAGATTCAGAGGCATACGGTACTGTAAGTATTACATACAACCATGCAACAATAATAAAACAATGCATTGACATTTACTAAGTACTTATTAAGTACTTTTAAAAATGAGTACTTATGTACTTTTACTTAAGTAAAAATCGGTCTTTACAACTTTTACTTGTAACAGAGTAATATTTGACCAGTAGTATCTGTACTTTCACTCAAGTAAAGAAGTTGTGTACTTTGTTTACCTCTGCACAAAAGTCTTCTGAAGTCATACAAAAAATTTGTGTGATGTGATGAGCTCTTTGTAAAATTGAAGAGTGCTAATTGTATTAAATGTGCACTTGTAGCCTACTTCAAACCTTAAAAGTATTTTTTTTAAACTGTACTTGCAGATAATTGAATGTTAATGAAAGAAAAGGCACTCAAAAGTAAGAGAGTAGCTACACTTTCATTAAGCACACTTGAAAAAAGTGCACTTTGTAATAATATATACAATTTAAAGTTTTAAAGTACTTTTTAAATAATTCTGTTTTGTTAATATTTTGTCGTGCTTTAAAGAAGTACACTTATTTTGATGTGTTGACTAACATACTAAAGCCCATGTTAAGTACTTGATTATAACTTAACTGTAGTTTTATTTGGTATTAGTCGATATTTACGTCTATTTTAAATATACTGAATTGCAATTTCATCACAAATGTTCAATAAAATATATTTAAATACATGACATACAAGTTTTAATAGAAATGACATTAAAGCATATTTTACATAAAGATGTAATCAAGTCTTACTTAAGTGGGTCAAAAAAGCAGCTATTATTTCAGATAATTGCATTTAATATAAATGTAAACTATAATACATTTTCATTTAATTGCAATTTACTTGCAGTTAAGTGTCTGAAAACGATTCACACATTTAAAGTATTATTTCTGTAATAAGAACTCTGTTTAAAAGTATCGTAAAGTGTACTTCTTTACATTTCACAAGGGCAGGCTGAAATTTAAGTCATTTACTGAAAATCTAAATTGTGGCAGCAGGTTTGACAACGGTGTGCCAGTGACCAATCAACATTGACAATTGTGTGTCACATGACCAATCGCCATGATGCATATTAGAATATCTAAAAGTACACATGAGAAATGACAACTACAGTGAAGGAAAAGATAACCAATTAAATTTGTTCATCCCATAAATCAAACATATAGAATCATAAGGCTTGGAATATAGAACGCAAGTTGAATGGACTCATGATTGTTTTATACTGGTTTGTTGTCATTTTGGAGCTCAACGGCCATTACATTCTTCAATGTTTCTCTTTTTTGTGTTCCATAGATGAATGAATTCTCACAGAATTTTCATTTTGGGTGAACTATTCCTTCAAAAATGTAGAACGATTGCATTTTTTTGTAATAACTATCTTTCTTAGAATGAATATAGGAAACTTTCTATGCAATGCAAAGACTTTGTTGTGGGGCTTCTGGACCTGTGCCGGAGCACAGAGGAAGTGGAGGCCATTCTGAACGGCGAAGAGGATGAGACTTTAGAACTGCCCAGCCGACCAAGTCTCATTCGCTTAAAACTCGCAATAAAGTACGAACTGAAAAAGGTAAATACATAAAAAAACAGAAATCTCATAATCTGCCTTCTAATTCTGTCGTAAAACACTGATTTTTAATAAATTTGTCAATTTGTAACAGTTTGTGGCCCATCCTAACTGTCAACAACAGCTCTTATCGATATGGTACGAAAACCTTCCTGGACTCAGGCAGCAGACCACAGCCATTAAGTTTCTAGTGGTTTTAGGTGTTGCAATTGGACTCCCCTTTCTAGCTATGGTGTATTGGGTGGCACCATGCAGCAAGGTAAGTGTAAGTTCACACAAAAGTATGCTGGTTGAAAACCAGATGTATTGCTTTGCAAACATAGAGCATGTCTGAAGAATAAGCAGAGGGTTTAATCATTCACTGAAATCTTTACTCAGAAAGACTGTTCCCATGGTTGTAAATTATAGCAGTGCTTAAAATATCCACCGTATCCTATGAGTCATAACAATGTTGATAAGCATATCAGGCTGATAAGCAGTAATGTACAAATATACAAAAGAAGAATGCATCCAGCACTTGAAGTATTGTGTTTATCACACCACAATCAGTAAAAAATGCTGTTACCAACAGATGGGAAAGATCATGCGTGGCCCTTTCCTTAAGTTTGTGGCACACGCGGCCTCCTTCACTATTTTCCTTGGCCTTTTGGTCATGAACGCTGCCGACCGCTTTGATGGGACCAAGCTGCTTCCAAATATGACCATTCATGACTATCCGACGCAGCTGTTTCGTATGAAAACAACTCCCTTTACGTGGATGGAAACGCTCATCATTTCCTGGGTCATAGGTTTGTTTCTGACTGATTTTTATCTTGTCAAAGGTTACTCTACTACAATCTGTATTTAGAGAACCAAATGTACAGTTCATTTCCATGTCCTAGGACAAACATTCATTTCTATGTTTTAATGTCCTTCTCTCAGGGATGATTTGGGCTGAGTGTAAGGAGATCTGGTCTCAAGGTCCAAGAGAATATCTGCTTGAGCCTTGGAATATGCTTGACTTCGGAATGTTGGCCATTTTTGTGGCATCCTTCATCTCAAGGATAATGGCTTTCTGGCATGCATGTGAAGCACAACGCTATGTTGATGAGCACTACACCGATTTAACCAATGTAACTTTGCCTCTCGAGGTGGGATACTACCAGTTGGGTGAGTGACTGTCCTCTCAAGTCAGGCAAGATTTTGTTTCCCACAAAATTACAATGTAATACAACAAGCGATCTGCACAAATTATATATTTTTTATCCCAGCTCGGATCGACTGGCTCCCGTCTGATCCTCAGTTAGTTTCAGAGGGCTTGTATGCCATCGCAGTGGTCCTGAGCTTTTCTCGAATTGCGTACATCCTGCCAGCGAATGAGAGCTTTGGACCACTGCAGATATCTTTGGGACGAACTGTGAAGGACATCTTCAAGTTCATGGTTATCTTCATCCTAGTCTTTCTGGCTTTCATGATTGGAATGTTCAACCTCTACTCGTATTATCGGGGTGCTAAACAGAATGAAGCTTTCACAACGTGAGTAAAAATATATATTTGAAAGTATATTCAGATAAAAATCAGTTATTTTAAATTGTAATCATATTTTTGATCAAATAAATGCAGCCTTCTTTCAAACACCTTACAAAATCTTACCGACCCCAAACGTTTGAACGGTATAGTGTCACATATCAAACATGTCGTAGTTGGCGAAATTAACGCATCTCTTATGAAAACAGGAAATGTTCCTTAGTTTAAACTTCCATCAATACATGTCTTTATCTTTGTAGTGTAGAAGAAAGCTTCAAAACACTGTTTTGGGCAATATTTGGCCTTTCTGAGGTCAGATCAGTAATCGTGAACAATGGACACAAGTTCATCGAGAACATTGGCTATGTTCTCTATGGAGTTTACAATGTCACAGTGGTCATCGTCCTACTCAACATGCTCATTGCCATGATCAACAGTTCCTTTCAGGAGATTGAGGTAATTTATGTCTTCTCAGTTTAACTTCTTCATATTGCTTTCTAAGAGCTGCTGACATTATAAATCTTTGTGCAGCGGCCCAAATGGGATCTGCAAATCTCTGTTTAAGACTTTGTGCTGATGAAGCACTCCAGTGAAGAGGTTTTTGCATATTATGGAAAAAAACAATGTTATCTCTATTCTCTTCAGGATGGGATAATTAGTTTGACTGCTTAGTTTTAATTGAAATAAACCATTTTATTCATGCATCTCTTCCCTCTGCATATCTGTGTTGATTTATTTGTCGCTTTAAGCATTCAAAACATTAGTGTTATCCTGGCATCTTACAGGATGATGCAGATGTGGAGTGGAAGTTTGCTCGGGCCAAGCTCTGGTTCACCTACTTTGAGGAGGGCAGGACTCTCCCAGTACCTTTTAACTTGGTTCCCAGTCCCAAGTCTGTTCTGGGTCTGGTGATGGGGTCTAAGAGTCTCATGAGGGAGATTTTTGACAGACACAAAGCCATTATGAAGGGGTCTGAGCTCAGTGAGGTGAGGCAAATCCCCTCTGATTCTGCATTAGAGTAAACAAAGTAGTTGTCAATTTGTATCAGTCATTTACAATCACAATAAACTAATCCATTTATGTTGCTCTTGTGATTTGTTGGATTAAGTTGGGACAGAGCAAAACTTGCAGGGAGAAGAATCTTCCTGGCTCCAGTCGATATCAGGCATGTTTACTTTTTTTTCATACACTGAATATTTGTAATAAATCTGAATATGGATCAGATTTGCTCTTTGCATTTGAATTTGTGATTGAACTTACTGCATTTGATCTGTACAGAAAATTATGAAGCGTCTCGTTAAGCGATACATCATCAAAGCTCAAAATGATAAAGAATGTGATGAAGTCAATGAGGGTGAGTGTGTGTATTTAACCCTTCATTATAGTAATAATATATATTTTTTTGTAACACATGGTCACTATTAACTCAATGGTCACTTAATTAATGAAATGTGTGAAGTCTGCACACTGAAAATTACTGCTCCAAAGGAATTTATTAAAAGGCAACGTTTCTTACTTAATTAATGGTCAGAGCAAAAAAGTATCTATTTAAAAAAAAAGAAGAAGAAAAAAGGAAAAGACTACTTTTCTGTCCCACTGAAAAAAATAACAGCAAAGGGGTTCGGAACAACAGAGTGTGAGGGAATAGGGATTTTTTAAAAATATTTGGGTAAAATAAGTTTTATGATTCATATTTTTCATAATTCAGACTGAAGACTGCTTTGTTACAGGTGAACTGAAGGAGATTAAGCAGGACATTTCAAGCCTTCGCTATGAGCTGCTGGAGGAAAAGTCTAACAACATGGAGGAGCTGGCGAAGCTAGTGAGGACAATTGAAACAAATCTCTCTCAGGACTGCCTGATACTAAAGTCTAACTGAGGAAGTCAGACAACAGTGTTTTTTTATTTTACAGAAGCATATTTTCGACTATTTATTAAGCAATACAATTTGCACAAGGACTACATGTGGTTTCACATGCTTCTCTACCTTGGCCTGCTGGTTTAACAGAGAACAGCTATTGATCTTTCCGTGACTGTGAAGAAGTGATATTCTGTGTTTTTGTTTTGGTGATACATTACTGAACAAAAGTTATTTGTATGATACATATGCACAATTTACTGTTATGATAGACCTAATATATATACACACACACACACACACACACACACACACACTTACGTGGACTAAGAAAGTACTGGGTAACTACATGGGTAGGTTCTGGGTTGGTACCTAGTTATTATAATTATTATAATAAGTACATAGTATGTACATGGGGAACAGGACTGTAAAATAAAGTGTTACCTAATATTATGTTGCTGGAAATGACCTCTAATGACAAATGTGATCACATTATCACTATCAGATATATCAACATAATTTCCCCTCAATTACATAGGCCTGGTTTCACAGACAGGGCTTAAATTAAGCCAGGATTATAGGCCTTAGTTCGATTAGGAAATTTAAGAAGCTTTTATAAACGTGCCTTAGAAGAAAAAAAACATTACTGGTGTGTATCTTGACTCTTGAGACAAAACAATGGCACTGACATATTTTAAGAAATGTCAGTGCAAGTTGCTTTCAGTTAAAGGTGAAATAAGTAACTTTTTTACCTTAACCGAACAGCTTTGGAGTCATTGTAATGTTTATATTACTGATTTCGTTTTGAATGGTGGTTGTCTCGCACCCCCCAGGTGCTTGTGAGCCACCACCCTTGCAACTTTGGGCCGGCGAGCCGCCGGCCTCAGTGTTAGGAAGTATCGTGTGATATCAGGTCTCGCGAGGTAACGAATTGCTTTACGGCAAAAAACAGATCTGATAAAATTCTGATAAAATGAGCATCAGACAGAAATAACCCGGCGCCGTATACATGTGGTGTTGGGCGCGCGCAGCTCTTAAAGGGGCCATACCTTATTTCCACTCGTTACAGCGTCTATCCTACGGAACAGGTACCGGTGTACAGGGGGAGGGGATCCGGCCATGAGTGCGAGTCATCTCTGCGTGAGTGCTATTCACGACAGTACAAGCGACTCTAGGGGTCGCTGTTTGACAAAAACGGAATTCCTACTTAGTGTTGCTTTAAACCAGCTCAAACTTGCATTTTAGTCCAAGAGTAGGCTTAAGACTTGTGAAACCGGAGGATAAAGTTCTGTTCAAACACAAAATGTTTAATGATTTATGTTTTGTATTGAGATAAACTATAATGGGTCAGCCCACTTTTTCAATGTCATATTCCTTTTCTCCACAGGGACTCTTAATGTAACTCTTTAAATATTATACTTTATTTCTCCTTTTTGTGTAACAAGAACATTTCTGTTCAGAAGGTCACAGTTAAGTCTCAACTGAGCATGAGAGGAACTCACTACCACATTAGTCAATTGCTGTCCTTGCTGTTTACATGTTGTAACGTCAATTGCAATCCAGTAATTGCATTTCCGTTCTGGAAATCACTTTGCTGGTCTCCCTTGGACTTTCGAATATATGGACATTGTTGTTAAAGGTCCTTAAGATGATGATGATGTCAGAGATAAGCACCTCATATCCATCCAAAGTACAGGAAAATTCCCACGTTTACAAGCAAATGATATCACAGGGGAAGTTTACTTAATAGTCAGATATTATTTGTAATAATGTGTCATACTGATGTACTGTTCAGAGTTCAGTACAAAAGCAAAGTGAAGTAATGTTTTCACATTTCTAAATGTGGAATTTTTTGTCACTTTTCATGTCCTCTCAACAGTGTATATAGAATGCAAAGCAGTCTTAAACTGAGAATGCCTGAACTGAGGTGGCAAAGACAGATAGATAGATAGATAGATAGATAGATAGATAGATAGATAGATAGATAGATAGATAGATAGATGAACAGGTTGAAACACAACAAAAGGAACCCGACTCAGTAAATAAACAATGACATTTTATTAGTAAAAAATGCTTTATAAGAAAATCATCACACATTAAATTACTTTGTAAATGATGTTAATAATCAGTATTATAATCTGTATAACAATTCCTTTTTCCATTTCAACATATGGAAATGGTAAACCAGTGTACAATAAAATACAGCAGAGCCATTACTTGGAAAAACTGCATTTTTTGTGAGCACAAACTATAACAAATTATAACTTTAACAATCTACAACGTTTAACACTGTCAGAAGTATTTTGTCTTTTTTTATTATTGTACTTTATTAAACAAACTCCACTATATTATACTTAACAGTATAAGCTAAAATTTTGAAAGAACTTTTGTTTTGTTACACTGTTTTGCCAACCGCCACAAAATTGACAGTATATTAGTACAATAAAATAAGTATATAAGAAACATGGGGGGGGGGGGGGGGGTTCTTAAAAAAAAAGACTATTCAGAGGTACCGATTTTCTATTTAACCCTTTGAAATTGTATTGAATAAAAATGAGTATCAACTAATTGATTTCACCTAAAAGATTCAACAGTTACTGAAATGAAAGATGACCAGCATCTACCAAAAATGCTTGATCTTTTGGTATCACTGAAAAGAAAGTCAATAAAACATACTAATAACAATTTCACATGTCAGATTGGGCAATACAATATCTTCTGCTACTTAATATGGTCGCTAATTAATGCATATGGCACAGGTATAATTTCTCCTTGTGTATATTTCATTCAGAGCCGTACCAAAACACGGATCAGAGCTCATGTTTACAGTTTTAAAATATTACAGCCCATCAGCATTATGGGTCTCATATAAATACAGAAATTTGTGTTAATACAGTCAACTGCATGTACCTAGATGGTAATAAAATCTACTGTACATTTAAGACAAAGGTGATATTTACATCCCGAATAAACTTTATCAAATGCGAGGGTTAATGATGTGGTTATAATACTATGCAAAAAGTAGAATGCTATGCTAAAATGATTTACATACAGTAAGGTAGCAATGTACATATAAATGGTCCCTTTTTTGCAGAAATGAACACCATGGATACCATGGACTTTGCTTTTGCCTTTTCTGGCCCCATCAGTGGAACGCCACATAATTCTCTGGGATGAGTCCAGTTTTGCCATTATATGTAGCTTGGAGCCAGCCAGGTTCCACTGAAGCATACACTGCATGGACATTAAGACAAACACATAACAATAAATAGTTAAAAGCCGAATAACTAAGTGCACAACATTCTACATAGCGTTTTGTGTTTCTGTTTCCTTATAAAAGTAAAGTAGAGGCTCATAGCTCAAACTGTATCCTTAGCAACAGTACACAAAGCAAAGTTTTGAACAGAGAGTGTGGTTACCATTGGAGAAGAGCGCCCCCTGAGGAAAGCTGAGCTCATGACTGTGCTCCGCTTGACAGGAAAACAAGGCTTTAGCTTCTCTGTAAAAACACCAGAGGGAGTTAGAGACATGACCAATAAGGAAACTCACCAACATCCCTGACAGCATCAACAACACTAAACCTTTGGCTGTTCTTAGTACACAAAATATCAAGAAATTCAGTCAAATTACAGAACATTTGAATGCCTGTCATTTAAAAAGTTCTAAACACGAATTTGATTGTTTTCAGTGACCAATAGCCTTTTTAAAACACATTTTACATAAAACTTTTATTCATTTGCAAAGTAAGAAGGGCTGGAAAAAGCACAACACAACAACTAACAACACCTGAAATATACAGAAATACCTTTCACAGGAATACATTCAATTTTAAAATAGAAAACAGTTACACGGAACATGGAAACATGGAAATAAGTAATAATTACTGCTTTCAAATCAATTAATCGTGATTAATCGCATCTAACATAAAGTTTGTAAATATATATATATGTGTGTATATATAAATACATACACTCACCGGCCACTTTATTAGGTACCCCATGCTAGTAACGGGTTGGACCCCCTTTTGCCTTCAGAACTGCCTCAATTCTTCGTGGCATAGATTCAACAAGGTGCTGGAAGCATTCCTCAGGGAGTTTGGTCCATATTGACATGATGGCATCACACAGTTGCCGCAGATTTGTCGGCTGCACATCCATGATGCGAATCTCCCGTTCCACCACATCCCAAAGATGCTCTATTGGGTTGAGATCTGGTGACTGTGGAGGCCATTTTAGTACAGTGAACTCATTGTCATGTTCAAGAAACCAATTTGAAATGATTAGAGCTTTGTGACATGGTGGAAGTAGCCATCAGAGGATGGGTACATGGTGGCCATAAAGGGATGGACATGGTCAGAAACAATGCTCAGGTAGGCCGTGGCATTTAAACGATGCCCAATTGGCACTAAGGGGCCTAAAGTGTGCCAGGAAAACATCCCCCACACCATTACACCACCACCACCAGCCTGCACAGTGGTAACAAGGCATGATGGTTCCATGTTCTCATTCTGTTTACGCCAAATTCTGACTCTAACATCTGAATGTCTCAACAGAAATCGAGACTCATCAGACCAGGCAACATTTTTCCAGTCTTCAACTGTTCAATTTTGGTGAGCTCTTGCAAATTGTAGCCTCTTTTTCCTATTTGTAGTGGAGATGAGTGGTACCCGGTGGAGTCTTCTGCTGTTGTAGCCCATCCGCCTCAAGGTTGTGCGTGTTGTGGCTTCACAAATGCTTTGCTGCATACCTCGGTTGTAACGAGTGGTTATTTCAGTCACTGTTGCCCTTCTATCAGCTCGAACCAGTCTGGCCATTCTCCTCTGACCTCTGGCATCAACAAGGCATTTCCGCCCACAGAACTGCCGCTCACTGGATGTTTTTTCTTTTTCGGACCATTCTCTGTAAACCCTAGAGATGGTTGTGCGTGAAAATCCCAGTAGATTAGCAGTTTCTGAAATACTCAGACCAGCCCTTCTGGCACCAACAATCATGCCACGTTCAAAGTCACTCAAATCAACTTTCTTCCCCATACTGATGCTCGGTTTGAACTGCAGGAGATTGTCTTGACCATGTCTACATGCCTAAATGCACTGAGTTGCCGCCATGTGATTGGCTGCTTAGAAATTAAGTGTTAACGAGCAGTTGGACAGGTGTACCTAATAAAGTGGCCGGTGAGTGTATATACACATGAAGAGTATATAGAACACACACATATATATATTCACAAACTTTTACATTAGATGCGATTAAATGGCAATTAATCGATTTGACAGCACTAATGATAATAAATAACACGTAACATTACAATTAATCTGGTTCATTACCTTCCCATTGTGGGCTGTGAAATCACAGGACTCTCAAAGATTGCTGCTCGGCAGGCCACACTGGGGGATAAAAGCATGGCACATTTGATATCATATCGATATCAACTGAGATCAGTGTAACAAACTGATTTTACATTATGATAGAAGATCACTGAGAAGGTTTTTACTTACACAGATCCTGGTCTCTGGTAGCCATTGCTGGCTGAGGAGTCAGCTCTGTATCTCACGCTCTCTTTAGGAGGAAGATCAGGCAGATGGAGGGACTTGAGACTGTCTCTCTGACCGCGTGACACCAGGCTCTGGACGGAGCCGTGACAACTTCTGAAACCTGAGCGTTACCAAGAAACGTATATGTGTGTGTGAATCATCATGTCTTGGAAAATGTATCCTTTATGTTGTTTCTTTTTCTTATGTAGCCTAATGCCGCAAGGGGGAACTAGTGAACAATGATTGTTCTGTACTACTTTCTGTAGTCAAGGCCAACAGGCCTTGGGAGAGACTAGGGAGCAGGATTTTATAATCAACTTAAACTAAAACATTTCTCATTAAGTTTAACTTGATGTCCTAGAATTACTAAAACTGAAATAAAATTGAATAAAAACCATATCGACTTTAAAAAACAATTGATAAAAATGACAAAACACACAACAAAAAACTTTTATGAAAATGAAAACAGAAAATACAAACTAAAACTATTTCAAAATAATATCTCTGTGATACTAAAATAATACTTCTAGGGAGGTAGAGAAACTGTTTTAGATATTTGCATTCTTGAGGTGAGAATAATGCACATTATGGGATGTTGAGAAAGACTAAGGTGAACTGGAAGTGTACTGAATGATGAAACAAGAGGCCATATGATGATTTGTTAATTTGCTTAACCAATTCATTTAAAAGTGTTTGTTCGATAATAAATGAATATGCATGACTGTACTGAATAAATACTCTGTATTTTAGAACTAACCCTCTTAGCTCTCTCAAAGCTTGCTTCATTTTTATCGCTAATTGACCTGACGTTATTTTACAGGTAAAATTCACTGCATTCTGCTTATGTTGTTGTTTATTTGTACATGCTATTAGTGTTCTGTTGAAGGGTGGATAGTGCGTGGTTAGTGGATAAGATGCAGGATTTCGTCAATTCGCCTCCACGTTGTGCAAAAATGCAGCTAAACGTACTCTTGCTTACCCTCAGAAATGTGAAGTGAAGTGAGAGAAGAGCAGGTGGACAGACTGCGTCGTTCTTCCCCGTGATCCTCCAGTGTCTCTCCAAGGGTCCTCTGGAGGATCTCTGAAGCCAGAGAGCTTCGATCTCCAGGGCTTGTACTCAGTGCTTCTTCCCATTCTCCATCAGTCTTGTTGGCGTCCTCTTTGGAGCTGGAATCGGGGCTGGCGGTGCAAGGAGGGCTTTTGGGCCCATTGGAGGAGGGAGATGAAGTGGTCCAGCACAGAGTCCCTGATGCCTTGTGTTTGGAACGTGATGGGGAGCCCGTCTTAGAGCAGCTGTTCTGCTCTGAAGAGTGCGACGAGAGAGACTCCATACTGCCCATGGGAGTGCTACTCGGACTGCTGCTGAACGTGTCACCTGATGGAGAGAAGGGGTTAAATTGACTCCTCTAACAGATGGACTTAATGCTTGTTTTTTGGGGAGACTCACTGTCAGCATCAGCCAGGCACAGGGTGGGAGGGTACAGGCCTCTGGATTTACGGGACCCTGAGGACAGGCAGATGGCTTTGCTGCGGCGGGCACTGGCACTGGCACTGGCACTGGCACGAGACTGAGAGTGAGGCTGAGGCTGTGGCAGGGGGACGTTAGGGTCTGGAGCTTGATGAAATATCTAAGACAAAAATATACCAAGAGTGTTTTGATCCAACCAAAGAACATCTGCATTAGACGAGCAAAACTATATAAAAACATATTTGGAGACGATAAGTAACAATGTACCATATACAGTCTCTAATTCTCATCAAAGATGCCTTTATTTGATAAAAATACAGTCAAAACAGTAATATTGTGAAATATTACAATTTAAAATAAAACTTTACTATTTTAACATTTTAAAATGTAATTGTGATGGTAAAGCTGAATTTTCAGCATCATCACTCAGTGTCACATGATCCTTCAGAAATAATTCTGATATGATAGGATTTGCTGCTCAAGAAACATTGATTAATATTATATTAATAATTATGCTTACTATTTTTGTGGAAACTGTGATGCAGTTTATTCAGGATTCTTTAATGAATTTATTTTAAATAGGTTGTAACATTACATCTAAATGTCTTTACTGTCACTTTTGATCAATTTAATGTGCCCTTGCTGAATATCCACTGCTTAAAAAAAAATCTATATTTATTTTACATTTTTACCATTGCTGTAATCTAATGCTCACATAACGTAAAAACACTACTAATTTAATAACATTGTTAAATTTAATCTTTATCAAATGAATATCCATTTTTCATTTCATACATTATAATGCTGTGATGCCTAAATTCACTAATAGCATTTAAAATAACTGATTTTAGTATTATTAAGCATTTTATTTTGAGTTTATTCAGGCAAAATGTTATAGAATTGTAATATCGGATATTTACTGGTTATTTGCAGTTACGTGAATTATTTATCGTCCAGAATTTTAAATATTGGTGCAACCTTGTTGAAAAGCCTTTTATTGGTAAACCTAGTGGTCAGATAAGCAATTCTCATCTTTTATTTAATAATTTGTTCCTCTATCAGCATGCTGTCTATTAAAAGAGAATTGTTTGTTTAAATGATCACCTTATCATAGTTTTCTATCAGGATCTCTACAACAATATTTTGAAATTTGATGTTCATCATGGCAGCAACTGTCTCCTCCTGAGAGCGCATGAGTGTTGGCCCAAAAATCACACCCAGGTTAGACACGGTCATCAGATTCTTCTGACTATGTGTGGAAACCCTGTCAAAAACAGCAGAACAGTTTTTTTTAAAACACCATGGTTAGCACCACCTTGTGGAATTTAAAGTGCACTCATGAACCAATGTACTAGATGTGCAGTTTCTTCTTCAATGTTCAAGAACTAGAGCTACATACACATGTAGATGTTTTATCAGAATATCCAGCATCTCTTTATTCTTGTCGGGGAGCTTGTGGACGAGGGCGTGAACAGCACAGACCCTGTAGTTCTGATCATCAGACTCTAAAAAAAAACCCAAAAAGCAATCCAAAGGCATCTAATCATTAAATAAACAAGTCACAGATGGACATGATGAGGAGTTTATCGAGGACAGAACATGCTCGAACTCACTGACTGCCATGATGAAGTCTTTGTGGAGTCTGTAGGTCATGAGAGGTTCTGCCAGACACCTGTAGGGAACAGAATGACTTACTTTTTTTCCTCGATAACATGCCATTTTCAAAAAGTAAAAATGATGGCAATTATTTATGAACCTGAGGTAATTCTTCAGGCCACTGGTGATGGTCTTGTTATCCCAGGTGTCTGGGTCAAGGTCCATATCTGCAGGAGCTTTGGCTGCTGGAAGGGTCAAATGAACTCATATTAAATGGAATTTGGCTTCAAAGACATCTGCTTAAGGTTACTGTAAATAGTGTGTATTTCTAACAAACAATACTTTTTTATAACAATATTACACAAACGTCATTATGATAAAGTCTTCATGTATATAAATTGATCAGGTTTCTGTGAGCAAAAAAGAAAGCATTCTATAGTACTGGATTTCTGGATTACCGTACCAAACACTGAGGTCATCAATCGCTGGACTTTAGAGTTAACTCCACCAATTCTGTACAGCCCCATTGTGTTAATGCCTAGACATGAAAGGGAAAATACAGTTTTTGCATTGTAAGAAATTCAATGCAATAAAAGTTAAAATATTCCGTAAGTTAATACAAAAAACAGTTTATTTAATAGCTAAATAAACTTATATTATATATATATTTAAGTTAATTCAATTATTTACCGTTACTGATTTAACCTGATTCAATTCAGTTCAAGTCATGAAACTCATATTTTTGTTTGGAAATTTAAGGTCAGTGAGATTTTTGGGAAAGAGTCTCTTATGCTCTTCAAGGCTGCATTTATTTGATCAAAAATACAGTAAAACATTGTAAAAATAATGCAAAATATTATTAATTTCTATTTTAATATATTTTAATAATATTTAATATTTATAACTGGCAAAGCTGAATTTTCAGAAGCCATTACTCAGTAATTAATGAAAAAGCATTTATTTTCTGTAAAAGCTGTAAAATCGCCTAATCGTGATTAATCGCATCTAACATAAAAGTCTGTTTACACACACACACACACACACACACACACACACACACACACACACACACACACACACACACATATATATATATATATATATATATATATATATATATATAAAATACACACACATATTTTGTAAACACAGAATTTTATGTTAGATAGATACGATAAATCACGATGAATCGATTTTTACTTGTTTAACAAAAGTATTCATTTATTTTTAAAAATAATCTTACAGCCACAAAACATTGGAACGGTAGTGTACATACATGCATATAAATGTACATAATACATGTCATAATATATGTAATGCAAAACTTAAATTAAGTGAAAGGGATGCAGAGACTCACCTCTTGTTTCCACAAGCTCTATACACTTCCTTACAAAATTAAAGCCTGCTTCATTTAGGAATGCTGTGAACAGAAAGTCTGTATGTTACATAAAAATTAGGCTAATGCAGGTAAACTATTTATGTCTTCTAAATGAACATGCAATATATTCTCTATATACACCAAAAATGACAATTAAATAGAACTTACTTTCCTCTTTCTTGCTCAGAAGTGCTGGAAGGGTGTAAATCTAGAAGACATCACCATATGTTTATAAAACACTAAATATAAATGTGATTTAAAGCATATACATTAATGCATTATATTGCATAATCAATATCTCTTCTAGGAAATAAATTATAGGGCCGTATATACAAAATACAATTTATAGTTTCATACTATAAACATACACCCACTAATAATCCTTTGTATATAAGAAATTCACAAACTCAGCTAAATAATAGCAGTGCAATGAGGGTCAAATGAGTTGAAGCCAATCAACTACAGATGACAGTATAAGAGTCAAAACAAAGAGTCATTAGCGAAGTGTAAATTCTCAGCTGTCATCTTTTTCCTGTCCATGTGTACACTATTCATGGCCTGGAGTTCAAAGAGCCTCTATAACAACAATTACGTGTCTATAATGGGAAAGGGAGTCAGTGATACATTGGGCTAAAGAAAAAAGAAAAACTCTTAAAAGTACAAAAATAATGACCGGTAAAATGGGTTTCCTTGTCTGTCATTGGTCAGCCAAACAGATAATTCTGACTTACACTATTGGTTGGACCTACCTTTATTTTACAGTCTTTTACTGTTATCTTATCACGATTTAGAAAGCCTTTCTTTACAATGAAGCTCTTGCACTATGAACAGACATATGTTTATCAAACCGAGAGCAGAGTCTCATTTTGAGCAGCGTCGGCTGGGCGGCTGCTCTTACCGGCTCTTTTCCGTCCATGGCCTCCATCCACAGCCTTCTGTTGGATTCAGAGAGAGCCTGAAGGGTGATGATGCCATGCCTGTGGGACAGATTGACAGATGTTAACTCTCAACTCCTGGTGTAAGATGAGAGGTGGAGTAAGAATTTAGCATAATTTATCTGTTTATTTATTACCTTTTTTGAATCAAGCTCTAAGCATCATGCCTATGCATAATGAGAGGTTTTCAAAGCTTGCAAACAAAGTAGCAAAAAGCATTTTTTGTTTCTTTACTGCCATTCACAGCTCCAACACGGTATTAAAAAAATCATATTTAATCTGAGTTGTGAGGTTGCAAACCGAATTAATGCAATGAGTTAAAGGGCCAGGTACCAAAAATAAATCAAACACACATCTTTTTTGTAAGTTGTGATATATACTAAACTAAACTTTTTGTTTAGTATGTTTAGGCAACTGTTACATAGCATTAAAAAGTAACTTAGGTTACAAGTTGTTCACACTTGAAGCTCGGTTTTCTTGCTTGTTTGTTTTTGGAACAAAAAACCTGGTCATTAACACTGAACCTAAATACACAAAAAAAAAAAAAACGTATATTTTGCGACTGAACTTATCGAACATTATCGGCCTAAATGCACTCATTGTATGTGCGTATATATGATGGTATTTACCAGCTGAGAACTCAAAAAGAGTTTATCAAGTGTGTAAAAGAGTCGAAACAGTGCCAGGAATTCCTCCATTGCACACAAAAGAAGATCTGCTGCAAGAATACGCAGATCTGACACCTGAAAAGACATTTTCAGACTCCCTGAAAATGTGGGTCTTGGTCTGCTTGTTTGGTCAGCAGTGTTCAAATTTATTCAAATGAGCTGCATTAACAGAGCATTCGTACCAGAGTTTGTTTTAAACAAACTGTGAACACACCCTTAAATATAGCACATTAGGGGAAGGGGGCTCGTTTTTTATTAAAAGTGATGTTATTAGAACACGGCAGCAGCTCAGGATAAAAGTGCAACGTACCGATGGGCTTTATAGAAACATTGCAGATAACTGAACAGAAGCCCTTCACAGGGTTTACCTCTTCAGTTATGAGGAGAGAAAAGAAGAGATGGAATGAAGGAGAGAGCGTTGAAAATGACAGACCGAAGAGAACATTAAGCACAACAATCTCATGTAACACACTCAAATTTCTCTCAATACAGCCTTTCCACACACCTTTCCACCACCTCAATGTCGAAGCAGAATCGCTTGTCAATAGAGTCAGTCCTCCGTCTGATGCAGGACTTCAGCTTAAACATCTCAGGGGGACTCAAGATCAGTCCATTCTATCAATGGAAGACAAAAGGAATCAAAATATAGTAATGAGAGATTAAGCAAATAACATTTAGGCCCGGTTTCACAGACAGGGTTTAGATCAAGCCAGGATTAGGCCTTAGATCAATTAGGACATTTAAGTTGCTTTTATAAAGATGCCTTAGAAAAATACATTACTGGTGTGTATCTTGAGGCAAAGGAATGGCATTGACATATTTTAAGATATGTTAGTGGAAGTTGCTTTCAGATAAAATAGCTCAAACCTGCATTTTAGTCTGGAACTAGCTTAGGCATTGTATGTGAAACCGGGGGATAAATTCGAAACATTTAATACCTGTTTGCCTCCAGACTTGAATTCAGAGTTGCTCATCGTAAACATTTTGGTCCCTTTCTCATACGTGCAGTAATGTCGACTCCACGTGCACCCCAAGGGTCCTTCAACATAAGACAGGTGATCATTAGTGCACATGAATTTATATATATTAACAATCTACTTGAAAATCAATATTCTAAATGTACACTGCTCAGGAAGATCCTCACGTTTCTCTTGCACATAGAGGAAGCCCTCCATGGTCCACTGTCCAGGAGCTTTAAAGTCCTGCTCTGCAGACCTTATCCTTCTCATCAAATTCTCCACTTCCTGTCTTGTGCTCTCAAAATTATTCCTTGTCTTCAGAGGGAACATCAAAACAACAGTGTTGGTTCTATAGGGACATCACTGTAATCCAAAGTACAGTTCCTTCCATATGCCGAAATAAATACTGGATATTCTAATATATAACACAGGATTGATTCACACAATCAACAATTTTATCACAAGTTTAACTACACAGTGGCTTTTCTATAAACATAATGTGTTTGTTGGCTCATTTTTAAACCGATATGTCAGGCCACATCATCTGAAGTCTCTTACATTCTGGAGGTTGAACTGTAGCTGTTGCTTGTATGGTTCAAACTCGTGTGCCAGTTCGTAACCCTCGTGGTAGAAGGTGAACAGTCCCTGGAGGAAAGCCAGCAGCTGTGAAAGAGACAGAGGCAGTTGTATAGAAGCAGTATCACACTCATAATCATGCAGCATCTACCCATTTATAGGTTGACAGATGTGCAGGATGTGGCTGTTATCATCATTTTCGTTCTGATAGGCATGTGCTTCAGAGAGACAACACTGTTACAAGATGTGGTGCTCATAGATTAAAAGCAGTCTGATAGTAGTTCTCTCTCAGTAAGAGGAAGTCTTCGTATTTCTCATCTCCCCAAATAAAAGCTGTATTCATAGTGCTGCAGAAACGGAAATAAGTGCGTCTTACCGGCTCAACAAACTCAAATTTTTTCCTCTCTTGCACTTCTTGGATTTTGAAAACATATTCCAGAGAGGCGTCATAGAAGACCTGTCTTTCCTTATTTATCTGGGTGTCTGCCTATAAAAAAAATCATTCATAATCAAACCATTTGGTGAGGGGAAAGGAAATAGTTCAAAAAAATATCTTATATACTATGTACTCTGGATATTTGATAGCAATAAATGAACATTCAAGTTACCTCCTGCAAAAGGGGCTCTTTCTTTCTGGAAGACAGGCTTAAGTGCTTCTCCAAAACCGTGTAATATTTCTCTGTCTCCTTGTCAAATTTCTTCTTCCCTTCCTACCAAAAAAAAAGAAAAAAAGAAAAGTGACATGAGTTGGAATTTCCTGTACTGTAATTTTGGTGATAAATGTTTTTTGCAGAGATAAGAAATTATATAAAACGTTAGATTTGTAAACAAACATCATGTAAGAGTCTCATGAAAACATGATGAGTTTTATTTGTTTATTTTCATTCCATAGCTCAAAAACAAATCATGCAAATTTAAAAACCAGTAGATGGCAGACTCATATTTGACTTTTAAATAACTTGAATTTAAGTGACATTTAGGGCGGCACCAGAATCTACCGGCAAAATATTCTGCTGAAAGCCCTACAGATTCCCACCAAATTCAAATGGCCATTATTTATTTATTTATTTATATATATTTGACTTATATAATATATATTTTATATATATTTTACTTATATAATATATTTTAATATATATTTAGTTGAATTTTATTGATATTAACTAAAATGAAAAACATTTTATTTTATAAATAAATGAAATACATATTTTTTATTATTTCAATACAATTCTACTTATTTCCACAGCTAGCATGATTGTTTTTGTTTTACTTACGGTATTATACTTGAAATAATCTTTTACAACATGTTCTGTTTTGCTTTCTGAAGAAGTGTTTGGATGCAGATTCTGCACAGCTGTGTTTAAAATAATTTGCCATCCATCGAACTTGTATTTACACCCAAACTCAGAACAAAAATTGTGAAATATAAAAAGGAAAATGTGCAAATTCAGTGTGGGTCTATAACATTAGAAAAACATACTGTCACAAACTAAACACAACTAAACTAAAAACAACTTTTTTTTTTTAAATTAAATATTTTTAACAAAGCGTAATTTAAGTAGAAATATAAAGTAGAACAATTCTGGTTAATTTGACAATCTAGTATGATCTAGCAAATATACTTAACAAGAAAATAAATGACACATCAGTGACTCAACAGCTCAGCTGAATGGGAGTAAAGTGCCCCTTCAGGACATGTGCAGCATGTATACACACTCCCTTAGTCACTGAGGTACCATCAGTGAAGAGTGTGATAAAGCCGATGACATGTAACACACAGATAAAAAACAACAACAACAACAAACACTGTGCGTATTTCTAATTCTACGGGACATCCTATGGCTCTAAATGAGGCAGAGTAAAGATGTTTACACTGTAGACAAGACCCCCACTTCCTGTGCCCGCACTGACTGCCCCTATTTACGTTGTACGAAGCGTTTATGCGCTGCAGACCTCCAGCAGTGAGAATCTTTTTCTTGAGACTGCAACTGAAACCAGATTGAAGCTGTTTGTTTTTCCTGTTTGACATCAGCCCAACCTTTCCCATGACCCTTTAATGGACAGGCCGTCTAAACTACAGACTGGACTTGCCGAACAACAAACTGGAGGAATGTCATGTTTGACATGCTTAGTCCAGTTTCTAGGCCCATCTGCTGGCTAGCAATGACATCACTCTCTCTAGGAATGTGTTCTTTCTGTTCAAATAGAAAATGGTTATTTTAAATTGTAATAATATTTCAGAATATTACTGTATTTCGGGTCAAATAAATACTGCCTTAAATAGCATAAGAGACTATTTCAAAAACATTAAAAAAACAAAGCTTATATATAAATATTAAAAACATGAATTATTTGAAATATCTACATATTATTATTTTTTCGGTTTTCATTCCAGTTCTGACCTAATATTTACATATATTAAGTCAGAAATAGATTGCATGAGACAGTGTTTTGGATATGTGCGGGATGTTGAACAGCCGGACTGCCATTCCCTTTGGCCTCCATCATGTCTCAATGTCTAAGTTAAGCGAGTTCCTTTGCAGCTCTTGCTGAAGAGCATCGGGCCAAAACTCCCAAATAAGGCATGGAGTGTTTTGGCTCTGGATCTTTGAGCTCAACAGGCAGCGCTCCAGCTCTTCTAATACGACTGGAGGGGTCACATTCACAGATCACCAG
Source organism: Rhinichthys klamathensis goyatoka (assembly GCF_029890125.1). NCBI lineage: Eukaryota > Metazoa > Chordata > Actinopteri > Cypriniformes > Leuciscidae > Rhinichthys > Rhinichthys klamathensis. Next base: position 1,407,919 of record NW_026606723.1, on the reverse strand, counting down.
GGCTCCCATGCAGCACAAGAAAGAGTAAAGCTTTAACTAGAGTCTGGTTATAAACATGCCCTCTAGCACAGCACTCACAGGCCATTTCATGCTGGTCAATGTGGCATTACAGTATCTGGGTATAATTGAACTGCTCTTGTCTTCAACAGGTGTTTGTAATTTCCCCCCTTCCTGCAGGGTTTCACAGATCTATATTGACCGTATAGGATCCTGTCACAGGCAGCGTAGGTAAAAATTACTTTCTGCTGACATGTAGAGCATTAACTCACAATGGGGTCTCTAAGAACTTACTTTGGCTGCTCCAATCTGCTCTTTGCGAAACTTCTCCAGCGGTGTGATCAAGACGTCATCAGCGTTTTGTATCTAAATAAAAAAATAAAAAATAAAAAATCAATCTTCAAATAGTCAAGTATGACAAACCAATACCAATTGAATCATCCATCAAAAACCTTATTTAAACATTATTTATAATAAAACTAATAGTCCTTGAGGAAAATATTTGCTTTGTACAGCCTTGAAAAATAGCATTTCATTACATCCGGCCTGCATTTCTCAGTATGAGGTTTAAAATGGGTCAAATAGATGAGAATTTTACAAACCTGCATTAAAAAAATAGCTACAGAGATATTAAAATAAAAAGAGCAGATGGAAAAAGGATAGTGATATTGACAGAAAACGTTTGATATTGTTTGAAATATTTTGATTAAAGGAAAGGAAACACTTGCAATATTTCAAAAAGTTTTTCACCTTGACAAAAATATCAACATCCGCTCGTTTTACAATCTCTAGTGTTAAAAACCTCATTCAACAATGTGGTGCTCATTGTGTGAACTCATCGACATCAGTCCGTTGTTTCTGCTAATAGTTAACAGCCGGCGAACAGTATCCAAGGGAATTACTTTTATTTACTGTAAAATAACGGCGCTATAATTAGTACCATTTTCATGTAGGCACTCCAATTGGAAAAACACACAATTACATACACTAGTTCCTTTTATACACTTTCCCAAGCACAGCACGTAGGACTTCATGTCTCGCTGGAGAATTGGTCAAAATAAGTTCCACATGCTTGCCTGCGCTCAGCGCTGACCATCCATCTCTACAGGCTCCTTCCACCCACATCAACATTAATGGAATTTGCACTTACAAATAATAGAAATGTACTGACTCCCAAGTGGGTCCAGATGTATGCTATAGGCTTTAAAAGTATATAAGTGACAACTTAATTTCTAAGATATGCGTGCATTTCCTGTTCGGCTCATGGTGCACAGCTGAGTTTTACCCTTATAGTGTAAACCAACGGCATATTTATACTAGATTGCGGTTTAGTTTACCGTATATGTTATACACAAAATACTGAATTTTCATTTTAAACTTTAATATTGTTATTGCAATGCACTAAGCAAGTCAAACAAGCTTGTCCTACACAAACATGCATGACAGGCTTATAAGAATGAGACAGATGAGCTGCATGTGGGACATATAAGAGTATCTCACAATAAAGTATCTCAACATGAATACTCTTTGTATTCATGTGAGTTTCATATGGTTTATGGTTCATATTAAATGTCCCAATCTGAACTAATCTTGACATAAAGAGGTCAAATTATCTAATATTTTAAGAAACTTACTGACCTTGAGGATCTGCAGAGATCATTTCCTGTTTTGTGTCTCTGCATTTTGGTCACACCATGACTTCAATTTGGCATAGTAAATTTTCTAAATTAATGAGCAGGGAAGCATTTTTATTATATTAAAAAATAGTGATAGAATTGTGATTTTTGGGAAAACCTTTAAATAAGATTTTCTTTGCAAAATTGTTCAAGTTTTTTTCCTTCATTATTTTACCAGGACAACTGCATCACCCTCATCCTTAAATTGCATCAAGTTATGCCTCCCAAAAATGATCAAAATACATTTGAATGCAGAAATCTAAAACTATTCTCATAATAGTATAGGTGTATTCAAGTCAGCATAGTAAAATTGCAAATGTATGTCTAAAGTTTTATATAAAGTATTTATGTTACTTATGTTAGTATTTATTTACTTCTTTCAATAAGTTAGCTACATGTAGGTTTATATAGCAAGTCATGTTTATATGGGCCATGTCATATAGTTATATATGTAGATTTATATAGGTTATTATGTTTATTATTTTTTATGTTCATATGTGTGTCTTTTCTCGTACCTCATTTAGGGTACGTTTACACAACAATGCTTAAAACGCAGAAGTTTTTCCTTTGACTTTTCCGTGTACAGACATTGTCAAAACGATCCCCATTCACAATGATCCGCGAAAACGACTGAAAACGCTGTATTCTGTTGCCAGGCCATTAGATGTTAAATGTTAGATGTTAGACATTAAACATGTTTCATCATACAGCCACGCGAATCTGTAAAGACGATTACATCATGCACATGCGTGTTACGTGTTCAACACACATGTGCATAATGTCATCATCTTTAACGATTCGCGTTTTTGCTGTTTACACGGAAACTTGCACGTTGAAACCCGTTTTCAAAACTTTGCGGTTTCAGGCACCCAAAACACCATTGTCAAGAGTTAAAGGTACAATATGTAGGATTTTTGCAGTAAAATATCCAAAAGCCAATAGGCCAATGTTACATATTTTGTTTAGTTGATCACTTACAATATCCCCAATGTTTCCAACTATTTGTAAATCGTGAGAAAATTGCGATTTTAACCAAGGAAACGGGGCGTGTCAGCAGGGGTGAGGACGAGGAGTCGCCAGAGCGCCATATCCGCGTTACCCTCGGTTTCTGCTCGTACTGCCATAGTAACCATGGCGACAGACGTGGACAACTGGGTTATGCTTAGCAGGACGCTCACGCTGTTGTTGTTTTGTTCAAACATTATGGACCATGGCAAGCAGACTTTGAGACAAAAAGAGGACTAGAACGAAGATCAACATCTTTCGAGATGCCGAGAGGTCCGCAACTAACTTCGACTTGACAGAGACGCAAGTGTTGCATGTACTTTATTAGACAAAGGTGAGCAAATGTACATAAAACTAATCAATGTTATTTAGTTCAACATGATGAAATGTTAGAATATGATCTGTATGTTATTCTAATCTTGATCTTGCTCACTGCTTGTCTCATATAGCCAACAAACAACCTAACTAACAACATTCAACACACTCAAATGCCGTTTAGTGTGATAGTGTAACTGATAGAGAAAATGAAACAGCGCTGCGTTACCTCAAGTTTAATTCGTCTAATAAACTGACCTGTGTGAGTAGTAATAAAGCACTTGCGTGTAGTTCGGTAGAATGAAATGTCCTTATTCCTTTATATCCGCCTAATCCACGGGACTCGCGCGCTGGTATCTGTCTCTCATTAGCACTCGCGCCCTGCTTCACACCACAGTCATGTTAAAAATATCAATGTATTCACTCATCCATAAAAGATCCATCAGCTTGACAAAAAGATCCATAATTCCGCTTGATGAATTGCGTCATTGATATACGCCTTTGTTATTGTAAGAGATTAGCGACCCCTGGTGGCCAAAAATTACATACTGTACTGTTGGTTGAAAACGGTGCCGTGTAAACAGCCCCTTAGGCCCCGTTTACATGAGAACGATTCCGGGTGAAAACGTAAAAATATTTTATTGGATGTGCCTTTCGTTTACACGGCAACGGCGTTTTGGGGACTTAAAAACGCAAAAAAGTGAAACCACCCTCCAGAGTGGAAATCTTAAAAATGCTCCACCGTCGCGTTCCCGTCTAAACGGTAAAAACGCAAATCTGCTCACGGCGGCTCTCGTTGTGTACGCGTTTATATCACATGCATGCGCCAGTACAGGAAAATAACAACCAACATGTCAGATTATTTCCATACGTCGGACCTTCAAGTTGCCCTAGCAGCTCTGAAAAACATACAAGAGTCTTTTCAGCAGTTGTACAAAATATTCTAAGATTTTGGTGTTGTTGTGTGGCAGTGCTTCACATTGCCACCTAGCCGCCTGGAGTGCATACTACATCAAATTTCACCCACTTTTGCGTCACCATATGCGTGCGGATTTCCCAACCATAACGCTCGTCTAAACGCAGAATAAAAAGTGATAACGCAACGCCACTTTTGCGTTTTCTCTTTAGATCGTTTCCGTGTAAACATGGCCTTAGTTTTCTGTTATATTCTAGTGTTTGCTGTTAGTTTGTTAATTGGTTCAGTTCTCCATTCCCTGCCTGTTTGTTTCTATGGTTACAGATTGATTTGATTCCTCAGTTCAGGTGTGTTTCGTTAATGATCTTGTTAGATCCTTTGTTTGCCCTTGTACTTAAGGCTGTTTGATGTCAATGTGTTTGTGGTTGTGTTTCCTCCATGTTATTCTCTGGTTCATTGTTTTGATTCTTGGATTAAATATTTATTTATTAATCTGCTTCGTCGTGCGCTTCATTACAGCCACCGCCCATGACAGTATGTCTATGTTCATATTTTTTACACGCGTAGCACCGTGTTCCTGTGAGGCACGGCATTTTTATTCCTTTGTATGTCTCCGCTTATAGCGGAATAACAATAAAGCTCACTTGAACTTGAACAATAAGCACTCAACTCATTAAAGCAAGGGGCTTTTTAGCACTTCAGATACAGCAGAATGCCGAGCGCTCCACTGGGTGCAGACAGTCACTCTGTTTTCTCAAGAGTTTTTCCCGTCAAAACTTGCCATGGCCCTTTTTAGCAGGAGAGGAAGCTCACTTCTTACATCAGTCTGATCCATCATGGGAAAATGCCTCCCACTTAAAGCAAAGCATGCTGATAGTGCGCCTAATATAAAAGTACCAGTGGATATGAGACTGTCTGTTAATCTGGCAGAACACAATGGCAAAAGTTCAATAAAACACTACAGTTGTGTTTACATAATGATTCACCGTTACGTGAGACACAGGCTCTGGACCTGACCGTCTCGCCACTATGCTCCATAACACGGAGTACTTCCCATCTGCACCCCTGTGGGAGGGCAAAGCATTTACTGGGAGTTATTCACCCCTTGGCTCTGTTATTGTACGTCTATGAATGAAAAGGCCCTCAGGGACTTTCTCAGCTTGACGGAGGTGTTTGTCATCCTGAGAGGCCCAGCGCAGGAGCCTGTGAGACTGAAGCGTAGCACGGCCACGGTCTGCAGGAAGTAAAGAAACTGTAGGAGGCTGCTGGGTAATTCTTCCCCTGAGGCTCTTCACACAGCTCCTCTGACCCACTCTCCTTTCTCCAACGAACAATGGATATGACTGAAACTGCAGCCTGGATGCGGACTGACTGGGGCTCTCCAGGCAAATGCAACAGATTTAACATCTTCTCGTGCAAATCAAGGGTTTCCATGTCAAAATGAATAGCCTTTGCTTGGGGTATTGATACATTTTGAATTTAATCCAGGGTCATTTCTGTAACGCATGAATATGCTTTTGTGCTGTAAGCATGTACTTCCATAAAAGGTTACATTAGACTTTCAGAAAATTGCTCTGCTAAAGCTCAAAACCCTCTTTTTTTTTTACTTTAACTAGATTATAAACAATGTAATATTAACAGAATGTGTAACAGGATGGAAATAAAGAGCTAACGTTAGCCATCTGTTGGATTTTGATAATATAATACAGATTTCTTTCATTTTATCAAACTGGATGGACTATAGTAGAATAAATCAAAGAAACAGAGAATGTTTGTGCTGTTGTTTGACAACTAAAAAAATGATGTCACTTCCTGGTAGATGATGTCATTCATGAACCGGTTTCTTAGTTAAAGGTAAATTATAAAAAACCATAACAAGATGTAAAATTGGCCTATATAAAAGAACTAGATAAATCTGGAACATTTCTTATTTAAAAAAATGCCAGTTCTTCATTTTAGAAGTTAAAAAATCTGCTTAAACCAAAGTTGTGAAATTATTTCAAGTTCAAACAAATGTCATATGACTGTCATATGTTCACTTTATTGTAACATTGTGATAAAAGAAAACTATCCTCTTTAAGTTTAAGAAATGATGAGAACATAGAGCAGAAATGAATCACTAACATGACATATTGCGCAAGGGAGCATTACTCAGGTCTCTCACTGAGAAAAGAAAAAATGTTGTGATCCACAGACTGGAAAAGTAATCATCAAAAAGTATGAGCCAACAACACTGTGTCATGAGTGGATGACCTAAGGTTTGATCTCAGCGTTTTTATTAGACATCCAGACACAAGCCCAGAAGACACAATAGAGATGCTTGTCTTTGTTACAATAGAGACTGCTGTCCTAAAGTCACACCATTACAGCTAATAATTTGGGCTTTCGTTTAGAAAACGTGAGTTTTAGATTTGGCCAGAAGTCAATCTGGTCTACAAAGTGATAATCAATAAAATCATGATATGATCACTAAAAAGTTTGTCCAAAGAAACTTTTTTTTTTTCAAACAGACCACTTTGTCTGTTTATAAATTTCAAATATTATGGGTGATTGCAGTTATCAGATACAAATATGTACCATTCAAAAGTTTGGAGTCAGTATTGTTTTAATACTTTTATTTAGCAAGGGTGTATTAAATTCATCAAAAGTTAGATAAAAGATATTTATAATTTAACAAAATATTCAATAAATGCTGTTCTTTTGAGCTTTCTATTCATCTTATAAAATAAAAGTCAACTAATATTAACCTAATAAGATGTATCATGGTTTCTACTTTCCACAAAAATATTAAGCAACTGTTTTTAACATTGATATGAAATGTTTCTTGAGCATCAAACCAGCATATTTAAATGATTTCTGAAGAATCATGTGACACGAATAATAGATGCTGAAAATCAGTTTTGCCATCACAGGAATAAATTTCATTTTTAAACATATTCAAATAGAACACTGTTATTTTAAAATGTAATCATTTTTCACAATAAATCTGTTTTTACTGTATTTTTGATCAGATAAATGCAGCCTTGTTGAGCATAAGAGACTTAACCATAAAAATGAAATACCTGACCAACCCCAAACCTTCAAATGATAGTGTCTTCAATCTACAATATCAATAAAAGAAACTCAGGTCAATGTGTGGATGAATCCCAAACAAAGCTGCATGTTAGTTAAGATGTGGGTAGGGTCACCAGTGAAGCACAGAGAAGCATTGTTTGCCTGGTGAGGTCTTTCACTGCTGTACTATGACTAATGATCCACCAGCTGCAGCAGTGAATGCCAGTAATATTCCCTGGCAGCACGTTGCCTTATAAATAATGCCATAAAAGCACGTATTAGCTGCTGTAGCTGCTGGCAAAGAAGATGCTATGAGTGATATTTTATTATCGTCTGCACTTGCTGATCTGTGCCGTTTCCCTTCCCTCCACGAAGGGTCATGACCTAAAGAAAGCATCTTTTGGTAGACGGCCTGTTTCTCATAACACTCAGACTTGACTGCGGAAGCTCACAAAAAAAACTCACTCAAAATAGCGCTAAACCACTAGCCTAGAAGTGTGCTATGAAGCTTTAACCATGTGTGAGCAATGCCACATAAAAAGGAACAATAAAGAGACAACTACTACAAAAGCAAACAATCACTATGGATACTTCAAATTACTAACAAATTAAAAGTTACTGTGGCAAATTTGAAGTGAACTACATCATGTAGTGTGTTTACAGCAATCACTGAGATATTACACCCACATAACCAATCAAAAATGAAAATGATGTCGTCATTCCATGGAAAGAAAAATCAGACATTTTTACTTTTATTCAGCAAGGATGCCTTAAATTGATTAAAAGTGACATTTATAATGTTACAAAAGATTTATCTGTCAAATAAATGCTGTTCTTTTAAACTTTCTATTCATCAAAGAATCCTGAAAAAAATGCATCATGGTTTCCACAATAATATTAAACAGCACAACTGTATTCAACATAATAAGAAATATTTCTTGAGCACCAAATCAGCCTAAGAATGATTTTTGAAGGATCATGTGACACTGAAGCCTGGAGTAAAGATGCTGAAAATTCTGCTTTACCATCACAAGAGTAAATTACATTTTAAAATAGATTCAATAGAAATATAATATATATAATAATTAACAAAACATTACTGTTTTTGCTGTATTTTATCAAATAAATGCAGCCTTGGAGAACAAAAAAAAAAATGACCCCAAACTTTTTGAACAGAAACAAAGCAACTTACAAGTCGTCGCCTCTCCTCCTCCACTGTGTTCAGTAGCTGGGAGAATTCCTTGAATGACTGGGCTGTGATAAGAGAGAAGGAATTCCAATCATGAATCCATCAGCTCTGGATCTGTAATTTCTCTATCAGCACATCTGATTTTGCCCTTTGAACTTTTGGCATAAAGGAAATACAGAAAACCTGCACATAATATTAGCCAGGCAGAAAAAAATACCATGGCCACCCACAACTGATCAATGCACAAAGGAGTATTCAAACAGCAGACCACATGTTCAAGATGTAGAAATGTGAGAGTAACATAAAGCATGTTTCCTGTATGAGCCCTGCATGTGTGCAACATGGTCAGTCGTAGAAAAAAAATGAAGACAAATCATTTAACAAGCCAAATTGCATGTTTTATAGTTATTCTTTATCCAGTGATCCAATTTGCCTTTGTTTTAATGTTGGACACGATACTTGAAAAATAATTCAGATGTATGGTAAAATCAGCACCTGAGTAATGTGGGAGATAATCTAAAAGCCACTGTTGATATTATGTAACACTACTAAAAGCACACGATGATTCTAAGTATGTGCTTCTGTTTTTTTTTTTTTTTTTTTTTACAAAGGATGCTTTGGATACATCACTTCCTGTCCTGGAATATACAGCACTTTTTCAGTTTGGCGATAAGAAAGGGTCCCACCTCACAGTTCCTCTCATCATTCTACTGGGATTTTAACCAATTAAGAACTCAGATAAGAACTACTTTCAACTACTTTCTATTAGGAGCAGAGACCTACAGACAAACACACCCTTGTCATTTAATTTTTTTAACATCAAGACAAATCTGCTTCGATGCATGGCAGGAGAACCATAAATTCACTGCGATGCACTTAAATGGCCTTGCCAGGCACCCATTAAACAATAGCTATACTGTTGAGATGTTCATTTCACATTAGAACAACCGCAATGCTTTCTGGTTTTGTGATTTTTCGCAAACACAAAAGTTTGGGGTCGTCAGATTTTTTAAATACTTTGTTTGAAAGCCATCTCTTATGCTCACCAAGGCTGCATTTATTTGATCAAAAATACAGGAAAACAGTAATATTTTAAAATGTTATTACAATTTAAAATAACTTTTTTCTATTATTTTTTTCAGCAGCCATTACTTCAGTCTCACGTGATCCTTCAGAAATCATTCTAAATATGCTGATTTGGTGCTTAAGAAACATTTCTTATTATTATCAATGTCTATTCTTGTGGAAACCGTGATACATTTTATCTTCAGGATTATCTCTGATTAATTGAAAGTTCAAAAGAACAGTATTTATTTGAAATAAACATCTTTTGTAACAAAGAAACAATGGCTTTGCTGTCGTTTTTGAGCAATTGTATGTAGCATAGCTGAATAAAAGTATTAACTTCTTTCAAAAAAAATCTGTCATCTTACTGACCCCAAACTTTTGAACGGTAGTGTATGGCCATTATTTCTGGCTGCTTATTTTCTGTTCAATCTAGTATCTCTAATAAATGGATGGGTTTTATACATTTTGAGGATAAAATGAGTAATTATATACATTAAAATACCATTATTACACAGGCTTAAACTTCAAATTATCAGTCTCAACAGTCTAAATATCTAACAATGTTATGACTAAAATGGGAAGCCAGAAAGGAACATTCTGATTCCTTGAACTTTCTTGCAGATAGTTGTTTGGGTTCATTCAGCAACTGTCTCAGTCTGATAAAGAACCATCACTGTTGTGTTTGACACTAAGGAGCTGTGGTACTACAGCAATGTGCGGTGTTCTCAGTTTTAATAGACATTATTTGTTATTGTTGGCGGGTGACTGAGAACGACAGCTGCGAAAATCTTATAGAGGCATGAACATTTAAGAGATTGTTTTATTGCTTGCATCATTGTTTACAGCTTAAAGAGATCATTAACACAACAAATGAATATTCTGTCATTATTTAAGCACCGTCATCATGTCGTTCCAAACCTGTATGACTTTCTCTCTTTTGTGAAAGACAAAATAATTATTTATAGCTGAATGACCAAGCTGGTCTTTTCAATAAAATTAAAGTGAATGGTGATCACAGCTTTCAATTTTTTAAGGCAAGATTTTTTTGTGAACAATGACTTAAATTTCAATCTTTTTCTCACACAAAGCTATTTTTTCAGAAGTCTAAGTGACTAATTGTATGATTATTTATAGTGCTTTTTTGGGCTCGCCTAACTCTGGTCCTCTCCCCTTTCATTGTATGGATGAGAGGAGCTCAGACATTCTGCTAAACTACTTCTTTTGAATTGCATGAAAGAAACTGGTTTACTGGTTTAGAAAGACAAGAAGGTAAGTCCATGATGAAGGAATTTTCATTTTTGGGTAAACTGTTCATATTAAAAAATATATAATTGAATCAATTATATAATTGTTCACATAATTTTCATCTTGATCATTTGCCTAACTACTTACCAATATTAATCTCATCATCTGTCTCTGCATCTCCAATGCATTCAAACTGGAAATCCTGAAGTGACTGGGAACATTTCTGCACAGCTGCAGAAAGATCTGTTGAATAGACAATTATTTTATGGAGCTTCTTTGTCATTTGAGAATATTCACTCTGATTTGTTCAGTCTAACAGGAAGGAGATGACATCACAAATACTCATTCAATCAAAGCATTAGTGCAAAGCAAGATTAAAGTATTTTTGGGGAAACATTCACTGCCTTTTGTTTGGTACAAAAGCCAGAATGAGCCTTCTGCCAGATTGCTTTGAGGCAGAGAATAAAGAAGAAAGTTGTGAAAGAGAATATTGTTGAAAATAACAAGATAGAAGTGCAAAGACTAAAACTTGTACAAAGCAAATCCATCTAGAGGGAGGCAGGAGGAGCCATGCTAGTGAAGTGGCAGATAACAGCATATCTAGTAAAGACTCTCCTTTCTGATATCATATCAGATCCCAGCTGAATAAACAAGCATTTGATGATGGCATACACCAACCCTGTACATGCTCACTTCTTAAACCTGTTCAATATTAGAGTGGTTAAATATGTGTTTACACAACAAGGAGAGTGACACTTGAAATTATTAGTTAATTGAGATGAAATCTTTAGACCCATGCTAAGCTGTATTTTCAAGTAGTTAGATGAAATGTCTAACGTTAGGTATTCAAGAGGGCAAAAGTTCAGCTGCTAGTTTGGTCCTTTCTTTTGGGAAGACTGAACTGCACTTTCTTAAGACATCATTTCAGAGAACACAATTCTCACTCTTATTTAAATTAGGTAACAAAAAGTGAAGTAAATAAATACAAGCAATAGCCTACTAACAGTCAGCAACACTTATTACAACAAAAATAAGAATTATCAGCAAAAAAAATGCCAAACTAAGCATAGCTGCTACATGTATATGGATTTTCTATAAGGATCTGAGAATCCTTATGTATTTGACGAGCACTACAAATTTGAGCGCTTAAACCTCAATAAATCAAAGATATCAATCTTACATTAAAAAAAAAAACACACACGACCTGTAACTTACTTTTAAGCGCGCTGATAAGCATATTTCCATCTTTGATTAGTTCTTTAATGAATTTATTAGTACGATCCAGCTCAATTTCGTGGCATTTGAGTCGCTCTCTGAAGTCAGGACTGTCCAGAAAAGAATCACTGAATTCCAGCGCCGGGAGCCCCATTGTAAAAGTGCGGATGAATGAAACCGTGAAACAAAACCTGACGAACACCAGCAACCGAAAAGCTTTAATCCTCAGGAAAAGTCGATTTCTTGAAAATGTAAACTTTCCACGGTTACGAGCTATGGTTACGAGTCCCGAAACACCGTATCCCGAAATCCCACTTCCGGCATTTTGTTTCCCTGCTCAATCACTGAGAGGTTCAGTAGAGCGAGAAAGCGAGTGTAGCGGTGACTCCTACTGGTCTAATCCAGCTCACCTACAGTAAAACATGAGGACATGATTAGGCGACTGTGCTGTGTTTGGTATGTAGGCTAGCCTACTACACCCTCCTGAGGTGACTGGAGAAGTTGTACGTTTCTATATGAAATGATATGAAGGTTTCGTTTAAAGAAAGAAAGAAAGAGTTTGCTGAATTTATTTTTCTATGTTAAAAATATTCTAAATCAGCAGATTCTCTTGTTTAATTTAATATAACGTTCACAAAAGTGTTTGGTGTACAAAAATGCCATGATAGGGATCGGAAAGTTTGAACAAAATGAGTATAGGCCACATCTGACACAACTGGAAGTGACACAGACACAGACATGTTGGATTTTGTTGGGCATTCCGTAGACATAATAATTTATGCTGTAGGGCTACAAACTGTAGGCTATATCTATCCCATAAACCTACCCAGAAAACTTTCTGCATATTACATTTTCAAAAACATCACTTGATTTTATATAGCCTATAGACATATATATATATATATATATATATATATATATATATATATATATATATATAAAAATAATTATAAAAAAATAATTATAAAAGTGATTATAAAATTAGGCTACATATGATTTATAAGCCTTTGTGTTTTCCCCATGGGGACCAAAAAATGTCCACACACACACACACACACACACACACACACACACACTACGTGTTTTTACTGTAGGCTTGTGGTGTTAAAAACCACTATAAATTCACACACATTTTGTTTTAATTTAAACATCATGGCATATAGTGGAACATAGTATAGGCTACTACAAGAATAATATACAATGTGGTAACATGCCTTGCCACACTACAGTTAACTAGCTACACTATATACTTTAGTACCCTGCACTCCTTTAGTATAGTTCAGTGTTCTGTTTACGTATGGTGAATGTGTAGAATGTGAATGTGGATGGATGTTCCTGAGCCTTGATAAAGACAAAGCAACTACATCAGAAACATCACACATGAAAAAAACTTTATTAATTAAAAATAAGGAATGCGTGAGGATGGAGAAGAACACAACATTTATTTTGTGTCCTTGTGGAGCCCAGTCCTAAACAAAAGGAAAGACTGCCATCTGGTGACCCACTCGTGAAACATTAAAATATAAACAGGTTTAAACTCTCTCTGCTGATCTTTTCTGTCGTCTGTTTGCCCTATGAAGACAGTACAGAGCTTTAATTATAGTAAGATTTTTATTTCATAATGTTTGTCATTTGTTTGTCAACTTTTCTACAGTTCATGTAACTTTTCTACAGGTTATGTAACTTGCTGCCAGCTGAGGTGACTATTTTTAACATGACCCACCATCTTGTTCCTTAGAAAGGTCTCTTGTAACAAGCAGGGGAACTTCTTTAGATATGGTTCACGGTTCATGGTAAGTTGTTTGGTAACTGTTTAGGTAACTGCTGTCAGTGCTGTCTGCAACCTTTCGCCATTAAGTATAGCTACAGCAAGGTCTTTTAAAAGCAGGTACTTTTAAAGTGAAAATATATGGCTTAACACAAATATACTGCACAAAAGTAACTGTTATAATTTATCAATGTGTGTAGATGTGTTACAGTATACAGACATTTTAAATAATAAAATACTACTCTACTTTTTTTCAGAAACTGCTGTTGCTCATTGACCTTGCTTTGGATAATAATGGTATGTTCATTTCATTTTCTCATTACTTAAAAATTGGTTAATCAGTGATATTTTGTTTGTAAAAGTATATGGCATAATATAGATTTTAATTACAGAATGGGTCAGCATTATATTACTGAGCATTATGATGGAATGGAAACTACAATACCTTATTATAATTAACTGAGCAACGAATGAGATGATATAATTTAATATAATAGCTCAAGATTGTTTTTTTGTGGCTTTAAGTCCACATAATTTAGATTTGAGGCTATTTATATATTATTGTAGTCATAAAAGTTGACCCAAATCAGATAGATATAAATGTACAGTCTTTCTCTTCTGGTAAATGTACCAGAAGTATTGATGACTCATCTTGCACTCATAGGTGTACCTAAATTTGTGTCCAATCAAATGCTCTTTAGAATGAGCATGTCCCTCCCTCTAAATTCTGCATACCACCTGACTCCATCTTGTCACGATTTGCATGTAGCTAAATCTAAAGATGAAATGCGTGACGCAGATTGACGAAGGAACTTTTATAAACACAGAAAGCACACTACACATCTTATAGGGGTACGGTATTCCTCCCGAACCGTCACGGTACGGATGTCACGGTACAGTGCATTCTATCCAAGGAGGTAATCCTTCAGCCGGAAGTTGAAGCCTCGCGGGAGCCGCTATTGTAGCAGAACTTCACCTGCTGTTAGCATTCCATTGACTCCCATTCATTTTGGCGTCACTTTGACAGCGAATAACTTTACATCTGAGGCGTCCAAAGACTTCATTTGTCCATTATTTATTTCTAAAGAAACACGACAATGTATAAAAGGCTCCATTACTTTGTATCTTACGTTACGGCCCCGTAGAAGCCGTTTTTTGTAAAAAATAGGCTAACGATTGCGTCATAACCACGCAACTTTCTGTCGCACAATAGAGACATTACCGTTTAGACAGGAGGAGAAGCTCGCAGGCAATCTTGTACTGTCTATGAGGCAATCGGGTGGACATGGAGGCATAACGTCAAGGGAGAAGCCCATAGATAGAGAGTCCATAAAAGCAACGGGACAAAATATTTCAACAACGTTTTTGAGGAATTAGGTGATTTAGATTTGTCTTGGCACAGCTACTAGAAGATTTACAAATGTCAGACTGTTGTCAAGCTCGGTTTGAGCCTGCGCAGTCGCTCAGACATTAGGCAGGAAGTGCAATAATCGGGCTTCAGTCTTCTCCGCTGCTGTGTCCATTTCTTTTACTGTCTATGATTCTGTCAGACGACGAATACAGTCAATCACAGGCAATCCACACTCCAATCCAGAAGGGGGTGCGCGCGGTAAGGTAATGCAACGCTGTTTGCTAACCGCCGCAACAGGAAAAAGAGCAGAAGAAGAAAAGCGCATGTGTGCAAATGACTTGAACTCACGGACAAAAGAGTTTTCTTTGAAAGGCTCGGAGTTTGGGCTGAGGTTTGAATGTTTAAATATAAGTGGAGAAAACTGTAACTCTCCTAATGCACAGGTTACATTTTTATTATTTTATTTTATTTTGTACTTTTATGACACAAGATGCTTGTCAGATTTGTAGCTGATTGTGACCAAATACCTTTTGTTTTTATCAGCCCTGCAAAAAATATGACCTTTTAATTTAATTTGACCGTAATTTACAGTTTGTTCAAAATAAAATAAAATAAACCTAGCATTGTGGATTTGTTCTTTTGTCCGGTAACACTCTAGTTTAGGGTCTAATTCTCACTATGAACTAGTTGCTTATTACCTTGCATATTACTAGGAAATTTGCTGTTTATTAGTACTTATACTGTAAAGCACAAATGAATGCCTTATTCTGCATGACCATATTCTACATCCCTTAATCCTACCCAATATCTAAACTGAACAACTACCTTCCTATCTAATAAGCAGTAATTATGGGTTTATTGAGGCAAAAGTCATGTTAATAGTGAGACTTGGACCCTAAACAAAAGTTTAGAGACAGTAACAATGAAAACCATGATCTAGAAAATAAACAGAATGTGACTATGAAACTAAACAAGATATGATAAAGAAACTAAACTTGACCGTGACACAACTATCAATAAATAATAAATTATTTTTTTCACCACCCTGTTTCAGTATATATACATCAATATAGAATACATAGTGTGCTTGTCAGCACACTGTGAGTCGTTTTGTTGCGTTTGTCTATTATGTTTTTCCACAGAGCCACTATAGGAGATCTGGTCCAAGGTTGCACAGGCATTGTGAGACCTGTTACAGCCGCCGCTGCAAAGCCTCCATAGAGGTCTCCGTGTCTTGCATGGTCATCAACTGCCGCTTGCTCTGTGGAGCCTCCTTCCACATATGTAAAGAGGAGGAACACTCTCTGCTGTGTCCCAATGAGAAGGTACCCTGCATTAACGCTCACTATGGCTGCCCTTTCACCATGCATCGCTCTCAGCTGGCTAAACACCTTGAGGTGTGTCCTGCGAGCGTCGTCTGCTGCTCGATGGAGTGGAACCGCTGGCCTGTCGAGAACCCAGATGCCCCCTTGTGTACAAGCCTTCTTAAAGAGCTCCACGAGCAGGAATCACTGGACCTTTCCATGGCACTGAGAGACCAGAAACATCTATGTGCCAGGTTGAAAATGAGGAGCTACTTTCCTGAGTTGATGGAGGAACAAGAAGAGGAACCTGCTCCAATGGAAGAGGACGACGATGAGAAAGCAGGAAGAGAGTCTGTGTGTAATGGGATTCATGTCAACGGACATGGAGGTTCAGTTTTAGTAAATGAACCATCAAAACCTTGTGAGAAATCTCTAAATGAAGATGTGGTCCTAAATGGCACCATTGACAAGGAAAAGTACAATCGGTTCGAAAAGATGTTTAGCATGGAAATGGGAGGTTGCAGGGAGGCAGAGGCGTTGAAAACAGCAGATAAGAAAGGAAAAAATACGACAAAGCCACAAGGAGCTTCTGTAGAGCCTGAGAAAGAGAAAGCCGATGTATCCCATATGGATATCTCCAAAACTGGATTTGCACCTTGGCAGGATGGCGTCCTGGAGAGACTCGGGCAGGAGGTGAAACCCAGAGAATTCAACATGTATATAGTGCATCACGGGCGCATGCTGATCTCCTTCGGTCAGATGGATGCGTGCACGCCCAGAGAGAGAGATTTTGTGTATGGCAGCCTGGAGCCAATACCAGTCCAAACTCTACGTTCCTTCAAGGTTCCCAGTAGTTACAAACAAAAACGCATTCAGCAAAAAGAATGCTTTTCAAAAGCATTGACTGAGCACAAATGTGTCGGCACGTCTGACCTTGATGTATCTAAAAACAATGGCGAGGAGATGGATGAGATGTTTGCAACCCTACTCTGTTCTGCAGAGGCTGAGATACGGGGCCACAAAATTAGCGAAACTGTGTCGACAGATGGACTTTATGTTGATATTGCGACACAGACATATAATTTTGCCACAGCTCCCTTCAAATACAATGCAACTCTGGCTGAAATTACAGAAGACAGAGATTTGAAACTTCACGTTGAACTTGATACAGAAACAGTTACCCTCAGACACAACAAATCCACCTCGGCTTTCACGTTCCTGTGTGGCCATTTCTTCCGGCGGGATGAGTTTGCCTCACACTTTAAGAACGTACATTCGGATATACAATCCTGTCTGAGTGGCTGGTTTGAGCAGAGATGCCCTCTGGCCTACCTTGGTTGCACCTTCAGTCAGAGAAGATTACAGCCCAACACACACAGGGCCAAAGTCTCTTATAACCAAGACCTCAGTGTTTTCACCCTCACACCTGAGATTCCTGCCTCTCTTATGAACGATTTGCAGAGTGTTACACTAAAGGCACGTGCCAGATATGAAGATCTCAGTAGCCTTCCCTATGAGGTGCTTCACCACATCGCTGGTTACCTGGATAGTTTCACCTTGTCCCAGCTAGCCTTGGTCTCACGATTGTTCAGGGATATATGTGCCACGCTTCTGCAGGAGAGAGGAATGGTGGCCTTAAAGTGGCGTAAGAAGTCATACTCTCATGGAGGAGCCCGCTGGAAACCTAACATAGTAAGGCTTTTTTCATAAATATTTTTAAAATGTTTATTTTCAAAACATTTCAAAACATTAAACTTTCGATAATAAGCCATTTGTTTAAAAGACCTACAGTTTTTTCTAAAAAAAAAAAAAAAATCTGAAGGGATTCTAACAATTCAAAATCTGCATAAAATGAAGGTAGGACTGATAAAATTGGTATTGAAATCAGAAACGGAATAACATTTAGGCCAATCGAAAATATTGCATGACTTTGACATTTTCTTTTGACAGGTTTTAATCAGTTTCAAGTTCAAGATAAAGATCTCTTATTGATTTTAACTATAATTTCTCCTTTGTATTTCTTTATCTTTCTTTCTTAGGTCTGGGAGTTCAGTACTCTTTTTAGCAAAGTGGATAACTGGTGCATCAGCAACACTCCATCAATGGCTGAGCACCTGAAACACTGTCCATTCTACCAAGCTGAACTGAAAACTGAGCCCTTTGCCCTGGCCAAGTTTGACAACAAAAGAAAGGGTAGACACGGTTTGGTTTCTTTGTTTATGGCACGCAAATGATACTGTAACTTTTATTTAGAATTTTTTTTTAGATGCTTACAGTGCGGTTTGAATGTCCATTAGTGAACATTATTATTTATCATTTTTCTCATTTATTTATTTTTCTTTACAAATTATATCATGAGTGTAAACATTAATTTTAATTTTAAATGAACATTAATTTTAGGATTTTAGGACATTTTTGCTTTAATGACAGCAGAACTCAAGCTGCATGAACTCCATAAGTTTGTGTAAACATGATTTGCTTATTTGATTAGTAGCCTACAAAATAATGGAGAATCGTATTACTTTTTGGTTATTTATTAATCATTTTATTTCTAGGTTTAAATCAAATTTTGGATCCCAGAATTTCAGGTCTCAAATGTACTTTTTATGTGTTTGATATCTTACTGAATGTAGCCTTTTATTCTCTCTGTAAAACTTAAATTAGACAATAAAACATCAAATCACTGATAGTAAAGCAGCATGTGATTATTGCCGTATGACTTAATTGTCATAGATTTCCATATCTCTTGTCATGTTTACGTTTAATATTTTTAGTTCTAAACATGATGGGGACACTAAACCCATAGAGTATCTCTTTTTGCGCACAACATATGCACAATAATTGTATGATTAGAAAAGCACCTTTGTACAAATAGATCTTACAAACAAATGCCTATCTAATAAATAACCTAAAACTGAAACTGTTTAAAAACATGATCTGTGCATTCATTTCTTGCATTCAAAGGCCAGAAGCAGAAAAGCTGAAGAAACTTCAAAGGGGTCATGCATTGAGAAATAAAATTTTCCTTGAGCTTTTGACATATATAAGAGGTCATCATACTATAAAGAATATCCTGTAATTTTCAGAACTGAAAACTTCCTTGTTAGTCCAAAAACAGATTTTATTGAAACCAGGTCTGAAAATGACTCGTTTTTGAATGTGCCGATTTATGACGTCAGAGATATTTGAAAGACCGCCTCTGCAGAAGAAGATCAACAACTTCATCATTGCAACTTTGGCCCCGCCCACTGGCGTGTTAGTGAGATGACGAGGAGAGGAGAGCAATACAGGATCACTTGACTAAAAATAACATTACCTTCCAAAGGAACCTAATTTTAGGAATGTGGTTTATTTATTTTCAACAATGTGAATGTCTCAGTTGAGCATTATTTATTTGTATTAGGTACATTTTACTGTGGATCCTTTGGTAAATCAGTCGCAATTTCGGCACAGGCTTTGCAAACTGACTTTTACGATATGGACTCGACAGTAATGCCACAAGATGTAAGTAACCGTGTTAATTCAAATGCCTGATCTATGACCAGTGATTAATGATTCATATAGATGTTCTTTGTCTCAAAATCGTTTATTGCTGTTTATGTAACAGTAAATCAATCCAGTGACTAAACAGTCAACCACATTGTTTCTCTTAGCAGGATGAAAATAATCTGTTATTTAAACTGTGATTAAATTATATATAGAAAATGAGCAAGAAAGATTGTCCCTTTACAATCGCTGGAGCTGTCAATCACAGACTACGTTTACATGCAGCCAATAATCCGTTCAAAACCGGGATATTAGCAATAACCCGGTCGCGCACGGCCATGTAAACACCTGCAAAAACACGAATATGCTCATATCCCGGATATGACACCTGGGGTACCCCTTTTCTAACCCGAATTTTTGGTCATGTAAACGCGCATCGGCATATCCCCATAGTGATTTGTGTTCTGCGCATGTTCTATTCGCAAGGAATCTTGGTCTTTTGAGTAGAGGCACTTCTCGGCGCATACAAAAACCCGCGTGCAGTATACCGGAAGTAAACATGGCGAGACGCAGCACAGCATACTTATGGAGCGAGGTCAGTACCAGCACCAAAGCGCAAACAAAGGCGATCGCTATCTGCCCCGAACTATTCATTATCCGCGTGCTGCTGCTATTGTTGTTGTCTTTGGATACAGGAAGAAGAATCGGAAATGACGCATAGTGCGTCTTAAGGTTGTCCGTACGTCTTGACGCTAACCGTGCGTCGGCGTTTACATCGGGATATTGCAATTCCATGTATACAGGAGAAACTCTCTCTGCTCACGCATGTAAACGGGTTATTCCTAATGTTTCAGAAACCGGAATAGTGACCTTAACCCGACCATAACCCGAAAATTGGGTGCATGTAAACGTAGTCACTGTGTGAGCTTATCCGTGATGTGAGTTCTGGAATCTCACTAAAACTCCCATTATAATCAACACATCTCTTATTTACATTGTGTTTGCACTGTTAGTTATGATGAAAGCATTCGTGAGAGTGCAGATATCGAGTTGCAGTGGATTATACTGTGGCGAGCAGGACGAGGCCGAGGGCCGTGAGAGAGCGGCGCGAGGCCGGTGGCGTGATTACTGATGAGCGACACCTGTGAGACGCACCGGTCTCGTATCTCTCACGGAGGAGCGGAAGCATAAAGGAGGAGAGACGACAGTGGAGATCGGGAGAGGAACAGGCCTGAATTTATGTTGTGTTTTGTTTCTGTTTTGTGAGGCCAGCAGTCGTCCGTGAAGGGCTGCTGGCTTATACTTTCATTTTGTTATTGCTTTATTTTATGTCATTAAAGTTGTTGAACGTTTGCCGGTTCCCGCCTCCTTCTTCCCATAACAACTGAACCTCGTTACATATACGTTCTGTGTGAACTGGCGCTGAGCTTGGATGCCTAAACACCGGGTACCTTAGAGCGGCTACGTTTGCAGAACATGTAACTTGATCTTGTATGCCACAGAACAAGTCACACTGCCAAGCATAAGTGTCTATTTTTAACTAATGGGCAGACACAGATATAGGCTCACTCAAACTATAAGTGAGTAAGCTGAACACCACTGTGGAGCTCACAGTAAAACACTATGGTAGGTCAACTTTTGTTTGCCTTTTTAGTGTCTACCAAATGCAAGATGTAAGTATAGCAATCTAAATATTGTCTATTGTTTCTGCAAGAAGCATTTAGGTTTTTAGCATTAGCTTGAGTTAATGATGGGCTATTTCTGAAATAAAGTTTTCACCACACAGTGGTGGAATATGCAAACAATTAATACATTTACAATGTGTAGCTAGTAGCTACATTATGTTGCAACTGCCGTATACGTATTCCAAGACCTTAATGATGTTCTTCAGGATCTGAGATTTGCAAATACTTTACATTCACTTACAGTTATGGTAAAACACTTTCCAAACATTATATCTAGTCTAAAACATTATAAAAACATCAGTATCTTGCATTTCTTCACAGGTTAGACAAAAGACCCAAACATCCAAGCTTCATCGCCACTGTGAGAGCTGCCACAGCCGCTGCTGCAAGACGGCAATTGAGATTTCTGTGTCATGTGCAATCATCAGCTGTCGTTTTCTGTGCGGTGCTGTGTTTCACCTGTGCAAGGAGGAAGAACACATGCTTTTGTGCCCCAATGAGAGGGTGCCTTGTCTCAACATTGAATATGGCTGCCCATTCATCATGTGCCGCTCAAACCTAGCTAAGCACTTGACGGTGTGTCCTGCTAGTGTTGTCTCCTGCTCCATGGAGTGGAACCGATGGCCCATCGAAGAGTCTGAGACCCCTGAGTTCTATGAGAATGTTTTGAAGGAGAACTGCGCTCAGGAACCTCTGGATCTCTCGATGGCTCTGAGGGACCAGCAGCACCTCTTTCATTCTCTCAAAATGAAGATCATCTTCCCTGAACTTATTGAAAAGTTGGCTGAGGAGCCTTCATTTGCAGTGCCAGAGGGGGCCGTGGGAGGGGTACCATTCTTGAATAGAGTCGAGGAAGATTTTGTGTCTTCAAGCACGGAAATTGAAGAAGGAGATCTGACTCAGGAGGAACGAGAAGAACTGGCGAGGAATCCTAATGTGTTCAATCTCGAAAGCTATAATATTTGGGAAAGAATGTTCAGTATGGAAATGAGCGGCTGCAAGCAAACGATAAAATCTTTGGGGAAAAATCCTGAAACCTCTCACGGTAGTGAAATAAAGCCACAAGCAAACCCAAGCAGGTTAGAAGTCTTACGGGAAGAGCGGGAAATGCAGATCGACAGTCAAGATGCAGCTACTGACATCCCTCAGTACAACGCATGTGAAATGGATGAGCATAATTTCCTCATCGCCACATCCCTGTTTGCATGTGACACAAGACCCAAAAAGAAACTCATTTACGAACATTTGGAGCCCATGAAGATTAAAACAGTCCGCACTTTTAAAGTCCCAACCAGCTTCAGAGCCAAAAACAATCGCATTCGAAACCCCACGCATAACAAGAAGGTGAACACGAGCGTTGACACATCTGACCTAGGTGTTGAAATCGATGACATGCCAAAATGGGATGAAGTTCAAGCTACTCTATTGTGTTCTTTAGAGAGGGAACTACGGGGGCATCTCATAGCTGAATCAGGGTCCACAGACGCCCTTCTTGTGGACGTTGGAACTCAGACATATGATTTCTACTCGGCACCTTTCAAAGCAGAGACCTCGCTGCATGACCTCACTGCTGACCGGGCTTTGAAACTTCATGTCCAAATTCAGGCTGAAAGCATCACCAGAAGACACAACAAATCCAGCTCTGCGTTTACGTACCTGTGCAACCACACGTTCAGACGGGATGAGTTTCCTTCACACTACAAGAATGTTCACTCTGACATCCAGAGTTGCGTCAGTGGATGGTTTGAACAGCGATGCCCTCTGGCCTACCTCGGCTGCACTTTTATTCAGAGACGGTTTCAGCCAAGCTCTCACAGAGCGACGGTCTTCTATGACAAAGAGCTTAGCACCTTCTGTCTCCGACCAGAGGTTTCAGACACACTGTATGAAGGTGTAAAAACAGTGACAGTGGAAAGAAAGCGTGCACGCAATACAGATTCTCTGAGCAGGCTACCTTTTGAGGTCCTGGTCCACGTTGCTGGATTTCTCGACAGCTTTACCCTGTCCCAGCTGGCTCTGGTCTCCCGTTTCATGAGGGAGGTATGCAGCACCTTGCTTCATGAGAGAGGGATGGTCTCATTGAAGTGGGAGAAGAAGGTCTACTCTCATGGTGGATGGTGCTGGAGAACCAAAAAGAGGGTGAGTTTCTACAGCAATAAATTCCGGCGTAAGTGGCAATGAACCGTTTGTGGAATAGCGCAATTAAAAAATCACATCTTTATCTCGGGTCTCATTTTTTAAATAGTGTTACTTGTATTATGAAATTCAAAAAATGTTTTAAAAAAACTGATCATCACAGTGAACTGATCATTGCTTCCCCTACCAGTAGTACAAAAAAAACCATGAATAGACACGAGAAGGTATGCAATGGTAAAAGATACAGTGCAATTTATTGAAATGTAACATCTTTCACAGTCATGCCAGTGTTTCAGTGTTTGGTAAGACAACATTAAAACAGATTGTGAACATGTCAGGTGACTTTTACCTCAGGAATGTCCGTCTGTGTCCATCCATAACTCAATATTTAGAAAAGAGCATATTGCTGAAATTGTAAATAATATATTGTTAAATATACCGGTATGTGCTAGTATATTACAAATGCATTATACATATATTTTAACCTGTTATTGGTTTCCATAGATGTGTTTGTATGCATTTTTGAATAAACTATATAAAATATTCCTCCGGATGTTAGAATTTTAGAGCCTTTAAGGGAAATTTGATCAAAAATGCTTACTTTTTATGACAGCCACCAAGTGATTATATCTTGACAACAACATTTTGAAGTACAAATAAATCAATATTGATATCATTATATTTAGTGCATAACTCTTAAAATGTGTCAAATGTCAAAACAACTCAGAATGATGCAGCTGTTCACTTAGTTTGTGTATGTGCATGAACATTTTAAACAAGTATCCGACTTAATATTAAACTAATTGACTTTCAAAACGTCATCAGGTTTGGCAGTTTAGCAACCTGTTCTCCACTGTGGACTGCTGGTGCTTTGACAAACTGCCTCCAATTTCTGAACATCTAAAGGTTTGTCCATACTACCAGAGGGAGAGTAAGACAGCACCTGTTCCTTTAACTGGTGTTCATGAGTGCCATGAGAAGGAAGCAAACAGGAATCAGAGTCTAGTCTCCATGTTGATCAAAAACAAGTAGAATCTTTATTATAACAGACAATTAATTAAATGTTGTTTTCTGTGACTTATATATGAAGTCATGCATCTATGCTGAATTCCTGTGCACTTTGTGCTATTCTGTTTGTAATTTTATTTAGGCATATGTGCAATAATGAATAAAAAATAACCCCAATCTTTCAGCTTTGTTATGGAATGCTTTTGTACTGTTATTCTGGCTTACTTGTGTAAAGTATATACTGTATTCTGTCCTTTCACCAAAACCCCAAAATTCTGCCTTCATTTCTTCCAAACCTGCATGCCTTTCTTTCTTCTGCTGAACAATAAAGAAGACATTTTGAAGAACAAACTGTTTTGGTTACCATGCCTCCAATGTTGGTCAAAAAAACACTGAAACATTTCTCAAAATATCCTCTTTTTTGTTCCCCAAAAGAAAGAATGTCTTTTTTATATATATATCCTCATAGTGAATTTATGGTAAGGAAAACTTTGGGTTTAAATCAAGATTAAATTGTTTATTGTTTGGTAATTTGATAATTGTTGACAGGTGTAGATCGAAGTCGGGTTACAATTTCAGGAAGCTAAAAATAATAGCCTATATGTTTTATATTTTAGATATTTATTTATTTTGGTTTTGCTTATTTTGTTAATGTTTTTTTCAGTGAAGGGGTGATCATTGTCTTAAAAAAAAGTATTTAAAATATTAATTAAATGGGTCATGCAGGTTGTTTTGCAAAGGTTGTTTGTTTTAAAAAAAAATTTTTATGACTTTCTTTACATAATTTATTATGACAATAAATGCTTGACCTTTTTGTTTTGAGAATAGGAAACAGACTGATGGAGAATGGGGAAGAAACAAATGCATGTGTTGACAAATTCAAGAGTTTTTTTTAATAATTACAATTTTGGAGAAATGAAACCATTACTTTTTTTTCTCAGCTTCAACCTTTTTTTTCATTTTACTGCCTACAATCAGGAAAAGAAGTGTAAAATTTACAGCGAGACACTGGTAAGGTAGACCTGTCTAACTACTAAGAACTTTATAATCTAATTATATTATTTTACATTGGCTTTTAGTTGTTTCTTTTATAGTACATTACCTCAAAATGCCTGTGAAGTTGTTATCCTCATTTGTTATTAATCCTAGGTGTTTAAGGATGCAGCTTTTGGCTTTGTTTGCTTTTCTTTGGATGGGAGTGCTGGTTCCCTCTGCTTTCTGTCAGACTAACTGTGCGATACATGGGAGAGATGGTGCGAATGGAGTCCTCGGCCGGGACGGCTTGCCAGGAGCAAAGGGAGAGAAAGGAGCACCAGGTAAGAAAGTAATGTAGGCTATATGCATGCATGTTCATGGGTAGTTGAAAACGACCATAAAAATAGCATTCTTTACACTTGTTTATGTATGAAGGAAATGAAATGATAGTTTATGAATGTTCTCTCAGCATTGCAGGATGAGCTGAACAGTGTCACCACAGTGGAGCTCAAAGGAGAGATGGGCATCAGAGGGCCCCCAGGAGAACCTGGTCCAAAGGGTCTCCTTGGTGAACAGGGCCCAAAGGGTTTCCCTGGTCCTGGGGGTCCTAAAGGATCCAGCGGAGGCAGTGATGCCATCATCGTCCGTCAGAAGTCAGCTTTCTCTGTTCTGCGAAATTCAACAGAGAATGCTTTATATAGTCAACCTGTGACCTTTGATAGTCAACTTAGCAATGTCGGTAATCATTTCAACCTTAAAACTGGCTATTTCATTTGCAAGGACCCAGGGGTGTATTACTTTGTGTTTCACGCATCGTCTGGAGGACGCTTATGTCTCAGACTTAAGAGTGAAAGTGCATCTCCAGTCAGCCTGAATTTCTGCGACTTAAGCCCACGATCACAATCTCTTGTTGTGTCAGGTGGAGCCGTTCTCAAACTATCTGCAAATAATAAAGTATGGATTGAGCCTTTCACAGATGCTCCTGGTGGCAAAATGCCCAAAAGCATGTCTGTAGTGTTCAATGGATTTTTACTCTATCACAGCACAGAGTAGACTTATTAGCAACTCATTGCAAATGATATTGACTGATCGTAGTGTAGTATTACTGAAGTGATGTAAGCAACTTAAAAACACAAATTAAATCATCTTATCTGCTTTGTTGTATGCTGTATTAGAATCTTGTATTCATGTGTTTTGTTTTAAAAATGCTTTGTTGTCTTTGATAAATGTCTCACATGAACAAATTCTAAATAAAAGCAAAAGAACATGACTATAGAAAATTATTACTTTTCACTATATTTTGATTCTAAATTATGAAATCTATTAACAATGAAACGTGTATCTAATGAAAATAAAAGTTGTCTGATTTGCAGCTGTGTTGGGAATATAAAAAATATATAAATAAGGTTTTGTTTGAATAGGCTACAGTTTTGTGAGAGGTCCTTGGATGGGTGCACGTGCAGTGCAAAAGAGGAACTGCGATTGTCATTTCATTGGCTTCTTCTTGTATATATATGCTATAAGATTATAGAGATCAGCCTTTCAAGACGTTCAAGGTTCAAGGCGCCACAGTAAACATGTTTGGTGGTCACATCATTTTTGGAACACTTTTAGCGTGTTCTCTCTGCCTCCATCTGGTCTATACGGACACTTGTCCTGCTGGAGCGATGCCTGGTTTGCCAGGTATTCCTGGATTTCCTGGCCGTGATGGAAGAGATGGGGTGAAGGGAGAGAGAGGAGATCCTGGTAAGATTGACTCTTCTGTTTAGTTTTTTTTGTGTGTGTGTGTGTGTGTGTTTTTTTAATGTAAAATAAAACAGTCAGAGTGCTTTAGTTTATGGTTACCGAGAAGCAGTTCTTATTCAGAAGGTGGTTCTTTTAATGAATCAATCACCATGTAAAGAAACACTTTATGCTTTTTTTTTGTCATAGCCTATAGGCGAAAATAAAAAAAATATGAATGAAAGTGGTTACCACCATGTTTAATATTGTTTAATATTAAGTATATAGCCTAAGGCCATGTATTGGATTGCATTTATGCTACCTCAAAAAAAGACTGAATAGTCTGTGTACAGCATTTTTTTGTGATGTATAATAACCATTTTATTTTCAACAAAGCTCAGATCAAATAGGTTAATTCTTACCAAAACAGTTTCAAAATATTTGATCTGAGATTAAGAAAGTGTTGAATGTGTTTACATGTAAGTTTTGCTTAGAGCAATATCCCCACGTTAACAGTAAAACTTGCAATGACCAACATTGAGGGAATATTTTGGTGTTTGAGTGGACACAAAAACAAAAATTCATAAAAAGAACTAAATTATATATCCTAAAAGGGTTCAAAATGTCAACAGGTGTCTTTAAGAGATAGGGTATATTGTACCTCTAATATGATGTTAAAACAACCGGTGTGTGTCTTAACAGGGATTCCTCTCAAACCTGACGAAACCATAAAAAAAGGAGAAAAAGGGGAGCCTGGAATCAAAGGAAGGGTTGGAAAAAGAGGTCTTAAGGGGGATTCCGGCATAATGGGACCACTCGGCCCCCCAGGAGAGCCAGGGGACCCAGGCAATTCAGAAGGTTCCAGATCTCCCCTGCAGTCTGCATTCAGTGTGTCCCGTGCCACACGAACGTTTCCTGATCCCAATGCTGTGATACGCTTCAGTACTATTATCACCAATGTCAATGGCCATTTCAGTGTTGAAGAGAGCAAATTTGTGTGTAAAATTCCTGGCACTTATTATTTTGTGTTTCATGCATCGTCCAAAGAAAGAAGTCTGTGTGTAATCCTAATGCATGATGATAAGAAGCTAGGTAGTTTCTGTGATCACATGCAAAAGAACAGCCAGCAGGTGAGCTCTGGTGGACTAGCTGTTTATCTGCAAGAGAATGAGAAAGTCTGGCTGGTGACAAACAGCTATAATGGCCTGTTTGCAGAAGGGAGGAAAGGCGACAGTGTTTTCTCGGGTTTCCTGATTCATGCACACTGATTGATTGTTGCACTGTTTTGAACTATAAAGCTGAACATGAAGACATGCTTGTTAAACACGCTGTATGTTTTGCTCATAAGAAAAATGCACACTGTTTCGTTTTGAAATCTGCTGATCAAATCAAATAAAATTATGCTTCAGTAAATTGTTTGTCTCAGGTTTAATCATACCAAATGTTTGATTGGATTTGACACGCCCTATCCAAGAAGATTTCGCAAATCCTGACAATATGAATTGTTAACGATTGTTCATAAGTCATTTTAGCAAACTATTCTAAACATTATCTGAATGACAACAATGCACATGCTCTGCGTTATGTAAGCTACATATAATCTATCATAATATATAACTAATGTGATACGTAAAGGTCATAAAGGCTATACATAATGCTCATAAAGGCTGCATTTATTTGAATATAAATACAGTAAACAGTTGTATTGATAAATATTTTAACAAATTAAAATAACTGTTTTTTTAATATATATTGTAAAATGTTATTTATTCCTGTGATGACAAAGTTTAATTTTCTGCAGCCACCCAGTCTTCAGTGTCACATGATCCTTCAAAAAACAATTTTGATAGTCTAACATTTCTTATTAATGTTGAAAACAGTTGATGTTGATATTGATATCAACATCAATATCAACATAAATATCAATATCAATAGCACCCAGAATGGTTTGATCTGTCATAAACTTTTTAATTTCTCTGCTTCCTTTTTCAATTTCTCAGAAAAGGGATATGGAACTTGCAAACATTGGCAAAATTAAATGTCAATAATGGACAAAAAAAGTCATCCAAGGTTTATAAATCTAGATTCTGATGAACATGTGTTTTGTTACTTCCCTTTATTGTGCAACACTGATCTTCTCCTCTGAAACTGGGAAATCAAACCAGAGCTCTTCATACATACAGTACAGACAGGAGAAAAACATTCAGTGTAACACTCTTCTTTAAGGCCATTGTCTGTATTTCCAACAATTGTTTTGAAAGATAAGATGGTAAGAAAAAAGTCTTCCTTGTTATGAACCGTGTATTGTAATAAATATGTGATTTGCTTTTATTTGCAAAAAGTCTTACTGTAATGCAGCATTTGATTATTGAAATTGTACCTGCTTGTTTCAGCAGTCACTGTATTATACGTTTCAGTTTGGGAACAATTTTCCTTTTTATACTATGCTGTTCATTTAGGGGTTTTTGTTGTTTTAAAACAGGCGTTTATCTTCATGTCTGCACATGCAGTGCCGCAACTTACTATTATGTTGTTGCTGGTGGCTTCCTCTGAGTCAGATACATGTGATGGGAACAGGGGTTTTCCTGGAAGACCAGGTATTCCAGGAGTTCCTGGTGCCGATGGGAAGGATGGCCCCAAAGGAGAAAAAGGAGATCAAGGTGAAGCGCTTATTTTCTATGTGGAAATACTGCTTATTGAAAGTCACAAATGTGCCCTCTCTCTTCCTTGACTGTCCTAAATAACTGCTAAAAATCCAATAAATGAAATAAAAAGTCTGCATTTAAACTTACACTACCTGGCTGTGTGCATGTTTGCAGGTGACGATGCAGTGCCGATGTTTGGGCCAAAAGGGGACCCTGGAATTCATGGATTCCCTGGCAGGCCTGGTCAGAAAGGGGACGAGGGACTACAAGGTTCACCAGGGGGAAATGGAACGAAGGGAGAGAGGGGAGTTTTTACAGGGGTAGATGCTCCAAACCAGCATTTTGTTTTCTCTTACAAAAAAAGTCCTAGGGCACAGAGAGTTCTTAAGGACGGCTTAATCATCTTTGACATCGCTCTGATCTCCGGGGAAGAGGATGTTTTGGATAGTGAGGGTTTCTTCACGGTGAAAATAGCTGGCATGTATTACATTAGCTACCACATTTCGTCTAGCTCGTCTGCCTGCCTAAAGATTCAGGTAGGGGAGGAAGAGAAAGTCAGGTTCTGTGATTCACCTGGTATTATAATGGTAACTGCAGGATCTGTGCTACTGCCATTGAAAATGGATGATAAAGTGTCTATACAGGCCACTGAAGTAAGCTCTATCTTCAGTAGAGACACTGACTGCACCTTTACGGGCTTCTTGCTCTTTCCAGATTGAACAGCCACTCTTGTATTTACTCTTCCTCAAATCATAATTTGCAACCATTGCTTGGGAATATCCAATGATTAAAGCTATAAACCATATTGTTGTTTCCTGACTTATTTCACTGCAAATTTATTTACGTTCATTATTAATTGGCAGAACAAATTACACTGTAAAAAAAGTTGCTGCCTTACATTTTTAAGTAAAATCAACTTGGATGTTTAAGTCTTATCAACTTAAACTAAACTGAAAAATGAGTTAAATCTTGTAACTTGTAAAAAAACATGTGTTAAAGCAATGTAAAAACATATGTTGTCATAACTAATTAATACTATAATTTAGAGGGCAGGAAAATAAAAATAAATGTAGAAAGAAGAAAGAAGTTTGGGGTCAGTAAGATTTTTTTTGAGAGAAATGAATACTTCTAGCATGGAAGCATAACATATATCCCAAAAAGTAAAGACATTTATAATGTTACAAAAAAATCTATTTGAAAAAATATGTTCTTTTGAGCTTTTTATTCACAGAAGAATCCTGAAAAAAGTATCATGTGTAACAACACGTAAAACTGGTTTTAATATGATAATAATAAGAAATGTTATTATTAGCCTAATATCATTTCTGCAGGATCATGTGACACTGAAGACTGGAGTAATGATTCAGCTTAGCCAACACACATTATTATTATTATTTTTAATATATTAAAATAGAAAACATTTATTTTAAATTGTAACAATATTCCATAATATTACTGTTTGTACTGTATTTTTTATCAAATAAATGCAGCCTTGGTGAGCACAAGTAACTGCTTTAAAAACCGTTTAAAAAATCTATCTTTTGTATATCAATGCATATATATATGAATTTAACTATACCCAGCTAACGATTTTGACTTCTCAGAACGTTCTAAGGAATCTTAGTTCATGGTTATTTATCAATGATACAGAAAAAGAAAAAGAATAATCAAGTCAAACAAAAACATAAGGGAATCATGTATTAAGAAATTGAGCAGTTTTTAAGCATAAATATGAAGACACTGAAACCAACAGGTTTTATTCAGGTTTATTTAAACTAAGTCTCATGCTGAGCACAAGCACAGCGTCACGTCAGTCTACGGTATTTATTACAGAACACTCATTGTTCTTGAGCTGAAGTCCATCACCCTTCAGGCTTTCTAAAGAATAGAGCAGCCATGGAAACAGCCACTAACTGAGTGTAACAGCGCTTTCCAAACATGCCACTGTGCTGCAAGAATGTGACAAAAATCAGAAGCTAAACTGCTCAGGAATCAAATTTATGCAAAGAAAATGTGTCATGCATGAGGTGAGTTTCAAATCACTACTTTTAATTGTAAGAGAACAAGGTTAAATCATTTTAAACTCTTCAAAAGGCATTGAAATCAGCCAATTACTAATATATATATATATATATATATATAGAGAGAGAGAGAGAGAGAGAGAGAGAGATAGAGTAATGTTTTCAAAACTGGGTGTAGATCTGTAGACAAGTTTCTTATTAGCAAGTCTCTGAGAATTTAAAGCAGGATTAAAATATATGAAAGTTTAATCATTAAAATCTGCTTCATTCATTTAAAACAACAACAATGTATAACATTTTTATATACATTGACAATTCACTCAATAGTAACTCAAAGATGACCACTCATGAAAAGACAATCAGCAAACAGCAGAGACCAGCTCTCAGAATCCCATTTGGTAGTCGGCGTAGAACAGATTTATTGCTTCTCAAAAATGGTCAAATGGTGTCGAAACACCCACAAGCCTTTCCAATGCTGGGAGAACTTCCTTCATTAGCAGGTAAGACGTGGAACAATACATTTTTACTTTTAATTTTTTTTTAGAATTCCGGAAATGGCACATGTCATTCACATACTAGACAACTAAAGCATGTTTACACAAGTGAGTGCCACTTAGAAGAAAACAAATGCTGTCAGATCTTCTTTTCAGGCTTGTTGCTCTACCCTGATAAGCGGGAAAAGATGGTTACCACAACAGAAAGAGAATTTGGACCCAAAACATGCCCAAAGGTAGAGCCAAAGAAGATCCTACAGTGCAACCTAACTCTAGACGGTATGAAAATCATATAAATTTGGAAACATGATCAGTTAAGTACCTATTAGAGAAGCAACAAACCATCTATTGTAAACGTAACCAAGCTATTTATGGAGATATAAGCCAAAAATTGGTTTGCATAGTTTCTTGACTTATTTCACTGAACTTCAGTATGTTATTAAATGACATGGCAATGACATAAAGATACTAAAGAGAAATATTTATAAACACCATTCAAAAGTTTGGGAGAGATAAAAAACGAATAATTTTATTCAAGGATGCAATATTTATTTACATATTGCTAATTTTACACCTCTGTTCTTTTGACCTTTCTATTAAACAAAATTCCTGAAAAAGAATTATCACCGTTTCCACAATAAAAATGTGACGACTTCTTTCAACACTGATAATAAAAAATGTTTCTTGAGCAGCAAATCAGCATTATTAGAATGATTTCTGAAGGATTGTGTGACAATATAGACATAAATGTACGGTACATTTTAAAATATTTCAAGACCCTGTGTTGCATACTCATTGAAATTCTGAAAGATATTTAATTAGTATCGATTAGAAAAGATATAATCCATAAACCACCTATTGTAAACTTAGGGTGAATTCATTTCAGGCAAATTGGAACACCTATTTTGAAGCTCTATGAGCCAAACATTATTATATCTACATAATTGCAGGGGACAGGAGCTTCAGCACAACAAACAGGGAGGATTACCCTTCTTATAACCTAGATGGTGCTCCAATTGCGTGGCAGGGAAGAGTCCCAGCAAGAGACAACAGGGCTGGCCAAGCACAGAGATGTTCTCTTTACCAGCAGGACTTCCCGGTCCCAAAGAGAATCTATGTTAGGAGAAATCAGGTCGTACCTCATCCTGACAACCTGGCGATCAACACTTCAATGAGGCAAGTATACAACCACTGAACTTATATTCTTTTTTAATTCAAATCTAATTTTTTAAATTAAATCTCTTTTCTATAGAGCCGAATACAGAACAGTGCAGCAAGAGGCTTTCCCAGGCTGGGATGTTTCTGTGCACGCCCGCCCAGCCCCTGCCCGAGTAAAAAGAACAGATGAAGGCCAGAGAGAATCCTTATAGTGCTTTAAATCACTTTAAATCATGCATTTGTATTCAGCCTAGCTTTCATGACTTTAGACTTCATTTTGTGTTTTTGATTTATATATTCAAATGTTTGGGGTATAATTATTAATGTGGCCGGCATCATCTAGTCGGTCTCTAAATTTGTTCTGTTAATTAAAAATTTGGGGTTTGAAATGACATTGATAAAGTTCAACGCAAAACAGTTTTATTAAAAAAGTAGCATTTAATTAGGAAAGTATTTTTCTTGTACATAATAGGACTGATAACTGCACACAAAATGCCTTGCTTTTTGATCAAAGGTTTTGGTTCGTGAGGGAACTGTCCTAATTCTAGACAAGTCAGTTTTTACATCATGAATCTCTCCACACATTTGGATCTCCATCGACATCTACATGTCTTCCACACTCCACTTGTACGCCATCTCCTGGACGGCTTTCTTATCTGAAATCCTACAGTACCGCTTCTGCTCAAAACCGTTGGACCTAAAGGATCATAGGAAAAGTAAATTAAACCATTTTCTTAGGTTAACATTAAGATACTTACAAACCAGCTGATATTCATCAATCTAAACCTCTTACCTGTCAACTCCATCCCAGCGATACCCTGGAATAAGGTTAAAACGATTCGGAGGTGGGGGCGGACCTTTGTAACGAGGTTTTTCTGGTGAAAAACATTCACATGTAAATTACTACAATTACTACTGTGATCTGGGCTTGTTTTCAGATAAATCTTTGCAGGTTAGAAAAATGATTAAAAAAAAAAAAAAAAAAAAAAAAAAAGTAAATCCCAATCATTACCTACAAAGATCACTAGCACCAATTTGGACATTATTCCTAATTTTCACCTTTGATTCCTTTTAATTGAGCATTTTTGACCTTCTTCTTGCGAAGCATAGCCGCCATCGGGTCTCCGTCCCTTTCTTGCTCCCTCAGCATCCGATCGAGGTCTTCATCGTCAATGTGTCTTGCTAGTGGTTTCTGAGCCTCCCGCATGGCATCGGTTAAGTTCTGCTGCTGCATTTCACCCTGAGCAAGCCTGAAAAAGGACAGCACAGATGTCAGTCACAAGACCGAAAAAATAGCTGCATTTGAACACCACTAAATAGACCTCACCCTTTTCCCCATTGCGCATATTTTTCATCCTTCTCTGCCTTTTCTCCAGCTTTCTTGCTAAGCTCGACTCTCTCCGACTCCAGGTCACGTTTCCTACCCGACTTGTCTCGAAATATCGTCTCTGCATTTCTGGATGCCTCTGAGAGAGCAATGTGACAATGAATGTTATAAAATAAAACAACACTTTCTATTACACAACATTATCAATGGATTTTCATTAAACCTTCAAGAGGCTTGTTGCGTTTTTCCTTTCTGCGAATTTCTTCCTGTTCTTTTCTCAAAATGTCAACAGACACGAGCCCTGCAGCTCCACCAGATAGCATTCGAGGGGCCTGTAAGGAAGAACAGTGAAATTCTCAACATAAGGATCCAAACTGCATCTTCAATCCAAAAGAAGAAGAAAAATTGTGTATATTTCATGCGTGATCCACTGAAAAGTTCTTTTATTTCATGAACGCTGCTGCTTATTTAATCCACAAAGGGGGTTTCTTATAGGCACAGCAAACGGAAAAACATTTATTTTAAAAGGTCAGAGCTAGTGAAAAATGGCCGTGAAAAAGTTAAGTACTTACGTTATAACAGGATCTCAGAGGAAACAATTAAATAATTTAATGTTTTAAATTATGAAAAGGGTCATATTTATTTCATACATTACTTGCTGCGTAATCAGCATTATTTAAAGGTGTTAAAAAGGCCCATCATATAGGAGAAACTTTTTTTTGCTGTAATTATGGAAAACTGCTTGCTTTCAAACTATTTTAGTGATTAATCTATCAACCACAATTAATTCTGTAATTCCAGAAGTTACAAGAACTGTAAGAACTTTTCCCCTTTACATTTTTAGCATTTTAATTCAGTTAAATAAAAACAAAATTTACATGAAAATCAATAAATAATTTAATTAATTTTAAATCATCCTGTACCTCCTTTAAAGTAGGTTAGTGCCCCCTACTGTTGAGAACTTTTAATACACGGGTGCGAAACGTCTTTATGGAGTTTACACTTTACTCCTTCCTGGAGAGTTTAGCTTCAACTAAAATTTAATTAAATGCACCTGATCCAGCTAATCAAGTCCTTCAGGCGTATTTGAAAACAACAGGTATGTGTGCTGGAGCAGGGTTGGAACCAAACTCTATAAGGCTGTGGCCCTCCAGGAACTGAGTTTTGCACCCCTGCACTAGTATAAAGGGCCCTTAAACATGAACCCTGAACTTACTGCATCAGGAGAGTGTGTCCTCCGTGGTGGAGACAGGTCTGAGTCCGATCCACGTCCTCCCTGTGGCTTCTTCCTGGGAGGAGAGAGATCTGAATCTGAACCTCTTCCACCCTGGCCTCTCTTTCTGGGTGGAGATTGATCGGAATCTGAACCCCGTCGCCCACGAGGACGTCTGCGAGGTGGGGACTGATCGGAGTCTGAGCCTCTGCCTGTCTGGGCTCGTCTTCTGGGCGGCGAAAGGTCACCTGAAGAAGCAGCACTTGTCTTTTTTCTGTGTGGGGACCCTGAAGAGATTAATAAAAGCTAAATTATTTTGATGACATTCATTGTCTAAATGTTGTTTCTGATTGGTGGATGGATTTTCATACCTTTATCATGCTGCTTTTGGGTTCTGGAGGGTGAGCTTTTGAGGCTCTTTCTTGGAGGTGAAGGTGACGAGGAGTCGTGCCATCTGTTTTTGTTCTCGGTTATGTGTCTCTTAGGTGAAAGGTCTGGCGAATCATGACGGCCTCTTCTCAGAGGTGACAGATTCGGCGAGTCGTGCCGAAGCCTCTTGGGCGAGAGGTCAGGGGAATCATGCCGCCCCCTCGGTACAGTTGAACTCTCCGGTGAGTCATGACGCACTCTGTCAGTGTCCAAACTAAACAAAGCAACATTCATTATACTCTCTATGCAGCAATGATTTTAATAAGAATAAGAACAAAAGAAGAAAGGACAGTTACCTGCTATCTAATGTGGACTCCTGAGTTTCTTGGAGATCTTGCTCTGTTGCTAAGACACGAATTAGAGTGAGTGTGTGTATATGTATATGGTTTTGTAACATTTATCTATATACATTCAGACACTACCGTTCCAAAGTTTAGGGTCAGTAAGATTTTTTTTTTGTTGTAAATAAATTAATACTTTTATTCAGCAAAGACACATTCATCTTATCAAAAGTGACAGTAAAGATTTTTTTTTAACAAAAGTTTTCCGTTTCAAATAAATGCTATTCTTTTGAACTTTCTATTCATAAAAGAATCCAGAAAAGAAATATCATGGTTTCCACAAAAGTTAAGTGGCACACCCCTTTCTTCTATCAAAGACTTTTTTCAAAAACATTTTAAAAATCTTATAGTCCCCAAACTTTTGAACGGTAGTGTATAAAAACACCTAACTAGTAAACATGCTTCTGTTTTTACAATATTTAATAATTCATAATACATGTCTGTTCCACTTTAATCTGATGGTGAGCATAACAAATTGAGTTTTTCAACAGCCGTTCTGTTTATTTCCAGAATTTAAAAAAAAATCCCAGTTGTTTTCTCAGACATATGAATCCAACACAAGCACAAGAAGTCAAAGTCTTACCGCCCAACACTTTCCACTTGCTGGTTCGAAATACCTCGAGCTGCTTAATCTCATCTGGGCGTTCATCTATCACGTCTGCAATCTAAAAAAGACATTTAACACTCTTGCAAATTCATGCATGTTCAAAAACCAAGGTAGTACCATGGTACTTTTCTAATAGTGATCACTAAAGACCAGACTACAATATAGTATTTATGTTGGCTATGAAAGTGTTACAAAAGCTTCAAATAGGTAAAGCGTGCTTCTACACACCACAGGCGCCTCATCATCCTCGTCTTCGTCTTTATTTTCTTCTTCGTTAAGAGCAAGTTGCCTCCAATCAATGTCATCGTCAACAATTTTCATCCTGTAGTTTATAATGACAATTTAGCTGCTTGAGCACTTGACAAACTATTTTCTAATTGCTGTGTATTTAGCCAACTCTGTAAGCATTTGAGACTAAGCCACAATGTCATTATGTTGTGATTACTGATACCGAGAGCTAAAATCTGCACTTCTGTTAAGTTTGTCCGATCATATTTACCCTTTCCCCGTGGGTTTCGGCCGTTTCTTCTTAATCTTCTTTTCTTTAGACTTCTTGCCAGCTTCATCATTTGATAAATATCGTTTAAGGTAATCTGCCTTACTGAACGCAGCACCTTTGCTAATGCCAGTGGACGTAGCCATCTTGTTTATGTATTACGTCACTGAACGGACGCTGCTAAGGGACAAAAATCACAACGCAAAATACAAGTTTTTGGAATAATAAATTCAGTGACATAGTCTGGCTTCTTCGACAAAAAAAAAATTCCTTCTGGCCAGCAAAGTTGTTGTTAAAGTTACTATAATTGTGTAATACTTATAAAACAATATAGACAACTATAATATGCTTTAGTTCATTTTATAATTCCATGTATTACCCTCTTTTAAATATTTTTTGCATGTAGTAAATGTTGAATTCTTTGTTGCAAAATAAAAAAAAATGGTACTTGGTGTTCTGCCAAGTGACATTGTCACCTGTGCATTTATTGTGTTAATTTGTGCATTAAAAATCAGCAGACAATTAGGCTATACCTATAGGTTAATAATACATGTAATTATTTGGTTGTGAAAGTGCAGAAAAAACAAGAGAGAGGGAGATAATACAACTTTAAAGCTTTTTAGATGTGTGTGACTTGTTCTTAAATGATTGGACTAGTTCCAGACTAGTTCCAGACATCAACAAAATAAGTGAATAGGAAGATAATTCATGCTTAAAATGTGTTGTGAAGAATATTTGGTTATAACCTCTGTTGGACCTTTCCAATGGTTGCTTAGCAACAACAAAAGCAAGGTTACAGCTTGGCACATATAATAAGATGCATGTGCCTCTATGTTCTCATGCAGACCTCAGAGGATATTTTCCAGGAAATGTCTTCACAAAATAAGTCACATTCCTCTGATCTGCATTGTCATTGGCAAGACAAACATTCTGATACACTTATTTATTTTTCTATCTTTAAACTTTTAAATTTACAGTTTAAAGGGTCACTCCACCCATTTGCATTAAGCTTTCCATTGTTAGAAACCCAGTCATACTATTGAATGGTCGTGCAACACTCTCATTTTCCCCTGAGACGAGAGAAATCTGCTATTTACCTTTTTCACTTCCTCCTACAATGACGCAAAAATCGTCATTTTACGTCATTGTAGGAGGAAGTGTAAGAGGGGGGGATTTCTGTAAAGACTACAAGCACTAGTTCCCACCCTTTCAAACCCGCCCATAGTGGGTTAGACCTAATGCGCTAACAGAGCTATCACAGATCAGTGGGTGGGACTTCACTTGTAGATACTGAAATCAATATCAGCCATCTTGTTTATAAGCTAAGCTAACAAACAAGCGCTGTGGATATTGGAAGTTACGACAATGACGGAAGAAACTAAACATGATATGGAAGTAGAGGATTTTGAAATTCTGCTGCTCGAATCCGCTGTTCGTGGCTATCTTTACGAGCCGCAATATAGTGAAGAGCAGCTGAGGCTGATGGAGGAACAGGAGGCGGCCGCCTGTCGTGGACGAGGAGCCCGGACTGGGTCGAGCTGGGCGGACTGCTGGTGCGTGTGCTCTCGCTGTGCGCTACGGACACAGATAGAGTCCGTCTGCTGCAGAGAATTTCAACGATAGCAATTTCTCCTGGACGAAATCTCTGAATCAGACGAGCACACGGATGTTTGTGTTGTGATGTGAACCATCCTAGTGTCGCAACGCATATGTTCTGACGGAACATCCAGGTATCATGCAATAATTCACCATATAGAAAGAAATACAAACGAGGAGTAATTCGCTAATGAGTTTGCCAATGTAACGGGGTTCGTTGTTGTGGGAAGAGGGAGGCGGGAACCGGCGCACATTTAAACATTTTAATAGTAAAATAAACAAATACAAAACAAAAGTATAAGCCAGCTGGCCACACACAACAGAAACAAAACATAAAATCAGGCCTGTTCCTTTTGTGCTTCCGCTCCTCCGTGAGAGATATGAGACCGCTGCGTCTCACAGGTGTCATTCATTATCACTCGCGCCGTCCTCTCACGTCCCTCGCCCTCGTCCTGCTCGCCACAGCCAACTAACTAGACATTTTGTGTGAAATGAATTTAAAAACTCTTTTGGCAGCTAGCCTTGTAGACGGATTTAGTTTCGGATTTTCAAACAGAGAGTGATTTCTCTGTTTGCGCTGTTCTGGATTAGTGGGAGTGGCTTGCGGAGCTGTGCAATGTGGTGCATTGTGGGAGTTGTTGTCTTACATACAAATGTGCCCTAAAGTTATTTTGTGTCTTTTCTCGGTCAAGAGGGCACCAAATTCAAAATTTCTTTTACATTTCGACTACATATATAACCCACTTTCAATAAAGATTAATGTTGAAATGGGTGGACTGACCCTTTAAGGCACAAGGACCAGATATGATGAATGAAGACCAGGAGTTAGAAGTGCAGTCAATTGAAGACAAGAGTCAAAATAATAATAAATTGAAGACAATTTTTACTGAAGATAGTTTGCAGTTTGATCAGGCAGAAGTCAGCTTCAAGACTCACAAGGAGTTTGTAGGCCGTCCTGCTTTACATTCACAAAAATCACAGCAATAATGCCTTTACACTACGTCATTACTTCAGGTTAAAGGATTCTGATTGGCTAAGAAATAGATAAACATCGGAAATTTCCACACATGGACTGATAGGCAGTAGCACATCTCCATAGTCTGTACGGCTGACACCAGGACCTTGCGAGTGGTCCTCCGAGGTCACGAGACGTGTGTCTTTGCGCCAGCATGTTGAAGAAAACAAGTCTGTAACAAAGAATATAGCGCACAT
Source organism: Rhinichthys klamathensis goyatoka (assembly GCF_029890125.1). Taxonomy (NCBI): domain Eukaryota; kingdom Metazoa; phylum Chordata; class Actinopteri; order Cypriniformes; family Leuciscidae; genus Rhinichthys; species Rhinichthys klamathensis. The sequence goes on along the minus strand of NW_026606723.1, from coordinate 1,367,265 downwards.
ACACAGATACACAGATTCTTCAAGGTTGGAGTTATTTGAGCTCTGTTCCAAACAGGAAACTTTCCCACACCAGTGACCTTGGCTGTCTTGGTTAGCTATGTTAACACATGTTGGGTCCCTCTCTCAAAAACATTGAGAGAGCACATTCCATTAAAGAGGCATATAGTTATATAACTACATAAATCTCATAAGCTTAAAGAAGTCAGTCACATCAATTAATATGTAAAAGGAAAATTATTGATTAATACCTTGATTATAATCACTCATTAGATATACATTGAAGGGGCAGTGGATTCCAGAATCCATCCCCTTCGAGCCCTGAATTTCTGAATTGTGAATTAAAATATTTTATTTAAGAGCAGCTGTTATCTTATGACTGTAAAGCCATTATAGTTAACTGTACAAAATAATGTGAAAGTGATTTTAAAGACGTCAGTAAGACGATGACAATAAGGGGCACAAAGAAATTGTGAATTGTGAAATTCAAAACAAGATTTTGACTTAAGGTGAACACATCCTGCTGCTCTCTGGCAGCTGTTTCCGATTATAACTTTTTTCCGAAAGAAACGAAACTTAGTTTGGGGGTTTCCAACTTGTTGAAGGTGTGGCTTCAAGATATTCCTCACCTCTTGCAGCTTTGTGCACAGTCTGAATTTGTCATCCAAGAGGTAAGCATCCTATTTCTTTAAACTTTACAGCAAAAGCTATCTCTGATTTCAAAATTAAACAACAACCTCAAAATTAAAACGTTCACCAGCACCTCTTTATAGAACAGCATGATAAACTATTTTGTTTGGTTTCTCCAGATTTAAACATGTGGGAAGAGAATGACTTGTATCCAGGTGTGCCGTGTCTCGAAAGCTACTCTGAGCCTGTGAGTGGTAAAATATACCGAATGTATCACGGGACCTCTCGAGATGCTGCAAAGCAGATCATGAGTCGGGGCTTTCAGCCATCTCAAGATGGAATGCTGGGACGTGGCGTCTACCTCAGCCGAGATCTTAACAAGGCCAGCAGATACCCGCTTCATTTGTCTGAACATGAAAGGGCTGTTATTAGAGTGAAGGTCAATGTTGGGAAAGTGAAGAAGATTGATCGTCAAGGTCATCCAATGCAGAAAACCTGGCATGATAATGGGTACGACACTGCCTGGTGCCCTCCAAAATGTGGCATGGTGCGAAGTGGTCTTGAAGAAGACTGTGTTTGGGATCCATGTCAGATTCAGATCATTGATGTAATTTACCCAAAGGTGTAATGTGGTTGTTATTGTTAAAAAGGAAGAAAAAACAACAACAACATACAACAGGTAAAAATTGCAAATGTACTGCTACGTTTTTCATGAGTTTTAAAAATAAACGATTTCATGTCAAATGAATCATGCACTGCATTGATAATTGCAACTTGTTTTGCACATTGCACTTACATGCCCGTGTTCAAATCAAGGCAAATCAAGGTTGTTATTGAAATGGGACCTATTATGCCCCTTTTTACAAGACCTAATATAAGTTTGAGGTGTCTGTGAAGTTTCTTAGTTTATTATAGCATGTTGTAAATTCATCATTTTTGAGTGTAAGCAAAAACATGCTCTTTTCACGCATGTATCTTTAAATGCAAATAAGCTGCTGCTCGCCACCACGCTTTTCAGAAAAGGGCGGAGCCTTTACAGCTCATGCCTCGGATACTCTGCTAAAGACTAGCAAAACATCTGTTTGGTTATTATGATTATCATATCTATCGGTCACACTCACGTGACATTGCAGTTCTTCATCATAATGAAAGTTTATTATCTGCATGTGTTTTAAAATAAATAAATTTAAATACTTTTTTTTTATTGCAGAAATAGCCTACACAGAAACTCACAAAATACACACATCGACCAAAAAATATTGCATTTACTGGCCTGAAGCGAGTTTGTAACATGTCATGAAATTGATCACATATATTTTCTTGTTTAACTTATAAGCTAAATAAATAGTTTCATGTGTTAAAAACATATCATGAGTTATATTTATTGTTCATTAAACTGATTAAATGTGTAGGGTTTCCAGTCCTGTAAATCAGAAATGAAGCTTAAATGAGGAAAATGGGGTAAAATAGAGAGTTCTTATTTTTATTGCAATAGTAATAAAACATGTAATCTAAAATAAATCAATAGCGATATCATATATAAATATGAAATATATAGGCCTACGTGAAATTAATTAATTAGAAATTTCAAATCATTCAGCAGTCCATATAGAAGCATCGGCCCATTAAGCTTTGACTTCTACCATTGGGGGGCTAGTATAAGCAGTCCAGTAATTTATTAAGTATTTTATAAAGTTAAGGTAAAACTGAGATCAGTGCAGTTCCTGCTTGTTTTCATTGAAGTTTGACAAAGGTTACATCATGCTTTAAATTTATCAATATATTGTATGAGAGTCTCTTGGATTTTGGATGTTGGAAAAAAAGAAAAGAAAAAGGGAACACGGTTTTACCAAATAGTCTTACAATCTCTTTCATAATTTTATATCTTTTAATATTGTAAACATAAAATCATATAATCAATCAAATTTACAGCACGACGCTTTACAAATTTACAAGTGTTGTTGCAATCCAATAGTTTACAAAGAAAAGAAACTGAAACTCAGTGGAGCATTTCCCGTAATGGACACACCCTGAAAGATATGCCATGCCTGCTTTCAGAACAAACGATCAGCCTTAGAAGCGACATCTGGTAAGGCACGTTGTCTGGGTTTATTGGTCATTATGAAGCCTAAAAAATCCCAGAATAACCAGTTAAATGATTTTATACTGTAGCCAATACTAATGTTATCTAAAATGTCTTCTAGTATTAGTGAAATAAAAAATGCTTTTAGTCAATAGCACAGTATAATTATGCAGTTCTTTGCCCATTTCTTTCCTGTGTTTTTCTCATGCCTGTTATTCATATCCCAGTTTATTCTCTGCCATTTTCTGAATTAAGATTTTTGCCTGCTAAATTGCATCATTGCTTGTCTCAGCATTGTTTAGCCTCAGTCTTATTGGACTTTGATTTTGACTTTTAATAAATCATTGCATGACTGTTCTGTCCACACTTGAGTCATATCTGTACCTGTACTTTGAACCCCATCTCCAAGGATCGTCTCAAGACTGATAATGTTCTTTACAGGGATGCCATACTGGCTGAGATATTTTACTTATTTTCAAAACATGAATTGTGCCTCAAATACAAGCACATTCAGTGAATTTTCATTTACTCATGGCACTTAGAAAGTGTATACATAAATTGACTGTATGTGCTGACATTTCATAGTATAAAACCATTTGCATAGTCAAATTAAGTTTATGTCATCAGAGAAAAAAAAACTGTACATTGTTCTCACTTGCATTTTTCCTCCGCCTCTTCAGCTTATTGGTTTAAGGTGTGTCCAAGACGGTTGATCTCTGCTCAGACTGAATTTTTCATCACAAAGGTAATATATATCATGAATGTGATGCTTTAGATAAATGTTCTAATATTATACAAAATGTACAAAAAACAAACATATTCCTCCTTAATGACTTTCCTTCCTTCTTTCTGCTGTTTTCTATCCAGACTTGAACATGAAAACTGACTGGTTATTTTTTGTCTTTATGCTATTTTTTGTCTTTAGGCTTAAACATGTGGACAGAGAGTGACTTGTATCCAGGTGTGCCGTGTCTCCAAAGCAATACAGAGCCTGTGAGTGGTAAAATATACCGAATGTATCACGGGACTACTGAAAGAGCAGCAGAACAGATCAAAGTCGATGGCTTTCAGCCATCTCAAGATGGAATGCTGGGACGTGGCGTCTACCTCAGCCGAGATCTTAACAAGGCCAGCAGATACCCGCTTGAAACGCCACATGAGAGAGTTGTTATTAGAGTGAAGGTTGATGTTGGGAAAGTGAAGAAGATTGATCATAAAGGTCATCCAATGCAGAAAACCTGGCATGTTAATGGCTACGACACTGCCTGGTGCCCTCCAAAATGTGGCATGGTGCCAAGCGGTCTTGAGGAAGACTGTGTTTGGGATCAGAAGCGAATCACTGTTATTGATGTAATTCCACCAAGCCTTCAAAACACTATTCCAGCTGATCCAGTTGAAGGCAAAAACTACACAATGTTTTATGGCACATCTAAGGAGGATGCAGAAAAAATCAAAGCATATGGCTTTTGTCAGTCTAACGGCACACTTGGACGTGGAGTTTACCTCAGCCGAGATGTAGAAAAGGCCTTTAATGTCCCTGCGCATCTACCTATGCATCAGAGAAGCGTTCTGAGAGTGAAGGTCAATGTTGGTAAAGTGAAAAAGATTGATTATCTAGGTCATCCATTGCAGAAAACCTGGCATGATAATGAGTATGACACTGCCTGGTGCCCTCCACACTGTGGCATGGTGCGAAGTGGTTTTGAGCAAGACTGTGTTTGGGATCCAAGACGAATCACAGTCATTGATGTCATTCGTCCAATCTAAGGAGTATGTGATGTTTGCTTGCTGAGCAATAAAATGAGCAATATTTTATCCTAAAATATGGTGTTTTATTGAGAATTTTATCATTATACAGTGCTCTGATGTCTTACAACATTATCTGGTGCTGAAGCTGGAGAAATAAAATGAATTAAAAATGCCTTCTTTAAACACATTTTAGTTGCCTTGAAGTTTTGTCATATATATCGGCCTACATACTTTGTTATCTCTACTTTCATTGCTAAAAACAAACACGCACAGTATAAGTGAGGAATTATTAATGTTCTTAATTGATTTAAATAATATTGATTTTTAATAATAGTGAATTATTATAAGTGTATTTCTGAATCAATGTAAAATAAAAATGCAGAATGGTTTTGTTAAAAAGTATGTTAATATGCCTATACAATCTAAATAAAGACATAATAAAGAAATAAATAATAAAAACAATAGTGTTGTTTTCTTGTTAATAGTGTTCCATGTGTCTTTTGCCTGGAAACTATTTAAATGTCGAATTTATTAATAATTATAAAATCTATGAATTTATATTGGACAAAAAACAACAACAAAAAAACTTGGAAAGGGGAGTTGGTGACTTGAGCGCTTAAAAACCACTAGATAGTGCGCACTCGCCGAACGCGTCTATCTGCCCTCACGGCCAAAGGAGACAGACTCGCGCTGTCGACTGTGCGTGAGACGGAGCGAAACGCGAAAAATTATGTATATACCCGGCCCCGGGCCTTTAGCCTGTCCAGTCCAGTTCAGAAGTCCACCAACACAACACTGAACACTTTCGGTATGTTTGGCTTCCCATAAAACGTCTCTGGTTACTTGCGTAACCTATGTTCTCTGAATAGGGAACGAGACGCTGCGGAAAGCGCAGTGGGATATTCTCTGAATGTGCCGATTGTCTGAAGCCCTATAGAATCACGCCAATTCATTGGCTGATGGCGCTCACGCAATCTGGCTCCGCCCCGACGCGCCCACGTCGCATCATCAAGTATGGGCCACGCCATCCTCTCCTCAGATTTCTCTGCCGAAAAGAGTAAAGAAACTGTCAGCAGCGCGAGAAGCTTGGCAGCTAACGCAGCGTCTCGTTCCCTATTCAGAGAACATAGGTTACGGAAGTAACCAGAGACGTTCTCTTTCATAGGTTCACTCAACGCTGCGGAAAGCGCAGTGGGAACAGGATACCAAACTCGCCAAGCAAAGAGCGCTGCCATGACTGGTACCAATAAAACAATAACCATGAAAGGTTCAAACAGAAAGAACCTGGGAACCCGGAGTCATGTCAAGATCCAAATTGTAGAATCTTACAAAAGTGTGCGGAGAGGACCAGCCGGCCGCAACACAAATGTCCTCCAAAAGTGCTCCTCTAAACAAAGCTTGAGAGGATGCCACACTTCTGGTGGAATGTGCTCTAATGCTAAGAGGTGAAGGCAAACCACGCACCTCGTAAGCCATTGAGATATCTTCCGTGACCCAGTGATAAATCCTCTGCTTTGATGCAGCAAGCCCGTGGCGGCTAGCACCAAAACAAACCAGAAGCTGGTTAGATTTTCTCCAACCGCCTGAGCGGTCTACATATACACTACCGTTCAAAAGTTTGGGGTCAGTGAGAATTTTATTTTTATTTTTTGGAGGAAAGAAATCAATACTTTTATTTATCAAGGACAGTAAAGACATTTATAATGTTACAAAAGATTCTATTTCAAACAAATGCTGTTCTTTTGAACTTCCTATTCATCAAAGAATCAAAAAAAACAAAAAAAAAAACTGTACAACTGACAGACCAACAACTGTTTCAACATTGATAATAATAATAAATGTTTCTTGAGCATCAAATCCTCATATTATACTGATTTGTGAAGGATCATTTGACACTGAAGACACTGACACTGGTGATGCTGAAAATTCAGCTTTGATCACAGGAATAAATTACACTTTACTATATATTCACACAGAAAACAGCTGATTTACACTGGAATAATATTTAATACTATAACTGATTTTTGTTGTATTTTTAATCAAATAAGCGCAGCCATGGTGTTACGGGGTGTGTAGGCAGAGGAAGACGAGGAGATCAGGATTTCCAAAAACAATAGACTTTACTTAAAAAAAGCAAAACAACAAACGGATACAGGCAGGCAGACGGGCAGAGGATAACACACCTAACATCAACGTTACATAAACGAGAACCGACAAGGAGTGAGGGAGAACACAGGGTTACATACACAGAGAACGGATCATGGGAACAAGACACAGCTGGGGCAAATTAACTAGACACAGGTGAAGGAACTGAACACAAACGAGGAGCGGGAAAACTAAACACAGGACTAAACCAAATCACAATGACGGGGGGAAACACAGGAATACAGACACAAGACAGACATAACTGTAACATTACGCCCCTCCTCGAAAAGGCGTGTCCCCACGCCGTATAAACATCAAATAGGGGCGGGAGGGTGGGCGCCTGGAGGCTGACGAGGGCGTGGCTTTCCCGGAACAGGAAGCCTCCAGGGCGGAGCAGGCCGTGCTGATAGCCAGGGTGAAAACGCCCCTTCAGGTGGCCAGGGTGGAGACGCCTCTTCCGGTGGCCAGGGCGGAGAGACCCCCTCGGGCGGCCAAGGCGGAGAGACCCCCTCGGGCGGCCAAGGCGGAGCAAGCTGGTCAGGGGGCCATGGCGGAGACGCCCCTTCAGGTGGCCAGGGTGGAGATGCCTCTTCCGGTGGCCAGGGCGGAGCAAGCTGGTCAGGGGGCCATGGCGGAGACGCACCATCAGGTGGCCTATATCCCCCCCCCCCAAATTTTCTTGGGGAGAGTGCCAGGCTCAGGGACGTGCATCAGGTCAGGCTTGGGAGGGCTGGATGGGACCCGTAGAGAAGGCTCTGTAGGGCTGGCTTGAAGCTCAGGCTCTGGCGGGCAGGCGACGGGCTCAGGCTCTGGCGGGCAGGCGACGGGCTCAGGCTCAGGCTCTGGCGGGCAGGCGACGGGCTCAGGCTCTGGCGGGCAGGCGACGGGCTAAGGCTCTGGCGGGCAGGCGACGGGCTCAGGCTCTGGCGGGCAGGCGACGGGCTCAGGCTCGGCAGGGCTGCAGGGGAGCTCAGGCTCGGCAGGGCTGCAGGGGAGCTCAGGCTCGGCAGGGCTGCAGGGGAGCTCAGGCTCGGCAGACGTGACGGGGAGAAACACTGGCTCAGAGTCAAAGTCTATAAGGTTCATCTCCTCTGGAACCTGGACGAGGAGAGGAACTAAGGACTCTGGTGTGACTATCTCGGCGGGACTAGACTCTGGGATGATGGTTGGCGTGGTGGAGATGGCTGGAGTTGGTGGTTGAGTGGCGATGTCATCAACCTCAACTACGGTGAAGGGTGAGCCACTCAACCATAGCACATGATCCAGGTAGTGGGCAAAAGATCCTGGGATTACCGCCGCTGGAGCTTGATGATGAAGGGTATCATCTAACCCAAACCAAAAGACGGTCTTCTGGACCTCTTCTGCCCAGCTTACCCCTTCAGAGAGCTCCAGGAATTCAGCAACATACTCCTGGATGTGCCGGCCGTCTTGGAAACAGATCAGCTTAGATTCGTTGGAGTTGGAAGGGGTGAGTAAAATACCAATCTTGTCACTTTCTGTCTAGGTCGGTTCTTCTGTTACGGGGTGTGTAGGCAGAGGAAGACGAGGAGATCAGGATTTCCAAAAACAATAGACTTTACTTAATAAAGCAAAACAACAAACGGATACAGGCAGGCAGACGGGCAGAGGATAACACACCTAACATCAACGTTACATAAACGAGAACCGACAAGGAGTGAGGGAGAACACAGGGTTACATACACAGAGAACGGATCATGGGAACAAGACACAGCTGGGGAAAATTAACTAGACACAGGTGAAGGAACTGAGCACAAACGAGGAGCGGGAAAACTAAACACAGGACTAAACCAAATCACAATGACGGGGGGAAACACAGGAATACAGAAACAAGACAGACATAACTGTAACACATGGTTAGCAGAAGAGAATTCTTTTAAAAGTATTTAAAATCGTACCGACCCCAAACTTTTGAATGGTAGTGTAACTTCAAAGAACGCACTGGGCAGAGCAAGTTGAGCAATCTTCCTCAGAAGAAAAAGGAGGAGGGTGAAAAGCGTTAAGGTTAACAACCTGAGAGCGGAACGCTGTGGAGAGAACCTTGGGAACACACCCTGGCCTCGGTCTCAAGGAAACCTTGACTAAGCCGGGAGCGAAGTCCAAGCATGACTCGCTAATAGAGAGAGCTTGTAAGTCCCCTATCCGCTTCAAAGAAGATAAAGCCAGCAAAAGAGAAATCTTAAGAGTCAGAATCCGTTCCGGAGCTGACTCCAAGGGCTCGAAGGGGGCCTCCGTCAAACCCTCTAAGACGACAGATAGGTCCCACGAGGGAACTCTAGGGGAGCGAACCGGTTTCAGGCGCCTAACCCCACGCATGAAGGCCGAAACTAACCTCAGTTTACCCAGGGGAATCTCGTCTGATTCTCTATGTGCCGCAATAGCAGCAACGTAAACTCTGAGAGTGGTAGCAGCTGCTCCGGAGGTAAACTTCTCCTGCAGGAATTCCAGTACTGAGCCAACAGGGCAGTTAACTGGGTTCCTATCATGTCCTAAGCACCATGCCACGAAAAACATCCATTTGGAGGAATATAGCCTCCTTGTAGAAGGGGCTCTAGCACTTGCGATGGTCTCCTGAATGTCAGTTGGGAGATCAAAACCTAATGCCGACGGCCTCTGATCGGCCAAACGTACAGTTTCCACATGTCTGGGCGAGGATGCCATATCCTGCCCTGAAGTTGGGAAAGCAGGTCCTCTCTGACTGGAATCCTCCAGGGGGATGATTCCAGCAGAGGAATTAGCTCCGAAAACTATGGCTGAGATGGCCAGAACGGGACTACCAGAAGGAGGCAGACTCCGCTCTCCCTCACTCTGGCCAGAACCGCCTGGATCAGTTTGATGGGCGGGAAGGCATAGAGTTTCTGCATTGGCCAAGGGTGGGCGAATGCATCTATCCCCAACGGAGCTGGAGGACTCAGGGAGAACCAAAACGGGCATTGGGACGACTCCTGCGAAGCAAAGAGGTCTACTTCCGCTTTCCCGAACACCTCCCAGATCAGGGCCACTGTCTGACGATTCAACATCCATTCCCCCGATCAGAGTTTCTGCCTCGACAGGAAATCTGCTGCGAGGTTCAGAATCCCTGGGACATGAACCGCTCTCAGAGAAAGGAACCTGCCCTGGAGAAGGTGACGCGCATGCCTGTCCAGGGTGCGCGATCGAGAACCCCCCTGTCGGTTTACATGGGACACTACTGCCATGTTGTCCGTTCTGACAATGACATGGTGCCCTTCTAGAAAAGGGAGAAAGTGATATAAAGCCAGGAAGACGGCTCTCAGCTCCAAGCAGTTTATGTGCCAAGCGAGGGTCTCGCCAGTCCAGAACCCACACGCTGGTCTGCCCTCGAAAACCGCTCCCCAGCCGGTTAGAGAGGCATCCGTCGTAATCATCTGGCGACGGAATACCGCACCCATGCTGACCCCTTTCCGAAGAAAAAGGGGGTCCCGCCAAGTTGACAGGGCGCGAAAGCAACTGTGCGACACCTTCAACAGGCGAAGGGCTGGCCCCGTGGGCCGAACCCCTGAGAGCTTCATCCACCACAGGAAAGGCCTCATGTGGAGCAGACCCAGGGGTAGCACAGGGGAGGCTGCGGCCATTAGGACCAGTAGCCTGCGGCAAGTGCCCATAGAAACACGATGGCCTAGCGTGAAGCGGGCCAAACATGTCGTCAAACTGGAAATCCGTGCAGGAGCCAAGCGGGCCTGCATAAGAACGGAATCCATGCGCACCCCCAAGAAAACTGTGCGCTGAGCTGGAGTAAGAACACTCTTCTCCGAGTTCAACCTCAAACCAAGAGACTGAATATGACGCAGGACAATGTCCCTGTGGTGGGTAACTAACTCCTTGGACTGGGCTAGAATGAGCCAGTCGTCCAGGTAATTGAGAACACGGATGCCCTGGAGCCGCAAAGGGGCCAGAGCTGCATCCACACATTTCGTGAACGCTTGGTGCCAGAGCGAGGCCAAAGGGAAGGACCCTGTACTGGAACGCCCTTTCTCCAAAGGCTAACCTGAGGAACTTTCTGTGTCGCCGTATGACCTGGATGTGAAAATAGGCATCCTTCAGGTCTACTGTCACGAACCAATCTCCTGACCGAATCTGAGATATGATGGCTTTCAGCGTCAGCATCTTGAATTTTCCTTTGTAAAGGGCGAAATTTAGCCGGCGGAGGTCTAGTATGGGACGCAAGCCGCCGTCTTTCTTCGGGACCAGGAAATAACGGCTGTAGAAGCTTTGTTCGATTTCCCCCGAAGGAACCTCCTCTATCGCTCCCTTGAGAAGGAGGGAAGAAATTTCCTGCTGTAGTACAGAAGCCTGTGCGGCGCTGTCGACTACAGTAGGAAAGACCCCGTTGTAGCGGGGGGGGGGTTGCGGCAGAACTGAAGTGTGTAGCCGAACCGAACTGTGCGAAGAATCCAAGGCGATACCCCTTGTAAGCTCTCCCACTCTTGAAAGAAAGAGAACGAGACGCTGAAAGAGGAAGAGGGGTGTTGCAATGCAGACGACATACCTGAGTGAGGGTGTCGCGTTGATGACCGTGGAGTTGAGTGGTTGGTTGTGTAGGAGAGCACCTGGCATCCTGACACGTGATGGGAGGCATCAATGCTGGGGTCGGGGTGACCGGGCCTGTCTGCTCCAGAGGAAAAAGAAAAGTGCCTCTGAGGATGCGACCGGTAGTTATAGAGTGTGTCGGGGGAGAGGGGAGAGAGCAAAAGGTGTCTCCTTCCTCTCGCACCGGACTGAGTAGAGACGGTAAAATAGGGCCTGCACTTCGAAACACTCTGGGTGGCGAAAGTGACAGGGTAAGGGAATGAGAGCTGGTTAGAGGTGGACAGAAACGTTTGCGTGGCCTGTCCCAACCTCATGTGTGTGGAGGAGCTCTCCTTTTTCTGACCAGAGGGTCAGGAACGGTTCGAGGCAGCTGGGGCGGTCGGTTTATCGGACCGCTTCAGTTGCAGACGCTTGTAAGGCCGTTGACGGGGGAACGGGCGACCGCGGGCTCCCCAAACCATGGAAGGTGGGAGATGCACCGGGTCACTTCTCCTAGAAGGGAACTCCGCTCTATGAGAGGGACGTTCTCTGGGTCGGGCAGGGGAGGGAACGGAGGATTCCCTAACCCTCCTGGGCATTAACTGCTTAAACGCGGCGATTGAGACTTGGAGGCACGGAATTTCTCGACCACCGCGTTGACCGCCTCCCCAAACAGACTTTCTCCTTGTCGCGGATCTCAGTGAGGTTAAGCCATAAGTGGCGTTCCGCAGCAACCGCACCTGCCATCGAGCGGCCTACAGCGCGTACGGTATGCTTGGTGGCCCTTAAAGCCAGATCCGTCGCCTTTTTGAAGCTCTTTCACAGCTTCAGAAGTCACACCACTACCCTCATCCATTTCTTTTAGGACATCGGCCTGGTAGGCCTGAAGAATGGCCATGGTGTGCAGGGTCATGCCTGCCTGTCCAGCCGCCATGTAGGATTTCCCAATAAGAGAGGAAGAAGTCCTACATGCTTTAGAGGAAAGGAGGGGACGTGACTTCCAAGACGGCGCCGACGACGGAGCAAGATGGCTAGCCAAAGTATCCTCAACCGCTGGAATGGCGGAATAGCCCTGTTCCACAGAACCTACTAGGTTGGTGAAATCAGCAGCTGCCGCATTAGTGAGACGCGCAGAGAAAGGCTGTTTCCAGGATCTGGAAATCTCTTGATGCAGATCGCTGAAAAATGGCAGCTTTCTCCGTTGTGGCCTAGAATTAGGACCATTGAGAAATCTCTCGTCGAGTTTCGACGACTGTGACTCGCGGGACTCGTCAGGCCAGTCGATGGCGAGTTTCTAAGTAGAGCGCGAAAGCACGTCCATGAGCTCTAAGTAGGCCGCAGTAGGCCGCGCTTCCTAGCCGCTAGGCGGGATAACGTCGTCGGCAAAAGCAGGCCCGAAATCCTCGGAGTCGGATGCCGCGGTAAAAATTACGTCCTCCAACCCGAAAGAAACCGCCTCGCGTGCTCCCGGGCTGGGGCATAAATAATCGTGAGTGAACTCGACTGGCATGCCACGCGCGTGCTCTGGAGAGGGAGGGAGAGAAAGAGCGGGGCCCGTCTGCTCATACTCCACATCCTCGAGCTCTACATCCGAACCCCAGGTCGCGGATCCTCGAGAGGCCTCGGGAGCGCGACGGGGGGAGACGAATGATTCCTTCTCAAAAACTGCGAGCCGAGAGCGGAGAGTTTTTAGAAGTAAATTGTCACAAAATTTACATTTAGACGATCCTAAAACGGCCTCGCGCGCATGTGAGAAACCTAAACACTTGACGCACTTACTGTGAGGGTCGTCGCTTGCAATGAAGCGAGCACATGGCGGAGAGCAACGTCGATACTCCATTGCAGCTTCACTGGAAGGAGAACTGAGTTCCACTTATGCAGTCGCTATTTTAATCCTAATGGTTCTGGCCTGATTGGCTGCAGTGGAGTGGTGACGTTGCTTGAAATCAATGTGGATGGCCAATGGCCAATGGCGATTCACTAGGAAAGTGAAAGTAGAAGAGAGAGGGACGGGGAGATCGCACCCCATATGCGTTTAAAGTGAGTTCTTTTATTTTTAGGCTTTCAGAAAGGGGGGGCTATATCGTTTGAAAAGTGCCGGTATTCTTGTGTATGCCTTCAACTACACTGTTTAATGTTAACTATATTGTAATGTTTTAACTGGTCTACATGCTAAAAGTTTGCTCAAGTAGGCTAACATAAAAAGAGGGCTGGGCCAGGCATTTTCCGGGAGCAAATAGCTTGTCATTGAGTTTGAATTCGACGATTGGTAAGTGGAATCCCTCTATAAAAGATAGATTATACATACTTTTCAACGTAATTTATTTTTTATTAAAGTTGTGATCCAGTATACATCTTTTTTTCTATGCATATTTTGTTATTTGTCCAGGTGCAAACATGTGGGGTGGAAATGGTTCAAATTTCCTCCAAGGCAAAACATATCCAAGATCAGGTCAAGTCTACACAATGTATCATGGCACATCCATGGAGGCTGCAAAGAAAATTTGACAAGAGGGATTTCGTCAGTCTGATGATGGCATGGTGGGACGTGGTGTCTACCTCAGACGAGATCTACAGAAGGCCTGCAGGTATCCTATGAAACTGTGGGCATACAAGAGAGTGGTTCTGAAAGTGAAAGTCAATGTTGGGAAAGTGAAGAAGATCAATCGCCAAGGTCATCCAATCCAGGATACCTGGCATGATCATGGGTATGACACTGCCTGGTGCCCTCCAAAATGTGGCATGGTGCCAAGCGGCCTTGAAGAAGACTGTGTTTGGGATCCACAGCGGGTTCAGGTCATTGAAATGATCTAGCCATTTTTAGAAGTTGTTTTACCATGTCTATTCTTTTTGTTACTGATCCTAATCGAAATACTCACACAATCCTTAAGGACTGTCTTTCCAAAGTGTTTTTTATTCTTCAAAGAATAATTGTCCGTTATCACTGTTGTTTATATCTTCTGTCACACTGTATGATCACACCTTTGCATTTATTTGCTTGTTCACAGAAACTATTATCTACAGACACTCTGCATTCACAGAGATGCATGAGAATGACATTTTTCTTTTCTGTTTTGATATGCCTCAAAGGCAAAACTTTTTTTTTTAAATGTATATTTCTGCAAAGATCAATGAGCAGATCTGTTCTATTCTCATAGAACAATATTTGATGTATTTTGTTTCAGATGGTGTTGACTCGTACTAAGTGGAAAAACACACACTTTGAACACATTTAACAGGTTAATCCAAAACAATTCCTTGACAAATAAACTATGTTTAATTTTCTGTTTTGCAGTCTGCTTTATTACAGTACTTAAGAATCAGTGCAATGTAAACAGTGTGTGACGTTTAGCATGATTGTTAAAAATTACCCTTGAGAGGTAATGTAAAAATGTTGTTACGTTATCAAAATAACTGTTACTTTATAGAAACCATCAGGCGCTGAATGTAAAGTATGTGAAATCATCACATCTCTAATCCCCCATTGTTCTTACCCTGAAGATATCTATAAATACATACAAATACATATCAATATTATTAAACTGAACATGCTTTATGCATTTCTCTGATGCTTTTCAATAATTTTAAATAGTCTTTTTCATATTCAAAATGTCTCGTGTGATTGTAAATGTTATTTACGTACATTCGTTGAGCACCCCTTTTTACTCTGTAATGGTTTGCTCTGCTTTACTATTGGACTGCCTTTAAGCGTCTTTAAGAATTGGTGTTTCCTTTAAGAATGAAAGAAAGACAGAGCAACCGTTTTTGAGCAGAGTTTGTTTTTGTTTCTCTTGATTGTGCAAAAACTGTCAGTAAACAATTGAAACCTCAGACCCAAGTCAATTCTTTCCCCAAAAGAATAACGAAAAATTACTGCTATTACAAGTTTCATAAAGGTCAAAACCTGTAACATGTACACAAATCATACCCTGTTTTATTTCAGACTTATCAAAATATTGGGCTTGGAGAATCAGAACAACTCTCTGCTTTTGGATGTAGAAGAAAAAGGGACAACACACTTTTACCAAATGATCCAACAGACTTTAAAGCACTATCCTTCACAAAAACAATGTGCTTAATCATGAAAAAATCCTTTTAAATCTTTTGTATTTTACTGGTGGAGCAAGTTTCTACCATGGAAACTGTGATTGGTCACAGATACTTTTCTTGTTTTACTTAAAATGAAAGTAAATAATTTCATTTGTTGATCTTTTAACCTGATATGCTGAAACACCTGTCACAGCTGTGTACATATTTCCTGATTAAGTGAGGCATTTCCAAGGAAACAGTCCTGTAAATCAGAAACAAAACTTAAATGGTATAACAGAAATGGAAAAAAAATGGGAAAAGGGGGTAAATATTATAGGCTAGTTATTTTTTCCACTGCACTTAATTAAACGTATTCTAAAACAAAACAATAAATATGATATTAATTATATATAAATATTAAATATACTCTTTTATTACTTGAATTAATGAAAAATATTCACTTAGCAGTTCAAGTATTTTGTAAAGTTAATTTAAAACTTAGATCAGTGAAGTTCCTGCTTGTTTTTATAGAAGTTTGACAAAGAGGTGCACACCTGGTTTACTTCAGACTTATCAATATTGTACGAGAGTCTCTTGGCTTTTGGATGTTCAAAAAAAAAAAAGCTACACTGTTTTAGATCAGTTTTTTTGTGGTTAGTTTCA
This sequence comes from Rhinichthys klamathensis goyatoka, assembly GCF_029890125.1. Taxonomy (NCBI): domain Eukaryota; kingdom Metazoa; phylum Chordata; class Actinopteri; order Cypriniformes; family Leuciscidae; genus Rhinichthys; species Rhinichthys klamathensis. The sequence goes on along the minus strand of NW_026606723.1, from coordinate 1,351,424 downwards.
AACATTAAGTTTCCAAGAACATAGTATGCAAACATCTTTATAAGGCATTAACATAAAAGCAAGCATTGTGTAATGTTTACTTGGTGTATTTACAGATACACTTATGGGTTATGTGTGTGTGGTGGGAGAACTACGTGTGTCGTATAAGGAGAGGACCTGTCTAAATGGTGTTGATCATGATCATTGAACATAAGTAATTTTTAAAAGAAGAATATATTTAACATAATAATAATAAATGATAATAATACATTTAAAATATATTTGGAAAGATTCTTATAATCTTATTGACTATAGAGGATTTTGATAACTCTTTTTATGTGGGGAAAACATTAAAAAAGCTGACTTTCTGAAAATGTCAAGACAGTTACATTTTTTTTTAGCAAATTATGAAAATAAAATTATGAAATGCGGCAAACTATCTATCATTAAATTAGAATTTTTTATATTTTATAATGTTTGGTGTGTAGCAACCACAATACAAAAGCACATTTGAAGGCCACAGAGCTGATATATTCTATTTACTGTAGTTTACCTGATGTCTAGTTTGATTCCATACTCATAGTTCCTCACCTGTTCTGTTGATTACTCTGTCTGTGTATGTAAACCCTTAGTTTCCTCTGTTCAATGTTCAGTGTCGTTAACGTCTTAGTATAATGTGTTTTTGCAATATCGTTTCCCTTGTGATCTCCTGCACCTTTCAGGATTTATCATTAAAGACTTTGTTTGTTGATTTCCTGCGTCGTGCGTTCATTACAACCACCCTAGGCCTACGTGACACATTCTACTATAACACCATCCATCTTTTTGTTTATATCTCATCTATATTCTATTTATATCTCATGTATATACTATTCTAACAAAAATGCAAAGCAGGATGAGAGAGTGTAAACTTGATAAGTAAGTTCTAAAAAGTTAATAGAAAACAGTGTTAGTGGTATTGGTCCAAATTATGTTGGTTAAACCTATGGTCAGCCTCCATGTGTGTTTGAACATGAAATATCCTGTAAAATATATGGTATTTACTGGTATGGAGAGAGTTTCTAACTTGGAAACAGTGATATTCATCCTTTTCTAATTCATTTTTCTTGTTTGACCTCAAATAAAAGTACATTATTTAAAGCAATGGGTTGCTCTGTTCAGTTTGAACACATCAGATCAGTTGTATTCATTGTTTGTTAACCTGAGCTGTTCAGACATCTGTCACAGGTGCATAAATAGTTTCTGATTAGGTGGGGCATTTACAGGAAAGCAGTCCTCAAGCTAAAACGAAACTTTACTTTGTTTAAAACAAAAATGGGGGAAAATTTATAGTTTTCCTTTTAATATCAATTTAATAAGCAGATAATTTTGTTTTATAACAGTTTGACAAAGGCCACATAATATCCTGTACTTCAGACTTATCGATATATTGGGCTTATTTTGCGAGAATTAAATTTGTCTCTTTGCTTTAAAAAAAAGGCAACAGGTTTACCAAACAATTTATAATTGTACAATCTTAATCTTTTTCTCTTTAAAATCAACACTTCAGAAATTCAATACATAAGTGTTATTTCAATCTGTAAAAATGTTTACCAAGATGATTTAAACTGAAGCTACTAAATCTGAACTGAACCTTTCGTCATGGACACACCCTGAAAGATGTGTATTTATAGGCCTACCTGCTCTCAGAAAGAAGTGATCAGTATCAGAAGCTACATCAGAGGTAAGGCACCACTTTGTTTTTGTGAAAATCTATTTGGTGCTTTTTTGGTCATTATGTTTATAAGGCCAAAATCTCATAACAACTGGAGACTTACCTGAGAACCAGAGAGTAGTTCTGAGAGTGAGGGTCAATGTTGGGAAAGTGAAGAAGATTGATCGTCAATTTCATCCATTGCAGAAAACCTGGCATGATCATGGGTATGACACTGCCTGGTGCCCTCCACACTGTGGCATGGTGCGAAGTGGTCTTGAGGAAGACTGCGTTTGGGATCCAAGACGAATCACAGTCATTGATGAAATACGCCCACAAATGCGAGGAGCGTATGGTGTCTGCCCTGAGCGTTATTAAGTGTGCTTTCCAATGAAGTTTGGAATTCTGAAATATTTGTTGAAAATGTCATACCAGCTGTTAAATTTAAACTGCTCATGTTCTGTGAAATGATGATCATATTGTACTACAAATTAGCGACCTGTTGCTAGGTATGAATAAATTAAACTAACTTCATGCACAAATCTTTGAGTTATGTTTTATTTTAAACATTGTTATAGTTAATAAATAAATGAATTTAAATATGTAAGCTATCATAAACCGATACATGTAAAACAAAGAGGAGAACCCAGCATTAACTTTCAATATCTTATTTATCCAGCCAGCAAGCAAAAGTCAGACATTTCCTTCTATTAAAAAAATACAAAGTATAAAACTTGCTTTTTAGGCAATCCTGAGGGCTTTGATATTTTCATTCCCAGAAAAAATGCAAGCCAACTTTGGCTATATGTAAATGATCTGTACTTTACATTTTTCATCTGCAACAGAGGTGGGAGGGAAGCAGAAGCAAAAACGTTGTTGACGAAAGCCTATGTCTATGCCAGGATCTGTATTTCTTGCTAACTTGAGACTTGATCTTCAAGAGGTGTCTAGTACAGAGTTCATTCCTTCCTTTAAAAAAAAACATATTTTGCATGTAAATAGCATCTTGCTGGGTAGGAAACTTCACCGAATGCCAAGCAAGAAAAGAGATAAGATAGGAAAACATTTGATTTCTGTTTTTTATATTTTGCACTTATTTTTTCAGTTCAGATGTGCTTGCTTTTCACCCAGGTTTTTACAGTAGTGGTAAATAGGTCTACACTGCTACACTTTTAGTTATTTTTTTCAGACTTTCAGAAAGCCTTGAGCATGTTTACAGCAAGTATTGGCTTATAGCAAGAGTCAATGTGTCAGATTGTTAAATAAAAAAAAATTAAAAATCCTACTCATTAACTATATGTAAAATTAGGATTTTAGACAAATTTAAAAAAGCTACATTTTCCTTTCCTTCAATATTTTGCTAAACTTCACATGCTCAATATTAAAAGATTTGGCTATAAAAGATTTCAACTGTAAATCAAAATTGTTACAAAGACACAGCATAATTGCAACTGCAGAACAGAAGAGAAAAAACTATATATTTTATTAAATCTTTATTTATTGTTATGTACTCTCAAGTGCTCAAAAGATTACACCATATTACAAAACAAATTGCATTACAGTGGTAAATTCAAACTTTGATAATGTTTGGCACAATCTGTTGCAGGTGTTGAGGAGTTATAATCAACTAAACTTAACCATATTAATCTGATCAAATTACTGTAACTGATAAGCAGAATTTCATTAAATTTGTTAAATGTTAAATTTACAGTTTTGGTTCACTATCCAATATCCAATATTATTAATAATATATGGTTCAATATCCAATATCTATCAGAAAACAACAAATTAAAATGAACTGATTAAAACAGTCATTTTGAATGGTCTTGTGTAAATATAAAGTTAACAACCTCTGATATACATTTCTGCAGTGTTGGTTTTAGAAAAAAAAACGTAAAAAAATTATAAGTATAATATCGTATAATAATAATATAATAATAAGTTTTAATAATTAAGTGCCTTTAACAAAGCTCAAAATCACTTTACAGATTATATTTAATTAAAGTGTATCGGGTTACTTCCCTTTCCTTCGGCAAACATGATTCTTCATGAAGGGGCATATGGATGCTTTGCAGGACCAGCATTTCTCCATTGTGTGTTTATCCTCTGTTTGCATTCCACAGCCTTTACACAGCTTCAGATCTTTCCCCTCCGGGTCCTGCGATTGGCTTTTCTGCTTTATGAGACTCTCCAGAGAACTCTTAGCACTGGAGTCTGTGCAATGGGCTATCCCAATCACAGTGAGTCTCTTTGGGTCAAAAACACAGTCCTCCTCACGTCCATTAACAGAAGCAGGTAACCAGGCCGTATCATATCCATTCTGATGCCACGACGTCATCTGGTTCAGGCTTTGCATGTCAAACCTTTTCACTTTACCCACTCTTACTCGTAGCTTAAACACAACTCTGTCATTGGGAGCACATGCTGGGTAACCCATTGCTTTGTTAATGTCCCTACTACAGTAGACTCCAGGACCCAGAGTTCCCCCAGCAGAGGGCCGAAACCCTGATGATATAATAGCTGGGGCATTGGTTTTGAGTGTCCCATGGTACATAGTGTAGCCATGGCTCTTTTTGGGTTCTTGACCTGGTTTAAGGTGCTTTGATTTATCACAGTATGTCGTCCATCCACTGAATTCCACTGGCATTTTGGCACTTACACAACAGTAATGGCAATGATCTTTGGATGCTCTTTTTTGAGACTGCAGATCCTACACAACACAAATTTAAAAACAATCAAAATTGTAAAATGTTAAAATAACCCTTCAAAATATGTTCAGTTAGCCAATATATATAGATATGATTACTATTTATATTCTGTATATTTGTAAGTATTTTTTTTTTCTTATTAACCCTTAAACAGACAAGAGTGGGAAATGATCAGCAAAAAAAAAAAATCATCATTTCATTTGGGGGGACAATGTTGGCTTTATCCAAGCACAGAAAATGTGAACCAAGTCATGTGACTAACATACCAGACTCAACTATGATAATGATAACAGAGAATTGGATGAAAAATTATCTCATGCTACAAGAGGTTAAAGAGTATGTAGGCCTATCCTGTGGTGCACGTTGCCTGTGTTGTTTAAGGGTTAAAAAGAAATATATTGCTGACATTTCACTTGATTAACAGTGTATCCCATTCTGTTTATTTAGCAGCACAGCGCTTTGGAGGACGATATGGTAAAAAGAATATTCGACACCGTTTAAAAACACACAGATATAAGACCAACCCTAATACCACGTAGGCTATTTTACATAAAACATAAGCAATTTACCAACCTTGTTTATGCTTTGCGTAGGCTACATTAAAAAATATAATTCCACATCCACTTCCTTACATTTGTCTTTGCCAACTGCGTCATGAGCTGAGCTGACGCACGAACACATGCTTTCACTTTCGTTTCATGAACAGACTGAACAAACACATACCAGTCATATTTGATTATTATGATTATTACGATTTGTATGGAATGCATGCATAAAATTACTACTCTAGTCCCGCAAAGAATACTGAAACAAAAGATACACGTCTGTAAACATGGGTCAGACGCCTTGCGTAGCCAATCAGAAGGTTTCTGGAGACGCATTTTGCCTGTCAATCATTTTGAGTATTCACAGTAATCAGTCCATATATGGGAACCTGGAGCTAAGCCCGGCATAGATGAACATGGAGGCGTTTTCATGTACGGGCAGAGGTGGACAGTAACAAAGTACATTTACGGGGAAGGTTGTAACATGGGGAGAGTTGTTACACCATCAATTCCACCAGTTATGAAATATGAGTCATGTGATCACTTCACGATTTTCCTACTTCCTCCCCGATCCAGCGATTGTCAAGGCTGGAAACAGGCACATGCAGAATATATAGAGAGAAAATGAATTTGAGGTCAAAAAGTAAAAATTTTGACCAATACTATATTTTGTTTAGTATCTGTACTATTGCAGATAAATATGACTTCTTAGGCAATAAGTGATGCTTTCCCCCCTGCTAATTTCACTATGCTAATACAGCTAGCTAAACATTGGTTGACAGGGGTGGGGTGGGTTGTAACACTTATTTAAAAAGTTACTAAGAATATAACTTTAATTTTAATGTTTTTAAAGAATAATTATGGCATGGAAAAGAAAGACTGACAGAGGTGTCTCTACCATTAAGTACGTTTGTTTAGTAGATTAATTTACACACACAGATATGTGGGTTTTTTTTGTTAGACCTAAAGATGTACAAAGATGTTATTTAATTAGATACATTATAGTAGCAGCCTATGTTATTATTAAGTGTACTGTTAAGTAAGTTTGTTCTAGACCAATTTAAACACACACACACACACACACACACAAGTGCGAGTCAAACAGACATATTCTGTTATTGAGAGAGAGAGAGATTGTTCTTTTATTTCAATAAATCTGTTTTTGTACAATATTATATGGTATGGCATCCTTTTTTATTTCTTTTTCTATTGTTACAACCCCAGCATGTGTTACAAACCTACCCCGGTAGTGGGTAGGTTGTAACACATGCTGGGGTAAGTTGTAACAATAGAAAAAGAAACAAAGGAACACCATTAATTTGACATCAACTCACAAGGCCTGTGATATTCTTGTAGAGAGTTGTAGTAAACAAATGTGGGTATTTTGTATAAAAGTTTGAGAACTCAAGCTAAAATTCAGCGAGCTATAGGTGCTGAAGCAAAAAGTGTTACAACTACCCCCGGTCTACCCTACTGTACACTTTTTGAGTATCTGTACTTTATTTGAGTATTATTTTTTTTGGAAACTTTTTACTTTAACTTCACTACATTTGAAAGACAAATCTCGTAATTTTTACTCCACTACATTTCTGTCAATGTCCTTGAGTAGAATCGTCAGTCGGGGGATGGTTTTGGTTGCAGGGGTTGCATTTTGGTTGGAAATGAAAGTCGGGTTGATGTCAGAACCCGACGTCAGATTGACAGCAGAACCCGACGTCGGATTGACGTCAGAACCCGACTGTTGTTGGTTTCTGAACCAAACACATATTTAAACAGAACACCCACATATTTGCACACTTGGTAACAAATTCAGATGCAAAAAATAAAGTCCAGTTATCAGACACTGTTTGACAGTGTACGCTCGCGCTTCGGACCGAAGCTATACTAGCTTAGATAACAGTAAGGCTAACATATTCATACTAAAAAGCCCCAAAAAAATTAAATAGGGCACTATTTGAGGGAACAGCCATTTGGGTGTCTGAAACAATTGTGGACGTTATTGAGTGCTCTTATTCAATCTCACATTCAATCCCACTACTGTAACTGTGTTCTAGAAATAAATTTGATATTGATATGAGGATAGGCAGGCATAGATTCAGAGGCATATGGTACTGTACATACAACAATGCAACAATAATAAAACAATGCATTGACATTTACTTTTTACTTCTGATACTTAAGTACTTTTAAAAACGAGTACTTCCGTACTTGTACTTAAGTTTTAAAATTTACTTGTAACGGAGTATTTAACCAGTAGTATCTGTACTTTCACTCAAGTAAGGAAGTTGTGTACTTTGTCCACCTACAGTGTAGGTAAAAGACAGAGGAAAATAAAGTAACCAAAAATTCAGATACGCAGAATTAGAAACATATCTGTTTTATATAAATATTCTAATCAATATTTTCAAACAAGTTTCATAAGATAAAAAACTATGTAAAAAAAAAAAAAAAGTATATTTACTCAATCAATTTTACTCAAAAGTTAACACAACTACAAGCCAAGTATACTTTGAAAACTTATACTTTTAAGTATACAGTATCTCGATCAAAAGATTGAGTACAAGTAGCCTACAGGCCAACTTGGACTTTTCTCTCAGTATAAGCCAAGTACACTTAAGTATAATTTTAAGTATTTCTGAGAAGTACATAACGTATATTTCTGAGAAGTATATAAAATGTAGACTGAAAGTATACTTTCTTATTTTTAGTTTAAAAGAAGCATACTAATAGAACACTTGAATAAACTTATTTTTCGTAAGGGTAGCCCATTTCTTTTGTAAACTAGTTGCCAGACATTTGATTTAGCTTACCTGAGCATTTATCAGCACTATCTGGACAAGAACCGATCAATTAGAGCGGAAAAGGCAGTCTGATTGACATGCAAAGTGACCAACCACAATTCGTTTAGTTTAACAAGGAGTTTGACGTCTGAGACTGTAGTACATCTCAGTAGACTATAAGGGATCATTCTCCAAATGTGTTGAAGTCTTGTTTAGTTATCTCAGTTAAAGCTGATGGTAGGCTATTTATTAACATCTTGGCATTAGTAGGCTAATCATAAAGGACAACTGGACTTTTATTCTGGTTTATTTTATTTCATGAATGAGGCGAGGGTGGTAACAGCAGTGACAGATTTAATTAAAGATTAATTTTCTAAGACGACATTGATAGCATCTTAAAACAAACAAAACAAATAAAAAAATACCCTATTGAATGTCTTCTTTTTTTCTTTTACACAAAAATTAAGCAATGTTACAAGGGAACTGAGAGGAAAATGTGCTGGGAAAACCATAATTGAGCCAAACATTATGGGATTTGTTTACTTATCTACACACTAATGAACACAAACTGTGTGTGGTGCATTTTATTCAAAGCCTTAATGGCACTATCATTGTAACTTTTCTACTTTTCTAAGTAGCAGTATAATTGCTTGACATAACATTATCAACAATGCTGGTACCCCTTAATAGTCAAGAACCCTAAAAATCCTTTAACTTATCGCACACAGGACATGTCTTCAGTTGTGTTTTGGCTAGACATGTATAAAGGCATAAAGTAAATAAATACCATCATAGAGGCAGCAGCTGTTACTTTACAGTAAAGGCAGAGCATGTAGATTGAAGTCTGGAAATACAATGCTTTTGTACACCCTGTAGCTGACTGTTTTTAAAAGGCTTCTTATAGATGTATGATGCACAGAGGAACCAGGAGACTGAGCCAAGGATAACCCAGCAGAAACACACTGATGGCAGAGCAGGGCTGGATGCTCTCTAGAAGACAAAGACAAATTCAGGTTTAAGCAGAGCAAATATTCATTCTAGTTTTATGTACAAATATCTTAGCTCAGTTGTTGTACCTAATTCAACAAATAGAGTCTTCTGGATCTTGGTCACTTTGCAAATGAAAGTTGTATTCTCAGTGATGGAGAAGCTCATAATGGTCAGCCTGAATCCATATGGTTCAAGCTCTGTCACAAATGTGTTGTGCCTGAACTTGGGTTCAGGCATGATTCCAGAGATGTTTGTGCTTATGATGGTCTCCTTTTGGCCTTTGGACATGGAGAACTCATAGTCTGTGTGGTAGTTGGGTTTGGGCTCCAGAAGGCAGTCCACTCGGAGGTCATTATCTTCCTCTTGGCATACTGCAATTACACTCTCCTCATCCTGACACGACACTGGGCTCATCAGAGCTGAAGATGAGAAATCATGAGGCCTGTTATTTAGATATACCATATGCAATGAATGCGTGATGCTTTGTAAAACAAATTGTAAATGAGTTCAGCAGTACATTGATTTAAACGAATATTTCTCCTATAATATCCTGGACACTATTTTCTATTTAACTAAATTGAGTCTGTAAACCTAAAGCCGAAAAGTCTGAAAGTTCTCTTTCTTCACAAAAGAGGATTTAAAAAAGAGTATGTGTGTGTATATATAATATATATATATATATATATATATATATATATATATATATATATATATATATATATATTATTACATATTATTTTTAAAAAATCCTCTTTTGTGAAGAAAGAAAATCAAACAAGTCTGTCAAATGTTTTGGGTCATTGAGCAAATAATTAGTTTAATTTAAAGTTATATAGAAATAAGAGCAGTTGAATATAACGTAAAATAGGAGAATAAGCTGTTATATTTTCATGATGAAATGGTTTCATATGAAAAGCAATATTAGGAAAACATCTTCATAATCCTCTTACCTCCCAGAAGAAGAATCCACCCAAACATACAGTTAAATGTGTTCATAACAAAGCTCTATAAGTAGAAAAGAGGAGAGAAGATAGTCATAAAATACTGTTACATATCCCAGAATAATTTAAACATGATGACCATCTGTAGTGGCCATTGAATCTAGCCTGAAATCTTGAGGAAAAAAAAGGAGGAGAGCACACTGTTAAACAAACCTGCATTTTAAAATGTTAAGTATTGTTGTCATCCATGTGGACCATCCATGAAACTGTGCTCTTCAGAGAACAACAATAGTGCTGTAGCTCCACCTAACTGCCTTAGAAAGCACTTCACCCAACAGCATGAAGCACTGCACTGCAGTGGACTGCAGCAGCCCCTCCCATCTGTGGTGCGCTAACGCAATGTTTCAGACCAAAACATACAAAAACTTGAGATATGTCCACAAAAATCTATTCACCTACCCAAAGCAAAATACCCTGATGAGAATCATCAAGGCTTTTGACAACCTTAATGAGCCCAATGTCCTTAATGTAAAGTAAACAGTGCAGTACAACACAGTTTGGCATACACTTGTCTGACAGCACAGAATATACCTTATTTTTCATATCATAGAAGCTGATCTCTGTGTAATTCTCAATCACAGGCCAAATCTTATTGGGAAACAATCCTGGGACATAATTATTTTGTTGTCAGAGCAAGCATGACATAATAGTTTCCAGACATTTACCTTTCAGGGACTTTATGTGCGTGCTGTTTTAATCCCAGTCTGTGATGCTTTGGCAGGTGACCCTTTCCTGTGGTTCATAAAGCTGCGGAGAGTGGAAGGAGTAGAAGGAGAGAGGATCTGAGAGAGGAGAGAAGGAAAGCTGTTTGTCTCCCCCTTTTGAGAGAACTAGAAAATGCTTTTTAACCAACATTTTACCAAATGTTATGCAGAGTTTACCACAATTTGGAATGATTTAGTTGGATGAGATATGTCAGGAAATTTCAAGTTTTTTTTTTTTTTTTTCAGGGGTTGGGCTAGGCCCCTTACTTCCAGTGAAGGGAAATCTTAATACTTCAGCATAGCAAGACATTTTGCACAATGCTATGCTTCCAACTTTGTGGGATGAGTTTGGGGAAGGCCCTTTTCTATTCCAGCATGACTGCACACCAGTGCACAAATTTAGATCCATAAAAACATGGTTGGACAAGTTTGGTGTGGAAGAACTTGACTGGCCCGCACAGAGACCTGACCTCAACCCCATCGAACACCTTTGGGATGAACTGGAATGGCGATTGCAAGCTAGGCCTTCTCATCCAACATCAGTGTCTGACCTCACAAATGCTCTAATGGATGAATGGAAATAAATTCCCATAGAAACAAAATCTTGTGGAACTCCTTCCCGAGGGGACCCACTCCATATTAACGTATATGTACTTAGAATGCGATGTCATTAAGAGTCCCTGTTGGTGTAATGGTCAGGTGTCCTAATACTTAGTGTATTTATGAATAATACATATTAATCATATTAATCAAAATAAAAAATCTTTACTTGAGCTTTTTATTTAGACACTATTTAACATTACTAATCTACATCAGGTACTAATTAAAGTAAATACATCAGATTTGTTGATCTGTCAATCATTTGGTCCCCTTGCAGTTTATTTTCAGTAAACGCTATGGGTGTGCCATACACTGTTTATTTGTTTCTTGCTTTTTGCATTTAAATTAGAGGACAAATTAGCATGAAAAAGGCTTTTATCGTCATTTTCTAAGATGGATGCAGGTATATTCAGTACCGCAAAGATTTCAGTCAATCAGAAGAAGATTGATGCACCTCAGACAAACGCTGTTTCTAGATAGGTGAATATCACACACGACAGTGTTTATTGTTGCTTTACTTTCCATATGGATGAATGATTTTTTTTCAAAGAGAGTGACAGTGACATCTCCAGTGTTTCCTTAAGTGACAAGGTATGCTTTTTGAAAAGCACTGATGGCTCATTGCTGAAGTTGAGAATTAATTCCACTGCTTTATTTTGAATTGTTAATTTGCCTCAGCTGATAACAATGCTGGTGGATGTTTTACATTTGAAAGGATTTCAAAATAAGCCATGACAACCTGCCCTTCACATCAAATGAAGAGATTAATTCAGCGGTACCTTACAAACGTTGCTCATTAATTTATTTTTGCTTGGAGTCCATACTAATTAAGATGAAAATGCCTATTTAATAACCAAAATTAGTCACAATAACAGAAATGATAATAAATTAATATATATATATATATATATATATATATATATATATAAAAGTATACTAAGTAGGAATAAAACCTAATTTGACATTAGATCTCTACTATTGTAAGCAATGTTTTCATCATTGTTACTATAACAACAAGCAAACGTTACAAGCAAAAAACATCCATTTAAAAACTTCTAATTTTAACAAGCTTCCAGATCAGCCCCTACGCTTCAAAATACAGCATGAATTTGCTATCTCGGTGTACACAGAGATTAGCATTAATATTTTGACAAAAGTTAATGTAATCTGTGCTATACTGTAGGCCTACTAAATTGATTTTTTTATTTAATTTAATTTTGGTGTTATAGATTGCAGTGTTTTTGGTAATATAAAAATATATCACATTATACATTACAGCACATAAAGCTAGTTCTTTTTTTTATTATTGTTTGAGCATTGAACACTGCAATGCAGTTCTGAAATTGCATGTTCATTAATGAGCACCAGAGGGAGGTGTAGGACCATTTACCTTTGACACGCGCTGTAGAATAAATTCCTTTTAAACGTGTATCCTAAAATACTCCACAAATCAGACTTTGGACGATATCGCGTATTTATAGCTGATCAGTAATATACCATATTGTTGAAACCGATGAACTAGGCCTATTCACAATAACTTACTTCGGTTTACTTTTTATGCCTGCTGCACACTTGAGCTCCGCCTGGGATTGTGATCCATTAATCGTACTATCGTCCTTAATCACCGGACGAATCACACAAGAGATGCGAGTTAAGCGCAACTTTGAATTCTGTGCTAGTCTGCGTCAATTGACGTTTCCTAAACATACCAAGTTTTGCTGTTAGGTAAAGTTAGTGATACTAGTTTCCGCGGAAGAGAGGATGCTTTTAGAGACTTTTGGCAAAGGCGCATGCATGAGGATAACCACTCCAGGACGATAGCAACAACTGAGTGAACAAAAGCCGTTCACTCTGTAGTCAAGGCAGCAACTGGACAGAGACCTCAGGTTTATGTTGCTACGGTCGTCCATTCTTCTTTAATCTCAGTGCTTCGCGCTTTAAGCTGATTTATGTTCGATCCGCTGCCCACGCGCGCAGTTCAAAGTGCGTCTTGATGCGTAATTGCTTTACAGGATCGGAGTATTGAATGGTTCGGTCCAGCGCGTGGTGCCCATCCGAACTGGCTGACAAGTTCAAAACAACAATTGGTCATCTGAACATCTTCAGGTTTCCTCTCACAACTCAATAAATGGGTAACCTGGATAATTGTTCTCTTAAGGATTGTGCTCTCTCTTAATCTCGTACCGCATCACCTGTTTTGAATTTATTTCATCTTTAACAAGACCGTGATGTTTTTAAATTTGGTTCTTCCACTGATGTCCATCCTTTTGATAAGAGGTAAGATAAACTGTCTCATTGCTCTTTCTTCTTAATGTTCTTCTATGTCTCTCTGTTACAAATTAGGCTAGCCTACATTGTCGATCACTTGTTGTATTCCACGATGTTGTTTTTCAAGACCAAGCGCATACGCTTACGGACTATTTAGGAAATATGCAGAACTAGTTTTTATTATTGAAGCAATAATAGCTAAGTTATTAAAACACGCATTAAATTATCATTATTCGGAACAATAATATGTTTAATAATTGTTAATAATAAGAAATAAATAATAATAAACCAATAAAAACAATACAATTCTATGTCTTAAACGTTTAACTTAGGCATGAATTACAGTGGGTCTATTGTTTAGAGGCCACCATGTACTTTCCATGTACTTTCCATGTATTCTAAAAACTATAATGAAAATCAATTTGGTAGAAAAGTGTGACTTGGTTAAAAACAAAATATTGTTCAAACTGATAATAGGTCAGTCTTTAATATAGATTAGTATTGTTTTTTTCTGACCAATACCAACTATGTTTGTGTGTAGGTGTACTGTATAATGTGTATGTATACAGAATCCATTTTTCATTGTTTTATTTCTGCTTTTTGACACAATGACACAAGCACGCAATGTGCTATAATATTGTTGTTTTATATTCATGAATTGATGAAAAGTGAGCATATCGGTAAAAATATCAGCTTTCTCATGTAATCTAACAGCATGAAGAGTCAAAGGGTAGAAGAGTAGCTCTTAAAAGTTCAGAAGAATTTCACACTGTACAACCTTCTTTATCTTAACAGCTTTTAGCTTTTAGACCTGAACTGTTATTATAATTCATGTTGTGAGGCATGAGCTGCTATCATTTTACATCCGTTCTGGCACTATGTTCTGTTGTGTTGAACTGGATTTATGCAGCAGCATCAAAGTCATGGGTTGTGATGTAACAGCCATTGTCCGCAGAGTCTGCTTTCTTCTTCTTCTTTTCTTCTTCTTTTTACAAACACATGGGCTTCCTGAGATTTCCTAGATGCTACACTTAAGAAACATCTGGTCAATTGTGATTGCTTTTTTTTCATGAAAAAGAAGGCAATCCGATTGTAGTGGGGAATAAATCAACAGTTCAAGCAGTCACATGTGCAGTGTGCTGGATTTATCTGTGTGTGTATATGTATATATACAGTGGGATTTATAGTGGGATTTGCAGCATTATTTTTGATGAGCCATATGACTCAGCCGTTAATGAAATGAAATATTAACTATCTCTCTTATTTCTCCATGAAACAACACGCTATTTAACATTAGGAAAACAAACACTACCCAACAACACACTGCTCACATGTTCTTTTTGATATTTTAAAAGTGTGTGAAATACAGTAGGCTACTGGCCTCTTTGAGAGTTTTATCATGAGAGTTTATCATGCTTTAAATAATCATTTTAGTGGACAGAGATTGAGCTACAAAATGTTTAAATGCAGTTACAACAAGAATTAAATCATTATTCAAACACACATAATCCCCTGCATTTAATGCCACAGCAGTAGGTTAACAAATATTAATTGATATTTTGCTGTATGGGCGAGTCTCACGAAAACATGTCCAGGTCACAAGTCTGCAAAATAAAATACAAATTGTTTCAATAAAAAATAAATATGAAAATACAAAAACACCTAATAATAATAAATTAATTAATTGATATATATATATATAAAATAAATTAATTAAATATTAATAATATTGATTAAATGATGTTACAATGCAAAAAAAGTCAATTTTTTTGTACAAAACATCTTGGGGTGAAATGTGAGATTCACCCATATTAGTTGTGCCTCTGCTGGTGTAAGGGTTAGCTCACCCAAAAATGAAAAGTCTGTCATCATTTACTCACCCTCTCATTCCAAACCCATAAGACTTTCACTCATCTTCTGAACACGAATGAAGATATTTTGAATGAAATCTGATATATTTCTGTCCCTCCATTGACAGTCTACCCAACTGCAACTTTGACAACACCAGATCAATGCTGCTTATATGTGAATAAATGTCTAAATTAAATCTGTTCATCATTTAAAGCGATCGAGTCTCTTCAGACAATTTGGACTAAACCGCTCGAATCATATTAATTAGTTTTACGATCTCTTTGTGAGCTTTTTGAAGTGTCAAAGTGGTAGTTGCGTAGACTGGAGGGACAGAAATCTCTTAGATTTCATTAAAAATATCTTCATTTGTGTTTTGAAGATCAACAACACGAGGGTGAGTAAATGATGATGATTTTTGGGTGAACTAACCCTTTAATAGTTTGTGTGTGACCAAATGTGGTAGTTTTGCAGAGATGGTCAAAATTTTTACATTTGAAAAAAAATGTAAAGTTGCATGACATTTGTTAGATTTGTGTATGAATCCAACAAGTTATGCATAATATTATATTACTACACTTTGTGTAATAACGTACAACTGAGTAGTTAGGCTACATATTATTAGTTGTGTAGGCATATCATAGAGTTGGATTGCTGATGTCTATTTACCTCGATAAGATCCCAAAATAGAGCATCACTCAGGGTGAAACATGAGTATGATTTCTATGCTGTTTCTTAGTAACAAACACAGAAACTTTATTACATTTTCTGTCATCCTGTCTAATAGGTGATAGATAGAGGCACAGTTAAAGAAACATGCAGGATGTTTAGCAGCTGGTGAACTTAATTAGCATTAACAAAAATCTCAGTTGGTTTCGATAATGATTTACAACATCTGAAATTCGACATGTGTGAATGTGGAGAGTAAAGATACTGTTGATTCAGCTTTGATTACTCGTCACTTCAGCCTGTGCAGGCTTTTTCATGTAACACATGAGAAATCATTCTTCTGCTTGTCAATTAACATGACGTGTATAAAAAACTAAATGAAATATAAATGTGAAATGTCATGTAGAAAGTTCTTAGGACCTTTTGAATAACAAATAGAGAAGTTGCATATTGTAAATCTATGTGAAATATGAATGCATTCCTCCATTTGCAGCTCTAATTAGAAGGAATTATTGAAGAACATTGTATGTGTGTGTGGCCTGTCTGGTGTTAAGCGTTGTCTGGTCCTGCTGTGGCTGATCCTGACCCACTTTCCCCCCTTACTATGAGCGCTCCCTCTTTAACTGCCACTGAGCACGCTCCCACCATCTGTTATCCCTTGGACCGTTGCCATGGCAATACTGGGAGTCTTTTCTAAACAGACGATCCAGTAGTCAGTGTGTAACGTAGTAAAGGGCTGAACTCTGGCAACAGGTCATTGTACTAAAACCACGGCTTTGACATAAGACATCTCAATACAAGCGACGCAACCCTCTGCGCTTGAGTAATGATGAGCTGTGATTAAGTTGAGGGACAAATCACTAAAACGATTCAACTGTATCAACCCACCAGCTTCAAATCAGTACCATGGGGTAAAATTCATCAGAAATGCATATCAAATAAATCTGGATTAACAGTGTTCTGTAGCGGGGATTTTGATTCATCTCAGTAGACTTTTGAATCCATTCACCAAAAAGATTTGTTCAGAGTTGTTCACTGATTCATTCGAGTCATCATTCTGTGATGACAAATTGGAGTCTGTTTTTAATGTGTCATTGAATCATTTAGCCTTATTCTTGGTGTCCTCTATTTAAGTTTGTGTGTCTATAAATCTACAAAGGAACTCCCGAAGGAGTGCATAAACTCCTAAACACTGGGTACTTTCTGTAGAAAAAAGACACCAATAAGTAAGGGATTATGTAAATCCAGCCGAGTGTTATCACAGAATAAACCCCGACGGAGTGATCAGGACCCCGGCGACACCAAGCTTATTACACGGCTACATGCCACATGAGTAAATCATTTGACATGAAATATTGACTTGAGTTGAAATATTTTATTAGATCTTTAAACGTAAAGCTTCCGCAAAGAAATCAGTTGCTAGCATGCGGCAAGTTGAAAATACCACTTATTTCGCCACATAAATAATTATGGGGATAAGAGATATGATGTGAGATGAAACTGTTTTAAAAACGTGCCTGTTTGTTATCTTATAATCCATTACAGTGTACAAAAAAATCGTTGCAAAATGGCAGCAGCTGGGTTTGTATGAAAGGCCACAATATCCGGATGACAATTAAATATTTATATACACAAAATATTAATTCGAGTTTTATTATTTTATTAGCTCACCAAACGCAAAACTTCCATGAAGAAAAAACGGTCCTAGAAAGCATATAGCACTGACTTCAGTTACATGGAGGAGCCTGTGTTATCAGTTTTTACCTTTACTGTCTACTATGGTTTTTATCGGTTGTTATTGGGGACTGCTGGATGGCGCGATTAACCAATCAGAATCAAGTGTTCAACAGAGCCGTGTAATTATTGTGTATGGGTTTGTTATGTTTGGATTTTCATTTAGTTCGTTCATGAACCAGAAGCCTCATTCGTTTATTTGTTCATGTATGAGACGTTCCAGTTCATTCAGTTTGTTCATGAACAAGATAGTGCTGCTTCAAATCTCATTCACACAAAGCTCAGACCCACTCAGTGAACGACGGATTTGTTCAATAGATGATATCACCAATCATATTGAAATTGCATTCCAGCAAAACAGTCATGTTTTTTTTAACCGAAAGAGACTTCAGTGAGTCTAAAAAAATAGTCAATTAATATAAGTGAATGAAAATAATTTGTTCATGAACTAAAAAAGGACTAGTGTTCTGTCACCATGTTATTTACTTGCTTTTTAACATGTCTTTTTTCCAGTTGTATCATGTTCTAATCATTATGTTCTCTTGTCCTTGCTAAAATGCTAAAAAATATATTAATGATAGCATCCTAGCATCTGTCTAGCATCCTAGACAGATGTGGAAGGAACAAACAAGACTTCAGACGAACTTTAAAAGATGTTTTATTCAGCCACTGTTTAAGCAACACCAATCTGGTCTCATCTGGCTGTCATCCTCTGTACTTCTGAATTGATTGAGTGTACAAAAATATATTAATGATACTAGTGTACACAAATCCAACATTTCCTCTTGAGAAACCCAGCTGAAAGAGAGATATCAGTGTCATTGTAATGGTAGGTCTACTGGTGAAAGTTGATAACCCTGCCTGATGGTATTATTCACAGAGAAGGCTCTCACGGCTTACTGGCACATCATATTAAGTATGATAGTTTGCTTAAGGCAGCATACTGCTGTAGTGCTCAGCTCTGGTTAGGATCAGCCAGTACTAGTATTAAAGTTGAAGTATGTAATATCCGCACCACTAAAGTCACCAAACAGAATTGCAAGAATAATGACCAACAATGGACAGTATTGTCATATAGTCCTGCCTCCAAACTCACACCATTGGATGCGCACAAAGCCAAAGAGGGCAATCAGCCTATATTAACCATTGTTTGTCTCTACATATCAGGCTGGATTGGAGTTTTAACACTGAATTCAAAATATGAACGCATTAAAATATGGACAAGGCTGTGTGGACATGCTACTGTTCCTTGTTTGTTAGCATCAAGTGAATATTAGAAGATGACTTTGCTATACCTGCAGGCAAACAAAAGGATGCAAGTAGCTTTGTGGATGATAAGAAGTGATTATCAGAATTTCTTAATAAAACTTTCCATTGACAGCTGCATCTGTATCATGTTGAGTTTGAGGAGACAAAGCAATGGCTCATCTTCAAACATGATGAATTATTTTCTTTATTAGGAACGGACTTGAATGTTGTTTTTCTGCTATTACAATGGCTTGTTGTGTATTAAAGCGATTTGCAGCTCTTTTGCAGATATCGCCAGCTTTGCCTGTCTGCTTTTAGATTAACAGCCTAGTGCTTCGAGATTGTGATGAGTATCATGATGGACAGCTCTCAGGGACAACAGCAGTGCAGTGATGCTTTTGTTTCTGATGGTATTTGCTATTTGGCACATTCACAAGAAGTAAGGCAGCACAAGCTAGTCTTCATGAGCAGTTCACAGATTTGGCTTGAACTTTTTGTTAGAGTGAAGACAAATGTAAAAATCCTCTCAACCTATGGCTTCTCTTCCTTTATCTCTGCTTGGCTTTAAGTCATTGCTTTCTATATGCAAATTCATTAGTATCAGACCTGTGAGATGATGAACATGATTCTACTGAAGGGGAAAATGAAAGAACAGAATTAATTTCACTCTCCTAAATACCTATGATAACTGTCCCGCTAAACTAGTGAAATGTAGAAGCGTGGATTATAATCCTAAATCTTCTCGAACATTCCTATGGAAATAGACAGGGCTCGGCTTTAAAGATAAAAGGGGTCCTGAGATATGCTCGCTCCTGAATCTAACCCAAGTAGTGAAGCTGAACGAGTACATTTAAAAAATGAAGGTGTGCCGGAGTTTTTGGCAAAAGCAATTGACATGCATATTGACCACAAATTTTTTTTTTTTTTAAGCAAATCCATCCTGAGTCATATAAGGGTGGAACTAGTATCACTTGTCGTCATGTTGTAAAATTACTAGAAGAGTAATTCATCAAGGCTTTATTGCACAAAATGAAATGGCTGCCTAAATCAGCCCTTTTCATTTTATTTTGAAGTGTTTTTGGTGTTGGGTGGTGTGGCAAACTATTCTCTCTGTATAGACAGATGTTTATGGTGAAATGTTTGGTAATTAGACATTTGTGTGGACTTTTGCAGTTCAGAACTGAGTTTGTTCCATATAGATAAGATTTGTTCATTCTGTTCATAAAATGATTGGAAATGTTCATCAGTCTTCTGCATAGCTAGGTGTAAGATACACTGTAGTTCTTCTTCCTCAAAGCTTTTAATCAGCTCAGAGACCAGAGCTTGTCAGTCCGCCGGCAGAGTGAGAGGAAATGAGGTCATATGTATGTGACATTTATGACCCTAGAGCAGCCATATTTGATCGACAGGTATGCTTTATATATTGCACTAACCAACTTTGTGCAAACATCTACTTGTATAAGAAAACATGTAAGATTTAAAATTTCATCAGAGCACAGCAGATCCATTTAATCTTATCTTCGCCCATTTTAAAGTCAACAATAAATGCGCAATTCGTGTCTGAACACATGGAATATAGCACACTTTTTTGGTGCTTTTGCATCCTTTCAAATCTTGAAAGGACATTTCACTGGGATTGCATGGAAAAACTGAATTGCATGGAACATTTTAATACAGGTTTGGAATGACACGAGGGTGAGGTGAACTAATCCTTTAATTTTATAAGAGGCCAAGCTGTGGAACTCTGTTTGCTTTTTTATTATGCAACAAATGTCTGAACAAATTTCTGAGCTGACAGTGCATGCTGTGTGGAAATGTCTGTGTCTTGTCCGATTGACTCTCGAATGCAGTGAAGAGACTGGACAGCTGAACAGCAGTTTGGACTGTTTTCTTGTTCCTCTTTGTTGACGGTGGGCTTTCATTTCTTATTAGCCTTTGTGGTCAGTGTCATGACAGCTGACTTATGAGGCACAGTCCAACCCAGTGTGTCGGGTCATCGTGCAGATGACAAATCCTGTTTTAGTTTCTGTTACAGGTTTAAGTCATTGTGGAAAAAAATGTGTGTTTTCATCAACTTCATCAACACTCTTAAAGGTACAATATGTAGGATTTTTGCAGTAAAATATCCAAAAACCACTAGGCCAATGTTATATATTTTGTTTAGTTGATTACTTACAATATCCCCAATGTTTCCAACTATTTGTAAATCTTGAGAAAATTGCGATTTTAACCAAGGAAATGGGACGTGTCAGCAGGGGTGAGGAGTCGCCAGAGCGTCATATCCGCGTTACCCTCGGTTTCCGCTCGTACTGCCATAGTAACCATGGCGACAGTCGTTGACAACTGGGTTATGCCTAGAAGGACGCTCACGCTGTTGTTGTTTTGTTCAAACATTTTGGACCATGGCAAGCAGACTTTGAGACAAAAAGAGGACTAGAACGTAGATCAACATCTTTCGAGATGCCGAGAGGTCCGCAACTAACTTCGACTTGACAGAGACGCAAGTGTTGCATGTACTTTATTAGACAGGTGAGCAAATGTACATAAAACTAATCAATGTTATTTAGTTAAACATGATGAAATGTTAGAATATGATCTGTATCATATGTTATTCTAATGTTGATCTAGCTCACTGCTAGTCTCATACAGCCAACAAACAACCTAACTAACAACATTCAACACACTCAAATGCCGTTTAGTGTGATAGTGTAACTGATAGAGAAAATGAAACTGCGCTGCTTTACCTCAAGTTTAATTCGTCTAATAAACTGACCTGTGAGTAACTTATTAATTCAGCACTTGCGTGTAGTTCGGTAGAATGAAATGTCCTTATTCCTTTATATCCGCGGCCCTGCTTCATACCACAGTCATGTTAAAAACATCACTGTATTCACTCATCCATAAAAGATCCATCAGCTTGACGACAAGATCCCTAATTCCGCTTGATGCTTTGCGTCATCGATATACGCCTTTGTTATTGTAAGAGATTAGCGATCCCTGGTGGCCAAAAATTACATACTGTGCGTTTAAAAATAAAGGTTCTTTATTGACTGATGGTTCTATGAAGAACCTTGAACATACATGGAACCTTTCCATTGCACAATAGTCTTTTTATTGAGGAAAAAGGATCTTTAGATTATTGAAATGTAAGAAAAGAAGTTGGAACTGTTGGAACTTTTCACTGAAAGGTTTTCTCAAGAACCCATAATTTTTGTTCTATGAATGCTGCGAAAATCCCCTTTTATTAGGGATGCACCGATATGAACATTTTGGCCGATACCGATAACCGATAATTCTTTGTATTTGAAAGCCGATAACTGATATATTGTCAGTTAAATCTAAATCCAAATATATTTTTATATTTTGTATTTTTATATAATTTTTGAGAGCCTGATTACAAAAACAAAAGTGTCACCATTATAAGCCATATCCCAAGCACACAATTATAATGTTCTCATTATAATTTTATGCAGCCTTAAATGACAGATTTATTTATCTTTTTTAAGGGATTTCAATCATATTTCAAGCAATTCAAAACAATCATTGCAAACGGAAGTATTGCAAACGTGTCTGAAGTTGCTCAGCTGAAGGAAATAATCCATTATTTATCGGCTTTTATATATCGGCCAAATTTTCTTATTGGGTCGATAATGATAACATTAAAAATAAACATATATTGGCCGATACCGATACCTTTTATGGAACCTTAATTTTAATAGTGGACTTAAACTGGCTTCTGTGGTTCCTTTTTTGTGTATTTGAATTGGCATCAGCAAATCACCTGGTGAATGTATAGTCTGATCATGTAAGATCTCTTTGTTTTATTAAGTTGTTGATTTAATTTACGTCACCTTTCTTCTGTGGAACACAAACTGAAAAATTTTGAGGAATGCTACAATGAGTGAGGACTGGAGCTTTGAGGCCAAAGCATCATAATAAATGATGAATCATGAATCATATGGATTATGTGCTATACAGAGTCTTCTGAAGCCATACAATAATTTTATGTGAAGAACAAAGCAATATGATCCAAAAATTTAAGCTGAATCTTTTCACAGAATGTTTATTCGGTTCACAAAAACAAAATGATCAGAATGATTTGTTCGTGAATCAAACTGATCTGGTTCTTGAGTTCAACTCACTGATTCAGTGCTGTTCTCAAATCAGAATCTTTCTCGAGGGGAAGAATGTGAAAAATTACTCGGAATGTCGTCTGAATTATCTCAAACTGAACGTGCTTTAAAATAATGATTACTTGCACACTGCTTCGAGTGCTGAATCTTTTCATAGAAGGTGATAAAAATGTAAAAGCCTGACTTGCACATGCACCACACCGGTCCGGTTCTCTTCTCATCTGTTCCCGAATATAATCTGCAAATGTGGCCTTACTTCCCCAAAAATGACTAATGGAAATCAGTAAATGATTTTCAGGGTAAATGGTTATCTGTTAATGACAAAGGGTGTTTGGATGGCTTGTGCTGGATATTCTGTGGCATCTCTCTTTAGGTATCCATAATGCAGGTTAATGCAGCATCGTGCATTGGGCATTGGACTGATGTCTCTCTCATGTGGTTGGAAGCGATGCTGAACTTCAATATCCTGAGTGCTGTAATCTGCTGCTGTCGCTAACCTCCTCTAACCTGTCGTCTAGAAGCCTCCTATTCAGCAGGGCTTTGCTGTGTTTGTGTTGGCTCTCATGAGCAGCCCTAAAGCCTGGGAACGCCAGTCTACTCCCCCACTGTCTACTCTAATCCAGGACTGACTTTCTGCCTGCCACTGACTCGCATTTATTTTTTCATCGTTGTTGTTGTTGTTGTTGTTTTTAAAGCTTACCCTATCTATAGTGACTTAAGGGCGGCATTTAACATTATTAAATTTGTGTCCTGGAATGATTTTTTGAAAGACATATCTGATTTTGGAAAATCATTTCATTAATGTCCCATTTGACTTAACTTTTTTTCATATATGCATTTTGCATTGTACATGATCATCACAGTTTAGCTGGATTCATATGAACTGGCTATTTATTTCAGTTATTTTTATCCTTTATGTTTTATGTTTTAGTGTGTATTTTTTAATAGACGCCATTCTCTTTCTATAAGAACAGTTTTATAAAAACATAAATTGTTTTTATAAAAACAATTGTTTATGGTTGTTTATGGTTATGTAAGGGACTTTACCTCAATACTGTGCAGCCTTATATTGGAGAAGGATTGTCTCCTGTTTTTAAGTGGTTTAACACCAGGAATCCTCTATGGAGGCCTGGGATTGGAGTATCACGCACATGTTCCGCAGGTTAACACAATCTGTGTTTACAGACACCCTTTAGCCAGGGCGGGTGAAGTACCCGTGGTTCTTAAACCCTCCTATTTTTAGACAACTAGATTTAAGCCCAGTCGCAAGGAGCTGCTGCACCATATTTACACTCTACTACAAGGGCCACTGTAAAGAGACTCCATCCTCCATCTTTCAGTTCTCTCCACCTTTCATTAGTCTTTGTCCTCCACATTCTATAGTATTGATGGATAGAGAAGTCTTTTTAAGTCAATAAGCTGAATGTACCCATTAGAGAAGTTATGAGCTAATTGCCCCAGCTTTGAAAGCACAGGACCCGTATCTACAGGAGATCTCAGGAATGAGTAAACAACTTCTGTTGTCTGCCCTACTGGTGGTTTATATATTTTTTTTCATTGTCGTTTTAACAACCAAGGTTTGAATGACTTGAAAGCTTGAATTAGTGAATGAAAGTGAAATGGTAACACTTTACAATAACAGGGCATGAATAATCATGTACTAATACCTGAATTAGTTACTTCAACATGAACTCATGATTAGTGAAGATATGAACTAATCATGAACCAATGAAGAGCGATCATTAACTACGAGAGGAGTCATAATGATTCATGCATGAATAACACAGCAGCCTTAAACATGTTAGTACATGTTTGATAGTTAATGCATTAATTAACGTTTTTGGGGTAAACTAAATCAATCAGGCTCCGTAAGAATAAATAAGAAGTAATCTAAATTTGAATTAAACATATGATTTAATACTGCCATAATTTAAACTGTAATATCATAATCTGCCATCTGCACCTTTGTGTCAAATAATTGGAATGGCACATGATTATTTAGCCATTAATTACACAGATCTGTCTAATCAAACATGGAAAATAGACTAATAACTGGAACTATAGTATGTAGGGTTTGTTTCTGGTGGGACACTCATTAGTGGTGCACTCGGTTCTTGCTCAACACCATAGACTGTAAAAGAAATGGACACAGCGACCCCATAGATTTCAACCAAGGGGGTAATCCATCGACCGGAAGTTGAAGCCGGCCGGGTGCCGCCATGTTGTAGCAGAACTTCACTTGCGTTAGCATTTCCATTGACTCCCATTCATTTTGGCGTCACTTTGACAGCGAATAACTTTACATCTGAGGCGTTTAAAGACTCCATTTGTCCATTATTTATTTCTAAAGAAACACGACAATGTATAAAGTGCTCCATTACCTTCTATGTTACATTATGGCCCCGTAGAAACAGTTTTAGTAAAAATAGGCTAACGATTGCATCATAACCACTCGACTCTCTGTCGCGCTGTACAGAAATTACCGTACAGACAGGAGGAGAAGCTCGCAGGCAATCGGGGGGACGTCCCGTCAAGGGAGAAGCCCATAGATAATGAGTCCATAAAAGCAACGGAATACTTACTCCTGCTCACTCACGCCCCAAAGAACTCTTTGCTCAAGTTCCCCGTCTCTGCAAGATTAACGTTGGCAATTCTCACGCATAGCTACTAGAAGAGTAACGTCTGTCAGACAGGTTGCTCACGTCATCAAGCTTAGTTTGAGTCTGCGCGTCAGGAACGGAAGTGCTCAGAAATCGCTAAAAATGGGCTTCAACTGTCTCAACTGAGTTCCAATGAGATGGCTCTGTCCATTTCTTATACTGTCTATGATTTCAACGGAGAAAAGTGAAGCCAATTAGAAGCACTCACTTCCTGATGGCTGATTGTACTGTGCAGGCTCAAACTGAGCTTGACGACGTAGATGTGACGTGAGCAACCTGTCTGACAGTTGTAAGTCTTCTAGTAGCTGTGCCAAGACAAATCTGAATTGAAATCTGAAACAAATACGTTGTTGAAATATTTTGTCCCGTTTATGGATTCTCTATCTATGGGCTTCTCCCTTGACTTTATGCCTCCATGTCCCCCCGATTGCCTCATAGACAGTAAAAGATTGCCTGCGAGCTTCTCCTCCTGTCTATACGGTAATTTCTCTACTGTGCGACAGAGAGTCGCGTGGTTATGACACAATCGTTAGCCTATTTTTTTCAAAAACGGCTTCTACTGGGCTATAACGTAAGATACAAAGTAATGGAGCCTTTTATACATTGTCGTGTTTCTTTAGAAATAAATAATGGACAAATGGAGTCTTTGGACGCCTCAGACGTAAAGTTATTCGCTGTCAAAGTGACGCCAAAATGAATGGGAGTCAATGGAATGTTAACAGCAGGTGATGGTCTGCTACAATGGCGCCCCCCAGAGGAAGCTTCAGTTTCCGGCTGATGCATTACCCCCTTGCTCAGCACGTTAGTTTTGTTCCTATGGTACTGCTGGCATTTTAATCTCATAAATGTTGACTGCTTTGGTAAAAGGAATTAATAATTAAAGACATGTTTGCATGTATGTTGTATTTGGGAGTTTTCAGGAGGTTAAGTACAGTAATTAACTGTAATTTTTGATGTTTAAATGCTTATGCTTCGATAAGCATTAGCTTATGGCTTATGCCCTATTTTACATGTAAATGTGCCTTATGTGTGTCTTTACAGGTATGTTTGGCCTTTCTTTTAAGTCCATATGTGTTTAATTGTATAAATAAAAATAATAGAACTACACATTTTTTATCTTTGTTTTGTTTCACCAGGGGTGTAAAGGAATAAGGATGGCACTCTTATTGTATATGTTTATTCATATTTTAGTTAATGATTTGTAAGTGCATCTTTACTTGAGGAGGCACATCATAATTAATTCATTATTAACTAACCATACACTAATATGAACTATTGGCTTGTTAATGTATCATTATGTCATGACTTTACTTGAGGGGGCACATCATTACTAACTCATGATTAACCCTCTAGGCGCCACGGTCGAGTTTACTCGACAAGATGCGGCACTGAATAAAACGGCCGATTTTGTCAAATTGGGTGTCAAATTTCGTTCGACCTCCCCTCCACTGGATGGCAGACACGTCATGCTTCATCCCCGAATAAAAAAAAAAACGTCATGTTTCTATACAAAATGTTCGAGTTAGAGCGCATTGAATCAGTGCGATCAAAAGCGGAGCTAGTGTGCGAGTGAGCCATTTTATCAGATCCTCTCCGCAATCGCGGCGACAGTATTGTGGTGGAGACTTTGTCTAATACCACTGGGTATGTTAGACGAGGTCGAAGTATTCATAGGACAGTTAGGAGGCAACGTGGAGGCAGGTTGGGGAGTCGCAATGACAATGACAGTAGTCCGAGCTGTGCATACTCGGCGCGCGCACGAGGCAGATCTAGCCGCGCTGCTCATATCATGTCACTCATGATCTGTGCGAGTGAGCGTTTGAAGTAAACAGGTCTTGTCTACTTGTGTTTGTATGTCATATGAATAAAATATATTTGCCCCATACATGGAATCAGAGTGCCTACTGTATTTAGTAAATGGAAAATCTCTACAGCAAAAGGCCAATCACTACATGCATTCGGTTTGTTTCTACCATTTATTAGTAATGATTTACACAGTTGTTTGTTTACTACTTACTATATACCTGAGCATTCAGTATTGTGCAATATAGCATACAGAAGGTGATGGACATTTTGGGGGGAAAGAAGTGCTGCATTTTATCATTTAAACATGTGACTTTTCATGAAAATTCTATAATCCAAGATTGCCACCACCTTATAACGTCATAATATGCTAATTAGATGGGAAAATGTAATCCCTACATAAACTTTGGGTCATCCTTAATATTTCTCTAATTTACAGAAAGTCTCTATCTTTTATCACTTTTAAGATATAGCCTTTTGAAATTAAGATGTCAAAATCGAACGTTTTAGGAAAAAACCTCTGGCGCCTAAAGGGTTAACTAACCATACACTAACATAAAGTAATGGCTTGTTAATGCATGACTGTGTCATGACTTTGTGATCTGTGAAATTAATTAACATTTTACAAAAGTCAAACTCAAATGGAGTTATGGGGTTTTTGACCAGCGAATGTGTGCGAATGTGCATTTTGTCCGTCATTAAAACCCCACATTACATTTTCATCAACAGGTTACAAACTAGTTTATTGGGCGCTCAGTTTGTAGCAAAATACATTTGGCCAAAATATAATTTTATAAATGATGAAATGCTAGGCTACTGTATGCACAGGCTATTTAACTGTAGGCTTTGTATTGGCTATGACTAGATGGCAAATGCTAGACCTCTCTCTCAGGTCCCACATGTCTCAGTTAGACATCAAATAAATAAAATAAGAGCCTTTATAGACATAGTGTTTAGTACTTATTCAAACAACAAGATTCTTTGTTTACCCTTGCAAAACTTCGTTCAGCTGTCTGCTGCTGTGCGTGAATGAACTGAACTTCTGCTACGGGTAATTTCATATTGTTGTGCAGCAGCATGTCTTACATACTCACAACAGCGTGTAAATGTATTGGCAGTAGCAAGTCTCTGTACTTGCTCTTCAGCAGCAGTAGCAGTGTAGCAGATCTATTCAATCAAGACCAAATACATTAACATTGTCATATCCGTTAGGGACCGTTCGGAATTTATGGAAAGGGCCACCGGAGGAAAATAGGGGAGGGTCATGTCTTTTTATTCTTTGTTAAGGGGGAGGGTCATCCAACTTTTTTAGTCTATAGGGGAGGGTCACCCAACTTTTGTATTCATCAAAACAGCTAAATTTCAAAGTGGCTTGTTTGGTGCATATTTCTTTCCATGTAGCTACAGCTCTCTCGGTCTCGGCCCCCTATCGCTATCAGATGGGTCTGACCCGGTGTTCTGACGATTTGTGCTGCCTTGTCGAAAAATGCTACCGTAACGCGAATCGATCACAGAATGTCGATTAATATTATATGAAATACAATTATAATACAATTCTAAGTTATGAGTAGCTACTGTATACTTTAGACTACTGTTTTTATTTTTAAAACGGTGTGAAAATTAAAAATTATCATCAAATATTCATCTTTGACTTGTCAAAGCACACTTTTCCTTAGTAACTGAAACTTTCAGTTATTATTGTTCAGCTGGCTGACCGTACACATATTCATATGCTAGTTAGCATTTTTAAAGGGAAATTACAATATAACACATGAAAATGTACCTTTTGTTATAAAAAACTGTGCGTCTGCACATGCGCATGACCATTAAGTAGCAAATCTCGATGGGTAGCATGAATCGTCAGAACACCGGTCTGACCCAACAAAAATCCAGTTTGGCGCTGTCTGACAGTGCGCGCGCGCTTCAGTAGGCTACGCGCTCAGAAAAAGTGCATTAGAACAGAACGCCAACGAAAGGTTTACCCGGCAAAGCTTTAAAGCACGAGCAAATAATGAACTTTTGTGATTGCGAATAAGTGCAGTGTCCTGTGAGTGCTACTCTACCGCTGCATTAACATGTGATGTGAATGTACGTCGAGTTTTACAGTAATGGGACTGAGGCGCCAGAACTGCAGCTTATGTGCGCTGTAGCACGATACTATTTTAGTTTCCATTCTGTGTTTCCACAGCAATGTTAGTGAGCAAATCTACTGAAATTGCCACAATAACAGTGGAGTGTGATGTGTTGGACATAGGGCTACTACATTTTTAAATTACTATTCGTATTATTTGAAGTTAACATAATAAAATACGTAGACCTACACCAAAAAAACTTGTTGAGGATAAATTCTTTAAAATTGGGCAATTCCAGCGTTGTGGACGTGACATTTGCAGTCAAAACTTGAAATATAAATTCTCAGAAAATGCATTTTTTACTGAAACGTCTGTTTATATATTCATACTCCCTTAAGGCGGGCTTACACAGTGCGATTTTTTGCTGTTTTACGAGCTCGCAGATGATTTTTTTCACTCGAGAGAAATCGCGTGGAAATCGGTTGTGCTCGCATGTTGCGGCTCGTGTCGTGTGCTAGGAAGATACGAGCCGAGCCGAACCTCTCGACCTCACGATAATTTTTAAACATGTCTAAAAAGTTCGGGAGCTGTAGGCTTGAATTCGTGAGGTGTGTGCGCTGTGCAGTTGAATGAGCCGATTTGTCGATCTATCTGAATTTGACCAATCAGGAGCTGAAGAAATCCACAGAAGAAAGACGTAATAAAAGAAAGTTTCATATTTATTATAATGTTTTTTTTTCATCTATGTTTATTATGAAAAGTATAGCCTATACGCATCGGGAGACATGGCCAGACATGATTTTGACCACTTTATTAAGTGTTGTTTTATAGAAAGCCTTTCTTTAAAGTGAATTTCGTTTTGTATAAATTGTATCTTAATTTTAATCAAATTTTCATCAACCAAACCTGGATTTAATTAATAAGAAGCAAATATAGCTGGATTTACAAATGCACATCTTGATTGTTGCATGCAGCACAACATATGTCGAAATAAGACATAACCACAACAAACATCGAATTGTCCTGGTTTGAGACTGTTAATAACACAAAATATTATTTTTATTTTTTTCGTGTTCGCATTTATGAGGGAATTTTTTTTTTTACTGACGTGACAGTTCTCCGTTACGGACATGACCGCTCTGAAAGTGACTTTAAAACTTTTACATATAAATATGTAGAAAGCTTGACATGTCTACTTTTTAACAGAATAATTCAAAACGAAAGAAAACAGACTACAGACTCTGCTTCTGTAATCCGTAAATGTGCATTTCTCTCTGGCGCGTTCACTACTGCGAAGATCACGAGTCAGCATAATCACCTTTATATTTGCAGCCACACTGACAAAGACTTGTTTATTAATAAACAATTAAAATGTCCCCTTGAAATTATTCATAATCATTACTTTTGCCGGTTCTTTGTGGCAGCTTTAAGATACTGTATTGGCAGCGCCACCCTTACATTTTACATGAACGCATCACCACGGCATCAGCACCGAAAACATGATTTAAAAAAAAATTATTTTTATTTTTTTCAAATCAAAAATCGTGATACAAACCGAATTGTAGGTTTGGTCTATCGTTACAGCCGCAAGATGAGAAAGCAGGAGTTTAGTCGTTTATCGTGGAATGGCTATCTGAACATCTTTGCCAAAACCAGTACACAAATAGGCTAATTAATAAATTATCGGGGAGGGTCATGCCTTTTTTCACAATCATTTTGGAGAGTCATAGAAAAAAATATTGCTGGCGAAGGGAGGGTCAAGTCTTTTTTGACTACAGATCTCAAAACTCCTCCGGTGGCCCCTTAAATAAATAACGAACAGTCCCTTACCATGCTAAAATTTTGTCAGGATAGAAATATGTTTATGAAAACCACATTAAAATAAATAAATAAAATATTTTTTCTCGTTCTTGATTTGATCTTTACATGTTCATCCACATATGGTGACTAACAAAACCCTGACTGACTGTTAATCTTTCCATTCCCAGATGTTCGTGGTCAAATGGTCCAGATGGATAGCAGTAAGTCAGGATTTGTGGGCTCACAGGTAGAGCTGCGCTGTCAGTTTGTCAACAGCAACCCACCTGTAAAAATCTCCCAGGTCACCTGGCAGAAGCTGGTCAACGGCACTAAGCAGAACGTGGCCATCGCCAATCCAACCCTAGGCGTGTCGGTGCTGACCCCCTTTAAAGACCGTGTGCGCTTCAAGAACTCTGCCATTCGCCAGCGCACGCCTTCCCTGGAGGACACCACCATAGTCTTCAACAAACTAAAACTGTCGGATGAATCCACCTACATCTGCGAGTACACAACCTTCCCAGCTGGCAACAGGGAGAACATGGTTAATCTCACCATTTATGGTATGTAATGCCGCTATCCTCCTAATACCAACTGTACAGCAATCTCTCCAGGCCACGAATACCACAAACGCTGATTTATTTTTTTGTGACTGCATTATGCATTTACAAATGACTCCAAATGAGATTTAAGAGCTAATAATTTCAGCAAACTATTTTTTGTAAGCTTTAGTGATTAATTGAAAACTCACTATCATTAGATTACTCTGAGGACCTGAGCAGTGTAAAAGCACTTACTGTTGTAGCAGTTACGCCTAGATGTGTGAAACATGCTTTTGGAGCCAAGGTTGTGCTGCAGTGGATTTTGCTGGATTTTTTGTAGTGCTCACATCACATAAACTGAGATTAATTTTTTTGGTTTTGAGATTAGTAAACATTTGATTTCACAGAAGAAGAATTTCTGTGCGTATTGCATAATTTTCCAAGTTGATGAGGCTTTTGTCTGTTCAAAGTTCGTTTTCCATGAAAACTGATTATATAGAGCATTGTAGTTATTAATGAAAAACACAAAGTAATAAGCTGAAAAGCTATCAAAACATAACTTGGGACAGACTATTGCAGTAATCCAGGAGTCGCCTGCAGTGTGCCTGTGTTGTAAGCCTCTGTATTTGTCCTGCAGTTCGCCCTATGATCCAGATGAGTCTGTCCACACCCTCCATAGTGGCGGGATCCAAAGATCTGAAGATGACTGTTGCCACATGCGTTTCTGCCAATGGGAAGCCACCCAGTGTGATCACATGGGAAACCGATTTGGTTGGAGAATCCAACACTCAGGAGATACGCAACCCTGATGGGACTGTCACTGTGCGCAGTGATTACTTGGTGATTCCCAGTCGAGAAATACACCAACAGCTGCTCACCTGCGTCTCCACATATAATGACGAACAATTCACGGACAGTGTCACGCTCAACATTCAGTGTAAGAAACCATGCTTTACAGTACTGTTCAAAAGTTTGGGGTCAGTAAAAGTTTAAAAAATGTATTGGAAAAAAATGAATACTTATTCAGCGAGGATTCATTTAATCGATTAAAAGTCACTGAAGACTTTTACATTGTTACAAAAAAAATCTATTTCAAATAAATGCTGTTCTTTCGAACTAAATATTAAACAGCACATTGATGATTGAAATTTTACTTCAGCACCAATCAAGGATTTCTGAAGGGTCATATTTTCAACATTGATTAATAAATGTTTCTTGTGATACTGAAGACTGAATATATGTATAGATGAATAATGAATAATATGTATTCAAAAATACATCATGGAGTCTCAATTAGAACTATTTTTATTCAAAATTTGTGTTACTGTTTACATCAATTTTATTTCGTGTCCATTGAAGGAAAGAACAAAAAATACTTAGATACATTTATGTTGTATTTTGCTCCTTGTCTACAGATGATCCAGAGGTGTTAGTAGATGGCTTCGATGGAAACTGGTATTTGAACAGAGAAAACGTTCAGCTCACCTGCTTGGCTGATGCCAACCCACCCATCTCTTTGTTTCAGTGGAGATAGTATGTCATTTTAGTCTTAGTAAACAACATGCCTTTGAATTCTGTGCTGATTTATTCATCATTCAAAGAACGTTCACTTAAAATATATTGAAATAGATGATGATCTCAAAATATACCGTAGCATATCTCTGTCGATTACCACAGAAAATAGTTTCAACTCGGGTTTGCATTGCACTTACTATTGATGTTGTTCTTTGCATCTTAGCATCAGTGAAATCTCATGCAAAACCTGATGAGCATTTCTCTCTCTAGCTTGAATGGAACTATGCCGAGTACAGCAGAACTTCGTGACGATGTGCTGATCTTCAAAGGTCCTGTAACCTATGACATCTCGGGAACGTACATCTGTGACGCCACCAACAGCATTGGGACAGGCTCAGCATCCGTAGAGGTCATTGTCACAGGTACATTGTTTACACTTTCTGTTGGACCGAATGCTTAACTGCTTTTCTGCATGTGAACCTTAAATATACATGTGAATCTTTTAGTCTTTTACCCTAAGCTTACTCTCGACTGCCTCTGAAACATCACTTAAGCATTATCATGCCATTGTTGTGTCAATAAACAATGTGGACTCTCACTGCCTGAAACTGTATTTAGTTCTTTGGCCCTAAGTTTTATTTTGGCGTTTTTTCACTTGCTTGCTGGTGCAGCACTTTGCATGTGGCTGCAAGTTGTCTGTGTGTGGCTTCTGAATGAACCATAGTCTTTGAGGATCTCCTGAATCATTTTCCTTTTGGCATGCTGTTAACATAAGGTGTGGTCTATAGAAACGTTGAATAGAAACATTTACTTGTGTGTTCATGTATGTGTGGTTCTTCCGGCCTGCTGCATGGTTCGATCTCTTTGGTGTAGTGACGGCACCTGGGATTGTACAAAGAAAAGAAAAGTCATCCCCATCCTGACTCCCTCCTCCTACTCATGTTGCTTTTTAAAAGACCTTGTGAAATCGAAATTGAGCTTTGTGGCTTTTAGTCAGCGTCCAATATGTAAATGTACTCCTAAAAGTTTTATTTAAGTTTTTTTTTTTTTTAGCTTTTAGCACATTTACACTACTGTTCAAAAGCTTGGGGTGAGTAAGATTTTCTTTAAAATAAATGAATACTTTTATTCAGCAAGGATACAATTGATCAAAAGTGACAAAGATATTTATAATGTTACAAAAGATTTCTATTTCAAATGAATGCTTTATATTCAAATGCATTATATACATTAAAAATTTAAACCGGTTATGGTGTCTACAAAAACATTAATCAGCACAACTGTTTTCAACATTAATAATAATAAGAAATGTTTCTTGAGTACCAAATCAGCATATTAGAATGATTTCTGGAGGATCATGTGACACTGACGACTGGCGTAATAATGCTGAAAATTCAGCTTTGCCATCACAGGAATAAATTACATTTTAAAACATTCTAATAGACTAAAATATATTTGATCTAATTTATAGATAATAAATGCAGCCTTAGTGAGCACAAGATACTTTTTTCAAAAACATAACAAAAAATGTATTCAAACTTTTGAACAGCAGTATGGCCTGTTCTAAGTAAAGATACAAGCCCTTTGATATGATCCTAGACCCCACGTCCTGTTTCAACAGGAAATACATCAACCCATGAAAAAAAAAATGTGCACAAGGTCTTTAACAACCTCATATTGTTATGCAATTTAAAAGTGATCAATATGACTACCTCTTTCCTTACCCAGAATTCCCTAGCTACCCACACGAGGTGTCTCAGGAGCAACAGCAAGCAGGTGCCGTCATTGGTGGAGCTGTTGTTTGTGGCACAGTGCTGTTGGCTGCCATTACGCTCCTGGTAGTGTTTTTCTATCGCCGGAGATGCACATTTAAAGGAAATTACAATACGAAAAAGCAAATCCTTGGAAATGGCTACAGCAAGGCTGGCAGCGTGCCGCCACACCCCTCGCTACCTCACAGTCTGACCTTCTCTGAAGAATCAGATGAAGAGAAGAAGCTGGAACTTTACAGAGGCTCCAGTATTTTAGGAGGACGCACTCAGGAGTTTCACAACTGCCATGACAGCAGGATGAAGACCTACTGCGCGGGACTGATCGAGGACCATGAGAGATGCGAATGTAACGAGCAGACTTATTTTTACGAGTATGGATCTGAGGTGGAGGTCTCAGTGGACATGGTTCCTCAGATGGACGGCTCTGTCATCTCTAAAGAAGAGTGGTATGTGTAGAATTCAAAACGTTGAACTTCTCAGCACGTCCATTTTTCTTCTCGTTCTTCGCCATCTCCTTCCTTTTGAAGCAGGCTTTGGGATTCAAACTGACGTTGGATTTGATTCACTTAGACAGCATTGTTGGCATGAAAATCCAAAATGATGATGGATGTTTGGAGATTGGACATGTCGATTACTTTGCATGACATAATCTCTGTTTCAAAACCTAGCACGCTATTTATGGCAGCCATCATAATTATGCATAGTTATTTGAACATTTTTGCATAATGCATAATTATGCTGCCTATTGAAATAGCCAATTCTAAATCAGCATCACAATCATTCACGTAGAAGACTATCCCATAATACATTGCGATAAACTCACTGAAAATTTTTTTTGTCAATACATTTAAATGTAATTAAAATGAATTATTTTGCCAAATATTTGTGTATGTTGTGTTAGAATTTCCCCAGTGCACCTGACTTAAGTTCAGTATGCCTAAGAATAATAGACTATATAAAGACTATAGCTATACCGACTGCATAAAATGCCTAAGACTATAGCTATACTGACTACATCAAATGCCAAATAATTATAGCTACCTGACTACATTGGTAACCCCGGACGCCTAAGAGCCGGGCAACGTCTCGCCCCCCAGTGAATACTATCACTTGGGAATTAGATCTCTAGTGTTCCACTGACCTGCTGCACAGCAGTAACCAGACAGACTCCAGACAATGCCAGAGAATCCCACCAGAAAAAGAGTACAACAGTTTATAGAATAAGTGCATGGCAAAGGTGACGTGATTAATTACATCCTTTTTCTCTAATATGATTTGTTCTTATGTATAATTCTCTAGTAGGTAAAAGCTAATTTGGATTCCTTGATACTCCAGCTTGTTGCGCAAGTCATGAGGTTAAATATATTTTCAGACAACTGTCTAGTTTTGTTTCCTCTTTTGTTATATTCAGACACACTAACTTTGGCCCAAGTGTTGGGGACATTTAGTATTCAAAGCAAATAAATTTCAATCCAGCAAGTCAAAGGAATGTTAGTTATGATTAATTAAATTCCTCCACAATGATTATAGAGTATTGTGCTGTTAGTTTAGCAACATCATTTCATACTCTATTGAAATCAATTGTGAGTTGCGTTCTATTGTCCGCAGCACTTACGTGACCCAGGCATCCCAAATCGGTCACTTTCCATGACATTCAGGATGTTAAATCACTAGGTTTTGTTACAGTCCTGTTAGCTTAGCAACATGCTAACTTAAGTCACAGTTGATTTCAATAGAGTTTGAAGTTGGAGTTTCCGAGGTAGATGTCCTAAATCAGTTATTTTCAATGATGTTTAGGGCGCTGGCTCAAATAGGTTTTGTAACAGAGCTAATATCACTAACATGCGCTGGGTATTTGTCAGCACAACCCTTTAAAATGGATGTCAAGTTTGGATGAGAAAACATCTCGACAGTGCCATTGTTTTGAGAAAGCAGTTTTGCCCTGGTATAGTGTTCACTTTAAGGGCAAGTAGAACTGTACTATAACCTATAAACTGTGAAAGTCTTACACTGTGGATATATTTTTATGCATGATTCTTGGAAACTCAGATGTTGTGTTTTTGTTGTTGTTATTGAAACAGAATAGTGACTTTCTGGCTGCTATAATCACAGGTTTCATTATACAATACAATACTTCTCTGCACTGCAGTAGTCAAATACCACCTATTGAGAATATGAACATGTAGATAAACAATCAAATAAACTGTGGCTGTAGCTTTCAAGAGTCAGCGATTCATTGCATGTCTCACCGGCTGCAATCTACAATATGAGGCCTGCTTGAATATGTAATGTTCATGTTGTTATTTGAAGTTATTGGAGATGATACACAAATACATTGTACTAGACTGTATGTGTTTTGAATCGCTTTATGTAAAATGATTTCTTTTTTATGACACTGAGGAACAAACTGCTTGAATGTTACATTGGCTTTTGGTGTTGTTCAGCTAATGGACTTTCCTAGGATGTGCTGTACAATATTTAAAACATTGTGCTTTGTGCTAATTGGAAGAATTTGTGTTTTTACACTCGTAATTTTCTTTATGTGTTGAAGTTTATTATGCTGCCAAGACAAACCTATTCAGATATAAAGTGTTTGTTTTTGCTGTTCTTGTTATTTGTATTTATTGTGAAAGCACAAGTGTTGTTAAGTCTTGTGAATTCTCGGCTGAAAAATAAATCAAAATGTAAATCAAGTCAGTTAAAATAGTCGAGAAAAAAAGTTGCATTTTAAAGTCTTATTTGTCTGATTATGAGTAATATTTTCTCTTGTGATATAATATACCAGAATCAATAAATTGATAAACTCCATTTTCCAAGCTGAGCAATTTAAGTGTGTTTGGGGTCATCTGGTCTGGACATTCTTTATGGTGTAGGTCTCTTATTTGAGGTTGGGTATGGGTCTGTTTTGAGTGAAAACATTATGCCATTAACATTTCCTTTACAGCCATTAGAGCACCCCACGGCAAATCCCCTTTTTACTAGTTTGCATTGACATCATTGTTGTTTTATGTACACAATGACCTAAGTGAAAGCTCCCATGAATACCTTCCATGGCTGGTTTGTTGGTATGAGTTTGCACAAAAGAAGGGCATGTAAGCTAATGTGAGCCGGATGTGTGGGTTTTTTCTCATCAACACAAAATAATAGGACTTGATCCGAACAATAGAGCCATTCCCGTTAATGTAAGAGCAGAAACATGTTTCAGAGGCATGTCACATTTAAATACTAAAGTATCCGATTATTAAAAAGTCAGTGACAGTGATTATTTGTTATGTAGTGTATATATGGTTGAATTAGCAAGGAGATGGCCAACGTTTATTTTTCCTGCAGAGAAACCCCAGTCACTGAGCGCTGCAGAGAGGGTTATGGGTGTCCTTGGATGGGTGATTGCACTGGGCATCATCCTCTGTATAGCTGGCACAATATATTTGGTCAACAAACAGAAGCGGCACAAACACGCAGGGTCAGACAAAGATTCGTAAGTACTCAATTCAGTTAAAATGCTACATTTGGAAGGATACCTCTTCCAAATCCTGAGACTTTACCATTGAACTGCGTAATTATTTTCTTTCCCCAGTTATATATATATATTCACTCTGTGGTAGCAGTAAAAATATATTTACCTGGCTAAATTTTACATCTTTATATAGTCTGTTAGTAAAATATTAGTAAATATATAGAATAGAATAGAATAGAATAGAATAGAATAGAATAGTAGAATATATAAATATTCTATACATTTATATAATATTTTTATTTTAATGTTTATATTATATATAGAATATGATTATTGTTTCATATTATTATATACATGTATTGTATAAATACAATGTTCCTTATATATACTGTACATGTGTGTGTGTGTGTGTGTGTGTGTGTGTGTGTACATATAGGCTACACATACATGCACACACAAACATATATATATATATATATATATATATATATATATATACACACATTTAATAATATATATACACACATATTATATAAACACAAACGTTTATGTTTGATGCGATAATCACAATTAATCGATTTGACCGCATATTATAAATTGATGCTGGTTGTACTCTTTCACATTATTAAAAAATAAATTATGCCTAAACGTTTTTATATTACTGACTTACTAATTTTATAGTTAAAGAGTAGAGCATTGTCTGACTGTTACAGTGTGATTTTCCTAAAGTTTCTGACATCTAAGACATAAGACTAAATGAAACCAGCATGTAGTTGTTTTATGGAATTGTTATGGTTAAGACCCTCCATCTCTTCCTCTCTATTATTGCAGGAATAGTTCTTCCCCTGCCCACAAAAAGCCTTCCTCGTCTAAAAAGAAGGCAGCTGATGACTTCCAGGTAAGAGAGCACTCAGTAAAGCCACAGAAACACCAGTATGGCCTCTGTCCATTTTATCAGATGAAAAGAAGCACTAATGCACCACGGTCTGGCTACCGACCTGAATAGAGGTACTGAGGCTTTAATGATAAACCTGAATTGCCTTTGGCCTCAGCCTTAGTGTGTAGAGAGCGCCTCCTACTGGAGAAGAGAACAAACATGCTGCTACTGCCTCCCTGTTGAGTCCTAATACCTCTCACAAGACCCCCATCAGGTGTATTTATTATCACAATGTATGTTTTAGCAGTAACTCTGTATAACTTCCTTGAACTTTGCTACTTTTTAAATATTTATGTGTTCTGAATTGGAAAAAAATGGTCCAGGTTTGAGCGTGTCAGCACCAGCATGCGTAATATCAGGGTGACAGTGTCAGCCGCGTGCCTGTGCGCTCTCATTAAATATGTACAGCGTTCATTCTCTCTTTCTCTCTATCTGACCTTGAATCTTTGTTCCCACAGAGCCCCGGGAGGTTCTACGATGAGCTCCCAAACACGGCCGACTACGTGAGTTACCGTTTGGCGTGTAACAAAGAGGATTATCTGGAGCAGCACTCTCCTCCCATTCAACCTCCTCTGACCTTCCTGCCCCAAAACCCCTACACTCAGCACTGCAACCAGACCGCCATATTCACTTACCCCACACCCCCCGCCGGCCCCATCTCCTCATACACCTTCCCCAAAGAGCAGTACGTATGAATACATTTGTGACCTCTCTCTCTTTCTGGATTTATTCAGCTGCTCTGGCCATTGTGTACTTTTTTTGTATTGTGTTCTTTCTGGAAACTTTCAAAAATGTAATAGATTTTTTTTATTCTCTAAGCACAATTGGATTTGCATGCGTATTTTCAATTTTTAAAAATATTGCTTAGATTTAATTGACAAATAATTACAGATTAAAGCATCAGAGTAGATTCTGATTCTATGTACTGAATAAATTATCATTGTCTTAAAGTAGGTTGGTGGTCCCCATTTACAACAGGCCCGTATTGTTTATTGTATTGTGTACAGTTATGCATCACTCCATTGTTTAATGTCATTTGGGACTTTCACTGTATTTGTTTAACTGAACAGGTTTACCTACAGGTTAATTTTATCTTGCTAAATTTTACGTTGTCTTTAAAAATTTTAAATATAATGCTTATTAATATGTTTTTTATGTATTATGTGTGTGTGTGTATACTTTTTTAATAAACATTATATTTATTATTTTCAATACCATTTTTACTTATTTTATATTAAAATGGGTATTTTTTTTTCAGCTTTAGTAATGGCGAAACTTGCGACAGCATGATCTATGACCAATACAAAATAGTCATTATTCATATTTTTTGCATCTTTACACTGTATATGCTGTGTGTATGTATGAGTGTATATATGTTACACACACTGTATATATGAGACCTTTTTTTTGTGCACCAGCATATTCCAGGAAGTAGAACTGTGAATCTCTTTGGTCATTTGTGCTTTATTATTGTTTACATTATGCTTTGTGACATTTATGCACAATGGTACAAAGTTATTTCATGCACTGCAATTTTAATAACTGCATAGAGTATTTATATAGTGTATGGGCATGAGACAATGTGCAGAAATGTGATGCATTACATTATATGTATTTGTGTGTTGTTATAGTGACCAGCTGGTACTGAATAAGTTGTTAATGATGTAAATGAATGTTTTAACCAAATGTGATTTTTTTTCTTCTCTTTTCTACTAATAAATAAACATTGGATTCAATATAAAAATTTTTTTGGTTTTAATATCGCTGATTATATCTGATAATATTGTATATTTTCTTCCATTTAACCAGAATGTGATGATGCAATGCAATGCAAAGTGTAATGAGGAAGTGATTGTGTGATGGTTACACAATTATTTAAAATAAAATAATAATCTGATTAAACCTACTTATAGATTGAATTTAATATACATGACATACTGTATGCCATCTGGCGTGAACATGACAGATCACAGCTGGTTTCGTCTGGTTACAGAACTGATTTGCGCTAATCACATAACTCCGATTATGAACTATTTGCACGAGTGTGTTTGTGTGTCAGTAGTGGAGCTGCTGTAAACCAACTGTCTCTCTTGTGTTCAGACCAATAGTACTTGTATTAGAACCTCAGTGGCCACTAAAAGTATTTGACACTTTTGAATGTCATTGTATTACACAACAAAATATCATTATTCACAATGGTTACGTAATATCAATCATATCATAATTTTCATTTGCATCTGCGTATTTGGGTTGTGCTCTCTGTTCCAGTATGTTTGTCCACTTTACATGGAAGTGTAACACGAGAAACTCATGAATGAATGCAGCGAGGCACTGTTTCCTTTGCTTGGCTGAGCTGTTATGGATGGAAACACACACACACACACACACACACACACACACACACACACACACACACACACACACACACACATACATAGACGTAATGGTTGTTATACTGTACAAACTGTTTTTTTTTTATATACCAGATTTACAAATAAGAAAATCCCTAAAGGGAGGTTTTTGGAGATTTTGGTAACTTCTGGGTACAAATTTGTCCCCAAAATATAGTTAAGTAAGTACACACACACAAATTCTGACCTCAAACCCAGAGAGGGGATGAGCTCATAAGAGCAGAGATCTGTGATTAAAGTGCATCATCTCAGGCTGTGAACCCAACTAACCCTGGAATCTAAATATAGATATATATATTTTAATTGTGCATTAGCCACAGCCTACCTTTATATGTAGCCTTCAAAACAGACTGCATGGATGGGGAAAGTTAACAATTCCAAACTGATGAAAAATGTAATTCACAATGTAAGTAATACATAATCTGTGTATCAATGAATTAATTAACGCTATCAGGCCACTATTAAAGGACTGTTGTTTAATATTAGCATTTTTTTATTATTATTTATATAAGAGAATAACTCATTGTGTTACAGCATGTATCAGATGTTTTTTCTTTCTCACTGCGTGTGATGGAATGCAAGAACGGCCATCCATCCCGCCACCCTCAATAATAGATGAGACACAGCTATCATTGTGTCATCCTAAACCTTTCTACTCCAATCCACTGTACTCTTGTACATGGAAGGGAAGGTCTGTGAATTATTCAAGCCAAATCAGTTTAGAGAGACTCAGTTGCTTCTTTCTCTCATTGAGCCTGTAGACTTCAGCTGTAATCATAAGCTCGGAGAGGTCACATCATATTTATTGGATATTTCTCTTTGTTTTTTCTTCTTTTTTGAAGATAGCTGTTGTTCCTTTTTACATATTGGTCAAGTCATTGGACATGAGATCATGGCACCATGGTTCAAAGAGTTTTAGGGGTAACTTATATCTGTCTGACTGTTTTATTTCTACCCCTCCTCCTTCAAGGTAAGAAAATCAACAAACATTTTCAATATTTTTTTAATATTCTGTTCAATGCCAGTGTCAACTAATACTTTCAATCATAGATTTGTTAGCTGTTCCGTTTGATTAGAAGTATTTGTTTTCTTGTTCAGACTGTGTGTGTGTGTGTGGAATGAGGAAAATTAAATATTATTTCTCATATTGTCAAAATACAAGTGAAGAGAATACTTGTGACATACCCTTAGCAACTTAATCAATGCTAATAATATTGGATCACAGCCACCTTTAAAATTATTTGTGTGCTCTCCCAGGCGTAGATATCTTGGACCCGGGACAGGTGGTATACAGTGAGACCAAGACCAATGGAGTGGTGGGACGTGGAGTGATCTTGGAGTGTGGCCCCACCTTACCCGATGTCTACATCTGGGGCTTCACACAACCGGGCACAGACATCATCCGTGCTGTAGTGTACAACTTTGGGAAGGGTCCCAAAATACAGAAATTAGCCAGCGACTTGGGTGATCTGACAGTAATCAGCAACAGCGCCTCTCTGTCCATTGAGAAGCTTCTTCTGGCTGCAGAAGGAGTGTACACCTGCCAGGCACTGTATGATACCCCGGAAGGAGCCAAGCTGTATTACTACTATGTATTTCTGCATGTCCTAGGTTAGTGGTAATCAGAGGTTGTCTAAATACTGATCTGAACAATGGCAGACCAAGTTCAAGGTTCATTTATATTGCCCCTGAGATTTAAAGTGGTGCAGAAACCCTAAATTACCATAATGTGTTACTGGTATGCCCCAAAGTCTTCTAAAACTATTGCTGTTATATTGTTTACACCAAGGAACTTTGACTAAAGAAGTCTTGTGATTAACTAGTGATTGATCTAATTAAATATAACTTTGATGATATTAGCATGAATTGTTTGTTACCATCTACTAAATTAATAAATGAACACATGTAAAGTTAATTTCCAATAAAATTAAAAAAAGGAAACAAAGAAAAGGTTAGACTGAAATAACATCAACTTGTTTATTGTTTAGGTTGTACTAGAAATGTTATTATATTTTACAGCCACTCTTTCATGATCTATCAGTGATGAGGTTCCATTTTGTAATGACTTTAACAGTGCCAGTTACCAAACCTTACATTTTGATGAGCGACTCTTCGCCAGTGGAGGGCACGTCAATGACCATGCGCTGTGGCCTGGAGAATGGAACTGGGCCTATTAATTAC
Organism: Rhinichthys klamathensis goyatoka; assembly: GCF_029890125.1. Taxonomy (NCBI): domain Eukaryota; kingdom Metazoa; phylum Chordata; class Actinopteri; order Cypriniformes; family Leuciscidae; genus Rhinichthys; species Rhinichthys klamathensis. Next base: position 1,307,377 of record NW_026606723.1, on the reverse strand, counting down.
ATATGGGAACAGGAGAGTCGGGAAAGCCAGCTCACCACCATGGCTGAGATCTATGACGACAACCGATTCAATGTCACTGACGTCAACCGCAATCACACTGGATGGTACAGGTGTCTTGCCAGCAACCAAGTCAACCAGCAGCGCAGTGACCGAATCTGGCTAGACATCATTTGTAAGAGACTCCCAAGTACTCTTTGAAATAAACAACACAGTTTGGTGCATCATATAATTTTAGTCTGTGATATGAAAAGCAATTTAAAGAGAATCTGTCATGTAAACATCTATGTCTCTTCTCTAGTTGGTCCAGACCAGCCTCAGATCGATGTCACCCCTTACTCAGTGACAGAGCGGGGTTATTCCGCCCTGGAAAAAGAGACGGTTTCTCTCCTGTGTCAAGCTTCTTCTAATCCCCCCAGTCAGTATGTCTGGTTCTACAACAACTCCCAAGTGTTCACGGGTCCACAGTTCACCATCACCAAGGTTCTACGCATGCACACGGGCCACTATGCATGCCTGGCTCAGAACACTTACCTCAACACCCGCTCCAGGAAAACCATCACCCTCACCGTCTACTGTGAGTGCTCCCACAAACCCCTGCCTGGATTCTGGTGGCCATCTTTGCTGTTTCTTCAACCTGTCCTGATAGAGTTCTACAACTTCTTCAAGTTTGCTTCTCAAATTTCTTGCCTTTGCTTCCTCTTACATCTTTTCCTTTACACAAACATGCTCACACGAACATAAAGACAGTTACGTAAACAAAGGTGTCAGGATTCCACAGTGGCCGATTGTGGACGTGCATCTGGAGGAGATGAAGGACAGTTCTGAGAGCTGAAGGTATACAGCAGGTGTGATTGTTTCTGTGCTATGACAAGTCGAGAAAGGCCAAAAGGCCTTGTTTTGGTTTGTCATAACACCTCAATCCCCCCTTCGTGCCTTGAATGTACACCTATTCTTGAATGAGTGTAGGGTGCTAACAACCCCACCGATACTGTATACTAACACAGCAACACCTTCTCATGATATGTCTTAAAGTTTGTCTCAGTTGAAATGGGAAGGATAAAGGTAAATCCTAATAGGTGATGTTTTTTTTAGCAGATGCCAATCCAATATTTCACTACTCTTGAACTTTCTAGAAGATGACTACCTCTTCTATCTAGATAAATAATAGACACCTAATCCGACCTCTTCATACGGCTCAAATTCAGGAGCACTTCTCTGCCTCTATCAGTTTCCAAAATTGGCCCAAATTACCCTGGATCCATTTCACTGCCCTGTGTTACACAATGGTTTTGTTCCCACAGATCCTCCAGATGGCGCTCCAACATGTTCGATCTCACCAGTAAACAACTACACTGACCTGGCCCTCCGCTGTACCTGGGAGGGTGGTATCCCCGCAGCCACTTTGAGATGGACCCCGTATGTGTTTGGAGAAGAGAGCGAGGGACTCACAAACATCACCAAGATTCAGAAAGGTGAAGAGACTGGAAACAACACTGTGTTCATCTGTCAAGGCTCACACATCACATCAAATGAAATCAAGAGCTGCAGTGCCAGAACTTGTAAGTGTAAAACCAAGAGCACCTAGTTCACGTTGAGATGAACGAAAGGTCAGTAAATAATTTGTACATACTCTTGATCCCAGGGATGCCCTATGGGGAGCCAAAGTGTTCTGCATATGCAACTCGAAACAATGAGTACCTAATGCTGTCCTGCTCTTGGGAAGGTGGGTTCCCTCGAGCCCTGGTATGGTGGGCCTCCAGCTCAGGGGACATGCAAGGCACGTCTGAGGAGAATGCCAACATCCTGGTTCTGCGGTCAAGCGCTATCTACAGTGGCAAGGCCTTTATATGCCATGCAAAACATCCATTGGCTAAGGGGACCAAACAGTGTACTTTAAAGCTGGGTAAGAAAGGGTCAGTCATTATTTTTCAGCACTCTTTTAAAACAGTAAAAGAATCCATTTAAAACTGTTTCCTTTTGGTCTTCAGAGGCACCAGTCCTAGTGACCCAGCGCAGTGTGATGACCGTCTATGAGGGTAGTGATGTCCAGCTCACATGTATCTTGAGTAGAAACTACCCTGTCACAGAGATCACCTGGTACAACAACCTGAAACAGCATGTGAATGAGATTCCTAAGAAGTACGTCCTGGAGCGGGCTGCTGCCTGGACCAACTTGACCGTGCGGGAAACGGACAGCGATACGGACAGCGGACAGTACTGGTGTTCGGCTACCAATGCTGTCGGAGGGGCAGAGATTCCCATTATGCTGATGGTGAAGAGTAAGCAAGCCTTTAAGTATCATACTGACATTATACTTCATATACAGTACTTACAATACAATGGTACATAATGCACATGGATGGGTACTACTGTATCTATCTCAACTCCTGTAGCTCTTTAATTGGTTGTTATATATAAATGAATAACTTTCTAAATCTTCCTATTTCAGGGTATCCAATGCCCCCAAATATAAGCATCAATAAGATCATTTACAACAGTCGTCAACGGATTGATGTTGACTTAGAGTGGCAGCTCCAGACTGATGGCGAGCTCACCGGGTTCTTTATAGAGCGCCAGAGGCTCCCTGAACCTGTGAAGAAAAGAAACAGTGATCTTCCCTGGCAGAAATTGGTAGATCTGGAGCCTGATTCCCGAAGCTACCAAATCAACAATCTGGATCCCACAGGAACCTATGGATTTCGCATTACTGCCTTCAACCATCGCACCATTGGAAACCCTTCAGAGACAAAGAGCCCAGGTGAGAACACTTACAAGGTACATTGAAAATCTGAGCATCAATGCACATATAAACATGAATTGCATGAAAATAGAAAAGCAGAATATAATTTGATGCTGTTGGCAAATGTTTAAGATCGGGGTGTTTTTGTTGTTGGGATTTCTTTTTTATAGTTATCACTCACTGAAAATCTAATGCTGTTGTTTTTTGTTTTGTTGTCCATTCAGGTGAAATGCAAACTTGACCACTTCCATACTCACACATCTCCATCCTTCTATCCCTTTCCTCTTACATGACCTGCCTGTTAACTTACCCTTTGACCTTTCCTGGCATTACGTTTGTCTACTCATCTCATTCTGTCTGATAACAACTTACCTCTAAAAAAAGAGCATATGATCATAAATGCTAATGATGCTAAATAAACTAGTTAACCCAAGTAAATGTTTAAGCTTGTTCCCAAAAAACAGTAACACATTACAATTTATATTATGGAGTAAGAGCTCTTATAAGCCTCTGAATAAATGTCCGATTGCCATGGTACATGGCACACTATTGTGACACTGATATTGTGAAGCTGATATAGGTATGCTGTCTTCCAGCTGAACCTCCCTTCAATGCCTACCCAGCTGTGATCGGGGCAGCCATCGGGGGCATGATCATAGCCACAATAATCACTGTACTGCTCTTCTTGTATGTGGTACGGAACCGCAACAATAACCCACGTGAGTTACGCATCCTTAGTGTTGAAAGAAATGTATTTATTTCCTAGTTAACACTAGCAAGGCTGTATGCTAATACCACTTTCATACTTTACAGGGCTTCATGACTTGATATTTGGAAGGTATGCTTTGATAATTGATATTCGACAGTTATTTGATTGCTCTTTACAATTTCTTGACTACTTTACTACTATTTGTGTTTTTCAGGCAGAATAGCCAGTCTAGAGAGAACATTAACTTCCCTGAGGATGAGGTTCCTGGAACAGCAGAGGGGGAGAGAGGTACAGGACAGCCAAGCCCACCAGCTAGTCCAGGTACCTCACACCATTGAAACTTAATTATCCAACTCATACCAAAATAATTAAAAACATTTTTGTTCACTTCAGCAAAAAAAAAAAAAAAAAAAAAAATGCTTTCTCTTACAGCAGCATCGATGGCACTGCCAAGGCCAACCGCAACACCTACAAACCTTCCCCCTGGCGAGGAGCCAGTCAACGTAACTATTACTGTCATGGCCTCAAGCTAAAGACAAGGCTGATCATAACCATTTTGTTACCATTTACTACTGGGGATCAGGAACACATTCTCATCATCAATAGAAGTAAACTAAGAAAGGGGGGGAAATAATTTTGTGTTGAATGTAATTTTATAAGATCAACTTGCAAGTGTCTCCCATTTAGATAACATCTATAACAGATATTAGCAAGCTAACCTGGTTTTGGTATGACTAAAACACAAGCAAATTTTGTTAATTAACAGCAGGATTGTTATATTGTTTTCTACATTTACTGCTTGCTTCTCCTATACCAGTAGATTGAAAATGACTTATTCACCTTTCATGTGTCTATTTACAATGAACTAAACTGATTTTAGCTGCTTCTGAATCACATGGGTTGAGGTAAACCAATCATGTAGGTAAATGACAACTTGATATTTTTGAATGAATTGTCTTTGTAAGCAAAATACACTCATTTCTGAACTCAGCGTTGAATAAAATTAAGGCTGAACATGATACATTTTTCTTCCCTTTTCTAATTTAAACAAAGCAGTCTAAGCCAAACAGCATTATTAATGACAGATTTATTTTAAATTTTGCTTTCACTTGCATCTTTTCAAGGGGCAGCAGAACTCAAACCCTCTTCTTCACTTCAGTAACAGAACACAAATGAACAGATAAACTAAACTTGACAGTTTCTCCTCACTCCTTCACTCACTGATCAGAAAAACAGACATATACAACTACAAACACAAATCCAAACACATTCTACAATCATAAAACAACTTAGTGTGTGTGTGTGTGTGTGTATATACGCATGTGTGAATGTAGACTTTGCACGTTAAAATGTGGACACGCATCAATTCAAAGGCAAAACCTTTTGGTTACTAATAATGTCAGACAGTTTCAGTTTCAGTTTCAGGAATATTCTCTTGAATTCCAAACCGTCCCCCTAGAATACAAAAGAACACTTTTTAGAAGACAGAGCTTTACTATTCAAAACAATTATATTATACAAATAATTACGAATTATAAAAATAATTATTCTTTATTCAAAGATTCTTGACAAACCAGTTAATTTAGAATCATCATAGTGAGGTAAATGTAATTAATAAGCCATAAATGATAGCATAAAAGTAATTTGCTTACCTTTGACAGTCGGAAATCTACTAAAATGCGTTCCTCCATTTCCAGGAAGTGTACTATGAAGATCAGCTTATTATTGCGGTGATCCATTGTGGACACTGTCGCCTATGAATAGAAAGAGAGAAAAAGGGACAAAAACTAGAAGATCAGTGCATTATATGGTTCAGGATTTAGTGCAAAGTATTTAAAATACTTTAATGTAACAACTGATTGTTTTATCTAGTGACCTGATTGGTGCAGCTCTGTTTCCATGTGTGACCCATAGCAATGCAAGCATCACGGAGAGCAATACAAGACGCCTCTGCCTTCTCCGTAGTAAAGAACCTGGTCATCCTTCTCACCAACCGCTGCCATGGGTTCTGCAAAAAAATACAAATAAGATAAGCGAATAAAACATTTTTTAGTATTTAATTTAATTAGTTTTATTAAATAAATAACTGGGGAACATTTTTTAAAATGACCCAAAATGGATAAAACATCAGGCAATATATTTCAACAATATGAGTGACATAAAATTGAAGCACTACTATGGAATAAGAACAAACATTTTTGACAGAAATAAGAAAAAACTTAAACTTATGATTGAGACTTAAATCATAAAGCATATATAAACATGCACAAAAACAAAGAAGTGAAAAACAAAACAGTAAGTCAGCAGCATACTATCATTTTTATTAATTTTATAGAATAGGTTACCTGGCTGGCACCCGGAGTACCAAGTAGTTGGCTGCCCAGCAACATGTGGTCAGGACAGGTAGGCTGTGAAAAGCTGACACTGACATCAGTGTGCACTGTAACCTCCTTCTCCTCCCACAATCCCTGCGGTTCAGGCTGAGAGCTGGAGATCTGTGCTCTGTCATCACTGAGGAAACACATAGGTAGTGATGGATGTGGCCCTTAGAACGTAATATAGCATATACTAGTGAACACAGTTTCTCTTCATACTAACCTATCATTCAGCGGCCATTTGCATTCATTTGTCGTACTGACCTGTTTTTCCGTCTCAGCTGTGAGAGCTCTGAGTCAGCCCGATGCATCTTTGTTACTGGCATGTCACTCTGTCGTTTTAGTGCTGTGGTCAAAAATACAGATCTAACAGAATCACAAAAATTCTTGAAAGACTTAGAGTGACTAAGCTAATGCTTGAAAGCAGTACCTGATTTGAAACTTCTGCAAAACCAACGATGTTTCTTCATTTCAGGAATGGTAAACCTTTCCTCTGGATTATGCAGTAATATCTTGGATAGCAGACCTGACAAAGAAAATAAAAATAAAAATCTTTTTTAAGATGTTTTTATGCAGTTGCTAGTGTGTTCTGAGTAGTTGCTTTCTGGCCCAAGTCAAAAGAGCCCACAATTCGATGATATTCTGGTCTAAATACAAAAAATAAACTTACTGGATTAAATAAAGCTAAGCTACTTACTCAGGGCCACAGCATCTATTTTCTTCCACGGTGTGAGGTAGATCTTCTTCTCCAGCCAATCTAAATATTCCTGACAGTTTTCGCTCGGCTGGTCCCATGGTAACTCTAAGGAAAAATGCAGTATATGCTAAAATCTTTACAAGGAGATGCTGTCTTTGAATGACACTCAGAAAAGTGTTGTCCTACCTCCAGCTAACATTGCAGTGAGCACAATGCCACAAGCCCAAGTGTCCGCAGGTTGAGCGTGGAACGCCGATCGTGACATCAGCTCGGGGGCAACATAGGGTAGAGTGCCACACAAACGGGACAGCGGCCGCTCTCGGCCACGGTGGCGGAACATGGTAGCCAGTCCGAAATCAGAGATCTTGAGATTATCTGAGCGAAAATATGCATTTTAATAAAATGTTGAATATTATAAATTGTGTGCGTGTATACAAACACATGTATATATATTTGATATATAAATATAACATAAATAAAATCTCAAAATAGGGATCTTTTCTAACAAAGATTTTGCTATCACTTTATAACAAAAACTTTAACACATCCTTGATGAATAAACGTATTAATTTCTTTCAAATCAAGAAAAATACGACCCCACACTTTTGAACAGAAGTGTATATTGTTACAAAAGATTTTTATTTTAAACAAATGTTCTTTTTATACAATTTTTGTACTATTTATGTACTTTTCATTCATCAGAGAATCCTGAAAAAAAGTATTACCGATTATAAAAAAAAATATTAAGCAGCACACCTGTTTCCAACATTGATAATAACGGAGTATCAAATCAGCATATTAGAATGATTTCTGAAGGATCATGTGACACTGAAGACTGGAGTAATGATGCTGAAAATTAAATTTTGCATCACATAAATAAATAATATTTTATAGTATATTTAAATAGAAAACCATTCTTTTAAATTTTAATAAAATTTCACAGTATTATTGTTTTTTTCTGTATTTTTTTATCAAATAAATCCAAGCTTGATCAGCAAAAGAGACTTCTTTCAAAAACATTGAAAATGGTAATGTTTCCAAACTTTTGACCGGTACTGTATATGTACAGTGCTTAGCATAAATGAATACACCCATGCTAAAGTTGACTAAAAAGAGGAATAAAAAATCATCTTTTAGAAATTGATTTTAAATTTGGAAAAAATCCAACCTTTAAGGACACCAATTTTCTTTGTGAATGAATAATGTATCGTAAATAAATAAATGTTCTTCCTTAAAATTTCATGGATCCAGGATACTATGCATCCTGATAAAGTTCCCTTGGCCTTTGGAATTAAAATAGCCCCACACCATCACATACCCTTCATCATACCTAGAGATCGGCATGGTGTACTTTCCATAAGATCATCTCTCAATGCAAAACAAACCAGCTATTAGGCTCACTGAAATAAAACCATGCCAATCTCTAGGTATTGTATTGCTAGAATCTGTTTTATAATGAGGAAACACAAAACCATTTAGATGTACCTTTATCATCAAGAAGAATATTCTCAGGCTTTATGTCACGGTGTGTAATCCCAATGCCGTGAAGATATTCCTGTAAGTGAGAGATATTATCTAGTTTCACTACAAAGGCAGCTATGGGGCGAAAACTGTTCACAAAACAAACCAGAGTCAGAAATAAAGTTTTCAAATCATCAAAAACTTACCACACCAGCTATTAACTGCTGAAAAAACCTGTGTGCATCCTTTTCTGGCATCCCAACATCCGGTTCTGTCAGAATGAGAGTCAAATGACATTTTGAGTAGAATCTTCTCGCTCGTCACAAACATTAAGACCCCACCAGATGTACATTACAGGACAAAGAAACTGATCCAACAAAAAAACAATTGTCCAAATCTCACCGATTCGGTCAAAGAGCTCTCCTCCGCTACAGTACTCCAAGAAGATGTACTGTGTCGTCCCCTCACTCCTGTGCCCAAAAAAACGTACAATGTTGGGGTGTGAGAGCATCTTGCATATGCAAACCTCCTTCTTCACATTTTCGATACAATCCTTGGCTTTTGCCATGTCCACAACTTTCACAGCCACAGCCTCTTCTGTCTTCTTGTTGACCAGCAGTCGCACCCTACAATAATTTGAAGTAGATTCATATATTTTAAAAGTTCAACTGATCAGGATGGCACTAATAAAAAGTACACTAGTGGTCACTTACTCTCCATACGCCCCCTCTCCGAGGGTTTGTACCACATCCCAGTCTTTAACAAAAGGCACAGACATGATCTGATCTGTGGACACAAGTCAGGACATCCTTGAGAACTAACGTTAGAGAAAGCAAACCAGTTAAGTTTTACTCTACACAGTTAACGTTAGTAATAAGCAGCTCTTTCGGTGTGCTAAAGGTACACCGAAAATATTCGTTTTGAGTAAATAAACATAATGACATACATGCAAAATATGACTAGGTTAGCAACTGTAAGCAAAAGTAAAGTGTCAACTCCGACATTCAGATGCTGTTCGATGTCACTTTTTATGTTATTTTGTCAAATAAACATACCTTGCGAGTCACCTACATCAGTGTTAAAGTTGTCCCATGTAAAGCAGGTTGTTTATCTGTTCTGTTCGTATATTTACACAGACAAGTGCCTACACTGCACGTCCGTCTAAACTTTGGCGCGTTCTGGAGACTTGACATCACCGGAAGCGCGGGGAGAGGAGAAATTTCAAATTAAAAGCTTAGGGCGTCTAAATCCAAAAGCAAGTGGCAACTTTAAAATTAGTGGGGAACTTTTCATATTAACTGGAGTATTTGATGGTGGTATCCTTTCGTGTTTGTTTTATTGGAAATAAACTGCAAAAGTGATTCTGTTCTGTTATATCACCATCAGATATACAAAAACCTATACAAACTAAAGATGAATGTGAGTAATGTTATTTTATGTGTTTCTGACCCTACACTTTTATATAGAATTGTAAAGAATATTTCTTTACAGATGTCTGACGGTTGGTTGTTTTAAAGCGCTATAGAAATAAATGTTGATTGATTGTTGATTGATTTCTCCGAAAGAATATTGGTTAGGAGGATTAGATGTGAAATTTTTGGTTTGTCTGGTTGCTTTTCTTTTCTCTTTTAATAAAACGTTTTTTTTTTCTTTTCAATAAAACGTCATAAGATTGGAGGGGTATCGTTTCAATGCTTGAAAACTTCACAAAATAAAAGCTCGCCTGTTCCTGTGATTAAGAAAAATAATTTCACAGTCACAAGATTATTGGAGTTTTTGTAATATGGCATTTAACTTTAGCATTTAACTGTATTTTAGGATAATTGCAAGTTGACAATCATCATCGTGTCATCATCATCATCATCATCATCATCACATAAGTGGATTTTGAAAGGCGGCTGATGTGGCTTGCCGTTGTTATGGCAACATCAGTTCAGTTCCGTAAACACAAGTTGAGGGTCATTTCTCAAGCTAGCTAGAGCCTGAGAAAGTACGTTAGATTTAAACAAAAAAATTACCATGTTGACAGCTCACCGAAGAAGGACACGGGAGATTACTGGACCTGTACATTCCGTGGCAGTGGTGAGTTATTAGTTATGTTTGCTTGCTTGACAAAATCAACACACACGACACATCCACACACACACACACACGCACACACACACACACACACACACACACACACACACACACACACACACACACACACACACACACACACACACACACACACTGATGATGATGATGATGATGATGATGATGATTATGAGACCAAATTTTCAAATATTATTGGGGCCTGATCACGGGTGATAAAAAAACATTAATGAAAGATGGAAGCTAAACATTTTCTAATGTGCAGATTAAGTTATATGTATGTTTTTTTAGACTGTATCTTTCTCTTTGGGAAGACAGCAGATTTGATGAGATAACATAGCAGCCTATTATTAAAATTTTGGTTAGTGTGTTAATATTCAACTCAAATATGTACATTTCAGAGAGCCAGACATCCTTTATCCAAAGACATAGACAACCTTTTTCTGAGGAGAAGGAAACAGGAGGCGACACAGAATGAGGTTCTGGAGTTTACCAAGGATCATAGCTCCTGTGATGTGAGAATGCAATGGGAAAGAAACACACAGCGCCGGATGGTTTCGGCCACTATTAGTAGACATCTACAGGAAGCAAGAGAGCAGTACCACATAGGCATTGACGAAAAGAGGGAAAGGTTTGAATGGAATAACCTCATAAATTATTAGGAAATAGTCTTTCACTGTAATGTAATGACATTTGTCTGGCTCTTTTCGACAGGCTTCGTGAGCTGCTGGAGTCAGAAGAGCAGGAACTCTTCAGGGAGATGGAGGCAAAAAAAGAGACAGTGTTGGAGAGGCAGGCTAAGATGCATGAAAGAGCCACGACTCTACGAGAGAGAAGGGAGAGCGAGAGACAGAGGCTTGTTGCTGATAAATTCGATCTAAATCTATGAAATGTTCTTCATGAATAGCTGGAGCTTAAAGAGGAGCAGCACAGGTACCGGGAGCATCTAGCAGAGCAGCTGAAAGAGCAGAAACGACAGGAAGCTGAGACTGAGCAACTGTTTGAATCAGAGCTCCAGCAGGCCTGGGCCCGCAGGGAGGCACAGTGGCGTCTGGAAAAGGCAGCGAGAGACAGACTCATGAAGGATGTCATGGACACTCGCCGGTTGCAGATCCAGGAGAAGTGTAAGGAAAATGCTTTAAGATCAGGCATTTATATATATATATATATATATACAGTATATTCAATAAACTTTTGTCTAAATAAATGAAAAATAAATCACTAAAATCATTTGTTTTTAATGCTGACAGTCAATTTAGGAATCACAAGATTATAATGTGCTGGATGAAAAATGTATATTCGTTTTGAGATTGCTAAAGATTAGATTTAACAGTATTCAGTTTTTAAAGATTTTATTTAAAATATATATTGTGTATAATTAATACTTATTTAATGTATTCTTTATTTTTTATATATATTTTTTATTTAATAACACTTTACAAAACTTAACCAATTATTACAATTATTATTATAAATTTTAATTTTTCATTCATTTAAAGAAACTAAGTGAGCGTTAAAGGGATAGTTCACCCAACAATGAAAATATAAATGATAAGACATATATATATATAAATATATATATATATATATATTACTACCAGTCAAAAGTTTGGAGTCAGTAAGGACAAATTAAATTCACAATAAGATTAAAATGACAATAAAGGCATTACAAAAGATTTCTATTGCAAATAAATTAGGTTTTTAACCTTTATATCCATCAAATAAAAAATGAAAAAGATGTATCATGGTTTCCACAAAAATATTAAGCAGCACAACTGTTTCCAACATTGATATAAAAAAAAAAAATTAAAAAAACATTTTAGATAGATAATCTGGAGTCATGGTTTCCACAAAAATATGAAGTAGCACAATCACATAAAAATAAAACAAGTTGAGCACCAAATTAGCATATTTAAGTAAAAAGTAAAAACAAAAGTTATTATGAATTGTAATACTATTGTACAAGATTACTGTTTTTACTGTATTTTTGATCACATAAATGCACCCTTGGTAAAAAATTAATCATTAAAAAAATCTACATGTAATTTATTATTATACATAAATGTAATAATAAAGTTTTATTAAATGTTAATTAAATGTTGTTGTTTTTTATTCCCTTTAGTGAACGAGAACCTGCAGAAACAGGCTGAGACTTTCAAAGAGAGAGAGGAGCTTGACCGAATCATTCAAGAGAACAAATTGCTGGATGACGAAGAAAAGACTCGGTAGGTTCCTGTCTCTCAAAGTTGTTCAACTTAATCATACCCATACCAAAACATGCAAAAATGTATAATATTTTGTTTCACATATGTCCAGTTTAAGGGAGGCCTCTCAGGAGTATCAGGCTGATTTACTGGCTCAGATGCTGCACCGCCAGCGCATTTGTGAAGCAGAACAAGCTGAGAAAGAACACGAGTTCCAGGAGGGTCTAATGTACCAGGAGCAGTACAATAAGAAGATTCAGGACATTCTTTCAAGGCCCATATCCGGCACCACAGCAGTTCATCCCTTCAGGAGACGAGAGCGCCGCTGCTCCAGCTCTGGTGGACAGTTGGCATAAATCCAAACCAATTCTACTCACAACATTAGTAACATTCTTAACTTTAGTATACGATATTCTAAAAACAGTATAAAAAGAAAACGGATTTTTAAAAAAAGGAACTTTCAGTGAAGTTCCTAACTTTCATGCTCATTTCTGAATAACTGTATGCGGTTTGTTTTACACATTTGTGTGATCTGTGATCAGATTCATTATCCCGTGTCAAAGTTTGTATTCAGGCGTACAGTAAATACAAGTCTGACTGGATTAGCTTGTTTTGAGGTAGATATTTGCATGTTTAAAAGATTATTTCAAGAAAGCAAATAATTTCAATGAATAGAATGTGAAGAGTGTCTTCACATAGATTTCACATAGAAGACTTCCTTATGCACCGCCTTTTAACACCAACCATCTAATTAAAAACTTGAGACACTGTCCACAGTTGCTATGAAGCATGTACAGTACACAATACCAGGAGAGGTCAAAAGGTTGAGGTTTAAAAATGACACAGTTAACACTCTAGAGTATTTCCATACTGATTTGGCAACAAGGTTTTAGACCAATAAGCTGCTGGGCTGATTAGTAGGTGAGGGAGTGGGCGGTTAACTTTAGACACTGCAGATTCCACGACAGCTAGTGTATGGTTAAGAAGTTAGTCAACGCCCAATACCTTACCTAGGAGTGCTATGGGTGTGGGAGCAATTGATATGATTTCATTTCTGTCTCCTTTTTTCTTTCTCACTCAGCTGTTCAGACAGGTTTAACTTTACAAAATTCTCAGGCTCTGCAAAGTACGCTACAATCTTTTAAAGCATGACATGAGGAATATACTATATCTGAATAATTCAGAGCTCTGATGATCATTGTGTCTGTGGATATTGGCACAATTTTTAAGAGAAGAAGATGCGTGAACATGAGCTTTATGTCAAGGTAAGTCAGACACAGCGACTCTTTAATTCTAGATTTTCTTATCACATTAATAATACAGCATGTGGTTCACTGAGATTTACAGGTTACAGCTTTATAAATAAATTTATTAAAAAACTTTAGAAACCAGCTAAACACTTTTTTTCAAAACAAAACAAAAATCACACCTCTGTTTATGGAATTTTATTTTATGGAATTTATTCAGGATGTGAACACTACTTAGGCTGAATTTCTATTCCACCCTGTACTTTACACATGGTTTGTGTTGTGTCCACTCTGCACCTTGCAGATAAGAGTAGAGAAGCTGCTGTGTTGCTCAGCTTTGTGTCTTTGATTAATGATGCAGACACTGAGCAAACACCGCACAGTATTAGATTATTCTAGGCAGGTTCTGCTCTCAAATATTTCTAAGAAACATAAGAAAAAGTACATATAAGTATATAGAGAGTTAAACTTCACATTGTGTGATCACAGTGAAATGGACCCAACCAGTTTAATCAGAGCAGTGTTATCTTGGAGCAATGATGTGTATTCTGGTGATGTTATACTGTATATTAACTAGTAGCTTATTTTTGCGCTATGTGTTTCAAAGTTTAGCTGGAGTCAAAGATGGAAAGATAAGTGACAAGTAACAATAATTTCAGGGAGTTGGTCTCAGATCAAAAACACGGAATTTAGTGATGTATACAGGTCAATGATGTGATTTTTTTTTTTTTTGTCTGGATCTAGTAAGTAATTAAACAAAAATAAATAAATAAATGGCTTGAATACACATTTTCTAGAATGAACGTTTTTTTGAATTAAAATGAATTTTGAATTTAACTCATTGTGATTTTACAGGTGGTGTAACTGTCCGAGAAAAGTTGTTGACATAATCTTTATTATTTTTATTATTATTTCTTTAAAAAAACACAAATAAGCAGCGATGCTATTTTACATTTAAATTTACATGTAGTAAATTAGTAGATGCTTTTATCCAAAGTGACTTACAAATGAGAACCAACACAAGTAATTTATCTGAAGACCCAAGTTCAGCAAACAAACTTCCCTGTAAATAAAGCCAAGTTTTAAGTGTAAGCTTGTGATACACAAGTTAGAGGAATGCAATGCAGAAAAGCAGATAAAAACAAGCATATTTTTTTGTATAGGATTTATTATTGGAAATGCCTGTTTATGGCTTTGTTTTTTATATTAATTTTAAAAAGCCATCAATAAGAAAGCTATTTTGTTGTCGTGTGACTAGAAAAGTACCCACTATACCTTCATCACAATGTGTCAGTAAGTTTTAAGATTTTTAAACGTTTTCTAATCCCCCCTTGGTGTTCAGAACTAATTTAAATGTAAACGGCACTTATACAAAGGTAAACGCTTTTATCTGAACAAACTGTCGTAATATTTTCTAACTGAACTTGATACTTGAACTCATACACGTACAAACCTGACGTTTTACAATCTAGCATTTTTATTGCCGTCAACGTGATTTTAATGCAGTGCTGTAATTGGCCAGAGGGTGTCGCTGTAGACACACTGAGTTGTGCCATTGATCCATGATTCTCTGCCGCTGCGGTGCGGTCATGTCAGTCATGGTCGAGAGTCCATGGAGACGGAAAGAAGGCAGGGCAGCAACTTCATTCCTGCATTTTTGACAATTACATATTTAGCTCTTATTTTACCGATACCTTTAAGCCATTATTAGAAATCTGTGATAAGTCGCAGTCATTGCTTATTTTAACTTGTAATTTGTTTATGCGGAGGATGAAGGACTCTTTTCTAACTGAACTTCAATTATGGGGACAGACACCTGCCGTGATCAGGCGCGGCTAACGCGCTAACATTAGCCGTCAGAGGGAGTTCAAAAGTACAAACCAGCACAACATGGAGTGGTGACAGGACACAAGAAAGCTGGATTATAAAACTGGTTGGGAATATCATCATATTCAAACGGAAATATTTAACCTTACGTGTGCTGATGTGACTAGTTTAGGTGGGAGCTGCTGTATTTGGGATCATGTCTGTGACCGAACTCTACTCTAAGGTGAGTTGTTGTAATAGTTTAAGTTTTATTCCGCCATTAAATAGATAAATAAGTAGTATAAAAATGTAATATATCACAGATGGACAGTAATATAATGTAATTTACTGTGTGAGATAGTAAACGACGCCTTCGTCAGTCTTTGGATAGGGACTTAAATCTTCGTTTAATGTAGCATGACTAGCTTGAAATCTTTTAATTAATCTAAAAAACATCATAAAACCTCACAAAAGGTAATCTTCAACTATCTGACGCCCCGTAGTTCTGCATACTGCCTTTAACTTCCTATAAAACACAGGGAAGTATCGCGGACAGGTGTGTTCCTGTTGGTTTCGGTCTGTAACGTTAAGTAGTTTCGGCTTTCGCGGTGTCTCGAAGCATACTGTGCTGCCTATCTAGACAGCACGTTTGTGCGCGCTCTAATGCGGCTTTGATGTCAAACAATGCTGTCTGCGAAGGCAGCTCACTGGGGATTGAGACACAACCATGTGTTCATGACGAGTCCTTCCTCTTATTCTTTAGTGGTTCATATATTAGACATTACGTGTATCTGTCAAAACCAGCATAATCAATAGGCTACTGAAGATATTCAGTAACTGCTGTTTATTGGATATTGCTCTTTTCTTGAAGACAGGATCCTTGTCCAGTTATAATGAACTTCATCCATTTGTAGATTACGTAATGTGCTGTTTGGGAATGGTATCATTAGTAGGCTATGTGACATTTGTTTGTTGTCCCATTGAGTTCCTCATTTGGAGAATTTAAATCTGTTGTTTATTGTGCTTGTTTGAATAGTTAATATGACAATTTATTTTCAGGATTACCATACTAGTTATGGGAAACCTGGAAATATTAGTGATTTTTTTTTTTGTCATGGAAATGTATAATTTTAGTAGTAGGCTAAATAAAATTTTCTAAGCTGTGCCTAGCTCTACAATATTTCATCAGATAGAAATTTGATTTTTTTTATTATTATTATTAATAATTCTTTATCCAACTCTCATTACAAATGACTGGAAAAGTCATGGGAATTCAGCAGAAATTAATATCTTGTCATTTCACAAATGTAAACAATTGATAGTTTTTATTTATTTATTATTTTATCTACCTCTGGTAGAAATATTTCAGAGAAGGAATGCTAGCTGTAAATATGATATTACAAATTAGGAAAGACCTTGGTGTATCCTCATGTTTATCGTCACATATTAATGCTGCAGGTGACTCAGTCTTTCTAAGTTGTTTGGGCCTGTATGCAAATTTAATATTGTTTCTTTTCCTCCTGTCCTCAGCCTTTGGTGAACTGTTCAGTTCATCCCAATTCTTATAGTGTCACCATAAGGGTGGATACATATTACACCAGTTCGCTCCCTTATTTTTGCCTTTGCGTTATTATTAGATATAAGAGTATTCCACAGTTTCCAGGTTTTATTACTATCTTTTGAGCGGTTATCTTAACGATCTCACGCAAAAGACCAAAGCAGTGATGTCATCATAACCACTCTTACCACGTGTATCATTGGTTACACTAACAAGTATTGAATAGACAGACATTTTAAGCAGTTTTTTATTTTTGTGACTCATTTTAAAGTCACCCCCATCACCTAATTAAATTTCATAATCTACTTTTTGATAATCTGTATGTAAGACCAGGAAGACAATCTACCATCTGTTTTTTCTTCTTAGAACAACTTGCTAGTTTTAAAGAGGCTTATCATACATCTAAGAACATAACATCTTATGGTGTTAAATATGAAATAAGAAGTTTTAGGCAAATGTCTAAATGCTAGTGTCTAGAAAATTAACTTTTTTGCAGATATACACATTTAAATTCTGCTTGAAACGGAAATGGTATTTTCCTCCCTATTGTGACGTATATCCAAGTGAGTTTTGATATCATGGCAGGTTTAAAATGTCTTTCTCTGCTGGGAAAATGCACCAAATATATTGATGACTCATCCTGTACTGGCTATTAAAAAAGGACGATCCCTGATGTTTCCCAGTAAAAATACCTTACAAAATCTCACTTTTTGAATGAAAAATAATATTATAAAAAATATTAAATTACGTTATTGTTTGATGCTCCCTGCTTTAAGTATGCAAGTTACTACTATGTAGCCTTTTGTTGGAGCTTTGTGTCTTTGTTTGGTTATTGTTCTCAGAAAGAGGATTAGTTTGGGGCACAATGCACCCCAGCCGAAGTTTCGACCCCCCTCCTAAATGGGAGGTTTTGTTGAATTGACCCCAGCACAACCTAGATTTGATGGGGCTAATGTTTCTTTTTGTCCAATTCCAAATAGATTCTCTGAGTCTTTCTTCTGCCGTGCTGTTTCAACAAAAACACCCCCTTTCTATTTTTAGTTTGGGTGTAATACATGGTCATGTCTACATCTCCTTGATTAAACCATGCGCTATAGTACGTCACTGTTGAGGTCTTTCAGTGCCTCTGGGCAGATAAACAAGTCATGTGCAGGTCCAGGGGGAATGTACCATTGGGCTGGATGTGCGATCACACACCCTGCACTCATGGCTCGGCAAATGCCACTGCTAAGGTAACTGATGCAGAAGCGAGAGTCTCTATGACTGGGGAGAGAAATCTGAGAGAGAAGCACTTAAGATGTTTTATTGTAATGTTCATGCTCTTTTTTTTATGTAAGAAAATGGTATACCTCTGTGAGTCCCCGTATAACTTGTAATCTAAATTACGGCAGGTTTTAAAGATGTGGATTATAACTAATTCTTGTTTAACATCCCTTTAATGGCTCCATCAGCACAGCTCAAAGTAATATGATTAACCCAGTGATTATGGGTGTAGTAGGCTACAAACAAGGCTGGGTGATATTGCTTAAAGGGTTAGTTCACCCAAAAGTGAAAATTATCTCATTAGTTACTCACCCAGTCATGTCGTTCCAAACCCGTTAGACTTTCGATCATCTTCGGAACAAAAAATATATTTGTAATAAAATCTGAGAGATTTCTGTGCCTCCATTGAGAGTCCACACATCTACCACTTTGACACTTCAAAAATTTAATAAAGAGATCGTAAAACGAATCCATATGAATCGAGCTGTTTAGTCCAAATTTTCTGAAGAGACAGGATTGCTTTATATGATGAACAGATTAAAATTAGGCTTTTATTCATGTACTCTAAAAAATGCTGGGGTGTTTCAACCCATGTTTGGGTCAAATATGGACAAACCCAACCACTGGGTTTAAAAAAATTAAATAAATCTTTTTTTAAACCAACGGTTGACCCATATTTGATCCGTATTTGACCCAAACATGGGTTGAAACAACCCAGCATTTTTTTAAGAGTATAGACATTACAGGTGAACATAAACAGAAGTTAAACCGAACTTGCTTGAACCGTGAGAACAAATCTCATTGGTTCTTGGGGAAGCCCAAACGTGCTGCGTAACACACGAGAATGAACCTCATTGGTTCTCGCACATCAAGCAAGCATTCTTGAACTTCCCTTTACCATATCTGATGTGTGCATTGATGAATAAAAGCCTAAATTCAATCTGTTCATAATACAAATCGATTGTGTCTTTCTATCTTGTGTTCCGAAGACAAATGAAAGTCGTGCGTGTTTGGAATGACATGAAGGTGAGTAATTAATGACAGAATTTAAATTTTTGGGTGAACTAACCCTTTAAATATTGCTAAAATAAAATCTAAAATTGTATTTAGTTTGTCTTTGGGGCTTTTGACAGTTTGCAATAATTTTATAGGATCAATTATTTTTAAATAAGCCATTAAAACAATAAGACATTGTTGCAAATTAGATTAAACATTTTTCAATCAAATAGTAAAATAAAAATCCAAGTTAGAAAATTCACTAAATGAACACAAGAATATAAAATCATTTTATTGAAATGCTCATTTCTGATATTAAATGTGTTGTAAATATGCAACATTATCTCTCAAATATAATGCAGTATATCTCACAATACAATATAGCCTCACAAATTGCACGTGTTTTTATAATGAAATGGGAATTTTATACAGAATTGGGAAAATAGGGACAGCAAAACTTTTTTTCAGTGCACCTGCTCTGCTCCGGTCACTTTTCATTGATTTAGCAGGAAGTCTCGCGCTCGACTGTTAACCACTGCAGCAAGCCTCACTCTTTGGACGTCACACTCAGGTCGTGGTGTCAGATTTCACAGGGATTCAGGCAACCGGCCAGTCATTCCTGGACAGTGGTCAGGACAAAGATCACAGGTGGAAAGGGAAAGAAGTGTGAGGCGTCCCCCAGGAAACACCTGATCTCTCCCTCTAGGACGTTTTGTGAGTGTGCTGACAGTGATCAGGGTGTGGCTAGCAGAGACACTTTGTTCTAACCGTTTACCCTGTAGCCATGGGGAAAGTGTGCTGAATCTAGTGAAACCCGAGACTTCCTGACATTGAGCTTTGCCCCGCAGAACTATACTGTAGGAATAGTTTATTAATTTATAATAGTTACAGCTGTTATTCATAAATGTGAATAAGTGTTATTAGAATATGGTAGCTTCCCTTCAAGTATTCTGCATGCAGCATGTCTACAAGTCAACATGAGTGACATCACAAATTGGCCATTTTTAATGCACAATTCTGTTCTAATTGTGAACAATTCATTGGTGCACTCTATTCCAAAAAAACTAAATGTTTTTCTTATTTTTCATTAAAATATAATAATTTGCAATCATTTTGCATTGAATTTCCTTTTAAAGGTCCCGTTCTTCATGTTTTTTGAAGCTTTGATTGTGTTTACAGTGTGCAATATAACATGTGTTCATGTTTCGTGTGTAAAAAAACACAGTATTTTTCACACAATTTACTCATCTGTATACCGCTGTTTTCACTGTCCAAGAAACGGCCTGATGACTTCCTTGTTCTATGTAGTCCCTCCTTCAGAAATACGTAACGAGTTCTGATTGTGCCAGCGGTTCCTGTGTTGTGATTCGACAGCAGCTTATCGCACGTTGCCCGGAAAGGTCACGCCTCTTACCATAAATTGGAGATGCATGCGCAGCTGAAGTGCTTCTTCTCCGTGGGAGCGCAACAAGACCACGCCCCCTTTTTTGTGTATTCCTGTGGGCGGAGATTAGTCAAAAAACTGTTCTAGTTACATCATTAAAAAAGGAAGTAGAGGGATGTAGTCCAAACCGGCCGTTCGCTGTATGCTTTGAAAGGGGACTTCTGTTAAATAAAATATCTCGCTAGGCATTGAACTTTGAGCTTTATAATTTTACAGGTATTATTTATGCTCTAACAGCAACATTACACACTAATTAAAGTTTGAAAAATGGAATCGCGAAGAACGGGACCTTTAAGATGACAAAAGTTTGGGGTCTGTAAGAATGAATGTTTTTAAAGAAGTCTCTTCTCACTGAGGCTGCATTTATTTGATCAAAAATACATTAGAAACAATTTAAAATAACTTTTATTTGAATATATTTTCAAATGCATTTTATTTATTGAATTGTCAGCATAATTTCTCCAGTCTTTAGTATCCTTCAGAAATCATTCTAATATGCTGATCTGCTGCTCAATTAACATTTATTATTATTATCAATGTTTAGAACCGTTGTGCTGCTTAATCTTTTTTTTTTTATTGTGATGCATTCGTTTTTCTTTTTTCTTTGAAATAGAAAATGTATTTGTTTTTTCATTTGAAATAGAAATCTTTTGTAACATAAATGTCTTTACTGTCTCTTTTGATCAATTTGCATGCATCCTTGCTGAATCAAAGTATTCATTTCTTTACAAAAAAAATCGTACTGACCCCAAATATTTGAACGGTAGTGTAAATACTGTAACATAATAAAGTAAAAATCCTGTTTTACTCTGAAAAACACCACATTATGAAGTAGTTTTTGAATTATGTTTCATTGTCAGACCCATTTTTATTGGTGCACAGAGCTGCCGCGAACACTCGTAACTCAGTTAAACAGCTGACGTGGATGCAGGTCTTTTTGTCATGCAGCTCAGAGAAGCCATGAAAAACCAGTTGTGCAGGTCTCACCCTTGTTTCTCACCAGCTCCCTCCCACCACAACAGCTTTTCCAGCCTTTATCTGGGGCCTTCATTACTGTGTCCTTCAAGCCCAACAGATCAGGACACTAGAAGCTGACTCAGATAATGAAACAAAAGTCTCACACTTCTTCATAGACAGCTGAAATGTTTGATCGCTTATTTCTGTTTTATTATTGGTGTCAATATAGAACATACACACTCATACATGATGCAGTTTGGCTGCTTCTGCTGAGGCCCTAAACTGTGTGACAGTCATTCATGTATCTCAGGTTCCCATCTTGTAAATAACCCGGACAAACTTGTAGCTGATTGTATTGACTCTGTGTCCCGACTGTTTACTGAGAAGTTCCATCTCATTACGGTTGCTGGAAATCCATTGGAACAATTAGCAGAACAGTCAGTCTCACACGATGACAGGAGGACATTGCTCAGGTGTGGAATGGCATGCATGCTAAATGCTGGGACTTTCTAGTCTGGTTAATCGTTTCCCTTCTTGGCCTTTGTTAGAGATTCCGTCACTGCTGCTTCATGCAGTATCAGCTTTCATGGTTCAAAGATCATACCTGTTTTAACTGATAGATTTTTAAGCTTCGTCATGCATGCTTTGAATTTGTGTTCTGAATGTTCGTGAGAAATCCAAAAATGAGAGTCAACAACATGGAGTTTAAGAGAATTGTCTCTCTTATTAGATGTACAAAAATGTCACTACTCGTGTTTTCTTGGTTGTTAAGGCTTTGAGATGTGGAATCTAAGGCTGTCTTTCATCAGACAAGCCATTGATGATTTTTAAAGGGACAGTTCACGCAAAAATTATCATTTAGAACAGAGCTTCCCAAACGGGTTTGTGAGTTCATGAAAAACGAATAATTATATTGAATGTTAAATTAAAATAAATAATTAGGGCTGCACGAGAATCTCCATCTAATGCGATTAACAAATCAAAGCTGCAATTTGATTAAATAATTGTATAGTCTGATTTCAGAATAAAGCACGCATGCAGCATATTTCATTATTATAATTCTCAAATATTCGTTTTTTTATTTAGTAAAATTTGTAATTTACAACAGTAATATATTTCTACCTTTATTTTTATAATTAGTTCAAACATACTACTACTACTAATTAAATAAGAATAAAAATAATATTTAATAACATTTAAAGTCATAGTTCACTCAAAAATTTAAATTACCCCATGATTTACTCACCCTCAAGCCATCCTAGGTGTAATTTCTTCTTTCAGATAAATTCAGATTCAGATTCCTTTATTAGTCCCCAAGGGGCAATTCAGTTTTACAGCCAACCCATCCATAATAGTTAAATGCATTAACACACAATGTATAAAAGAGAAAAGAAGAAATAAATAACCACATCCACACATACTAGTATCACACACGCACACACGCACGCACGCACGCACGCACACACACACACACACACACACACGCACACACGCACACACACACACACACACACACACCTGCCACTAACTAAACAGAGCAGTGGAAAGCAAGAGCCAGTACCATGTAGTTATGTATTTTCGTTTAGCAGTCTTATAGCAGAAGGAATGAATGAGTTAGCATAGCGATTAGTTTTCCGTATTGGCACATTATACCGCCGACCTGACTGCATAATAACAAATTCTATACTGAGGACATGATCTGGTTGGCACATTATTTTGTCTGCCTTTTGGACAGCACGTGTTTTCCAGAGAGAAAAGAGATCATTTAATTGGGTACCAGTGATTTTTGAGCATACCTCAAAAATACAATCGGAGTTATGTCACCGTCCCACAGGTGGGATGTTTGCCATTTATATTTTTAAAACAATAATATCTTAGTTAAACCCTTAAGTAATATTGGTAAACTATATATCATTTGAAAGCTTACAGTCTTTAGTTTCCATATTTGGTGACTGATTTTCAAAATAAATTACAGAGGAGCCGTAATTTATCAATTTGCAACAAGAATATTTTCATACTCCTAAGGCGTGTTCAGACCTTTATTTTGAAATAGCATGAAAAATCATGAAAAAATGGTAGAAACCTCAGTTTGTTTTCATGCCAAAAGTTCTTTGTTTATTTTAGAATTTATTTATTTTTTATCAAAATTATTTTAGAAAAAAAGGTCTAGCCTTGTTTCTTATATTAAAAAAAGGTCTGAAAATGTTTTAAAAATAAAGAAAAAAATAATAAATTCACCATTTAGTGATGTGGCAGCGAGCTATAACGCACATACGCGTTCTTTGTATGTTTCTTAGAGGTTGAATTCATATCAAAATCTGCCAAACTTCCCATACTACTTCTGAATAGGATGTCTACTTCATAAATTGTATCAAAATTGTGGAAATAATGGTTCAGATCACTCAAAACACATGGAAATGGAGGCGCCCTTATATGGGCAGTAATTGAGTCTGGTTGTGACCTAGTGAAAAAGTTTGGTACTGCGCCCAAACACAATCTTACTGAAAGCTCATTTTTTGAGATATCAACCTAAAATTTTAAACACAACTTGTTCAGATTTTTGGCTTTGATTTTTCTGCAGTTTTAGAGTAGCCCAGGTTTTGAAAATATATATTTTATATAAAATATGAATAATAATTTTTTTTACATTGTACATTTCCTTGAACTCAAACTTCTATAACTTTTTTTTCTGTTTCACTTTCTTAATTTATTTCACTTCCAGAAATCTGCCAAATGTCTTCTTTAAAACAAGAAAAATCTTACGTCTATATTCCAAAGCATTCTTGAATTACAACCATTTAAAGGTGCTCTATGTAACTTTTAGCGGCCTCTAGTGGTGATGTTTCAGATTGCAACCAAATTTTACAAGAGCGCTCGTGCTCGAACTCATAGACAATACCGTCTATTACGCAAATATCAGTGACATACGGCTTTGCCATCAGTAGTAAATGCTGCTCCATCTGAAAGCACTGCAAATAACGAGTTGCTTATAACGTGCATTTGAAAAAGCAACACGCGTCAAACATATTTCCAAACTTCAGAAGCATTTATGAACCTCTTGTCCAACAAAAGACAACATTTAATAAATCAAAGTTTCAATCTTCTGTTTATTCAGCTACACAGCGATAGTATGATGTGCATAGGGAT
The DNA here is from genome assembly GCF_029890125.1 of Rhinichthys klamathensis goyatoka. Taxonomy (NCBI): domain Eukaryota; kingdom Metazoa; phylum Chordata; class Actinopteri; order Cypriniformes; family Leuciscidae; genus Rhinichthys; species Rhinichthys klamathensis. The sequence goes on along the minus strand of NW_026606723.1, from coordinate 1,282,679 downwards.
TTCCTGAAATGACGTGCGTTGTCTACTTCTACAGGAATATTTGGAGTGTCTGAGCGAGAGCGCCCTCTGATGGAGCACAGAGCTGTGTTGCACTGACAAGCTGTGCATAAAATAATCGCAGCCTTTGCCAAATCGCTTTTGGTTACATTTCGATTAATCGTGCAGCTAGGGCTGGGCGATATGGCCCAAAAAAATTATCACGATATTTTTTTTTATATCAGTCGATATCGATAATTATCACGATAAATGTCAAATCTTTATTTCTTTCAAGTTTAAAGGCAGATTTTTGCTCCTAAATGAAAGTTGTATAAACCAGAGCGTTAATTGTGGTTTTAACTCTTTATTGTCAGAACATATCATGACAAACACTTGACAAACAGGTGAACATTTCACAAATCTGAGGTAGAACATTCAAACATTTGTCATTTTTTCCTTAACAAAATTAATATCTGAATAGAAAAATATTTCTTCAGCACAGTTTGCAGTGCAGGCTGCAATATTCAAATTACATGTTTTGTCTCGAAATGCATATTTGACAGTGAGTTGACAGTAAATCTGCATCCTAACTCAAGCTAATACTACTGTTAAATTTATGTTCATTAACAAAAACAGTAACATCTGTTTAAAAAAAAAAAATTTTAACAACCACATTTTTATTTGGTAAAATGTAATATTCTGACTGTTTGAGTTTTATTAAAATTAACCATTGGTCATCCAGTATCATGCATTTAGATCATGATAACCACAGATAAAACCAGGCATAGCCTAACGTTATAAATTAGTACCTCACTATCATGGCAAAATGTTTTGGTTTCTATGGTATTTGTATGAAAAAAAGTAGCCTAACAGTTAAATACATTATTAAATACTATAATAATATTCCATTAGTCATTTAATCAGGGGCGTAATTTGTGGGGGGTATATAACCCCCCCCCCCCCCCCCCCCCCCCCCCATGATTTGGCATCTCATACATTCTGTAGAAATCCTGTCACTTCAGTGCATTAATTTTCCAAGCCAGTTTTTCTGGACTCACAGGAAATAGTTGATAAGCAAGATGCTCAGTCAACAGGTGTTGATTAATCCCTGTGAAAAAAGCCGAGCATAACTGAGCCCTTCATAGGTGCTTATTCGTATAATCATTTTACATTTAATTAAAATTTGGTCTGATCAGCATCACCCATGCACAATAGCTAAGTAAGGGCATCCTAACAGAAATGTAACCTCATAAGTAATATCACCAACGACGTCATTAAGAAGCATGCAAGAGGCGCATCCAAATGATAGAGTCTTGTATTTAAGGGTTAGTTCACCCAAAAATTAATATTATGTCATTAATTACTCGCCCTCATGTCGTTCCAAACCCGTAAGACCTTCGTTCATCTTCGGAACACAAATTAAGATATTTATTATGAAATCCGAGAGCTTTTTGACCCCTCCATAGACTGCAAAGTCATTGCAACTTTCAAGGCTCAGAAAGGTAGTAAAGACATTGTTAAAATAGTCCATGTGACTACAGTGGTTCAACCTTAATGTTATGAAACGACGAGAATACTTTTTGTGAACAAAAATAACAACTTTTCAACAACCTGGAAGCGCTGTACTGTGTTTACTATGTGAATAGCGTAGGAGATCGGTAATGGAAGAGAAAAACAGTATTTTTATGATGTCATAATATGGGGTCAGACTCAGGCAGCTATAACAGATTATTATGGGATGATGTATCCTCTACAAGCTGTCAGAACTTGGTTAACCTCATCCTTAATCTGCCAATCATGCATTCATTCTCTCCTTCAAAAGAATCCTTCCACACGGAGAGGGGGAGGGGGAGGGGGAGGGGGGGGGGGGGGGTTCTTTTGTGTCTGAGTGCTTTTTAAAAACGGGACATGATCAGCGCTGGGGCACTAAGTGACATTAATTAGTGTAAATGAATTAATCAAGTATGAAAGGGGACAGTGTTTCTCCCTTCCCAAATATAGAGGTAGGACCAAATAGACTCTTGTTTAGATGGACTGGACCTCTACTGATCCTATAGTGCGGTTGTTTATGTTGTCATTTGGTGATGAGGCATTTGATCATTCATTAAATTCATAAATGTAGAATTAGGCCTTAGTTTATTGTACCACATACCATGTGCTTTTGTTTTTCTAGCATCACTAACAGCAATATATCATAAACCATAAAGTAGTGAGAGTCAATATTTTTTCACAGGTTTAGATTAGGTATGCAACTATATAGGACTATGTATCTCACAAAAGTGAGTTCACCCCTCACATTTCAGCAAACATTTTAGTATATCTTCTCAAGGGACAATACTATAGAAATTAAACTTGGTTATGTTTTAGTCAATGTGCTGCTTATATAGCAGTATATATTTACTGTCCTCTAAAAATAATACAACACACAGCCATTATTGTCAAAATAGCTGGCAACAAAAGTGAGTACACCCTAAGTGAACATGTCAAAACTGTGTCCAAAGTGTCAATATTTTGTGAGACCACCATTGTTTTCTAGCACTGCCTTAATCCTCCTAGGTATTGAATTCACCAGAGCTGCACTGGTTGTTTTTGCCCTCTTCCACTCCTCCATAATGACATCACGGAGCTGCTGGATGTTAGACACATGGCGCCTCTCCACCTTCCGCTTGAGGACGCCCCACAGGTGCTCAATAGGGTTCAGGTCTGGAGACATACTTGGCCACTCCATCACCTTCAGCTTCCTCAGCTATTATCACTTAGGCCGTGTGTCCACCAAAACGTTTTTTTACGCACCTGGCGAATTTTTTCAATTGTTTTCAATGGGAGCGCCACGTTTTTTAAACGCCATCAGCACTTCAGCGTGAAAAAAACGACATGTAGCGACAAAACAAATCGCTGGCGGTGTGAACGGCGCTTAACGAGGCACTGAGCGTTTTTTTCACGCTGAAGCGCTGAGCGCCCGGCATTTTTTACCCAGCCGTCCAATCACAGTGGAGGAGGGGTGGGACAAATACCACACCGACCAACTGTCACAACATTCTTTCTGTACAACGACAAAAACCAGCAGAGCTAACCGAACAAAATGGATGAAAAATACATTTGTAGAATGAAACAAATTATCTGCGAAATCAGTTACAAGTAAACTGTGCTGCAGATATTCTGTATCATAGCAACGAAGCGTCTCAACTGAAAAAACGCTGCACTGCCAAAACGCTCTCAAGCGCCCACAGCTAGGCGTTTTCAGCAGAGCGCCTAGCGTTTTCAGCTGGCTAAAAACGCTTTGGTGGGGACACACTGCCTTAGGGTGTACTCACTTTTGTTGCCAGCTATTTTGACAATAATGGCTGTATGTTGAGTTATTTTCAGAGGACAGTAAATATATAGTGCTATATAAGCAGCACAATGACTACTCTAAAATATATCCAAGTTTCATTTCTATAGTATTGTCCCTTGAGAAGATATACTAAAATGTTTGCTGAAATGTGAAGGCCTGTTCACACCGGGGCGAATTTCGCGTGCGATATTCGCCGACGTTTAACGCCTCGTGACTAAACAAAGGGCGCCAATGTGAGTGTGCACACCGACACGAAAAACGCCATGCGTAAAAGCGCCATTTTTAAAAAAACGCCTCGGGTTGGTTTTTTTAGTTTGACGCACCGCGTCAAAAACTATCCGACCAATGAGATTGGCGCTTTTGCTCATGTGTCTGGAGCTTCTGAAGTAACAGTAAAACACAACTTGGGGGTGCTCAAACACAAAACGGTCTTGCCGAGCACACATACGTAACGGCGAAGAAGATATACGCCAAGTAGCGTCTACACTGCCGGGAAGAAATAAGACGAGGAAGATGCAAGGCAAGATGAATGTAGAGCTGCTGGTCTCGTTGGTGTCGGAACATAAAGAACTATATGACAAACGCGACAGCGACTACCAAAATCTTGATAAAAGAGAATGTTATGGAGTGGTGTTGCAGAGCAAATGGGCGCCATCTAATGTCAGGGAATGAATTTGCATCTTCACTCGGCTCATCGTCAGCGAAAATCGCTTGGGTGTGAACACAAAAAACGCGCTGAAAAACGCTGACGAATAACGCGCGCCGATATTCGTCCCGGTGTGTACGAGCATTGAGGGGTGTACTCACTTTTGTGAGAGAGCCTACTGTGTATATATTATTCTATAAATGTAATTCCACATTCTGCCCAATGTTGTATGTACAAATTGAAGGCTTTGAAAACAAATAGTGAATGTATCTATGTGCAAAAAAAGGAAATTGTACTATTCTAAAACATAATAAAGTGTTTGACCACTCTATTATTATTTAGTTTACAAGTCTTCACTGTACACTAAGTGCAACTCTTTAACTGTTGTTATTGCTTGACAACATAGAAAAACACCCAGGCCACCTGTGACGATACTCCGCTGTCAAGGTAGACTCCCTGGTTTTGTCATCAGAAAATTATTTACAAACCAAATAAGTAGATTGATCTCACACAGCACAATTTGCATGTGGCCTACTCTACTGAAACACTTCTATATTAGGGCAACTATGGACCTATTTGAGGTCAAAGCATCATATCATATATTAATATATTCATTCATTTCGCTTTCTGTACACACGCCCATCTATGAAGTTCCTCTACCGTGTACCTAAAGCTTTTAAAAGGCTAGTTCACCCAGAAATGCATCTTTTATTTAGTCCTCATTTTGTTACAGACCTGTGTGTCTCTTTTGTCTGTGGAAGAAAATGCATAACCAGCCAGTGTTCAAAACTATCTGCTTGCCTTTGCTCGATTCAAAGCGGTAAGCTTGTAATAATGTTTTTAATTCCAGTGGTACTGGTGGATTTCCGCGGGATAAAGGAGGAGTCTTGGCTAGTAGGCTATATTGCGTGTGAGGATGTTGGAGGTGGAGATTTATAGCCTTTTCTCACAGCACTTGATATAATTAAACTTATCAATTTGATGGCGGATCCAGAAAGGTTCAAACGACAATCACCAGTGACAACAGATTCACCCGCTGTAAAATGCAAAAGACTTCGTTCGGACTTCGGAGTGGCTACAGAAAAAAAGAGACTGCAACCGGACCCATGTGAAAACAAGGATACATATCGGAAGGACATTACATGTAGTCACGCAATGCTGACGTTGTTAACATTAACAATTTGAGAACAAAGTATAATTTGCACGGTTTTGCGTGATATGATAACTTTGCAGTAAATCGCGCTGATTAAATCTAACAATGGCTTCAATGTCAGAACCAGAACAAAAGTGGATGTTTCTTACTTGTTCAGATGACATTTTCCGGTGAAAATTATTATGTTGGTCATACTTCCAAAAAGAATAATCTGTGATTCTGAATGCCAGTATCCACATCGGCGCGGTGACTGACAGCTGCACAGTCTCCTCAAACATTGTGTTCATCCGCGCTGTGCCGTGTCGAGGGTGTTGAAGTACAACTCACGTAAAGTTGATAATTCCGCGAATGACTGCAATTGCAGATTTCGAACAGAGATGGCGACAAAGAGGAAAAACATCGGACTGCAGCTTTAAAGAAACGGCATAAAAAGTCTTCAAAACATCATTGTTTCTGTTTCACGGATAAAAACGCTATATGAGTTTGGAATGACGTATAAGGGAGAATTTTTCAGGTGAACTGTGACTGTTTAAATATGTGTCTGTTAAGTCTGTTAAATTAGGAGTGATTCCCAAAGAAGTTTCCTTCAGCTTGTAGCTTCAATAATCGACAGAGGTGATGCAAGACTTCATGGAAGGAGGTGCATTTGCTTATCACACCTGCCCCAGATTCCTCGAACTTGCACAGAGTTCCTGAAATGTCAGTCATGTGCAATGTGTGTGTGCTTTTGAGCATTTTTAAATGGACAGGTTTCTAGGCTTCTTCTATTGAATATGTTCATATGACAGTTAAAACAGGTTTGTTTTGATCTATATGCAATTGTAGATGGCTCATTTAGCAAACCCAGCAGTTTTAAGATGTTTTTCTTTGCACAAAAGTTTATCGGTAGTTTCCAGGCTTTAGATTAAGTCCAATTACAAATCACAATCATAAACGACAGACCATTCTTCAATATTTAGATCCTGTTCAGTTTTGTAGAGTTTTGATTTTTATGAAGGCAACTAGACTCCTACTGTACTTTAGCACCAGAGTGACATTTTTTGATAAGATTAAAAAAAGTATTTATGCAACTTTTGTGCATACTCATCTGTGCAAGAGGGCACACATGAAACCATCATTACGAACCAGAGTGGCTAAACCAAACCTTGTTTTGATTTTAAAAGAGCAGACCTTCAAATATTTTTTTTGTGACATTAATATTGTCTTTTTATTCTTTGAAATGTATTTTATTATTATAAACTACTGCTCAAGTTTGGGGTCAGTAAGATATTTTAAATGTTTTTAAAATTATTCTTATACTTGCCAATGCTGCATTTATTTGATCAAAATACAGTAAAGAAAAACAGTAAAAATGCAACAACATAACTGTTTTCTATTTTAAAATAAAATGCATTACTGTGATGGAAAACCTTTCAGCCTCCAGTCTTCAGTGTCACATGATCCCTCAGAATTCATTCTAATTTGCTGATTTGTTGATCAATAAACATTTTGTATTATTACCAATGTTCATAACAGTTGTGCAGCATACCTAATATTTTTTGAAGAAAATGTAATCCATTTTTTAAATGTGTTTAAAAGAACAGCATTTATTTGAAATGGAAATATTTTGTAACATTAGAAATGTATTTCGATCGATTTAATTTATCCTTGCTGTATTTTTTTTTCTCTGAAAAAAAATATTGTAAAGACCCCAAACTTTTGAACATCTTTGTCAAGTGCTTGTGCTAATGCTGCTCCATGTTATAAATGTCTCTTGTTTTGAAAAAATGGCACTTGGTTTGCTAAATAAGTGCTACTTGTTTTAAAATTATGTAATGTATGAGATTCATACATTTTTAAGAGGTTGACAAAATCATCTTACACTCACAGCATTTACATATTTCTGTCCTAATTGCTCTCTAAATTATAAATACCACTGTCTAGCAATGGCAGGTAGCAAATTGTGACTTGTTTGTTGCTAACATTGGACCTTTGAGAAGACGTCTTGCTTGTTTTCCACTTCATGAAAATTATGCGGCTCCATTAAAAAGTTTCACATGAGTCTGTGCTATCAGCTCTTGTTGTTATCATCAAGCTTCTTGCGTCTCTTGAGCCTTATATTGTGCTGTATCTGTGAACAGCCTGAGCGCTACACTGAAACATTAAAAGACTGTGATGTAACAGACAGCAAAGCCAGACAAGACCCCTGCTGTTCGATCGAAATCTATTGTTTCCGCTGTGTCTGGTGAATCTCATTCTTAGCTCTTAGTTTGTCTTTTTATTTCTACCTGAGGCACAACACAGCAGTCTGAGTTCAGTACGTCCCGTCATTTCACTCAGCTTGGTTAAAGTACGTCCCCATTGTGTCAGATCAGATCAGTTGAGCCCAAACTCTAAAGCTGGGTATATGCTGTAAATTTATTTATATATTTTTTAGTACTTTTATTATTTCAGATTTTTGACAGATCTTTTTTTTTTTTCATAGATTGATAGATCAATTTTTTTATAGATAATTTGACATTCGATCAAGATGCAGGTGTGACCAGTAGAAGTTTAGCCTTAGCTGGTTATCGTATCTTTGTTTAAAGTAGGCGTGACCACAAGTACACTACACTGTTCAAGAAGAACAAAAATCATGCAATCGCCTCCTTTCCCCACATTCAATGTTGACATTCAATTCATTGTTGCACATACTCGCTCACTAACTCCATATGAAACCGTCATATGAGTAATATCAGTAACAGCACGCTCAAAGTCAGCACCCGATCCATTCATATATTTAAATCATCCTGCAGTATTGCTCACTCCGCCTCTAACTAGGATTGAAAACGCTATTGTCAGCTGGGAAGGCTCTGGTAAGGAGTGACTTCTATGGAGAAGACTGCAAAATTCAGCCTTTTAGTTAAGAGCTGTACCCGGACTGAGGTGTCCTTCCATAGTACTGTATGCTAGTTTTTACGTGACATCGCACACTTATAGGAACACCCACCTGGATGGCAAAACAATGCTTTCCTCCATTGCCCACCAGTCATTTTTACCAAGTTTGTAGTTGTACTAATTTGGTAAGTCAGTTAAGACCAAATTCAATATACATATTATTGATGATGCATTCTATGTACAATCAAGTAGATGAGCCCAGAATTTAAACACAACGCGCAGTTTGTCATTAAGCGTTTTTCTAGAGAGAACCATCATAAATAAAACGCTTAACCATTTAGTGCACTGCGTTCATATTCTGGGCTCACCTTGCAGAAAACTTGCATGTTGGCAACTTCTTTTGGGGGTTTTTTGTTGGTTTTTTTTAAGATTGAAAACTGACACAGTGACAGGCCTGTACTGCAGTTCTATAGATGTTTTGCCCTCCTGGACTCCTCACATGACTGAAAATTATGAATCAAGGGCAGATTCTATTTGTGTGACATTTGTTAAACTATTTTATATTTTTCTTTTATTTTGTGGGTATTTTACGTTTAAAAATGCTACAAAATATAAGTGACATTCACACCATTGTACCAGCGAATAGCCATGCCAAAAGTTATTCATTTTGACACGACTAATCATTTAAGCTTTGTTACATTTAATAGATTCATAATATATTTGTTCCATATTTTTTTATTTGTATTGATATTAGATATTTATTTATCCAAGGTTATTTAAAACCCTCACTTAAAGCTGCAGTCAGTAACTTTTTTTGGGTTAAACGTTATCCAAAATAAATTTGAGCAAGTACATAACCAGCCAGTGTTCAAAACTCTCTGCTTGCTTGCCTTATCTCGATTCAAAACGGTAAGCTTGTAATAATGTTTTTAATTCCAGTGGTACTGGTGGATTTCCGTGAGAAAATCGAGCTTGTCTTTGCGTCATTACGTCACATCTGTACACGTAAAGAAAGAGTCTCAGCTAGTATAGGCTATATTGCGTGTAAGGATGTTGGAGGTGGAGATTTATAGCCTTTTCTCACAGCACTTGATATAAGTCATACGAGTTTGGAACGACACAAGAAAGAGTAAATGGTGACAGAATTTTCATTTTTGGGTGAACTATCCCTTATATTATTCATCCTGGTTCCAGCTTGAACACTGAGGACTTAACAGCAGTGTTTGACTAGTTTGCTGCTTAATTTGAGAGCATGATTTATTAGTTAAGAATCTTTTAAGGCTGATCATGCAGAGTTGTGGGGGATTTAGCGACTGAATGTGCTTCTAATAAACTTTGGCTCTTGAAGCGTCTTATTCCCACTGAGTTTCTTTTGTGGATTTTTTTGAAGGTCGAAAGCTGTGTTTCTTTACACACACAACACACAGATCGCCAGCGGAAGCTGACTTCTAACTGCCTTCAGGATTGATAACAGCTCACTCTCATTACAGTACATACTCTAAGCCTTCAACTTGCGTTCAGTTTATCACTAACACAAACATTGAGGCATTGTGCATCACTTAGAGCAGAAGACACAATGGTTCATCATTCAGTGGTATCTTATTTTTCTTTGATTCATGAATCTCTCTTTCTTTTTTTTTTATAGGTAGGGTAGGCAATTTGTTTTATAAACACTTTTTGTTATACTGGTTGAAACTCTCTTCACATCCTGATAGCAATCAATATAAATGGTCTAAATATTAATATATGTACATACATATATTTTCTGTGGAAGTCTCAGGATAAGAAAATGTTCGTCCAATCATTGCATTCGGGCCGAATGCAATGATATGGTGTCCTACCTGCCAGTTAACATGTATTTCCATTCCTCCACGCATTTAAAGGAACACTCCGACTTTTTGGGACTTTAGCCTATTCACCTTATCCCCCAGAGTTAGAAAAGTCCATACATACCTTTTTCATCTCCGTGCGTGCTATAAGTCTGTTTGACGCACCCACCGCTAGCCTAGCTTAGCACAAAGACTGGATGTAAATGGTTGCAGCTAGCATACTAATCCAAATAAGTGACAAAATAACGCAAACATTTTTCTATTTACATGTTGTGATTTGTATAATCACATAGTGTACAAAAAACGAAGTCACATGAGACACAGACATATTTTAACCGTATAAATACTGGGAACGATATTCTCTGAAGGCGAAGCACTGCTACTTGGGCGGAATGATAACCGCAGCACCTGACACGCGCCGTGGTGAGGAGCAGAGAGCGCGTCTCAGGTGCTGCGGTTATCACTCCGCCCAAGTAGCAGTGCTTCGCCTTCAGAGAATATAGTTCCCAGTATTTATACGGTTAAAATATCTCTGTGTCTCATGTGGAGAGTTGTAGACAGGCAGTCACCGAGCGCCACACAGCACCCGCCTTTTACAGTTCCGCCTGAACCAAAACAACAAGATTATGCTGCGTTCAAACCATGTCGTAACCATAATTAACAACCCATGACGTTCTACCTGGAGCTCACTTCCTCAGACTCGGATTTATGCATTTCTATGTCAACACTAACAACGCCGAAAGGAATCTGCAGCAGTCAGGTGGTACAACTAGAGCTCTGTAAGTTGTTTACGTTCATTGTTATTGTAATATTATGTGCTTTGAGACCTGAGGTAATTTAACAACGTCTCTCTCATCTCGTGACGCTTTGCAGAATCTGCTGAATCTGTTCATGTGTTTTGAAGGAGGCGTGGCTTTGGAGACGCTCTAAAGGGAGGGTGGGATCTTGTGCTTTAAAAGCTAGCTTGCTATTGCTAGCCTGTCGGAAATTGCCTACCCTACCTTTAATATCTTGGCTAAACCTCAATGCTAACTGATGATAATCCATCTCCAATAGTTCTCTGCTGGGTACCTCAGACCTCTCTCTGGGTCATGATGGATGAAAAGTTATCCAGCTAGGCTACTAACTCTAAGACTATATGATAGAATAATACTACTTAATACGTTCAGTAGATGTTTCAAACATATCAAGCTTTTCACACTGCTTTTAACCCCAGGTTATCGTCATTCTAAACCCCGGTTTTATCCCTGGTAAAGAAAAATGTCATACTTGTAGTTTAGTACAGCTTTTTACCCGGGGTTATGAAGCCCTTCTCCAGAGCTCCAGAATTTTTGCAGTGTGAAACGATGATGCGATAGAATGTTACAGCTTGTTGCTTGGCAACAGATACCCAATTGCGTAACGTGCATTAATTTGCTTTGGATAGACAAGGAAACACTACACATTGTATAAAAAGTAGTTTCAGCTTTTGAGAAAAATATCAAATGGTGACAGAAAACACAACAATTGGAGTGAAGAATAATATGAAGATGCGCTATGCTAGAGCCTTTATGTAAACATTTGCGTGCACCATTTGTCCAATTCATGACACTGCAAATAGGGACGTTAACTCCGGATATAGGAATGTACAGTCTGAAATGTCAGTTTATGAATTCCCAGGATTAATTGTTAATCCAGGGTAGATTATGAGCAGTGCGAAACGTGAACCAAGATAACACCCCAAGGTTAACTATTTAAAGTGTGAAAAGCTATATACGGTCTCATTTTTCAGGGTAGAAAACCTCAAACGCATATGGCAAATTCTACAAACACAGTCTGCGTACATCCCACTGCGGTTCAATTTATCTCTGAACTCTCTGCCTGTACTGCTGATCCTCCAATTATATACAGATTCTGCTGATAAAAGCACTGGAGCTCTTCTGTATTCAGCTTTATTCTTTATTATGAGAAGATGAATGACCGCTTGGGTCGTTGTCCTCATGGATAAGTGAAACCATGATTGTGGTGTAGGTTTAGATTGTTTAATGTGTTATGTCTTGTTTGATATTTGTCTTGCTTTTATTTAAACATGGTTTTTATCTGTATTTTTCAGTATACCCGGGTTTGGATCCCTGACCCAGATGAGGTCTGGAGGTCGGCTGAAATCGTCAAGGATTATAAGGAGGGAGACTCAGTGCTTCACCTCAACTTAGAAGATGAGTCGGTGAGCATACACCCTCCCCTTCTTTCACCTAATCATATATTTATACTGTAATGTGATTTTTATTAGAGAGTCTTATGGTTCACACTGCAGTTAAATCAGATTTGCTTTCCAAACCCAATCTATTAGACTCAGACTTCTTTATTGATCCAGGTGGGGCAACAAATACAGATATATATTGTTATCAAAATATTCAAATATGAATTATATATATATATATATATATATATATACACACACACACACGTTAAAGGAATTTGACTTTCATATAACAAATAGAAAAATGCACCCATAGTTTATGAAATTGGTGGGAATTTGTAAAAAAAAAAAAAAAAACTTTTTCTGCTGCCTATCTGGACAAAGCCTAAGAGTTCAATTCAGTTAAAATTGGATTAATTAGTGATTTTAAGCAGACTGAACCATGCTGGGTTTAAAATCTCAGTCGTGACACAGCAGTTGTGAACTAAACCAGGTCTTAACTAGATCTTAATGTTTCCTGGATTAGTTTTGGGTTTCACAGCACTGAGGAAAGTGTGTCGTATGAATCATTGATCATGTTTTGGTGTGTAAGAGGTGCAGGCCCTTAGAGGGGAGGTTGTACGCCATATTCCCATGTGTATTATCAAAAAAACAATGTTGGGGAAACCTGAATAAACCAGTAGATGAAATAAAGATCAGCATGACTTATTGAAGCTCTTGTGCCTGTAATGCATTACAAACACTCTCAGTCTGCCAAAAGATACTTTTTGACTATTGAAGCCTTCGAAGTAATTTCACATTGCGGTTTGAATCCAATCAATTTCTAATCTACTGTTTCTGCTTAATGGCATTGCTGTCTCTATTTCTAGCCATTAGAATATTCAATTGGTCCCAAAGACAATCCTCTTCCATTTCTTCGGAATCCTGATATTCTGGTAGGAGAGAATGACCTCACTGCTCTCAGCTACCTCCACGAGCCTGCTGTGCTCCACAACCTCAAGGTCCGCTTCCTCGAGTCCAATCACATTTACACTTACTGTGGTAAGTCGTGTTTGTAAGTGTTTTGAAGAGAATGTTTCTGATTTAATGTAGTGATGAGCAGATTAGATAGATAGATAGATAGATAGATAGATAGATAGATAGATAGATAGATAGATAGATAGATAGATAGATAGATAGATAGATAGATAGATAGATAGATAGATAGATAGATAGATAGAATGTTTTGAATAGATTAAAAATGTATTGAAATGAATAAAACGATACATTACAATGCATCATTTAATCATATAGTTTAGAAATATTTTAAATTAATTTTTTTCTAGAGTTTTTATAAATGTCATAAGCCATCCTTGTCTCTATATATTGACTTCCCTCATTTTTTAATTATTAAGATAATTGGATTATTAAAGGGGTCCTATTATGCCCTTTTACGAAGTCTTGGTTTTGTTTATGGGGTGTACTAGAATAGGCTTTCATGCTTGATTGTTCAAAAAACACATTATTTTTCACATATTTTACAATATTACAGCTCCTCTCTCCCCAGTCTGGCTCGAACACGCCATTTAGTTCTGTTTTTCGATGAAGCTCCTCCTTCTGAAATACGAAATGTGCTGTGATTGGTTAGCTGGCCCAGTGTGTTGTGATTGGTACCACTTGTTCGGGAAATGTCACGCCCCTTACCATAACCACGAGTTTCATCTGCTCAGGTGTCAATTTTAAGGATGCCGTCAATTTCAAACCAATTCAAGCCTGATTCAGACTTAAGAATGTTAACAAACAAGAGGTTCGTGCAGAACGGATTTCATGCACAGACTTTGCAAGCACAGATTTCACAGGACATTTAAGAGTGTTTGTTTTTTTGTAATTTACTTATACATTTTAGATACAAAGTTATACACAATTCAATCGTGATACTTGTCGGAAAACTGTGGTAATAATCAATAGTAATCGATCACAAAACCATGGTTAATTTTCCTATGGGGCGGTGAACAAAAGTGAGAGCTTACAAAAGCTACAGTAAACACTTTATCAACACTATGTTGGCTAGCAGGCGAGCGGAGGCAAAGCTTTGCTCTTTGTTTACATCGTAGCAACAACATAAAACTTATAATTGAAACTGTTAATAGAAAACGCAACAAAAAATAAGACGACATACTTAAAATTTGTGATCCACAATCAACAGATTGTCCCAACAAAGTGGGAACTGCTCTGTTTTAGGAGAAGCTTTTGTGCGTATAGCCTGCATTGTCTGGAAGCTGTTCTCAGTAAAATGTGCAGCACACAGATAAACGTTGGGGTTATAATGTTCAGGTACAGTGTTTAGTCTTAGGAAGGTCAAACAAATGAGTTTTGGAAACGGGGTGGGGAAAAAAGCGTATCTTTGACATAGCGACAGCACTGAATTCTCTAATGCAGCTCAGCCAGGCCTCGTCCTTTTTTTGTTGCGTATTCCGTGGGCGGGAATTATTTAAATGAGTAACATTGTGACTTCACAAAGCCCGTAAAAAATGCGTTGTAGTTCTTGGAAAGCAACATTACACACTAACTAAAGTTGAAAATTGAAAAAGCATAAGGGGATCCCTTTAAGATTATAACTTTTAAGTAACTTCAAATTACATGTTTAAATACCAAACTCCTTCAGTTGTTGTTCTAACCTCCCACAGATTTTGAATGTTGAATGTATGACTGTACAGAGTTTTACCCCAATTTTGATTGTAGGAAAGCTGTAAATGATGTAATTAGGTTTCCAAGGTCAAAAGGCTTTACTAGAGAGTAACAAAGATGGTGTCTCTGTCCAGTCTACACTCATCACGTTTAGTGTTTCTGTTACTCTGTCCCTATGACAACATACCCATGTTAATAGGTTATGGAATTTTGGGATTGCGTTTTATTTGTGGGTGTGTGTTTATTTCCACTGAAAAGTTGTTTTGGAGAATTAGACACATTATGCAATGTATGTTTGAACCCAAACGCTGGATGACGTGTCCTGTCTGACGATCAAGAAGAGCGGATCTCCTGTTTTATATGCACCTAGAGTGCGACATGTTCATACGGTCTAACAGATATTTGTGGTCTTGTCAAAAGACCGTCCAGCTCTTGTTTGTCTTGTTTTTTGTTGGTTCCTGGTCTGCTGTGCTTTGTAATGACTGAATGATTCCCATTATCGTCACAACAATGCCCATTGACTCATAGCTGCTCTTTTATGTTTTATGTCTTTTATCTTCCTTTTCACTTTCACAGACGTGTCTGTTTTGTGTTCTCTCTTTTAGACTGACACATCACACATTAACGTCATTTTCGATTATTGATGTCACATGATATTTATAGTCATGAACAAATATTTAAACATTTATCTGTATCATCATGATTTTGTCTGATTTAAATAATGTGATTCTGTGTATTAACTGTTCTGCACAGTTGTAGGTGTAAACCTGGTGTAAATCTCTCCTCAGGGATTGTTCTGGTGGCCATCAACCCGTACGAGCAACTGCAGATCTATGGAGAAGAAGTCATCAATGCGTACAGCGGCCAGAATATGGGGGACATGGACCCTCATATATTTGCTGTGGCAGAGGAAGCGTACAAACAGATGGCCAGGTTTGTGCTTGTTTTTCATAGTCTTATTAGATGACAAGCTAATTAAGTTTATTTGTTCAAGGTGCTATTAAGTGGTTTCAGTCATTTTGCTAAATTTTATTGTGATAAATGTAACCCCACCCCCTCTCTCCAAAAACCCACCCTCATAAAACATCAACAAACTCAAAAACACATCGTTTCTGATTGACTAATTTTACAGAAATAAATGTTTTTATTAATTTCACTATAATATACAATATGGTTGAAAAGGGGCCAGTTAATGTTTTTTTATTAAAGAAATTAATACTTTTATTCAGCAAGGACACATTAAATTGATCAAAAGCTATAGTAAAGACATTTATAATGTTACAAAAGGTTTTTGTTTCAGATAAATGAAGCTTTTTAACTTTTTATTCATCAAAGAATCCTGAAAAAAGTATCATGGGTTCTGCAATAATATTAGGCAGCAGCAACTGTTTTCAACATTGAAAAGAATAAAAAATGTTTCTTGAGCACCAAATCAGCATATTAGAATGATTTCTGAAAGATCATGTGACACTGAAGACTGGAGTGATGATGCTGAGTAAATAATAATAAATTGTAATTTGAAATATATTGAAATAGAAAACAATTATTTTAAATTGTAATAATATTTTACAATATTACTGTTGTTACTGTATTTTCATCAAATAAATGCAGTCTTGGTGAGACTTCTTTAAAAAAAACATTAAAAAAATCATACAGATTCCCAACTTTAGAACACTAGTGTGCTATTACATTCAAAATAGTATTATAAATATGATAATACTGCACCTGCTATTTTAGTAGGTATTATTTTATTTGTAATAATACTTCTCTTTTCTTAGAGAACTCTTTTTAGTAAAAGCCACCCTGGATTACTGTCATCTCATTTTATGATTTTTATGCGACTATCTGTGATTATTAAGAATTTCTCAAGAAGAGTTAAATAAGTTATTTGCATCAAACAAATGATTAAGCTGTTGGTTCAGCTCTGTTGTTTTGTAATAAAGAGCTCAGGTTTCAGAGCAGTGATTTTCACTGGCCGTAAACAGGAAATGACAGCATGCGCTTTGAAAGCTGTGAGTAATCTGAAAGTTCCACTCGATTTAATAATGGATTGAGTGGGCAGATAATCACAGTGCACGCAGCATCATTATTTGCACCTTTGTATTTACATGTTTTTTTTTGTTGTTGCTTGAAACAAAAGACAAAACCATTTGCACATCAGGTTTAAGCTTGAGCTAAACATCCCACGCCGAGACATCGTGACTTCTTAATGACTGGTGGTGTAATGCTGAAGTCCCAAAATAAACTCAGGCGAAGGAGGAAATCCAGGTCTAGTGCTTATAGACTCTGTTAAAGTCTGAGCAGCGGCAACTGGTGTGGTTTTGATTGGAGATGTCGGAGTATTGGAGAATGTTAACTGCAGTCATGACAAAATGTCTGCAGCTGACAAAATGTGACTGTAAATCATACACTTTCCTTTGTTAAAAACATAATAAAATCTCACAGCCAGCATCCTCTTGTTTTAGGCTCAATCCCAATACACCCCTTGGCCCTACCCCTTGGCCCTACCCCTCCATTTTGCGCGTTCACGTCAAGGGGTAGGGTGTCCCGATTCTTGTTTAGATCGAGGGGTAGGGCTACATAGCCCTCGAAACGGAGATTTTTCAGAGGCACACTCCAAAAGTAGGGCTACGAGAAAGTTCGCAGAATACATCGCGAATCAACGGCGAGATGGCTTCACAAACGGTTAAACATTTAAATTTAGCGCCAGATGACACCACCGTGCACTTTATTTACTCTTATAATAATGATATAGTCATTTAAATTAAGAAATTGTATAATAAATTACCTTTCCGAAACAGAAAAGACATACATTTCGAGGAAGGAACGTTATAAGCATCATGTTTCCTCAAAGTTAAGAGCAGCTGCGCTGATTGTCAGTCGTTGTCATGGAGAAATCCTGTAAAAACTCTGTAACGGCAGAGCCTGAGAGCCATCGCCGACGACTGATGATGTATCGGGTTCATGAAGGGTTGTTCCATTTCGTAGGGGAATATTTCAACCCCTTGGCCCTTGTAACTCTGTTTTAAGGGCCAAGGGGTACACTCGAAAACAAGGGGTAGGGCCAAGGGGATTGAGCCAATCATTGTGTATCATCACCAATCATTCATCATTGTGTACAAAGGCCACCCTGGAACCTAGTGAGGTTCCTACACACCCTTTTCTTTTTCTTTTGCTATGCACTGTAAAATGTCCCTGATCCTTGCAGTTTGAGGTAACTATATAAAATGTAATCATTTAAAATATATTAAATTAGATTAATTCATTATTAAATAATTATTTATATATTATATAATATATACATTTACTCAAAACATATATTTTACATTTATATATTATATTTTGTAATTAAAAAGTATTTGCATATAATAACAAATTCAGCTACACAAATTTAAATCAACATTTCATTCATTTTTACAAAAAATTGTCACACTGCAAAAATAAATGTGATGTATATTATTCTGATCCTCTCATAAAATCACAATTTTCCAAAACCTGTTGTACTCTTTTTTTTTTGATTTTCTTTTATAATAGCATCAAATTGCATCATAGCATGTTTCATAAACCTCCCTTTTCTGTAAGCACCATTTGAGTAGTTGAATGCACTTTATTTATCATGTATATCATCTCAGGTATTCATATAGACACTGATTCTGTATGTAAACCTGAACTTTTTCCTGCAGAGATGAGAAGAACCAGTCGATAATCGTGAGTGGCGAGTCTGGAGCCGGTAAAACCGTTTCGGCAAAGTATGCCATGCGCTTTTTTGCCACAGTGGGAGGTTCAGCAAATGACACCAGCATTGAAGAGAAAGTACTGGCCTCCAGCCCCATCATGGAGGTATGTCTTGACACTCCTATATTTGAATAATTCTTGAGAGAAAAACGACCCAGGTCACCACATAATGTCAATGAGCTGAGAACCACTTAATTCAGACACATTACCAGAATAATCAGTGTTCAATTTAATAAACTCGTGCCACCAAGTACTTTCAAAGTGTGCAGCGGCTGTAAAGGTTCCCTCGCTTCTCTCATCACTCCATCTCGTTGTGGCACTGGCACACTTAAGCTGCGAAATGAAACCCAAGAATCGGCAGGCCTGTTTGAACAGATAAGAGCAGAGCTGTTTTTTGTGCCCTTCAGGAAGATAATCTGTGTGCCAATGAGAGTGGCCAAATCTCACAGTCAATTTAGAGATATCATTACAGTGGAAATGAGCACTGGTGATAGAAGGATATCTTAGGATGCAAACCTAGAGATACTAATGCTAAGGTGACTCATAACATTTCGGCTCAGACAAACAATTAATCTGAAATCACAGTAATTACTCATTCTAATTGATGCTGCAAACCGGATTTTAGGTTTACGCCTCCTCAAACATGTTACACCCTCTGTTATGAAACTCTCTCCACCCTTATGTTCTAATATGGATCAGTCATTTGATAACCTCCTGTTTCAGCTTATACCAACCAAAAAGTGAGTCAACCATAATTAACACTCTTTTTTTCCCTCTTCTGTGCAGGCCATTGGAAATGCAAAAACCACCCGCAATGACAACAGCAGCCGCTTTGGGAAATACATTGAGATTGGCTTTGATAGGAGATATCACATCATCGGTGCCAACATGCGAACGTATCTGCTTGAGAAGTCCAGAGTAGTATTTCAGGTGCGTCTCACACAGGAAGGAGGCTTTAAGATTTAATCGTAGCCCCTTGTGCTTTTCCATGTGCTGAACATCAATGTTTTTGCAGGCTGAGGAAGAGAGGAACTACCACATTTTCTACCAGCTCTGTGCTTCATCATCTCTGCCAGAGTTTAAAGATCTTGCCTTGTGTAAGTGACCCAGTGAACACAATGATGGTTTGGTTACTTCCCGTATGATGGCATACAGTTTGATGGCAGAAATGTCACAAATATGTGTTAAAAATGTGGTCCCCGTGGCACGAGATGATAATTTTTCTGAGAGAAATTATTGTAATGACTTAAATGATCTTCATTTGGAGGTTTTCTCATGAAATATTCACATGCAAATTTAATTAAATTAAAATAAAATAAAAAAATTTATTACATTTAAAATATTTAAGGTAATATAAAATATTATTAGGTTGAAAATAATACCTTTATTTTAATACCATTGCTATAAAATGAAATTACTCCTACCAAAAAATAAATTTTAGGATCCTAAAAATCAGCATTTTTGGATCCTAAAGCCAACTGCTACCACTGACAGTCTTTAAGTTTTGCTCATTCAAATTGTCCATTCACCCTCATGTTTTAGCCAGCGCAGAAGACTTTACCTTCACGTCTCTCGGTGAGAACATTTTCATTGAGGGTGTGAATGATGCTGAGGACCTTGTGAAGACAAGAGAAGCTCTTACAATGCTTGGTGAGGACTACAGCAATAAAAATTACTATTGCAACATTATACCAAAGCCATACTGAGCGTCAATCGTAAATATTTGTGCAGGTGTGAAAGAAGTCCATCAAATGAGCGTCTTTAAGGTAATCGCCTCCATCTTGCACCTGGGGAACGTGGAAATTGTGTCAGAGAGAGATGGAGAATCCTGCCATATCAACGTAAGTAAATGACAAACTGTGTCTTGCTGCATGTTGTTTGTTTTAGCATATACGAATTAAACCGATGACTATTCTTCACTTGCCTTAGCAATCACAATCTCTTTTTTCACCTGCAGAGAGACGAAACTCATCTGCATCATTTCTGTCAGCTGCTCGGTATAGAACAGGAGCAGATGGCGCACTGGCTGTGCCGCAGGAAGCTGGTGACCACTGCCGAGACCTACGTGAAGAACATGCCGCACGCCCAGGCGGTCAACGCCCGAGATGCCCTGGCCAAACACATTTACGCCCATCTCTTTGACTGGATTGTGGAGCACGTCAATAAGGCCTTGCATACATCCACTAAACAGCACTCCTTCATCGGGGTGCTGGATATCTACGGGTAATGCTTGTGATTATGAGAGGCCATACTTGTAAAGATTTGGAAACTTAGCTCCCTGGGTTCTTATATACAGTGCGGTAGGGTAATATGTCTCTGTGGGCCACAGGAAACTATCTTTCATGTTTTGACCTTCCCTTAGCAGAAAACTCATTGAGTTTTTAGAGTCAGCATTTGCTTATTGCCTTTTTGGCCATGGGACTAATTGCTTCCTCAAATAAGGGAACTTATTGATCAGCTCTAGAGTAAATAAGCAGAGAAGTGCCAAGCTATAGGATGCAGAGAGAAGTGCAGAAGGTGTTCAGTTTGTTTTCAGTCAGTGTTAACATGTCTTCATCTCTCAACAGATTTGAAACATTCGAGATCAACAGCTTTGAGCAGTTCTGTATTAACTATGCCAATGAGAAACTACAGCAACAGTTCAACTCGGTCAGTAATAGAGGATCTCTAGATCCATGTTTAGTGCTTCTGCTATGCTATACATATTTAGATATATACTATCTTATATATAATAATGTTATTATATATGTTGTATAAATATAATTATAATAAATTATATTCTCAATTTTTAAAGGTAAAAAAATCACATTAGTTTTATTTTGATAATAAATGTAATTTTAAATGATATATTATTTGTCAAAAATAATAATAAAACAAATATTTTTTAAATATTAAACAATAAATTAAAGAGTTTTCACAACAAATTGCTGAACAAAGCATATTAGTTTTAAACTCTTCTGGAGCTGCTTTGTATTATTTAGACATCTATCTTATAATGTTTAATATATTAGACAACATTTTATAATAATAAATATATAATAACATTTATAATGGTAGTTTAACTAACAAAAGCCAGTTCCTTAATGAGGTCATCTTCCATGAAGTGACATCATTTTAGAATTGCATTTTGAATTATATAGTTTATACAGTATATAAATATTTTATTCAATAACAACAAAAGCATATTCCTTTCAAGTTCAAAATGTAATGCATAACAGGAATGATCTATGTGTTTGTGACTCTTGGCGGTATTTAGTTGCAAGTTTTTAAGTGTTTGATGCATTTACCTAATACATACATAATCTGTCACTCAGCATGTGTTTAAACTGGAGCAAGAAGAGTATATGAAGGAGCAGATCCCCTGGACACTTATCGATTTCTATGATAACCAGCCGTGCATTGACCTCATTGAAGCCAAGCTTGGTATCCTGGACCTTCTTGATGAAGAGTGTAAGGTGAGCCCGAGCAGAGGAAAAAAGTTGATCAAAAGATTTTGAGAGGCATGTTGCCTAAACAACTGGAGATCTGAAAGTGTGTGTGTGTGGAAATTGGAAAAACTAGCCTATAGACACCAGAACAAGACAGAATCTAACGGGAAAAACCATCGTAGACCTCTTCCTACAGGCTTTTGCGGGCAGGAACGGGACAAAATGTGAAAGTTTCGAGCGGGATGAAATCTAACATATCCTGGCGGAAGCGGGCGGGAGTGTTAGATAATCTTGCGGGAGTGGGATGGAAAACTCCATCCCACGCAGACCTCTAGAACAGAGCATCTCATTTAGTTTTAAACACCCCAGCTCTTTGAAGTTGTTGAGTAGGATCCGGAGCAGCTTCAAAAGAGTGAACATGCTATTTCTGCTACAGGTAACCCAAATAATGTTTTCAGTTCACTGCAGTTCAAAGTATTTTTCTTTTCTGCATCTGACAGGTTCCCAAAGGAACAGATCAAAACTGGGCGCAGAAGCTATACAGCAAGCATTCAAGCAGCGGGCATTTCGAAAAGCCTAGGATGTCCAACAGGTCTTTCATTGTGGTCCACTTTGCGGATAAGGTGCGTTTAGCTTATTTTAATGAGTTAAGTGCTATAATAACGTCTCCAAACATTAACAAGTTGAAACACTTTGAAATAAACCAGGCTTTCATGCTATAAATTGTAAACCCAATTGATTTTAACCCTTTAACAGGACATTTCCCCCCGGTTTTAAAGATGAGGCGTATGCCTAGTCCCAGACTAAAATGCATGTTTGAGCTGTTTTAACTGAAAGCAATTTGCACTGACATATCTTAAGAGTCAATGCCATTGCTTTGTTTTAAGATGCACACCAGTAATGTTTTTTTCTAAGGCATGTTTAAAAAAGCCTCTTAAATGTCCTAATTGAACTAAGGCCTAATCCTGGCTTAATCTAAGCCCTGTCTGTGAAACCAGGGGCCGGTTGCATAAACCTAAGACTAGTCTTACAAGTTAGAGATCTTTTTTTTTTCTTTAAGACTATTCATAACTTTTTTAAATCAGTTACATAAAATTGTAGATTGGCCTAATTTGATACTGAAAAGTAAGACGGACTGCCCCAGACTAACTGCTAATGGGTCATACTAGAGCTTAATACACTGTCTTAACATAATGGCTGTGTTTATGCAACCAGCCCCTGACCTTTAAATTGCTTATATGACTGATCCGAAATTGAGTGACATGCATACTTTTTGTGGAAATGATACATTTGTGTGTTGCACAGCTGGGTTTTTAGGGCAAATCTGCTCACTGAAACCCAACTTGTGAGGAACTTTGTTACCCAACATAAATGATTGTGTTAATAATGCATGATGAATGCAACAAAAATGGCTGATTCTTCTCAATGCCAGTTGTGGGTCACAAAAATTAGGTAGCAAGTTATTTTCAGTGTGGTACTGATGTATGAGTTAAACTTGTGACATTATGTCATCCCTGGCAGGTTGAATATCAGTGTGACGGCTTCCTGGAGAAGAACAGAGACACTGTTTATGAGGAGCAGATAAACATCCTCAAGGCCAGTAAGGTGAGCAATGGGTATTTTTTTTGGTAAGATTTGATCTTAAAATTGCAAAAGAATAGAAAAGGGAAATAATAATGATAAAAATAATAATAATAAATATTTTTTTCCAACTCATAGAGCCATTTACTTAATAACATCCAGTTCATTAATAATACCAATAATATTAACTATTATATTAAATATAATTACATTTTCATGAACTAAATAAAATGAATATGAATATAATTAACAGTTTTTTTATCATAAAATCAAACATTTTGGATTTGACTTGGTTATTATTAATTCAAGCCTATACCCTTAGTATATTTAGCTTAGCTCAGTTATGTTACTCTTCTCTGTGCAGCCGAGCTTCTGTTTATACTTCATTCTACCTCAAGTTTGCATGATTGAAATCACACTTTAGCTCATGTTTTGCTCTCTGACCCGTTTAAGCAGTTAATTGACTTAAAGTTTTCAGGCAAACAGAGGCCTGACCTTGTCCACACCTAGCACTGTATATCAGTCGAACAGCCAGATCCATCTTAACTGAGATTTAATAGGATATCCATTGTCTTTGTCGATACTGATCTCTCTCTCTCTTTCGTAATGTTTTGTCCTGAGGTTTCTTGGCAACAGAATTTGCCGGAGTTAAGTTAATTTACAGACACCAGCACATCAGCATCTACAAGTTAAAGATCTTTCCTGCAGGACAGTGTTGAAATACTGTCGTGTTAATAGTGAAGGCTTAGCTTATGCATATTAATTAGGTTGTACACAAATAATTAAACATGATATTTTACTGTTTTAATAAATAGTCTATGTGATGTCTATAAGTTCATTTTTACATCTACCACTGATCACTTAAAAGCCAAGCATGAACCGCTGGTCTAGTGGTAACGTTTTCGTTTTGAACGTGAGGATTTTTTTTCTAACTAAATTAAATAATAAAGTGCCTTTTTATTTTACTTGACTAATGTTAAAATGTAATACTTGTTCAAATGTTAAGGATGTATTTAACTGGTGACCGACGTCCTTATTAAAAATAAACAGTATTTTTGTCTGTCTTGCTGATTTAAAACAGCCAGTGAAATCCATTTCAGTGTAAATTGTGATAGGCCTTTCAAAGTCAGCATATGAAGAATTTTTTTTTACTTTAAAGGCACAATATGTAGGATTTTTCGCCACCAGGGGTCGCTATCCTCTTACAAAGGCGTATCGCAAAGCATTAATCGGAATTATGGATCTTGTCGTCCGAGCTGATGGATCTTTTATGGATACATGGATACAATAGTGAATACATTGATGTTTTTAACATGACTGTGGTATGAATCAGGGCGCGATTGCTAATGAGAGACGTATACCAGCGCCACACGCGAGTCCCGCGGATATAAAGGAATAAGGACATTTCATTCCACCGAACTACACGCAAGTGCTGAATTAATACTCACACAGGTCAGTTTATTTGACCAATTAAACTTGAGGTAAAGCAGCGCTGTTTCACTTGCTCTAACAGTTACACTATCACACTAAATGGCATTTGAGTGTGTTGAGTGTTGTTAGTTAGGTTGTTTGTTGGCTATATGAGACTAGCAGTGAGCTAGATCAACATTAGAATAACATACAGATCATATTCTAACATTTCATCATGTTGAACTAAATAACATTGATTAGTTGTATGTACATTTGCTCACCTGTCTAATAAAGTGCATGCAAAACTCGCGTCTCTGTCAAGTCGAAGTTAGTCGCGGACGTGGAGCTTTCGGCATCTCGATCTTCGTTTTCGTCCTCTTTTTGTCTCAAAGTCTGCTTGCCATGGTCCATAATCTTTGAACAAAACAACAACAGCGTGAGCGTCCTGCTAGGCATAACCCAGTTGTCCACGTCTGTCGCCATGGTTACTATGGCAGTACGAGCGGAAACCGAGGGTAACGCGGATATGACGCCATTGACTGGCGACTCCTCACCCCTGCTGAGACGTCCCGTTTCCTTGGTTAAAATAGCAATTTTCTCACGATTTACAAATAGTTGGAACCATTTGGGATATTGTAAGTAATCAACTAAACAAAATATATAACATTGGCCTAGTGGTTTTTGGATATTTTACTGCAAAAATCCTACATATTGTACCTTTAACTTATAACAAATGTTTAAATGTCATTACCCATTACTTTATACAACCCTGTTCAAAAGGGGCCTACTTATATAAGTAATCGGGATGCAACTCGGGGAACCATTGCTACGCACACCTTTAATTTGTATTTACTTTCTGGTTTAGCATCTCTGTTTATCATTGTCATCCACAGTGTCAGACTTATAGTGACGGGAGTTTAATGATATCATCTCTATTCTGTCTTAGAGTGCTGAAACTTGGCAGGATCATGGTATTAGCAATGCATTGAAACACACTGTGTACCTGCCTTGCGGTGGATGCTCAGGGAGTGGATTTTAAAGGGCTTCTAAAAGTGCTTTGAAGTGCTGCTGGAGTTGAATACAAATTTACACCAGTCTAGCTAGAATAAAAAAGGGGTTCTTATGGCTCTTATGTAAGATGTGATGCATCTGTAATGTCACTGAAAATTCATTTTACAGTTTAAGCAGTTAAGATTTCTTCATGTGACACTTATATAATCAAATATAACTATTTTTATTAAAATATTCTTGTCTTCTTTTCTTGTCTGTACAAAAAATATATTTTCTTTGTTTATATATTTCAATTGTTTTGTTTTGTTTTGTGCAGTTCCAGCTGGTTGCAGATCTCTTCCATGATGGTAAAGATGTTCCCCCTCCCTCAGCCGCCAGCAAGACCTCCAGGATCAATGTCCGGGCCGCCAAACCTGCTCTAAAAGGCCACAACCGTGAGCACAGGAAAAGCGTGGGCACCCAGGTGAGGCTTGGTGTCAAAGGCCAATTTTTGATGGTGGATCCACTGAAGCTGTGTTTATTATGAAGATGAGGTGATTCACATAATGATGACGAGATGAAAAAATTCTCTCCCTCACAGTTCAGGAACTCTCTACATCTTCTGATGGAAACGCTGAACGCTACCACCCCTCATTATGTGCGCTGCATTAAGCCCAATGATTTCAAGGAATCGTTTGTGTAAGTTTGGTCTCTGCCTCAGTTTTATTCTTCTATTAGAACTTATCTAGTTTATCTTGGCTATAAATAGTGATGTATAGCAAATTCATTTAAGCTGCCAGAGAACATTAGAGTCATGCTGGTACAGTGACATTTGATCGACCTCAATTGCTCTGAAAGTTTCTGCCAACAATAAGGCATCAAAAGCTCCTGTGAGAATTAGCCGATCAGGTTATATAAAATATAATTAGACCTAGTTTTCTCAGGTCAAAATCAGTAGAAGTGCTTCCCATTTGCAAAATTCTTGCTGATTTAACACTTCTGTTAATTATTTTTCCTTGAAGTGTTTGCGTGAGTGAAAACCTGACAACATTGGCCTGTCTGTTCCAAATACTATGATAAAAACTAATGTTTGCCCAAATTTAGATCTTAGAAAATAAGATAATACGATAATAAACATAATAAAATGTGTTTTACTATATACATCTACAATCTATCATAATCAATGTATTTATTTACTTATTTTTCTTGCTAAATTCACAAATCTGAGAAAGGGTAGGGTCTTGTTTGGCTCTGTTTGTGCCCTCTGCAAATTCCTGAGCACAAAGGATGCCCTTCAAGGATGCTAAATTGAGAGGGTTTTGTCAGTCACATGCTCTTAAGGTTGTGAACACACAGTCACAGCGTTGTGAGTCAGACTGCCTTCAGTCCCAGAGTGGACTGCAGCCTCCCAATGCCTCTCTCACGGGAGATGTGCTCTATGCTCAAGAGAAAGATCCGGTAGGTCTAGATAACGCCCCAAATCTCCTGTGGTGTGACAAGTTTTGTACCCAGAAAAAAATGTCTAGATCATCTTGTGTTGGTTTTTGTAAAGATCCCTCACTCCTTTGGCTGATTTCTTGCTTTCTCTAGATTTGATTCTAGAAGAGCCGTTCAGCAACTGCGAGCATGTGGAGTTCTCGAGACCATCCGCATCAGTGCCGCTGGCTATCCATCCAGGTAACAGATCTACAGATTATTTTATAGTGCGTCAGGGCCCCTTTCTTCGGCCTCCTTTTCTCCATCAGTTTGTCCTCTATTTATGAACCTCATGTTCTCCTTAAAATAGTTTAAGATGAAATTCCATAATCATTCTGAAGCGATTTTAATAATGATTATGGAAATCAAACTGAATACAAATTTCCTCATCACATCCGATGTCGTTTCTTAGGTGGACC